>NC_048281.1:3772684-4372684 GCF_009762535.1 Notolabrus celidotus | reverse complement strand
TTTTAGGAGAAACTAATGAGAAACCAATGAGAACAATTTGAAACTTGAATGAGGCTGAAATGAGAATCTCAATTTTGTCTCCAGAGACTTAGAAGAGAAAGACTTGAGCAGTACAATTTTCCTCTGGGTATTCGGTATTGTTGTAAATTTACAACCCTGATTAGAATCAATGTGGGTCCATTAGGGCAGTCACAATAACCAGTATTGAGGATGACCGTGTAAAAAAAGTCAAGTGAAGTCAAGTAATTAAGTAAGTAAGTAAGTGAGTGATAACATAATCACAAATTATTTTGTCCCCAATAATCTTGAGGTGAAATTCTGATATCATGACAGCCCTGGTGTTGCTGGTTTTAATAATGCAGATGAACACATACACACATGTTGACTAGTTAATTTTTAATTGGCTTACTAGACTTGTATTATGTTCCTGGAGATTAACCCTAACTCTCGTCTCTCAATGAATAACCCTGACTTTAACCGAACCTTGAGCAATGATCATGAAATTGGCCTCTTCCTCATGGCTCTAGTCCCCATTGAACTGTTGTCTATTTTCCCTTTAAGGCTATCTTACATACACCTTTTAGCTGCTGGTTTACACAACCATGTTACTTAGAAAAAAGGTATGTTTTACTGCTGCAAACGTGTAGTTGCCTGGCAATGTACTGAGCTGTGTTCCAGAAATAAACTCAGAGACCATATTATATAGGTGGAAAAGTATCTGTTTGTTCTCGCGCCTTTTTTTCTTTCAAACGGAAAACAGAGATTAATAAGACAATGATGTCATTTGTACAAAAAAAAAAGAAATACTGCATATTGTTTTCCCTTTTTCTGAATCCATTCTTTTGTTTGGTGGGTTTCTTTTCTTTGGAATCAAACTGTGTGGCTACCTGTTTATTCACCACCACCATGTCTTTAAAACTCTGACTTTTAAGTTAACTTTTCAGATTCTTATTATATATGTGTGAGTGGTTCTTATTCAAGGAGATAGAACTGAAAATCAAATACAGACTTTTGAAAGAGAGGTGAAAAGACACAGAGATCAATTCATTCACATGATGGGTATGAGTGGAATGATTGTTGGTTACTTGCCATAGATTTCCAAACAAAAAGATGTGATGTGTTGAGACCATAGTCCAGACATGTCCAAAGTACGGCCCGGGGGCCAATTGCGGCCCAAGATCCATTTATTTATGGCCCCAAGCTTCCATCTTAAATTGTGTTATTTATAGAACAGAAATTAAACACATTCTGAATTATCTGTACATTTGCCGTTTCTTTCAAGCGCACAAACAAAACTAGAGTCAATCCAGAAACATCTCAAAAAGCTTCATATGGACTACTTGTCTAAAGCCAAAGCTCTGGATATACTGCAAGAATATAATTAGGAGGAAACAAAAGAACTCTTAAAGTTGACAGGTTTTTCAAATGAATGTTTTTATCATGATGTGAAAATGTTGTTGATGAACACTATACGTTCAGAAGACACAAAAGAAGACACAAGACAAGATCCAAATGATCAAATTGTGCAGAAAAGGCAAAATTTGGTGCAGAAAAATAGTTCAGAACTCAGGACAAGAATTATCTAGTTCTTAAATTGATGTCTTCTGGTCAGAAAAGTCTTAAAAACAACATGAAAAAGAAGTGTGATAAAATCCAGATCATGATCCTGCTATAGGAAAATAATGATACAATATTTTACCCACATTGCCCGACCCTAATGAAAAACATTTTCCTCCAGAAGAAGATAAAGTTAGCTAATGTTTACGTGGCTTGTGGAGAACCAAGGACTACCTAGTTACTGATTTATTGAGAAAAAATGTAAAATAATTGTTATTAAATAGAGATTTCATGTATAATTTGTATGATTCCTAAGTCTCAGTCGGAGCCCTGAGGTATTCTGACAACATCAATTGGGCCCTCCTTGAAAAAAGTTTGGACACCACTGCCATAGACTATAAAACATGGACGTAGTATCCGTGATGTCACTCATCTGTTTCTGAAGAGCTGTTTTAAGGCATATCGTCGGCTGTCAAGCGAGTGTGACGTAAAGAGGCGGGCTTTGAGCCTCCTAGCCAACAGCTACAGTGTTCCCGCCTTTCTATCAAGTCAGCTGTGCCTCTCATTGGAAGACTCGTAATCTCAATATCTTCAAAATTGCTGCATTGGAAAAAAATTCACCCCCCCCTCCAGTGTGTGCCAATCGAGAAATGATCTATCCAGACTACACTCGTCTTTTGAACCAGACTGTAAACATGTTTATTTCTGCTGTAAAGATCGTCTTCTTTGAATTGGTGTGTATGTGGTTTCTGGTTCCTCCGGAGCCAGCCTCAAGCGGATCCTCAATGAACTGCAGTTTTTAGCACTTCCACATTGGACACACATCAGCTATGGTAGTTTTTATATTTGGTGTAAGCATGTCTGGCTGATGGTGCTCAACCATCAGGACGTTGTGTGGTTGCAGAATTTGTCACTTTTAAGCAACAGGTGTTAACTGTTTGCAGCATGTGATAGTTGCACATCATGGATGTGGCAGGTTTAACGTTGGATAATGGTCATAGTTTGGTATGGTTAAACCATAGACTGTATAATAACAGACGTAGTATCCGTGACGTCAGCCATCTGTTCCTTAGCGCTGTTTTGAAGCCGATCGTCGGTGGCAGCCATATTGGTAATGCAGAATTCAACCAGTCAGTGTGAGGTAAAGAGGCGGAGTTTGAGCCTCCTAGCCAACAGCTATGTGTTCCCACCTGTCAGTCAAGTCAGTCATGTCCTTAATTGGGCAAAAACTTGTAATCTTCAAATCTTCTGAACCGTCGCGTTAGAAAAAAATCAGTGTGTGCTGATAGAGAAATTAGCTAAGTGGAGCCAAGCTGTTTTTTGTACCAGGCTGTAAACATGTTTACATAGTCTTCTTTGAATGGGTGTGTATGTGGTTTCTGTTGTTTCTGCAGCCAGCCTCAAGCGGATTCTCGATGAATTGTCAGTTTTTAACACTTTCGCATGGGCTTCATAGTTTGAGACTGGAGGTTGCAGCTTTGGTTTAAACAGGGGAGTTTCAGTGGAATGGTTTGAGGTTGCATAGGCCCTAACCTTGAATCTTATTGGCCAACATATAATCGCCAAACTGGTCAAGGACAGTACATGTTCAGATGATTAACCGAGCTGTATTGCAACAGGCTGTCAGGAGTTTTTGCATTATTTTAATAAGTCTTTTACTGATACCATTTACTGCAACTTTTGGAACCATGTCTTTTTCTTTCAACCTTAAAAAACGGAATAATTTGAATTTGGTTATTTTTTTAATTTAAGTTATATTGTAAAAAAAAAAAATCCTCTTGATACAATTAACAGGGACAGAAATTGATGCAATTTGGATGTGAGTGTGTGGTTTTACATACTTAATAATACCCCCTGCAAAAGGTAGACTCCCTTTGGGCTGGCCTAGTAAAAAAAAGTCTAGACACACCCCTGTGGTGTGTTTTTGTACGCTCTGCTAACTTGGTTAAGTCTGGCCATCAATCTAACCATGAGCAGGTTTGGAACTGTTGCTATACTGCAACAAGCAACTAGTATTATGTTTTACTACCATTTTGTTCATCTGTGTTTATTTGAGGAATCTAAACATCAACCTTTGCTCTGTGGTTGTAAATCTGAGTGTAAGACATAAAATCTTACACATCTACAGATGCATGCGTGTATGTGCTAGTTGTTTGTAAGTGGGTGTTAATTGATGCATTCTCTCCTTTTGTTTCTTTAACGGAAGAGCACTTCTCATTAATTTGTCACTCACATGTGTATGCGTGTGTGTGTGTGTGTGTGTGTGTGGAACAAGAGAAAGAAAGGGAGATGGAAGCAGGTCATTATAATACAGTGTGAAAGGAAAAGAGAGGTTGTAAAGGGGGAGCAGGAGAGGTGCAGAGGAACACAGCATTTCAACAATTAGTGTGCCATTTGAAAAAGCTTTCCTTCACAGCCGTTTGATATTGAAATGAAACAATGTGTGTCTGCAGGAGGCTGTCGGAAAATTAGCCTAACAATACATTAAGTGACACACACTCACACACACTCTCTCTATCATCTGTGGAGGGCGTTTTCCCTCTCTTTTCCAATCCAGTAATTCCATTTGCATTAACTCATTCAAGTACGACCAAAATTATCATTTACTTCAAATTATCTGCTCAAAATACTGAAGGCACATTTTACTGCTGACACAAGTCAAGAAAACAACAAGGTTTTTAATCAGTTTGGTTTGTGGATAATTTGTATTTGTATGACTTGAATGTATAGACTACATGTAACAAGTTGAGGCAAGTAGGGGTATTGGTCACAAGGTTGATGCAAATAGGACAGGTTGCAGGTTGAAACCATGACCTAGTTAGAAAATGTGTACTTAGGTAAAAGGAAGGTTCATTTTATGGAAGGCTAATACTTGAGGGCAATGACTTTATTAGACGAGCAGTGAAATTCAGCCCAGTCGCCTCTTGTTATTACAAAGAATGCAAGTCTAAGTCATTTCAGCACTAAAACTTCACTTTTTAAACCATTGGCTGTCTTTTTTTCTCTTGCATAGTCTCTGATGTAACCCAAACACCTGGGATCAATGACCCACAGAAAACTTTTGGTGATTTACAATCTTTCAGACAGAAGCTCTCAGACATAAACTTTCTTTCAGACATCAAGTATTTTCTCCTTAAAAACCTACTTTATTTCTAAAGCCCAAACACACCCCACCTAGGATCAATAGTGCACAAATGCCACACAGATGAAAAATATAAAGTCAATCTTTAGATTTGAAATAACACTTTGTTGTTTAATGATAATCTTAACTCTTTATTAAAGTAATTTTTTTGGTCCATGTTGCCTTTATTTGATGTTGGGTGAAGAGCATGGGGCCAGCAGCAAAGGGTCAAGGTGAGAATGGAGACCATTGCCTCAGTGATGATTAGGGATGCAACAATACAGTTAGGTTCAATATGTACCTTGGTTTATAGTCATGGTTTTCACTTTGATTCGGTTCTGATTGCTCAGGCAGTCTGTTTTTTTTGTATTCTCTGCTTCTCGTTCCTGCTTGCTGTTCCTGTAAAATAGGTCTGTCACACTCTGACCTAGAGTGAGGGTAGTAGGTGGAAAGGCTGACTGAAAAAGGTGTAGTTTAACCTCAAAATGGGTAAAAAGGTAGCAAGACAAAGTCCATTTGATGCAAAAAAAAAAGGTGTTTTATTGCCCTTTAAAGACAGTCCAGGGATATGTGAGCAAATAAGGCAGAAATGCAGCAGAAAACTATTTATTAGTGATGTTACGAGATGTGCCAGGGCTTCGAAGCGTGTGTCGAGTAACGGAGGG
Organism: Notolabrus celidotus; assembly: GCF_009762535.1. NCBI lineage: Eukaryota > Metazoa > Chordata > Actinopteri > Labriformes > Labridae > Notolabrus > Notolabrus celidotus. Next base: position 4,367,341 of record NC_048281.1, on the reverse strand, counting down.
GGCGTTTCCGTGAAGCGTGTATCGAGGCTTGCTTCATTGAGGGGAGGAGACGAAAATGATGACGTCCGAAGCCTCGCTGCCCGGCTGTACCACGTGACTGCTTCGGCAAGTGGTTCAGATTTTGCTGCGAGGTTTGACAGCAATATAAACTCCTCAGGCCCCGTTCAAAATGTGGGTGTTTGATGGAGAGTTGCGCTCAGTTCAGACTTCGGATTTTTGATAGTTTGGATACTAGAGTTTGGACAGCTTTTATATAGTTTGGAGACTTTAGAGAGAGAGAGAGAGATGGTTTGAAGATTTAGGAGTGAGAGGAGGACAGGTAAGACGGAGCCAGCTAGAAAGAGGCGAGTTAGGTGCGGACCTGTTGTGACTCTGGTGCGGTCTTGGCCTAATGGTTAAGTTGCACGCCTACGATATAATTGGCCCGGGTTCTAGCCCAGCCTGCAGCTTTTTAATCGCATTTTTCACCCACTCTCTCCCAGTTTCTACACTGTCCTCTATAAATAAAATGAGTCAAAGCCCAAAAAATATAACTTAAAAAAGAAAGAAAGAGGAGGATTTCCCCTGTGTGGTAACATTTTGATTTAATAACTCCTAACTCCTAATAACACAAGCATATTCAGTGCCCTCTTCCTAGTTCCACAATCACTTTCACTGTCCTCTGTCTGCTTAAGCCAATTCCATTTTCCTAAAGTGACAGAAAAATATAATTGCACAACCTGCCATATCATATGATAATAACATTTTGGGAAAATTTACACACACAGAATACATTCAAAAATATTGTATCATACACATATATGATAATTTATGTACAGAAATTATTTGGTCATACATTTTTTGTAATTTAGTCATTCCCATAACAGACACAAAAATTCAATGCATCACACATTATGTGTTTAAGATCCAGCAGCATGTAATGATAAACCTGGCCAGTAGGTGGTTTCGTGTGCACATGAAGCTTCGAAAAATGAACCCTTTCTCGAACCAATTGGCTCAAGTGGTTCGAAGCCTCATGAGGCTTCATCTCACCATCACTAGTAGATCCCCTCCATTTAAAGGCTAAGCCCCTCCCACTGGACCATACCATTTTTTAATTGGAATCAAAAGTAATCAATTCAACCACTCAGGTTATTGTCCATATAAAACCATTACAAAGTATATTTACATTCATTTACCACACATTAAGGGAGTCATCAAAGCATTATCCTAATACCCAAGCTAGGTATGACTTTACAACCACATTTAACACTCCTATCAGGTGGTATGGTGCAGTAAGATGGACTGAGCATGCTCCCTACTCATTACTCAGGCACTATAAAAGACAGCCTGAAACTATGCTCGGGTCCTTTGTCACTGCCCAGCACCAGGAAGCACTGTGGTAAGAGAAGAGAAACATAAGTAGATACAAGCAACTCATGGTATACAATCGTTAAATACATAACAATGTGTGTGTGCATGTGTTTCTGTAAAACTTCATGGGGTAAACAGCACAGGAAACTTACTAAGATGTAAAATATAATTCTGTGTGTGCACCCACCAAACTATCAGTAGCATGCTGCCTGGCTAACATGTGGCATGTGGAATGAGTGATGGTGTGGTGTGCTGGTGTGGTGTGGGGAATCTGCCACAAGGTCTGGTATTTGTAAACTCCTCTGCCAAATAAGTACATGTCTGACTTTCATACAGGGTACGGGTATGAATACTGCGCCTTTTTTTTTCACAGTCTGACGTATTAAATTAACCGTCAAAGTGAGGTAACTCTTTGTTACCTGCAAAATCAAACTATCTATACTGTAGTATGGGTAGGTGGTTCTTAAAAGAGTCGTTTTAAATATGCTTGTGAACTACATCGTCTCCTGCCATGGGACACTTTATGCTACAGAGGAGGAGGATGTTAAGGTCTTCCAGCATGGATGGCTTTCTTTGCTGAGGTGTTGGCTGCAGGTTGTCCCAGGCCAGGCAGAGGCTCCACCTCACCTCACTGCTTGCCACAGTGAAGAGCTCAATACAGAATGACTGAGTGACTGATGGAGAAGACAGTTTGTATTGTACCCAGTATCTGTTGGGTTGGTAGTAATATATAACCTTCTACACAGTAGTGGATTATAAACTTACAGAAATTACACTGTTTGAATGTAATTGTGCATAACTTACATCACTTTCGTTTATTCGTCATCTTAATTTGAGTATTAATTTTATTAATTGTATTTATTTAACCTTTATTTAACCAGGTGAGTTAATTGAGAACCAATTCTCATTTGCAATAACGACCTGGGCGAGGAGGCAACACAGGTGGCATGACAATAAATAAAAGACAAAACAAGAAACAGAGAGGACACACATAGAAACCTAGAGACAGAACAATACAACACAAAAATATGACAGCAGTGAACAACTTAAAAGCAATTTAAAAGCAAGTGCAGTGATGTTGAGTTATGGGGTGTATTAGGTTTTTGAAAGTGGCGAGTGGAATGAGAGGTGTCAGCTTTAGGGATTGTTGAAGGTGATTCCAGTCATTTGCAGCGGAAAACTGGAAGGAGGTGCGACCAAAGGAGGTCCGGGCTTTGGGTGGGATGAGTTTGATAAGGCTACTTGAGCGCAGGCTACGGTTTGTGCTGTGAAGTTTGATTAGTGACTGTAGATATAACGGGGTTTTACCAGTGAGGGATTTGTAAATGAATAGAAACCAGTGTGTTAGTCTGCGAGAGTGGAGTGAAGGCCAGTTCAGCTGAGAGGACAGGTGACAGTGGTGAGTGGTGAATGGGGCTCCAGTGACAAAACGGATAGCAGCGTGGTAAATGACATCCAGTTTGTGAAGGAGAGTGTTGGAAGCAGACCTGTAGGCTATGTCACCGTACTCAAGAATTGGGAGGACTGTCATCTGAACCAGAAGCTGTTTAGCAGAGTGTGTGAAGGAGGATTTGTTGCGATAAAGAAAACTAATGCGGGATTTGACCTTAGTGAGTAGTGTGTTTATGTGTGCTTCGAAAGAAAGTTTGCAGTCCAGCCAGATCCCTAGGTATTTGTAACTGTCAACAAACTCAATCTCCGACCCATCCAGGGAGGAGATTTTGAGGGGCTGTTGGGCAATGGCATGTTTTTGTTAAAAACCATACATTTAGTTTTATTGGAATTTAAAACCAAATGGAGCCTCATGAGAGCATGTTGGACACTAAGGAAACTGGCCTGTAATGTGGACAGTGCTGTGGTCAGGGAGGAACTAGACGTATAAATAATTGTCATCTGCATATAGATGGATATGAGAATCACCTGCTGCAAGGGCAATGCCATTAACATAAATGTTGAACAGTGTAGGACCCAATATACTCCCTTGTGGGACACCAATAGAGAGAGGCAGGGGATCTGAAAGGAGCCCCTCCACCCTTACAGACTGAAGACGATCAGAGCAGTAACTCTCAAACCAGGCAAGACAGCTCTCAGAGAGTCCTATATCTCTAAGCCTGTCTAGCAGTATGCCGTGGTCCACAGAGTCAAATGCCTTGGCCAAATCAACAAAAGCAGCTACACAATACTCTTTGCTATCAATGGCACATATGATGTCATTGGTGACTTTAAGCGAAGCCGTGTTGCAGCTGTGCCCGGATCTGAAGCAAGGTTGCTACAATATAAACAGAACCAATGGATTTGAAATTAATTTACTGTATAAAAAAGAGTGAACAAGTGGAGGTTTATAATCATGTGGGCAGAAATTAAAAGTGTTAAGTTCAGGATAACATACCTACACAGTGAGAGCTTATTCAGCATCGTTATGACAGAAACAATGTGTGGTTTAGGGCCCCTGTTGTAAATTACACTTCTCTCCTGGAGCGACCTGGTGTGACTCACCTGAGACAGGTAGACAGGCACGCCGCAGCCGGGATGGTCCCAAACTCACAGGCCATCAAGCTGGGGACTAGTTAGCCTCAAGTAGCTCTGGAAGCGTCTCTCCTCCGACCGCAGTTCCAGGAGAAGGCAGTGAGATTAACCAAGCTTTTGAGCCTCCGTGTTATGTCGTGACGGTTGTGACAGCAAACATGACGGCGTTTGGATCTGCGACGTCTTTGAGACTTCCACAATAGATTAAACAGCAGCAAACAAGTCACTTCAGTCATGCCTGATGACAGAACTACAAGGCAAAAACAAACGCTGCTGGTATCTAGGAGACAGACCCCTCCGCCCGCTCTTGTCGTTTCCGTGTTCAGAGGTGCGAATATTAGTTTCACAAAGAGACAGACGCAATGATATTCGGGCAAGAAAGTGATGCTAATTTTTCACTTGCATTTGGTGTGTATGCTCCATCACTGTCCTTGTTCTTTTTTTTTTTAAGTTATATTTTTGGGGCTTTTTGCCTTTATGATAGGACAACTGAAGAGAGACAGGAAATGTTGGGAGTAGAGAGGGGGGAAGACATGCAGTACATGGTAGCAGTTGGGAGTCGAACCAGCAACCTCTGCGACAAGGACTGTAGCCTCTGTATGTGGGGCGCTTAGACGGCTAGGCCCCCAGCGCCCCGTCCTTGTTCTTTTTTTGTGTCACTCTGAACCTCTCTGATGCCTGAAGACATCCGCGAGGGACTGCTTGTTTCTGAGAGATGAGAGCTGTTTGGATTCTCAGGGAAGATTAGAAGCTTGTGGGTAACAGGGCGAGGTCTCTGAAATGGGACTGGGATCTGGTTAGCTTGGGTGTGGAGCGAGGGATCCTTCAGCTGCTTCTCAGTACAGGGAAAAGGCTTCTCTTTGCCACAGGTGGGAATCTCACTGTGCTGCACCCGACACCAGTGTTTATAGACTTTGGATGATCTTTACTGGCCAGATGTGTGTTTTGGGTCGCAAGCCTCTGGGACCATCACCATCAAAACTTTGGGAACCCCCTTGATTATACAGACAGAGATGCCAAGCTTGGGTGTAAAACCAAGACACAGTGAAGGGACTACTACTCCCAGCATGCCAAGGACCATGAGAAAAATGGTGCATTCCATTTACCTCAGCAGTTGGATGTCAGAGCTGGGTATGACATCAGATCTCAGTTCACAGTATTCCAGTTACGAGCTGAGGCAACTCTGAAAACAACTTTGAAAATTGTTTAGACATTAGCTCCTGTTGCTGTTGTAAGCATAGTTAGCCAATTCCAATTGACAACACACTGTTACCCCTTTTTAACTAAATGTCAGGGATAGAAGTGACACCAAACTATGGGTGTGATTGATCTGGTTTAACACAACAAGACCAAGTCGTATATAAAATCTAATGAACTAGAGTTTGTTTTAATGCTGATGCAGGAAAAAGCCATCTTGGATTTCAAGCTTGGGGTAACTGAAGTTTCTGAGTTGGAATTCTGACTTCAGGGGGATTTCAGGTGAGAAATTCAACGGGCATCTCAGAATTCCCAACTTCGAAGAACAAATAGAACACATGAAAATACTGTATGCAGTGCAGACTTTGCTTGGATTGATACTGCTGTAGGAAACATGTGGACAAATGATAAAATGTGTATTGGTGTTTTAGCTTAGTGCTCATGAGTCTAATGGAGGTCACAGAGATCACTGAGAATGATAGGCCAAGAATTTGAGTGTTTTCTTACTGCAGTGTGTGTATGAGTGTGTGTGTGTGTTTGTGTGCTATGGAGTCACAACCCATTAGTCTTGATTGATTGGGGCAGCAGCAGGGGGCCACACCAAGATAACAGCCATGTTTATTAGGAGCTAGGTTAGGGGAAAAGTGTTTTAAGTACAGTTGTGAATGTATGCTTGTGTGTCCCTGTTCTGTAATAGTCCAAAAAAAAGAGGGTTTCTTTTTTGCATTTGTCTTTGCAAACACAAGTTGTCTCTTCCTAGGTCTTTATTTTTTTTATTTTATTTTCCATCTGTTTCTTGCAGACTTCACTTGATTTTAAAACAATACCTTCATTGAACTGAATCTCAGCACTGACTGTCTAGACAACTGGTTTGGTCACCTTCTGTTTGACTCTATGGTCTGCTGATTGACTGGCTAACTGACCAGCTGAATGACAATGTGACCACTAACATCCCCTTGTTGGAGCAATTCTTCACTGACCATTTGTCTTCTGTCTGTTTTACTACGGCGCCATAAAACTCTGGAGTGAGAGAAGAACCCTAAAAAGAAGAAGCTGTAAACAGAGAAGCTGTGTGTGTGTGTGTGTGTGTGTGTGTGTGTGTGTGTGTGTGTGTGTGTGTGTGTGTGTGTGTGTGTGTGTGTGTGTGTGTGTGTGTGTGTGTGTGTGTGTGTGTGTGTGTGTGTGTGTGTGTGTGTGTGTGTGTGTTAGAGAGTGAGAGCGATGCTTCATTAAATCCTTTGTATTTCATCCTGCTCCTTGTTCTAAGGCTATCCAGGGCTATAAAGAAGAGAGAGAGGCAGATTGAAAAGAGAAAAACATAAAAGATTGAGCTACAGTGGGCTTTTACCCTCTCATCGACTCACTCCATCTTCGCCTCCCCATCTCCACTCCCCTTTCTTGTCAATAAATCTGCAAAATACATCCTTATCTCAGAGAAATACATTTCTCATGAGACAAAGAAAAGGCTGAAAGATGAGGGAAGTGAAATTGAAAAAAGGCACTCAAGAGAAAATACAAGTCAAGTAAAACCACCAACAATTTAAATTATAAACATGTTGTATATTGCAGTGATTTCAAGTGTGAATATATTTACCAAAATTACTTTGATTGACGGCTACAGATCAAACTTTATATCATTGTCTCGGTATCTTTAATTACAATGCCTCTTTGTCATTTCAGCCCTTGAGATATACCCTGATCATCTTCTTGTGCCTGCTTTTTGATTAAATGTTTTGGAAGCAAAGGTCAAGATAAAATCCTAAACATGCAGCTACTTCTCATCCGTGAGGTGTTTATCCTTGTAAAATCGAAGAACAGTTTGTACCTTGTACTAATGTACTGCACCTTGTTGTCAAAGGGGTAAAAACCACCCACTTCAGCTGTTTTTAGATGTTGAGAACTGCAGCTCCATGGGTGTTTTTGCCTCATTTTCCGCAAAGAATAGTAATGAGGGTGTTGCAGCTGTGCCCAGAAACTTCTGAAATTGAAAAGGAATGGAAAAAATACACAAAGTTTTGTGTAATGTTGCTATTTTTAAGCATTTGAAATGATTATACTTAACTATGGTGTCTGATGCACATCTTGGGAGCTACACCTACCTTACAAGCTATATCATACAAAGAGCATGCATTTTGTCATGGTATAAAAACTGTACATCTAAATAGACTAATTTTCAATTCAGAAAATGTTAAACATTGACTTATAAGTACAGTTGTGAAATTATTTCTCTATGTACTTACAACATTGGCTCTGTGGTAACTGTGCAAATTGCACTCATGTTAAAAAGCCATGTGGTCACATTTCCCTAGCTTCATAAAATAGCTTCAAGGAAGTGACCTATGTCTGTATGCATGTAAAACAAATGTCAAAATACGAGTCTTTTAAAGTGAAATTCTGACCATCACAGGGACCAAATAACAAGACAGTGATAACTAGAAAATAAACTTAAAGGTGTGATGGAGATTTGTCAGTTTTGTAACACAGACTGAATGGACTTTGTTTTTGTGACGTCTGGCATTAGTTTCAAAAGATGCATTATGCAAGCCACAGATGATGGTCTCCAATTAGAGTTGCTGACTTCGACTAACCTCAGACTACTCTGGAAACAGGAAATGAGGTCTTAGCCTGGCTGCCTTGCAAATAGCTGCAATGGGCCACCTGTCACCCAGATAGCACCTCCCTTATGTCCAATTATGTATAACTCTTAGCCTTAATATGATTAAGAGGGATGAGTAAAAAAATAAAATCCCTCCTGAACAGTTGTTCCCCTTTTGGCTCCTTCTCCTTTGCTCAAGGCTCAATAGGAGGTTCTTTATGATAGACAAATTAAAGAGAGAGAGCAGATCAAAGATGTTTAAAGCTTTCAAAGCGTGTCTTTACATCAGAACAAGCGAGAGAGCTTGAATGGGAAGACAAAAGTAAGGAGAACGTGGAAAAACACAATGGGGAGTGTTTTGGCTGTGTGATGAATGAAAAGAACCACAGGAGGATTTAAATGTAATGAGAAGAGATGATAAAAAAGAACAGTCAGTAAGGTACTGATCAGAAGGAGCAGTGGAAGAGTTTCAGAGGAGGGTAATCCTACACACTGAGGCCCATCAACATGTATGCATATATTGTAGTTTGTTCCCTGTGTTCTGGCCTAACATCCACACGTAAAGACAGTTTCAGGTCACCAAAAACGACCTTTCCTATGTGGAGATTTTTGAAAACTAGGTTTCATCTGTATTGGTGTGTGGAGCAAAAACAAATGTTTATAGAAACGCTGACATTGCCTCAACTTGTGCATGGCAAGTGTTGTTTATAGGTGTTGCTCATGCACCAAGATTGAGGGCTCAATTCTGTTAGGTTTAATTACACTTACAAGAAATACGAGTCACTTCCTCGTTATACTGTAGCACAGGGGGGAATAAATATATCATGCTCAATAGTTTTTAATTTGTCACACTGTACACAGTATAAAATACACTACTTACAAACAGAAAAAAAAACAGTTTTTCAAAACATCTGTATAAGTGTGGAGGTACAGCAAGTTTCGTATTGGGTAAGGCAGAGGAAGTAAAGGGGAGATTATGTGCTTACAATTTAGCAAAGGAACTGATATCTTTTTCCTGAACACACACATTAAGAAATAATTGCTACATCTGAAAGTTCATTACCATGGTTTTTATTACAGTGAAAGTAGGCCACTGATATTTAAACTTTTGTGAAGACTGGAGTACCAGTCTGGCTTAAAGGTTTAAGTGTGTGCCCCATTCTTGCACCCTTCTTCTCATGGTCCTCTCCACACAGACATTGTTGTCCTCACTGCAGTGGTTGCAGGTTCAACTCTGAGCCTCAGCCCTTGGGTGCATGTCTTCCCTTGTTCTCTGTTCTCCACATTTCCAGTTTCTCTTCAGCTGTCCTATAAAGATGGAAATGCCCCAAAATATAACTCAAATAACAGAAAACCTTCTCTGAAGAATGAACAAAAGATTATTATTGTTCATTAGATTATTATAGGTTATATGAAGAGAGTCCCCCATACTAACCGGGTAAACGTTTCTCTCTTTAGCTTGTGTTTCAACAAAATGGCTTTGTTTTTTGCTGATTCATTCAGACTGACAAAACTTAAGTTATCATGCTTAAAGAAAACCAGTCATTCATTCTGACTGTTATTGACAGAGGGCACATTCAGCCCTTGGTCTGTACTTAAACCTATCAATCTTAATGATATTCGCTTTTCCAAACAGCAATAGAATTATTGCTCATATATGCTCTTATTGTTCAGTCATGGTGCCTGCAGCATGTCAGCAGTATTTCATGATGTCTGAGCCTTTGACCCAGATTGTATCTTGACAGATTAACCATCAGACATGATCACTCATGTTAGCTGTTAGCATTCTAAAGGTGACCTGACACTGGCGCATGTTACACTCCCATGGTCTGGTTTGTGTGTGTTTTCCTTTTTGTCTGCGCTCTCACACACTGCACGTGTTTTCTCTAATGTGCTCACTCAAGCTTGAATGATAGCATTAAAAGACTATAAGAGTGCCCGTGTGTGTGTGTGTGTGTGTGTGTGTGTGTCTTCTTCTTTCTGTGTCATCGAGGCCATTCAGTGCCACATGACAACCTTACACACTGGTAAAAGTGTGTGTGTGTGTGCATGTGGCTGTGTGTGTTTGTTCAGTGTCTGTTAACACACTTTAGTAGGTCTGGGAAATGAAACAGCTGCTGACCCCCCTCATCTCTTCAGCCCATCTCAGACGCTGTCCATCAGCCAACGCTCCTCAATCAATTAGCGTCCACTAATATCTCCGGGTGTGCTTGTGTTCGGGAGGGGGTAGTGGTGGATGCGGTCAACCATCTCATTGAAGCGGCAGCTCCAAATCAAATTTGTGGGCCAGAGGAGCAACTGCTCATTTCCCATTCTCATCTTTCGTTGGACACACACACACACGTGAATACACACATACACACACACACGTATAGAAACACTGTCAAAATGTTGAGTGAAGAAATGTAATTTTCAAATGTTCATGCACACTTGCATACAGAGAGTTAAAAACAACTTTTACGTGTTTAATACTGCAAACACACACGCACACACACACGCGCACACACACACGCACACACACACGCGCACACACACACACACACACACAAACACACAAACACACACACACACAGTGAATCCTAAGACCGGTTGTTTCTACATGGTGGATTATTATGGTAATCTGAGGACTCCAGGTGCTAAATCTACCAGCTGCAGGAAATGGGATTTTACTCGAAGCAATTCCATCCCTCAATCCATCTACTCACTATCCATCTTTCCACCCATCTTTCTATCCATCCATCCATCCTTCCCATATTCCATATTTTGAGCAGTATTCATCAACCTTTCCCAAATCACAATGATTTCCAGCTACCAGCCTGCTCAACCATCCATCCATCCTAACATCCAACTTAACTTCAACCCATACATCCGTCCATCCACCCATCGGTACAAGCATACAACCATCCATCCATTCATCAATTCATCAATACAACCATACATACATGCGTCCATCCATCCATCCGAACGACCATCCATCCATTCATCAATAGAACCATACATACATGCGTCCATCCATCCATCCATCCATCCATCCATCCATCCATCCATCCATCCATCCATCCATCCATCAATACAACCATGCATACATGCATCCATCCATGCATCCATCCATCCATCCATCCATCCATTTATCCGTCCATCCATCCATCCCTCCGCCCAGTCAGACCGCCAGAAATCCATCTGTCTATCCTTCCCTCATAACCAGAGTGAGGAAATAGGATTTTCTCCAGAAAGCAACTGTGTACTCCTCCCTTCCCCTCAATCCTCCATCCATTCACATGTTCCTTTATCTCTGCCAGACAGCAAAAATAGGATTTTCCCTGGAAGTAACTCCAATTATTATATCACTCCCCCCCTTCTGGCCCTGGCTCCCTCCTTCCTCCCTGTTTCCTATAAATAGATGTGTAAACCCTAAATTTGTTTCCCCGTAGCTCCCTCCTTAATTCACATCATCAAAGTGGTAATCCCCAAGTTTGTCATTTTTAAATTCTGGTTTCTGTAGGTGGAGTTATTTTCACTTCTGCAATTACAGCTTGGGCTGACTTCCCACTTCTGCTTTTATTTATTCCAAACAAACACATCACTTCCTGTATACCACAGTGTAAACCACCATTGTTTTATTCCACAATGAATAAAGTAACACTGACCTTTATTCTTGTAAATATTCACTGATGAGGTCAACTAAGGAGTACATCCAACAGTTCAAAAGTGGTTGACTTCCTTCCTATTTCCCGTTTCCTTTTCTCTTTCTATAGCTTAAATTCCTTTGTAGGCTGTGTGCAGAGTAGCATTGTATGTCATTAATATGCACTTAAATTACAGAGTTAGTCTTTCTTCACTTAGCTTATTTCTCATATGTCATGTTAACTAGAAATAAGATTTAAGGTATTACAATACTTGTCCTCGAGTTGTGGAACTGTTCTGTCATGCTTATTTCAGAGGCTAGGACTTACCCCAGGAATATTGTTTACCAATAATTGTTTCTACATTATTTACTACAGAAAAATAGGAATAGAAAAGAAAGAAAGAAAAACAAATAAAGAAATGACCTCATGAGGGTTATTGCATGCTCCCTGTGGCTACCTCTCCAAAGAGTTGCAAGCACTCAAAACGTACACAATGACAATACCTTGGCGATCACAAGACCCACTGTGTACTTCCCTAGAGCTAACCTTGCAGTCGGTGGCCTTGAGGGATGGCAAAGTGGCTTGAGTAGGTGGAGAGAGCTAGCACTAAGCAGTCGACCCAAGATAGCAAAGTAGCATCAGAGTTTACAGATGACAGAGTGGGGATCTCCACACTGCAGTCTATTTTACAGAACCTAACATTCAACTGTACAATGCCAGATCTCCACAAAGCTGTCTTCATTAATCATACTTATTACCCGGCTTTCTTGCTGATCTTCCGGTTGTGTAAGAAGCTTGATTCTGATTGGTCAAACCCCTTGACAGCGGTTATTAACTTTCACTAACATGAGCAACACCAGAGACAAACTGATCACACGTCATGTCAAATCAATCCACGGAAAAGAGTTCAGACACATTTAGCTTCTTCTTGTTGACACCATAGACTGTAAGGTGAGGGGAAACCGTTAGCTTCCGTTAGCATCATATTGGTAAGCAATGTGGCTAAAACGGTAGCTTCGGTTAGCATGCTAAATCGGCAGGATACGGACGTTTACATATTGGATCCTGTCCATCAATATGATGGAGTGGAGCAGGTGAGAGAAACTTTAGGTTAGTGATCTCTCCAAAGAAAGTTAAACCATGAGCGGTGGTGATGATAGCAGCAGGGTTCAAAGTTGTGACATTAGTTTCTTTTTAAAGGTGTGTGAACCACAGAGCTCAGAGAAGGAGAGCTGAATGAGGACAGTTTCATGTTCAATCCACCACAACAGGCAGAGAAGAATCCATCACCATGGAACGATCACTGACGAGGAATCACTGGGACTATTTTTAAAAACTGTAAACATAAATCATTTAAATCAATAAAATAATCTTTCATCAATGTTTTTAACAACGTGTTTGTACTTTAAGTTATTAGCTGGGTAATAAGCGGAATAATGTATGATTAGCAGGTTGGGGTCTTGTCTCACCCTGTCTGGATTCTTTTACCCATAACAACCTGCTAACCATACTTTATCCCTTACATGAGATGTAGAAAATAGACACAGCTTTCGCCAACTTGTCACTAAATGAGAGTCCATGCTTGGTTGGAATAAACAGCACCTGGACTCTGACTGTTACAAAGTACAGACATCCAAAGCGCTTCGATGTAGGTTGTTAAGTCTACTTACTGCATAAAAGTAAAAAGTAGCCCTCTGGCAGATATTGCTGCCTGCTCTTTCTGTGCCAAGTTTTCTGAAACTCACACTGAATTTGAAGGCAAACAAAACTGCAATAATAACTCACTGAGAAGAAAGAATATTAGCTTTGCCTACATGTGTGAGTAACCTAGAAAGAAAATATTGTCTCATCTGCAAAGCTGACTGGTTCAACTTAAGCCACGTTGTGACATGATGTCCACCAAGAATCCCTTTTTTCTATTCAGTACTGTCCCATTCGTTTAGGTTAAACCAGTCTTGATATTGGAGGGGCGGTAAAGAAACAGTAAAAAATAAGATAATAATACAAATACTGCATAACATTTGTTACCTTAATGGTGTGGGGCCTCTTAAGTGCTTGAGTGTCTTCTCTGGTTAAAGCACTTGAAATGCCAACTAAACTTATTTGGGGGTAAGGAGAGCACCTGATAATATTTGTGCTGCATTCGTACACATAAAAACTTAGCTGCAACAGAAGCAAAATGCAAGCACATATTCCTGGTCCATATCTGTGAATGTAACCTTGCAAAAAGTGAGATGTAGGATTAAATGGTAGCTGTTAAAACTGGCCTGAACTGTAAAATTGTATCCAATAGTATTAAAAACTGCTGTGCTGTGTTTCGGCTTCTGATAAACCTTTAACCTCATGGATGTATTACCAAACTGGACTTTCTCCTTTCATTTAATCTTCTCCCTGGAACCTTCAGCAACACCCCCAGACTAACACAGCCCCCCTTGTTTTTTTGTTTTTTTTAATGCATTGTTATTTTCAATCTTAACGTGGCACAGTCCAATATCCCTCTCAATCTCCTTCACTCCTGCACAGCAAGGCCATTTCTCCATCCCTCCATTCTGCCAACCTTCCATCACGGCTCACTCCTCAAACCGTCAATCCTCCCCTCCAATCCTATAAGTATGGTTGCATAAAGGTCAAAATATTTTCCATTTCAGTCCCCTATAGGAGACGGAAATGTCACCCATACTGTGCATGTGCTTTAGAAGAGCCTGAAAATGAACTGTGTGAACAGTGCAGACTCAGTTGAAGTCCTCTCTATGTGTGTTTGTGTGTGTTTGAGTGTAGCTGACTATTTCTCCCTTCTTTGTTATGTTCATGCTTTTTTTCTCAGCTAATCCAGACATGATCTTTGAAACCACAAGTCTCCAGGTACATGAAGCAAGCTTAAAATGATCTTAGAGTATCCATGCTTAAATACAGCACTGAAACCCTGCTGTTTGTGTGCGCGTGTTTGCCTGTGAGTAATTGACTATTGTTTCTCTTAATTACAAGCTAAGACAACAGCCAGATCACTTCAAGGTGTTTACAGTCAACATTAGCATACAGAGGCTATTGACAAAGTATTGAAGGAACACGTCTTTCGCTTCCTGATATAAAACACAAAGAATGATTGTTGGAAATAAGGACTGAAGGAAGGGAGGGAAAAGATAGGAAATGAGTAGGGGAAGAAGAAAATATTAGGATATAACGTAACTATAGCTGTATTCACACATGCCAAACTCCACACATTTTTCAGGGTGGGCTGCATGTGTGAATGCAAACAGCCAAAACATTTCACCAAGAAATGGAAGTAAGATAAGAGAAGATAAGATAAGATACTCCTTTATTCATCCCACAACGGGGAAATTCACAGAGTTACAGCAGCAAATAAGAAGGGGTACAGTACAAGAATTTCAACAATAATATATCTAGAAAAAAAATGTCCATCAAAGATGACAGATTGGCCATAATTCTCCTGTCAGCCACCACCTCCACAGGGTCCAGGACTGAGCTGGCCTTCTTCACCAGTTAGTTCAGTATTGCTCTCCTTTATTCTGTCTGCCCACAGCAGGTGAAATCCTTCCAATGTGGCGTTCGTGTCCGGTGTTAGCTCTGTTAGCATGATGCTACTCTACCAGTATTCCCTCTGGAGCTGGGTTAGCTTGTCCACCTTATCGTAGATAGATCTTACAGTCCCGATAACTGTGGGTAGAAGGACAGGTCGATGTCGTCTTTTCTTAGCTTGCACCTCAGTACCAACACGTCGTCCTTGCCTCCTTCTCCTCAGCTCACAGGGAACATCGGGCCTAGCATAGTTTAGCATCGACATGCTACGGGATGCTAACAGCTCGTATGTAAACAATGCGACCATTGGTTACACGTATGATCTCTGGACACACACAGGAACAAAAATAGTAAAAACACCACTGCAAACGTAGCCAGTCTGGTGTCCATGGCCAATAAATGAGTTATTAAAAGTCATGACAGGCTTCAATTACAAAGATAACTAAGCAAATATGAAAAAAAGGCAAAAAAAGAACAATGAAGAGAGAGCTGCTGCAACAAGCAGCCACACGAGCGGCACTTGGCAACAATAGTAAGAGGGGATGTTGACGCTTATATCTGTCACAGTTCAGAAAAGACCCAAGGGCAGACTTAAGGCAAATGGTAATTTAACAAACAGCAGGCAGAGAAGTTAACAATCCGTTCCAAAGTTCAAACCCAAAAAGCAGTCCAACCAGGCAGAGGTACAGAGTCGGCAGGCAAAATCCAAAACGGGGAAACAGGCAGAGGTCGAAATCCAAGGAGGCAAAAAACATACAGCAAGCTGGGATACAAGCAGACAGGAGCACACATGACAATCTGGCAACCAACATAAGAATTGACAGGCTTAAATATGATGGAGTGATTAACAACAGGTTGCAGGTGTGTGTGAGCAGGAGAGAGCAGAGGGGGTGGGGCTATGAGGAGCAGGCAGCTCCAGCAGTGTCCATGGGACTGGTGCGAAATCAGAAGAGTGACATGTAAGATGAATAAAAACATCTGGGGTGGGAGAAGGATAACCATTTTAAAGATATAGTTTAGATGTCTGTATCCATATGTTTATACATAGCATTGATATAACTGCAAGAACTGTCATCATAGCGTAGATCTCTGTTGCTTTGACGGCCATCGTGTTCAAAACATTAACACTGTGACTTTCTCAGTGTGTTTTTGATGCCATGTCCTGCCCCCAGAGACTCGTCTCATCCGACAGGGCACACTTCATGTTGTGAGGGACATGTGTGAACAAGCAACTTTGAATAATTACAGGCAACAGAGGTCTTGAAAATGTCAAGGAATGATCAGGGGGACATGTAAGAAAGAGGCCTGGGGTGAGGGAGAGTTAGGAATGGTGATGCATTGAGGTCATGAATGGATGTAAATAGAAAGAAAACAAGACGAGTGTAAAGCAAGACAAACACGGGGAAGCTTTATGATGTTACATCACAAACACACACACTGATGCCGTTGCTGTTATCAGCCCTCTAAGGGGTCTGAGGCCACTTTATCAGTGTTAGGTTTTGTGACCTGTGGTGTTATCAGCGATCAGAGATCAGCCCGTCTCTGCATTTGTGTTTGTGTGTCTTTGTGTGAGCGTTGGTGTTGTCTGTGCCATTAAGCTGTTACTGATAATCCTATCAGTTTGTGTCATCTTAGACAACATGGGATCCCCCCGCCATGAAAAACACTGACAATGTTCCTTCTCCAGCCTCAAGGATCCACTCTCTGCATCACGCTCACACTCACACTCATCTCCCTAAGGCTGATGTTTGTGATACTGTCATTAGACAGAGAACAATGTGAAGATGTTCTTCTTCCTGTCACCAAAAGTATGTGTGTGTGTCTAAATGAGTGTACTACATACTAGTGACCAGTGACCCGTGTGTCTCTGTCCTCCCACTGTTACAGCTGAGTGACCTGCCCATAAACAGGTCTGTCTTTTGTTCCTCTTTAACAATACCACCATACATATGACTGTACTGTCTGCGATTGAAAGGTAGTGGATCGTGAAAGCTGTGTGTGTGTGTGTGTGTGTGTGATTCCCATGCATAAAGTACAGTTAGTTCCAATTACTGACATTCTATTGGTGGTGCCTGAAATAAAGAAGAATGGAGCGACTAATGAACTGATCTGAAGTTAGAATAATAAAAGAGTGAAGACAACAAAGGAAGGGGGTGAAAGGGGGAGTGAGATGGAAAGCTGTGATGGGGGTTTTCTCACCTCACCCCCTTTTCTTTTCACTGTAAGCTGTCTTCTACTGCAAGACAGTGACTGATGGTACCAAAGAAAACACCTCAGCTGTCACACCCAAAGCATCTAACTGTAAAATGTCAAAACAGGGAATACAAATCCCCAAAAACACACTGCTTGCCAGGCTTATCGCCCATGCATTTCCAAAGTGCACAAAGTTTTGAACTTTTGAAGCTGTATCCAAGCATTAAAAGATTGTTTCTTATTTTCTTTGATCTTTTATGGACAATTTTGTATTGCATTAATCTGGTCTGAACCCACAATGAATTTAATTTAATTTAATTTAATTTAATTTAATTTAATTTAATTTAATTTAATTTAATTTAATTTAATTATTGAGGTTTAAATTCATCAGGAACAATGCATATCACCGCTCCCTCTCTCTCTTATTCGCCTCCATCCCTCTTTCCAGACCCAACTCGGTCGAGGCAGTTGTCTGTCTAACATGAGTCTGGTTCTGCTCAAGGTTTCTGCCTGTTAAAGGAAGTTTTTCCTCTCTGCTGTAACTGGCTAAATACTATGAGGTGCAATGCTCATGGTGGATTAAGATGGGGTCAGACTGAGTCTTATTCTGTCTTGGTGTTGGGTGTCTGTTCATAATTTGACACACGAGTGGTCTAGACCTGCTATGTTTGTAAAAGTGTCTTGAGATAAGGTTTTTTGTGATTTGGCGCTATACAAATAAAGATTGATTGATTGACATATAGGCATTGTTGTTGCAGTGTATATAAGACTTCTAGCCACGTCTAATTTGCAGTCCTTGTCCCTGGTTAGGCTTTTGGAAAATATGCACTTATTTTGCTGGATCAGCTGACCCTTAAGCTCCTATAAGAAGTTTGAGAGTTATTCTTTTTAGTAGCTTTTACATGATATACCACTCTTTACTTATCCTATTATCGTATATTGCTGTCTTTTAAACCCCTTATTTTAGCCTCTGTGTGAAACGCTTTATTTCAGCTACTGTCTTTTTAAGCACCCACCCGAAACCTAGCTCTTCAGAAGCTTCTTCTACTGTTGCCATGCTATAAAGCTGTTGTCATGAGTTAAGCAGTGTTTCTCTTGCACATTACAAATTATGAAATATGGCCATATAGGGACCCCAAATCTGGTCCAGGAAGTTTGGAAAGGGACCATAAATTGTCCAGTAACAAAGTACAGACCAGGGAGTTTCTGTTTGATAAGTTTTACATGTGTTATGCTCTTCTGAGAAGATTCTCCAATTGGTAAATTCAATGCAGCCCATAGTCTTATGCTGTGATTACTCCAACACACATCTACCTCACAATTTTAAACTTTTACCAGCGTTTAGTATCAACATCTAACATTTGAACTTAACATTTGATGTAAAATATGAAAAAGCACAACATCACCTCTTGAAATAGTGATTCCTGAGAGCATATCTCCAGTTTTCTGTTATTTTTTGAAAGCACAATACCTCTTAGTGCAGCAAACACAGGGGTGATCGATGTAGTTAAGTAACACTAGAAGGAATTGGATGAGAGTGTAGGAGACTTGGCAGTTCACCTGTGCAGCTCTGTACATTTTCACACCTCTCACAACTGCCCTGACCTCCGTGATGAAAGTGGCCTTCACTGACTGCTGGGAAATCAACAAAAAAGATTACTCCTGTTGAGAAATTTTAAGAAGCACTTTGAGTCCATCTAACCATTTAGACATAATAGTCATATCAACTAAAGATGTTCTTTTGAAATTGCAGAGCAAAACGACCAGCTAAGATCTGTGGGACTCTAACAGCAGATGTTTGTCCAATATCAATTCAAAGTATTAACTAAAGGAATTGCCTCTAGCTGTTTGTATAAACATGGCCTAAACTGCTGGTTATAAACCTATTCCCACCTCTGATAAGGCAAATGGCCAATCATAGTTTGGGATTTGGGGATGGCCAATCAGATTTCAAAGGGACCATGGACACCCCTGGCCACCCCCTGGCCCATCCCTGTAGGAGGGGCTGTGCATGATCACCAGCCTAGTAACATTAGTGAAAATCATCCCTTACCAGTCAGCGGTTTGTATTATTTGAACAGCAAGCACCTCTTAGAGTTGGCCTAGCTTGTCTGGAATACTAAAAAGGGCCCCATACCAGGTAGGAAAAAAAAGAAAGTACAAGTGTCTTGAGTCGAGTGAGGTCGAGTTGAGCTGACCGTGCAGTGGCAATGAGGCATAAGCTGCTAAATGCTGCTGCTGGGCTACCAGCTGAACCAAACATCCAGGGAGGACATCCTTATCGACTAACGCAGAGAGACAGAGAGAGGAGACAGGGAGGAGGGCGAGAGAAAAATGATGTTAAAAGAGAGCAGTTAACAAGAATGTCAAACAGAGGGGTGACGAGTAAAAGGTGCAGGATGAAAGAGGCTAGAAGAAGAAAGAGAATGAATAAGAGAGGAAAAAGAAGGGGGAAAAACAGAGAGAACAGAGAAAAGGAGAGGGAGAAAACAGAGGAGAGATAAGGAAAAAATGGTGGAAATAAAGTCATTAAACGGAGCAGACATTTTTCACAGGCTGCCCGGCCCTGAAAGTGTGCTGTGATCCCTGGACGCTGCTTGTTTGTACAGTATGTGTCTATGTATCAGCAAACGTCTGTGCCTGTATGTGTGTGAGTGTGTGTGTGTGTGTGTGTGTGTGTGTGTGTGTGTGTGTGTGTGTGTGTGTGTGTGTGTGTGTGTGTGTGTGTGTGTATTTGTCTCTCTCTATCACCTCTGTGTCCTTGCTAATAGCTGAGTGGACTCCCTGCAGTCTCCACAGGCTGTACTGTGATTATCACCACTTAGTTGAGCGCCCACACAGAGACACACATATACACATGGTCATAGTATGAAGTGTCCACACACACACACACACACGCACACACACAAACACACACATACTCACACAAAACCCACTGGAAGGACTACTTCGTCAGACATGTATACAGTCAATGTACAGGTATTTGTGGAAGGAACATATATATCCAGGATGTGAATAAGTATGAACATGTGTGTCCATATGTTTGTGTGTGTCTCATTACACATTAATGTGTGTCTGCAACAGTGTGCATCCTTGTACGTGTGTAAATCTTCACAGATCTTAGTGTCTATATCTGTACTCTGCTGTGTGTGTGTGTGTGTGTGTGTGTGTGTGTGTCCCTGCAGCATGTCTCAGCTCTGCTCCAGCACTAAATGAGTATGTCAGTGCAGTCCATGTTAACTGTTGACACACTAATTTACTGTGGCTTCCCGTAAGACCTGCTCAGTAATATGGCTTATTGATGAGGCCACAGGGAGTGTGCATGTGTGTGTGTGTGTACGTGTGTGGTGTGCATTTCTGCATTACTGACTGTTTTCAGTGCTGGCGTGCCCACACCGGAGATGAAATATCTGCCGCACAGCAGATAAATATGGTCAGTCCGTGGGTGATGTATGCACACATAAATATTTATTCCCTGTGTGTAAATGTGTCTGCTTGTGAGACACTTTGATAGCTGTGGGTCAGCCGCAGGATGAGATGTGTAAATGGTCTTATTTCATTGGTGTATAGGGGATATCATGATAGATGCATCTCCATCAAGTGTTTGGACATTTCTGACTGCATTTGTTGTTCATTTAGGATATTTCTTCTCCTGGGAATTTCGTTGGAACGTGATCTGTAAGAAAACTTAAGCAGGAAATTAGTCAGTGGTGAAAAAGTGGACCAAACACAGACACACTGAGCCCCTGGAGGCTTGAGGTGCCAGAGAGTTGACTCTGCACGTTCACAAAAGTAAAAGAAATCCATCTAATAACCCTGATGAGAGCTTCAAACTTCAAACTCAGACATCTTTAAACTCTCAGACACATACACAAATACTGATTCACGGCCTCGCACACATGTATGGACGTGGGGAGGGGTTGATGGACACAGAGCTGCTGGTCCCTCTGAGATCACCACATTCTCTGCGTGTTGGTAACCTCCATGACAGATGGAGGGAGTCATGCAGAGGTAAAGTCATAAAGTTTTAACCAGGAAGACCGGGGGCTGGTAACATTTTGGTGACTTGTATGGATTACTATTGGTGTACTAACATTACTGACCTTTTGTAGCCTGAAGGCGCAGACAAAGAGACTCTGTGAATCACAGGTACCCCTTTTCGACTGAGGCAGTTTCAGGGCCGGTTCGGGGCCAGCACTCAATTGAGAACCAGTTTTTCCATGCTTTGACTGTGAGTGAACCTGCTCCCAGCCGGGAAAACCGGTTCCAGAGCAGCTCCAACTCTTTGGTGGTCTAGAACCGTGAACCACTTACGTCAGGGGCAAGGGGCGGATTGCTGGGATCAAAAACACAAACCAAATGTGTTTCCTCCTTTGTCCTGCAGCGAATAAATAAAAGAGACTAATGGATTCCAAGGCAAAGCAGTGGTTGGCCGAGGAGACAAGCTGCCGTTGTCCTCCATTGTTGTTGTTGTGAGGGAAAGTTTGCGCTGGCGCTGCTGGGAGAAGCGGTCACGTAAATCTGATGTCATGACGTGCCTCTTCCACGGGCTCGAGCGGGTGGAAAAACAAACAGGTGCCATGTTGGTTCGCAAATTCAACCAGCGCGAGCAGCAGCCCGGAAATACAACCCGGTTCAGGTTGGTCAAAAAGAGGTAAGGGAGATAAAATATTGGAAATGGAACCAAGACAGACCAGTGGTATGCAAAAGGGTGTAAAACAGAACAGAATTAAAGTTTGCACAGGGCTGGGAAAGTTACAAACATGATAGTGTCTTTAGGATTGTACATTTCACATGTTTTTGAAATTAAAGTTTCACCCCAAGCTCGCTGGTGAGTCTTCATTTGATGGTCCATACAGAGACCTTTCCAGTTTTACAGGGTTGCAACCTGGATTCCAAATATACTTTTTTGGGGCTTGTTACAGTAAAAAAAACATCATCAGTTCAGACCTCAGACATCTGTTGGGCAATTCTCTTTAGCTCTATTACTTACAACTCCTATACAATCTGTAATATCATGATCAAGGGGTTAAGTGTGTAGGCAAGGCATTAAATTAATTCACACAAGTCCTTGAAATGTGATGTTACACGATGGTAATGGAGGCAAAGAAGATCCGTTTAGTCAGAGTTGAAGTATTTCTTTCTCTAAGTGCAGTAAAGGGAACCACTCGGGTCATGTGAGGCTTTTATTTGTTTTTCCCATAGCCACAGCTGACCTTGTTTCCAAGGGCCTATCATTTTTTCTTCCTTTTAAAAGTTACTGATTCAAAAAAAGATAGAGAAATAGAGACTTGTGCATGGGGGGTCTCAAGATAGTTGGTTTACATTGCTTAACTCCCAAAAGAGAATCCCACAGGGAAGGAAATGGAGAGAGTGAGTGTGGAGCAGCTATGAGAAGAGGAGAGAGTAGGAAGGGAAGAACACAAAAAGAACAATCCAATCAAGTGGTTAAGAGAAAAAAATGATGTAAAAAAAGTATGAATGATCAAAGAGGATAGACAGGATAAGCAGCAAAACAGAAGACAAACAACAAAGAGTGCTAAAAATTAACAAGGAATTGAAAAAGCAGTGACATGGGAGGAATGAGTCAATAAAATAATTCATCAAACTGACAGAAAAAGAGAGCATGATTGAGGACGCAGTGTGTGTTGGCAGTGTGTGGACAGGGCCAGAAGTGCATGTCGACACACCAGCAGACAAGTTCTTCCCCTGACGCAGAGCACGGATCACCTTACCCTCTACTGGTTTCACACAGTTCTGTTGCAACATACGCACACACACACACTCCCAAGAATGTTTTCATATGAGTACACCTATCTTCTACTTCTCTTCATGTGATGACTGAACCCAGCAGCATTAGGTAGAGCTAAAATAAAGAGATGAAAAACGTTTTTGGCACACAGGGGGTCATGCAGCTTCTCAAAAACCCAGCAGTTAGTATTGAATAACAGCAGAGGCACAGTATTGATTAAATATAGAAATAAGAATAAACGTTTTCAGACTGTTCCCCCTGGAAGGCATTCAAAGTGTTGCACTTGGTGGTTCACAGTAAAAGAGACAGAAATATCTGTGTCAGGGATAAAAAAGAGAGTGAGAGAGAGAAGTTCAAACCCGGGCTCCTTTCTTACCTCCACACAGCTGGCAAAGCTCAGCAGGAAGTTGTTGTAAATGTCAGGTTGTTGTTATGGACAGTAACAGAAATGGTCAGATACAGGAATTGTCTGAAAATGAATTTTCTGACTGAATGTTAAAACTATTGTCTTTCTTGTTTCTGTGGTAGATACGTCCGTGTCAGGGCTGGAAGAACAAACAAAACAAGCAGCCTTTGATAACCAGTGAACATGCATTTTGAGTTTTAAAATATCAAATTTGCTTATCGTTGCTGTCAGCCTGAAACCTCATATCTCCAAAAATACAGCTTTTCAGGAAATTAGAAAAAAAAAGTAGCTTTTAAATAAAACACTGAACAGGATTCAGTCACAAGCTGCTTTTAATGCTTTTAGTTGGTGGAAATTCTGTAATGCCCACTGACGGACACAACAGGTGATCAAATACATACTTTTCCATAATTTTGGGGGGGAAAAAAACAAAGAAATATGGAGATACAAGGTTTTTACCTGACATGTAGTGTTATGCCGTTTTTATTAAGAGTAAGTATTTAATACATCTCCCAGCAAATTCAGAGTTTTCAGCACTATCAGTGGTCTATGTGTAGTCCTGAATACCAGGCTGCAAGCTCAGAACAGGTCTCAAATCACTGCGTCTCAGTTTGACATGATTCTAAATGATACAGTTCAAACATTATCTGGCTCCACATTGAAGAGTTTGTTAGTCCAGTTCAATCTTCCACTTCAACAGTGAATTACTGTTAATTAATTAGTTATTTTCACAATGAATGGATGAATCTATCTTGTGTGCCCTGGATTTTGTCATTATTTAATAAAAATCAGTGAGGGAAGAAAACTTACTTTCAAACCACATTTCCATTTGTTCCTCTTCTGATTTAACTTTTGAAAATTGAAGAAAGTTAGTAAAATATCAGAGTTGAGCACAGCAGGGAACTCTAGATGGTGTGTAAAGCAGACTGCAGCCATTTGTGAGCCGCTGCTATCCTCCAAGTCTACCTAGTGACAGTGGGTAGTTTTCTCAGTTTGTGGGAATGAGCTCACATTTTATAGGCTACACTTGAATCATCGCCGTACTTGGTATTTCTCCCGCTCTCCAGTTAGCACAGAGGTTAAGTGTCTGTAAACTCCTGTTCATCAAGGTGTCATCTTGTGTCCATCTTTCTTCGTTTTTTGTCTCTTGCGAAGCTTGCAGACCAGCTGATTGGCTCATCAGTGAGCTGCAGAGGAACATGTATGTGCCATGTATAATATAATAATAAAGAGGAACATGTATGTGCCATGTATAATATAATAATACAGAGGAACATGTATGTGCCATGCATAATATAATAATACTAATTATAATTAAAATAATATTAATGGGGCGCTGGTTGCCTAGCGGTCTAAGCGCCCCACATACAAAGGCTACAGTACTCGTTGCAGGGGTCGCCGGTTCGATTCCCGGCCACGACCATCTCCTACATGTCTTCCTCAGCTCTCTACTCCCCACATTTCCTGTCTCTCTTCAGCTGTCCTATCAAATAAAGGCAACCCCCACCAAAAATATAACTTTAAAAAAATATTATTATTATTAATAATTATAACAATTATTATTATTATTATTATTATTATTATTATTATTATTATTAGTATTATTATTTTTTTTTTTTTTTATTATTATTTTATTATTACTACTATTAGTATAACCCTTTTAACCCTAATAATCAGACTTTCCTTTTCATACTTGTGGCAAATCTGGTATCAAGTAAAATTGGCTGGTCAACTTCGTCCCAGCATGCTAAGGCAAACAAACTTTGAAGGAAGTTTCCAGTCTGGTAGAAAAAGTAGGACTCTGCGAGAGTGGACAGCATTTATGTCCATTTTTCTAAAACGGATCCACAGTGATGTCAGTGGTGACTTCTGGGAAACCCAGTCCACTGCTTGGCAAGCAGAAAAGGTGTCATGAATTAGCATATCCTATTTTGACAACATACTGTGGCAAGTAATACAGAAGAATGTGTGAAGGGGAAGTCCAGAAGGCTTGAGTCCATGTGGTGGGTTGGTGTGAATTCAGAATGATCCACAGAGGTTACCACTTACTTTTCCTGTCCAGAGTCTTCCTGCCAATTTGTGGATTCGAAGATTTAAGAAGGTTTTTTTTTTTTGCACTCCGCCAGCTCTGTTCCCTTGTGAAACTAAAGCTTGAACTTTTGTTCTATTTTCATTATTAGATGGACGGATGAATATATTTCTTTTGATACCAAAGTGTATGAAAAGGAATGCTGAAATTTGCTGTTCCACATCTACCTATTTTACAGCAGTCAGATACGATTTTCCTGTAGGCTCAGTGAATTGTTACATTGATACTAGTATCTGATGACTCTCTTAGATGGATGGATTCCTGTTGAAGGCGGGTTTAGCTTCAGCGAAATGGAACAGGACCAGATGAGCAAGAGAGGATAGAGATACAGGTTACAGGGGTCATACGACAAGAGGGGACCCGTGTAATAGGTAGGGTGACAACTGCAGTCTCTCTCTTACACACATGCAGAGACCTGTCATGGAAAAAGAACTTAATACCTTCAGACCTCCAGAGACGTTAAGAAAAGTCTGAGTGACAGTTTGACGATGTGTATGTGTGGGGGCATGTGTGTCACATGTCACTTTCCTGAACTGAGACCAGTGAATCATCTGAATACTGGTAAGTGTACGGGGACGTTACTGTAAAAGTAAAACTGATCAGGAGCCGTCTGTGAGGAACCGTATCGGTGATGTTGTTCTCACAAAGATCTTTGTTTATAAAAGTTCAAGGGGCTATAAATAATTACCACATGATGGTGAAAAAAGACACATCAGCATTCGTGTGACTTTTTTTCCCCCTGTCATAAAAACAAAAAGAGGTTTCAAAGAAATTTTCTTCCCACGAGATAACTGAGTGCACAACGCAATTTTTACGGAGCGGTCAATGGGGAGTTCAGCTGTGTCATTATGGCCTGTGTGTGTCTGCATGTGTGTGTGAATGTGTGCAGGGTGTGTCCTGGGAAGGCAATGAGTGAGCCAGGATTTGGTTAGCTGTTCAGACCACAAGCTTTGGTGTTACTACAGGCCCTAAAACACACATCCCACAAGCTTCCACCTTGTTTTCTGCTACTGTGAGAGAGAGGGAGAGTGAGGGAGGAGGAATTAAAACGAGAGTGAATTAGTGTCATGGTGGTAAAGAGCAGGTGCAGAAATGAATCAACTTTAAAGTATTTTTCCTGTGCAATGATACACCATGTGTGTGTCAGCATCACATTGCTGTCTATAACTTCCTCCCCTTGTTTAGATTCTGTCCGTCACTGACCTCTGAACCTTGGTCTGCATGTTCCAGTGTGTATGCACTGGGTTTGTGTTTGTGTGTAAATTTTGCATTCACTGGCTCAACCATTGTTACCATATTGGCTGTTCTACATCACAAGTAGATCTCTCTTTTCCACTCATAAAACAATTCTGCTATTTATCTTCAATAATCAAAGAAAATATGGCGTTTTTGGAGACTGATGATGTAGTTAATTATCAGGTTTCTTTCAATTTTATGCATTTTTACATGCACATGTTCATTGTTTCTGCAGACCTGCTTTGAACAAGCAGCAGGTTCATTTTAAAGCTCCCAGCACTACTACAAAGCATATAAAACTGAGCTGTGGGCCCCTTCTTTCCCCTGTGTTCTGTCCCTTTTCTCTACCTCCATCTATTTTCTTTTATTTTACCCAGTGAGAGGGTGAGAAAGGAAAAGAGAGTGATGGGGAGAAAACAGAGGTTGTGAAACGCTATCTGGAAAGGAAAAGAAAGGAAAAGAGAATGGAAATGAAAAAAAGACGGAAAGGGAGATGCTTTTTAAATGAATCAGATGGAGAGAGTTGGAAAGGTAAAAGAGGGTGAGGCAGAGAGAGAGAGAGAGAGAGAGAGAGAGAGAGAGAGAGAGAGAGAGAGAGAGAGAGAGAGAGAGAGAGAGAGTGAGCGAGAGATGAAACTGCTCTTTAATCAGTGAGGGGGCTATCCGGAGGCGGGCCGAGGTGCCTACTGTAATCCGATACACGCTCGCGCGCACAGCGTGCACGCACACGGAGACAGGGGACTGAGTGAGCAGTCCTGCTTGCTGCCACAAACCCGGCGGAGATCGGAGGGGAAAGAGCGCACTGCCGGAGCTGCTGGGAGAGGGAATGAGAGAGAGAGAGACAGCGTCCAGGAGTGAGAGAGAGAGAGAGAGAGAGAGAGAGAGAGAGAGAGAGAGAGAGAGAGAGAGAGAGAGAGAGAGAGAGAGAGAGAGAGAAGGCAACGGGCACAGCAGAGCGCGTTTGTGCAAGGAAACGCACAGTTTGTAGGAGGAGAGCGGAGAGGCTGCACGCTTGTTTTATGTCGAGCAGCTTTACGCACGCTGGAGCTGCCTCTTCCACGAGATCTTGTGTTATCTTTTGCGCAAAAACACGCTGTTTTCGGGACAGTTACCCACGTTGAGAAGAAAATCTATTGGAAATATTTTTCCGCTCTTAATCACATGTGCTCTTAATGCGCAAATTGGGAAAGAGAACCAGAGAATCAGCTTTTTGGATGTTTTATCGAGACAAGGTGGACTCTCGTGATACTTTTTATAAAGGGTTTTAAAAGTTGATGGTTGTCGGCACATGGTACTGTTATCTCTTGGAAGCTCAAGCGGAGGATTTTCACTTTTTTTTAATTAATCATTTGTCGGCTATAAGGACTGTGTCAACGAGGTCTATAGACCCACGCGCGTTGTGACTGACAGGAGCTGCCGACCGTGCGCATTGCAATGGATTTTGAGGTTTTAATATTGTGTTTGGAGTGAAAACTGCGCTTATTTCAGAACAAGTTGCGCTTATAAACACAGCAGATTGAAGGAAAAGTGTTTGAAAAGTCAAATATTCCTGGAAAGCCCGGTGAGCGCAACCCGGCGTTTCCAGCGGCACTACTTGTGTCGCGCTCAAGAGGACTTAAAGAGGACTGATTGGGAAGAGGAAAAGTAGACTTCGGACTGCAGCTTTTTCTCAAATATAAAACAATACAGAGGAGGAGGAGAAGTGTGTCCTTTCTTCAAATCGGAGGGAAAAGATGGATTTATTCATATGGCTCTGTGGATCTTTACTTGCTTTACTTTTACCTTCAACAGTCAAAGCAGAAGAAGGAGGTAAGTTTGACACTTCTCGCTCAGATCACTCTGTCACACCTAGCTGATGAATTTAAATGAATCTTCTTTTGGAGGGAACGTTTATATGATCCACATAAAATGAGTTTATTGAGGATTGCTGATTACACATCACGCGTGGAAATTAAATTCTAGAGAAACAATTACCTTTACGCACATCGGGCTCGCGCTACCATTCTTTTTCACTTAAATTCAGATGATGCGCTGACAATAATACCACCGAGGGGAATCGATTATCTCAGTTCAAGCACAATTACAGGGGAGAGTCCCGCTGCAGGATGTCCTGTCTTCTCTCAACTCTGCAACATCGACCCACCGCGCTCGGTCGGCCGCAGAGGTG
Source organism: Notolabrus celidotus (assembly GCF_009762535.1). Taxonomy (NCBI): domain Eukaryota; kingdom Metazoa; phylum Chordata; class Actinopteri; order Labriformes; family Labridae; genus Notolabrus; species Notolabrus celidotus. The sequence continues at coordinate 4,338,663 of NC_048281.1, read as the reverse complement.
TCAAAGAAAAATGAAAGTAATGATGAGTTAACTTGTAATAATTAAGCAGTGTGAACAGAAACAGCTCTGTTTAGTCACACAAAGTCTGTTATGAAATCCCTGCTGGTCATTGACACCAGGCTTTGTGCGTAAAGTTGGTCGTTCTTAAATTCAGACAACTTTCTAACATGATATAATTTAATGTGGCATTTTCTGTCTCCACAGCTGCTTTTCATCCCTCCTGTAACGGAAGGATTCTGGGCTGTTCGCTTAGTTTCACTATTGATTTTTGTCCTCTTGACAAACATCTTAACCATATGCTGTGGATTTTAATCTGCAGTTTGATCAATGATTGTTCCCCGGAGAGCTGTTCGATAAGGAAGTATCACTCTAATGTTTCTATAATATTCCTTTTGGGACTAATGCCAGTGTAAGAGGTCTGGAAGGTAGTGACTCAATAGATAGAATCTGAAGTGGCTTCATTTCATTTCAAACACCCAATATCGCGTTATTCGCTCTCACTTCATACTTACCTACAGCGCGTTTTAGCTCGAGGCATACTGATGGATAAAACACATCAGTCTGTTTCACTGTAAATGTCAATATTGCCAATATTGAATCTGTCTCCGTCTACTGGAGATCAGCACCGAGGTTTCACAGGCACGGAGGGCTCGATGTACGCAGCCTCCAACCTCCGGGGTTGCGGAGGTCTTTCGTTTCCCGTGTGCCCGATGTGGATTGATGCTGCACGAAGACCACTCGACTGAAGGGAGAGTTAAACGCTCACCGAGCGGGTCTAGAGCTTTAATCAACGGGTTTGGACAGCTTTGAGTGTAAAATGACCATCTTTACGCACAGAACGAACACGGGGAGAGTCATGCTCATGCACCGAGCACATGTGCTGCACAAGTAGATACATCTTCCAGTCTGTTAGGTTTTAACAAACCTGTGGTGACACCAGGTCGACTCACGAAGTCTTGAACTCACAGTCCACAGGTGTGCGTTTATGGGCAATTTAAAAAGTCTCAGCCAATGAGAATAAATGACTGGAAAATATGATTTAAAATAGGAAATCAACAACTTTTACCACCTTCTTTCATGGGGAGGCATATATTCTAGACTACAGCAGCCGTTGTACTAGTAACCTATTTCACACTAGTTATATTTAATCATTTATAATTGCTGTCTATGCAAATAAATAAATAAAATGCTTATACCTTCAGGGCAATTTTATGATCTCAGCTAATGTTCTGCTCTTAGATGATTTGTGTGCATGTGTGAACATCTTGAAAAACACAAGACTGAGATGGAGTTTCTCTGGAGGAGTTGGTGGCATTGTAGGTTTTATTGATTTGGGGTTATTCAGGAGGCTAGCTGGAGCTTTTGCAGACCTCATGACTCTGATTGAGTTGTCTGTCTACTAAGTGTTGTTATGGAGAACAACATGGTGAGAGCACAGTGAAGGCATTCTTAACATGCTGCTTTCCTTCTAATGAGAGAAGATACACTGACGCAACGTTAAATCTGTTCCAAGAATATGACAATGTTAACTGGTCATTGGATCAAGAGCTTAAAAGGGCTGGTGTTTACATTTACTGCAAAAGAAGGAAGCTGAGGTTGCATTGCAAAGCAAAAATTCAAAGGGAAGTTGTAGTGTGAAGGGTAAATACCCCAGAAAGTTCAGATTTGACACCAAAGAGCAGGATCTCTCTTCTAACCTGCTGTCTCAGCTGCTTTAACTGGCTCTTTTACAGACCCCATGATCAGATTCCACATATTAAATACATATCTGTAATTTTGGAAGACACTGAAAAAGCTCCTACTTATTTTGGAACTTGTTGATTTGTTGTTATTTTTCAACTTACAGAGTATCCGTTGACAAAGATGAACCTTCATTTTTCTGGGGACTCCCTCAAGCTGTGTTTGAGGTTCCCCCCACTGGTTCACCGAGAAGCACACATGCTCAGCAGCACGCTCTGCAGGATCAAGCTTCCTCAGCAATAAACTTTTACAGATGCCTGTGCTCTGTTGTCTCCGGAGAGATGAGCAGGGAAAGCGTAGTGAGGCGGAGAGAAGTGTATATATAGAGGGAGACAGGAGGGAGGGATGGAAGTGCAGGCGGGGAGGAAGCAACAGAGACAGAAGCAGGCAGAGGGAAGCTGCAAAAAGAAGTGAACGAAACGGAAGAATGATTTTTAGCCGCGCTGTTTGATCCTGTTTCTTTATTCCGTTTGATCACAGCTGTGCCTGGAAGGGAGATAAACGGACATAATTGGCCACTCAAGACCAGCTGTCTGCCTCTATACTGTCTCAGCTGAAATATGCTGGATGATGAAACAGGCTCACAGAGATGCTCTGTGTGAGGAGTTAGTTAGCAGTGGGGTTGAGTTGCCTACAGGTATGCACTAAGAAATGGCTTATGGGACAGTGTTTGATGTCTCCAACAAGTCCAATGTGGCTTAAAAAGTCTGAAACAAGAGGGATTTCTTGTACTGGTTTGGTTGTGAAAAAGTCAACAACTCATCTCAAATATAGAGAAAAAAAGAGGTCTGGTGGTTTTCAAAGTTCACTAGCTCTACAGCAGTTTGGTTGCGGGTGCGACAGTAGGATGCATCAGCCAAGAGCAGGAAGAGGTGTATTTCACATGCTTTGACTTAGGTCATTGAGCCACAGGATAAAGTTGAAGTGCAATATTTTTTTGTTTTGGTAAATACTCAAATTCTATTTACAGTACATTGAGTGAGTCTTTCTAGGGCACCTGTCAATCATGGGGCCTTAGAATATTAATATTTCTCCACCATATCAGACCACTGATTTTTAAAATGTCAAAAGTTGTGTAATATTGTCACCAAAATGTCCAAGAGCCCAAAGCGACATTTTTAAATCAGTGCTTTTATCAAACCAACACATCTTTTGTGACCAAAAAACGTCACAAAAGATGACGGAACAGGTGCTTAAAAATCACCCAAATCAACTCAATCCATTTCTAAATATTTTGAGATGAATGTTTGTTTGATCAGTAAGTGGAATTATTGTTGCACCTGCTCTGAATTTGTAGACTTTTGCCATATGTTGCGTCCTCACAGTAACAAGGATTTCTAAAGCCCAAGTTAATTTCTCGTCTGAAGTGCTACACATCTAAAATACTCAGACGTCATGTTTCCCCATGAGTCCAGCTTGTAACAATTAAAAGTTACATTGGTGTGGGTCATAATGCTTTGTAAGCTCCAATTGGCAATCAATAAAACAAACCAACCATGTCATTTGTTCGCACAATGGGGTGATACCCTGTTTTAGCTCAGCACATAATGAATTGACTCGCTGCAAGTGACACAGTTGTTCTGCTGTTCATTGCTATCAGTCGTTAGCCTGAAATAAAGCGGATATTGTTCTCTAAAAATATGAATCTAGCTGTATTTTCTCATTTCACTTTAATTACTCAGTGCATATAGAGATTGGCATGGAAACAACAGAAAGCTAGAAATACATCAGCTCAAGTCAAACAACAAACATAGTGAGGGGGGCGATTCTCAGTGTGAGCAGCACAACATATAACAGCTGGCTATAAAAAGAAGGGACAATTAGCGTGACTGAAATCTGCTCGTCCACACATGTCTGTTTGTGTTTTTCCCATATCTTCTTGTTATTTTCTGTGATTGCTGTTCCCCCATGTGAGTCGTTTTTTTTATTACAATCAGATGTTGCGAAATGATTCACTGATAGGAGAGGCCAGGAAATGCTTCACCAACATGTGTTTGTGGACTTTGTCCCAGTAAAACACACTGCAACAATAAAACAAGTTTTGGAGTTTGAGGATATTAAGTAGAGAGCTAGAAAATTAAAGCTTTTGGTGGTATTTAATAAAGAGGGACGCTGAGAGGAGGGAGAAAGGAGAGCATGAGAGGGCATTAGTGAAATAAGAGGGGAGCAGCAGAGTGTGAAGCAGTAGCTGAGTGGAGCCACCTGCAGTAAACCCACCCCGGATTTATTCCTCTCCTCAGTCAAGCACGGCAGGGTTTCGTCCCTAGGTAAAGCATATTGTTAATAGATACTCTCATGAGAAAATTTTTTTAGAATAATCATCTTAAAATGACACACTATTCAAGTGGGACTGATTCAAGCTTTCACTGGAGATACAGTTTGACTCTTACAAACCACAGCACAAAGTTTTCCACACAAGAGGTCATGAAAGAACAGAGCGCAACCTGAGTTAATCCATTTTACACTCTCACTTTACCCTGATGGTGAGATTTACATCTTTCTCTGTGGCAACCATAGACTGTATAAAGTATGGACTTAGTATCCGTGACGTCACCTATCTGTTTCTGAAGCGCTGTTTTAGGCCAATCGACGGTGGGAGCCATATTGCTGCTGTTGAACGATTGTGAGGTAAAGAGGCGGGCTTTGAGCATCCTAGCCAACAGCTACAGTGTTCCCGCCTGTCAATCAAGTCAGCTGTGCCTCTCATTGGAAGACTTGTAAGCTCAATATCTTTGAAATTGCCACGTTAGAAAAAAATTCACCCCCTGTACAGTGTGTGCCGATAGAGAAATGAGCTATCCACTTGTTTTTTGAACCAGGCTGTAAACATGTTTATTTCTGCTGTAAAGATCGGCTTCTTTGAATTGGTGTGTATGTGGTTTCCGGTACTTCCAGTGCCAGTCTCAAGCTGATCCTCAATGAACTGCAGTTTTTAACACTTCTGCATTGGACTCATATTTTTAGACCGGAGGTTGCCGCATGGTGACAACTGCATCTGCTAATCTACGGCAGGTGACTCTTGGCGGGGGACTTTCTTCCATAAACAGCATCTCATTTGAGTTACCCTGCAGGTAGCAGGTGTTCTCCAGCAGGTTTCAGGATTCAGGGTTATTCTCACTCATCCAGGGATTCAGACTCCCGTCTTTTCCTTTTCATCTTTTCAATGCACATTGAAGTAATACGGTTACAACTCTCTAGAGAACACATTTAGCCTGAAAATGTACGCACAAAAAGAAATTTGGGTATGAAGGGGAGGACATGTCGTTAGAATAATTGCGGTTAAACAACAGAGGGTCAGTCTAGTGTCATCCACAACCTAGTTTTCAGTGACCGAACAAACATTAAGCTAATTAACCTTCTTCTCTCTCTCTCTCTCTCTCTCTCTCTCTCTCTCTCTCTCTCTCTCACTCTATATCGTCTGTAAAAGGGACAGGACAATTAGTGGCTCCGGCAGGATGTTCTAATTACAGTTATCATGTCATTAGTAAACTGTTAGTATTCCAGTGTCTTCATTGGTAATGGCTGGAGTAATTAGAGAGGATGGAGAAATCAGTGTGTGTGTGTGTGTGTGTGTTTGTGTGTGTGTGTGTGTGTGTGTGTGTGTGTCTGTTTGTGTGTGTGTGTGTGTGTGTGTGTGTGTGTGTGTGTGTGTGTGTGTGTGTGTGTGTGCTTGTGTGTGTGTGTCCATGTATTTGTGCACTAGTGATGAAAAAGAATATCCGCAGAGGGAAAGGGAGATCATGAAAATCCTTCCAATGAGGATATTTGCCTGTCCTCACTCCTTTTAAAAACCCTCACACACAGAGGAAAATGTGTGTGTGTGTGTGTGTGTGTGTGTGTGAGTGTGTTGGTTTGTGTGTGAGCTAAGCCTTGTGTGTCCTGAGTAGTCCCTCCGGAGCAGTGCCGTGAGAGGCCACAGGTTGTTTTCCTTTTTGTCTCTCCCTTCACGCTGAATCATCCTGTTGTTTCCCTCTTTTCATGGTACTTCACCTCTCCTTTAACAGCGCACTCTGTCTCTTTCTCCACACCTCCTTGTGTCAGTGTTTTCCCTCGCTCCGATTAAGAAACCTCGCTCACCTTCTTAACGCCTCACTTTGTCACGGTGGGGAAATCTTCTCACTCTTTCATCCACCTCTTGTTTTGTTGTGTTGTATATTGAGATACATTCAGCTGGCTTTTTGGAGTTAACTTCATTCACACAGAACGTCTGCTAAGTTGCATTAAGTATGCTCCCTTTACCTCTTTCACAGCCTCTTAAAGCTCCTTTGAGGAACTCTCAATTTGTATTTTTTTGGCACCCCCTATGGTCAAAACTGGTGCCTCTCTATTTGCTGATGTTGTCCATGCTCTACCTCTCCACTAAACCTGACTCCTCACTTCCACCTTCTTCCCTAACTGATTGTCTCCTTGAAATAAAATCTTGGTTCACCTCAAACTTCCTCAAATTAAACAGCAATAAAACTGAACTTCTTCTAATTGGCACAAAATCTACATTAAACAAACTCCATCATTTCTCTATTCCCATCGACAACTCGCCCCTCTTCCCCTCCCCTCAGGTTAAGAGTCTGGGTGTCATCCTCGACAGCACCCTCTCCTTCACCTCCCATATCAACCACGTCACCCGCTCCGCCTACTTTCACCTCCGCAATATTAACCGTCTCCGTCCTTCACTCACTCCCCACTCCACGGCCATTCTTGTTAACAGCCTCGTCACCTCCCGTTTGGACTATTGCAACTCCCTTCTGTTTGGTCTCCCCCACAAAACCCTCCATAAACTTCAACTGGTTCAAAATTCAGCCGCCCGTATCATCACACGAACCGCCTCCATCCACCACATCACACCCATCCTTCAACAGCTCCACTGGCTCCCGATCACACATCGGATCAACTACAACATTCTTCTCCTCACCTTCAAATCCATACACAACCTCGCCCCTCCATATCTCTCTGACCTCCTCCATACTGCCACACCCGTCCGTACCCTCAGATCCTCCTCCTCCTCCTCCATCCACCTCACTGTCCCCCCTGCACGCCTTGTTACCATGGGGAGCAGAGCCTTCAGCCACTCTGCTCCCCAGCTCTGGAACTCTCTCCCACCTGACCTCCGCAACACTGACTCACTCCCACATTTTAAATCCAAACTCAAAACCCATCTGTTTAAACTGGCTTACTCCATCTGACCACAACTCCTCTGTCCATTCACTTTAAACTTTTTAAATTGTGTTTTATTTCCTGTTTGCTATTTAAACTCTGTTTGTTTTTAATGTTGTAAGGTGACCTTGAGTGCCAAGAAAGGCGCCCATAAATAAAATGCATTATTATTATTATTATTATTATTATTATTATTATTATTATTATGTATATGTTAATGTAACAGAGGTGAGCACAGTTAATCCAAACTAACTCCTTTAACTGTTTATAAAAACTCTAATACCAGTTATTTTGTTAATTCTGTTTAAAATGAACCAAAGTTTCAAACATTCAGCAGTCTGCTGCCCCTCCTGCTGCAATGGAAAGGGTCACCACGATCCAAGTCCAAGGTAAACAACCTCAGCGTATCTCGTTCCTGAGAATTCAGGCTCTTTCAAGCGATCCAGATCATTTGGCTTTACAAGAACCAACTCTTTTTGATCCCAAACAGCTCTTCATAGTATCATGTGCGTACAGTAGCAAGCTTTTAAAGCTGAGTCGTCTGTGATCGACACATCACCAGGTCCCCCAGGTCAGTGTAGATGTCTGCTGCCGCAATGCAGTGAAGTCAGGTAACAGTAAGTAGGATAAAGGAAACTTAATGTAACAACAGTGAAATTTTGATTACTGTATTTTAAAACTAACGTCAATGATACAAAAATGAATGCCGATAATTAAGGAGTAACAGGTAAATTGACATAGTAAATGGACTCCTATATTTGTGTCTTTACACAGACGAATGTATCCTTCATTTAGGCAAGGCAAGGCAAGGCAGCTTTATTTGTATAGCGCATTTCATACACGAGGGCAACTCAATGTGCTTTACATTAACACATTAAAAGCATTGGAGACATTCAGACAGGCATAAAAGAACATAATTAAAATGACAAATATGATAAAACAGAAAAGAAAAGGAAAATTAGAAATATATTAAAAATTACATTAAAATTTTAATTTAAAGTGGGTTAAAATAATCTAAGATAGGAAGGCAGAGGCAAATAAAAAAAGTCTTAATCTTGGATTTAAAGAGGTGAGAGTTGGAGCAGACCTACAGCTTTCAGGGAGTGTGTTCCAGATATATGGTGCATAATGACTAAACGCTGCTTCACCATGTTTCGTTCTGACTCTAGGAACTGAAAGCAGACCAGTACCTGATGACCTCAGAGGTCGAGGTGGTTCATAAAGTAGTAGCAAATCAGCAATGTATTTTGGGCCTAAACCATTCAGTGCTTTATAAACCATCAGCAGGATTTTAAAGTCTATTCTCTGACAGACAGGAAGCCAGTGTAGAGATCTAAGAACTGGAGTGATGTGGTCTACTTTTTTGGTCCTTGTTAGGACTCGAGCAGCAGCATTCTGTATGAGCTGCAGTCGTCTGATGGACTTTTTAGGGAGTCCTGTAAAGACCCCGTTACAGTAGTCTAGTCTGCTAAAGATAAATGCATGGACGAGTTTTTCTGCATCCTGCTGAGACATAAGTCCTTTAATCCTTGATATATTCTTCAGGTGATAGTAGGCAGACTTTGTAATTGTCTTAATGTGGCTGCTGAAATTAAGGTCTGAGTCTATGATTACACCAAGGTTTCTGGCTTGGTTTGAACATTTCATCATTGCAGATTGGAGCTGAGCAGTAACCTTTAACCTTTCTTCCTTGGCTCCAAAAACAATCATTTCAGTTTTTTCTTTGTTTAACTGAAGAAAGTTCTGTCTCGTCCAGTCATTGATTTGTTCAATGCATTTACTTTATTTAATTTAATTTAATTTATGGTAATTGCTGTGGAAAATGTAAAAAAAAAGGCTGTTTAAGAAGCGTGCTTTAAATCACGACACATCCCCCTGCCATTGGCTTTCACTGTTCAAATAACAACACAGACATAGTCAAGCCTCCTGCTTTTATGGGTCACAAAGATGCTTCAATATTAATTTCAGTCTGTTTCATAACCTCTTAAAAACTCCTGACTGGAGCTTTAAATTAGACTTTACTAGGTCTCTGTTATCAATGTTAATTACTTCCATGAACCGTGGTTAAAATAACAGGCAGCAGAGAAGACGGATCCTTCAGTGATAAAGGTCAACAGCTTTATTATCTCATAGATGCAATAAACAAACTGTGAGGGATGTGTTTAAACAAAAGTCTGCATTGTTGTTTTTACGTGGAAGTGCTTTTTAACACTGAAGATCTTTCATGATAACACTTTTATTCAGTCTAAAACAATTCTACAGATAAGGCTGAAACTACTTCTTTAAGGTGCCAGTATCTGTTTTCATTGTACAGTTATTGCTACAGATAAGATTTTCTGAGAGCACCTGTTAACTGAACAAACACAAGAATAGAGAAAGTTTGAAATTACTTTCAGAAAGGTCTTGTGTAAGTCATCTGAATGATCTCTAAGCACTTGACTCCATATTCAGTGGTATGCTTTAAGGTAAACCTGGACAGGAATGCGTAAACATGGTGTCAGCTGAGGTACCAGGTAGTAACATGGAGCCCTTCTGCTCTACCGGACTGAGAAGACCCACACCAAGTCCAAATCAGTTGATCTAGGGTGTCTCAAGATGCTGAGTATGACGGTCACAAAGGAGGAGGACAGGTGTTGTTGTAGAATCTCCAAATTGCAGACAAATTACAAGCCTTTGACTGTTGAAAAAATTATATTTAGCTTTTTACAGGGGCATTATGAGAGAAGATGATTAGGTCCACTGGGAAAAAAATTGGGAGGGTGGGCAAGCAAGAAATAAAGTATTTTTAAGGTGTTTTTTTACATTTTATTCTGAGATTAAATTCTGACTTTAATCTCAGAGTCATTAGCCTACTTCTTTCTCATAATTAACTTTTTTCTCATAATTCTGACCTTTTTCTTATAATTGACTTTTTTCTCATAACTCTGACCGTTTTCCCAAAATGTTGACACTTTTCTCATAATTGACTTTTTCTCATAATCCAGACTTTTTTCTCATAATCAACTTTTTCCCTCATAATCCAAACCTTTTTTTCATATTTCATAATTAGGATTTTACTCTCAGAATAAAAAAACAAACAAACACCTTAATAAAATCCTCCAAAAATGGTTATTTCCATGGCCCTAATCCTCTTCTGTATATCATAGATTTCTGATAACTGGATTACCACAAATCATCTAGAGCAAACTTGTGGACTTGAGGTCAAATGGTTCCTTCCTTCAGCTGGTCAGTTCATCTGCCCCCAGAGCATGACTGCATCCAATTTATTTAAACTCTTCCTCTTTCAAAACATAATATCTCAATTTTTTCTTTCTTGTCCCCTCCCTGGTTCTCATACTGTTCCCTCTCACTCATTTCCCTGCTCCTGTCTCTGTAATTGACCTTTAACCTCTTCCTGTAACTTCTCTTAGTCTCGCTCTACCCCACAGATCAGTTCATGTCTTCACTCCTGAGATAAGAGGCTTGTTCTGCCTCTGTATGACACACTCATCCTTCCTTTTTTATGAGCCTCCATCGCTCTTCTCTCCTTTTTCCCATCACTCCTTTTGTTTCTCATATCCTTTGTAATCCGCCGCCTTCTTGCTCTTCATCCAAACACACACACACACACACACACACACACACACACACACACACACACACACACACACACACACACACACACACACACACACACACACACTCAGGTTTTCTCTCTGTAGTTTTCCACTGTGGTTTAATGCAGGGCACCTAGAGAAAGAACAACCCCACCTGTTTGTGTGTATGCCTGAGAGTGTGTGTGTGTGTGTGTGTGTGGGTGAGTGTGTGAGAGTTGTATTTTCTGTCCAGTGGGCTTTCTGAGCTGCTGACTTTCTCTTTTCAGATGATGGGAGACAGATGTTCTGGCATGGCTCTCTCTTTCCTTTATCCTGCTCTGGCTCCTTCTCCCTTTCTTTCCCTCTGTCTCTCCTCTCTCTCTCTCTCTCTCTCTCTCTCTCTCTCTCTCTCTCTCTCTCTCTCTCTCTCTCTCTCTCTCTCTCTCTCTCTCTCTCTCTCTCTCTCTCTCTCTCTCTGTCCGCTCCTGAAGTTTCCCAGGTTTCGGTGACTAAAAGCTTCTCTGTTTGATCCAAAGAAGACATTTTAAACCTTTATTTTCAGTATTCCCAGGGCCAAACTAAATCTTTTCACTTCACATGTATCTGTGTTTCTACCATTTCAAGGAAACAATGCTTGAAGCTTGTTCTGGGTGTTTCATGATGCTGGAACCAAGCCATGCTGCTTAAAATGCATTGTTAACAGTAGAAAATGAAAGAAATCAATGTGAAAATTAGCATTTCATCCCCTCAGGCTTTGATTTTCAGAATTTATTGATTGTTAAATCCAGGGACCTGTTTTCAACAAGGTCACAGCATGAACATGTAACACAAACTGAACCATTTTCAGTATTTGGGCCAGTGCTGGTGGATACAAATTTGGTCTGCGAAATAAAAGCCTCACACTTAACAAGCTTTCTCGTTAGCTTTGTGAAACATACTTTCTTAAATAAACCCGCATGCTTATATTATGGACTGTGGCCAATGAAAATGAATGCCGACTTTGGTCCAACACTTAAGCAAACTTCTCACTGGCTCGCAAATCGATTGTGACGTGCTGGAAAGTGTTTCTTTAGAGTCAGATCAGACTCCCTGCTCAGAGGGGGAATGAATCTGTAAGAGAGTTTCGAAACAAGGTCAGAAAATTTGCATTTGGGGCCAACAAACAAGCTCAATGCTTTTGCAAAAGCAGCTCCACGAGAAAGCGTGTGTGTTTTCCTACGTGTCTGGGACACTGTGCACTGGATTGTGTGTCCCCTTTTGTGCGTATTGCTGTGGATGCACTTCTGCAGACGTTTTTATTACAATTCAAGAGTGCATCTGTGTATGTGTGTGTGTGTGTGTGTGTGTGTGTGTGTGTGTATGTGTATAGAGGGATGTGCATGTAGGGAAAAGTTGCTGTATAGGTGTTATCAAGATGCAATACCAAACGTGGCAGAGAGCCATAAATAATGCAGTGACCTGTCTTATATCCCGGCTCGACTGCTTAGCACCGTTTACTGCTGCTTTTTCTGTGTTTGTGTGTGTGTGTGTGTGTGGTCTGGATTCAGCATGTCTAAGCAGGGAGGGGGGGCTGGATGGTGGGATAAGCAATGTTTTGCAGTTTGTGATTTTATTGTGAATATGTGGTCTAAACACAACTTCTCCCTGAAGACGACAAGCTGATGTGGTTTATAGTAAAGCTGTTTGGTTGTTCTGAAAGCTGGGGTCAAGAAGAAGGAAGTGACTTTAGCTGTGTTCTTAAAGGGCCGGTATTTACACTCGTGTCATGTCTCGCCTTTAATATGAATGTCACAGAGGCTGGCATCAGAGGTAGTAACAGAGGAGTCACAGAGGCGAGACGGCATCCCTGTGAGCAGGAAGGGGGTAACAGCGCTTTGTGTGATTGTGATCACGTCTGTGTGTGTGCATATGTAAAGCTCCTGCTGTGTGTTTACCTCTGTGCTTCTGTAACAATGCTACACAATATGAAATGACACACTAGGACACCACGCACACCCTCATGGGATCAATATGGAAGTTTTTGACTTTTACGAAGGACGTTAAAACTGAGATTGTTTAAGTGGTGATGTTTTTAATTTTGCCAGTTTGCTTGAGATAATGTTAGGCCTATATAAATACAAATGTGCTGACTCATCCCAGAAGCATCGGGCAGAGTCTGCTGGAAACAAGGATTCTAGTTTAGTACAATTAATGATCTTATTTCTAAAGGATTGGCCATCATGTCACCTTTGGATTAATGGTAACTTTAATTGCTGATGGTCAAAGAGGTGAGAAGCACATATAAAAAAGTCCAACACACTTTATCAGGAGTGGGTGTCTTTTTTTCTGCTACACAGGTTGATCTTTTCAGCCTCCTCCTCACCTCCTATCTTGATCACTTCTACAAGTTTGTTCATTCCTGACATGAATTCAGGCTTTTTTTTTTTCTCCCAGCTCAGCATCTTCTCTGTTCGGACACATAAGCACACAGACATTACACATTCTTCCCAGCATGCAGGTCAGGGTGCTGCAGGGTTGAATACAAATTAGCATTCTCTGCAAGCTGCATACGTTTTCTGAGAAACAGACATACAGGTGTAACTTTGCTCTGTCATGACCAATCCAATCCAATCCACTTTATTTATATAGCACATTTAAAAAAACTATCAAGTTTAGCAAAGTGCATACATGTCAGAAAATAAAATAGAATAAAAGAAAAGGATCATGATAAAACCAATAAAATACTTTAAAAAATAAATAATAAAAAAATAAATAGAATAAAAACTTTAAAAGCAAATAAAAATCCAATAAAAGAACAGAAGGAGACCACATAACTCTCATGCTGGGTTAAAAGTCAAGGAGTAAAAATATGTTTTAAGGAGGGATTTAAAAGCTGTTAATGTTGAGGACAGTCTAACATGGGGGGCAGCTCGTTCCACAGTTTGAGGGCCACTACCGAGAATGTACAGCCACCCCTGGTTTTCAGCCTGGTATTAGGGACCACAAGAAGTTGCTGTCCTGTAGACCTCAGATCCCTTGCTGGAGTGTAGCTTTACAGGAGGTCTGAAATATACTGTGGAGCTACTCCATTTAAAGATTTAACAACAAAAAAATCTTAACATGAATCCTAAAATGAACAAGGAGCCAGTGGAGGGAGGCAAGGAAGGGGGTTATGTGCTCTCGCTTACGGGTGCCGGTTAAAAGCTGAGCAGCAGCATTTTGAACTAGCTGTAGCCATGACAGGGAGGCCTGGTTAACGCCTACATACAGTGCAAAACCAATGATTGTTATAACCCTCCATGACTGTGTTTTATCACTAAAGTAAGTACACCATATTATCTAATAAGCTCATACTTCAATATGTGTCTGCATAACAAAAACACCTTCAAATTCACTTAGATGTTTATATGCAAAAGAATGTGATACCAACCATGCACTTCCTGCTCTCTGAAGGTGCAATTATAACCAGCTTTATGTGTGTGTGTGTGTGTGTGTGTGTGTGTGTGTGTGTGTGTGTGTGTGTGTGTGTGTGTGTGTGTGTGTGTGTGTGTGTGTGTTTGTGTGTGTGTGTGTGTGTGTATGTGTGTTCGTGTGTGTGTGTGTGGGTCTGCAGATTGATCGACCCATGAAGCAGATCAGACGCAACACTCCACGCACACACAGCTCTGCCTCTCTATCACACCAGCCTTATTCATCAGACACTTGGAGGTGCGGTTTTTATCGGCTTCACGCCAGAGGTGAAGAGCGGAGGGAGGAGAGGGTAGAGATCCCGAGTAAATTCATAAAGACGACAGAGAAATGCATTTTATTATCAGAATGTGCAAGAAAAATAGAGCTTCAAAATCTTGATGAAATCCAAACACAAGCTTTGTAGAGAATAATTATAGATTTGAAAGGTGTTGGTGTTATTGGGTCCACAGTGTGCGTGTATGGCAGGGTGGGGACATGCTGAAGAAGTTTAAAGGGTGAAAGTTATCCTTATCCATAAAATAAGAAACCATATCCACCCCGTCTCATCCAGGGACTGACTCTAATGAAAACACATTAGTTCTCCTCTCATTAAAAGGCCCATCCCGATAACAACTAAGTATGCTTCATGAGTCCCAAGCATTAGATTATAAACCTGTAACATTTCTCTCACAACCCTGAATGTTTCCCCCTCGCATCGCCTCTGCATTACCCAGATTTTTGGTCAGAGACAGTTAGCTAAGCAGTGGGCTAAATGTGGTGTTTGGCTGATGGTGCTGTGAGATTCCACAGTGGTTAAACACTAATCCAGGTGGTGCTGAGATGAAATGCGTCTGGCCAGGTTACATGAGCCTTGTAACTCTACTCCTGTATTACTGTATGTCACCAGGGAGATCAGAAAACTGAGATGGGCTGGACTAGTTGGCTCACAGCATGACGCAGGAGGGAGAGACGACAGAGGCAGAGAGATAAAGGGAGATACTGAGTGGAGGGGGTCGCTAATTGTTTACAGTGTGTGAGGTAGATGCCAGATATGGATGCCAGAGGTGTCAATCACTGTGTGCTCAGTTCTGACCTCTGCTTTTATCTTCATTTGCTGCCACTTTAGTGTATCTACATCAGCTCACGTACATGTTTATTTGCAGCCATGGGTGAAGTGTGAGATTTAGGATACTAGATTTCTTGTTTTAGTTCCCCGTTTGAATTTGTTTGAAACACAGTGTCCAGAAAAAGTGTTTATGCCATGTGTGTATGTGCTAATGTTTGCGTGTGTGACTGCTCTTAGAGTTGGCTTACAGTAGCCGGTCTATTTAAAGCATTAAAATATGTTGTATTCTGCTGAGTAGTTTGACTTGGCTATGACACCCTACTCAGCACACTGGCAATAAATAAAACGTCACAGCACAGCGGGCTAGACGGTGGCACAAACCATGAAGTTACTTAAGTTTTCACAGAATTAAAGCTTTTAATCTTCTTTTTATTGCATTTGTTCCTTATCCCTGATTGAAACAGTGATACAGGCTGTCAGGAGCTTGATGCAAAGTTTGTTTTTTTCTCCCATAAACAGGAAATTGTCTCAGAGGTTGCTCACCGGCCAAAAGCTTCCCAGCAAGCAGCCGGCACAAACAGATGCTGTTTTCATTAAAATCGACCGGATCATGTGGCCATCGTTTTGTCCAAAATGTTTATTGGAAGATGCATCTGATTGTGTACAATTGTTTAGAGTCTTATCAGCTTGATGAAGACAAAGTGAATCAGATGAAATCATCAAAACTAAAATCTAATAAATAAACACAGAGAACTTGTTTCAAGGTTTCTCCCAAAACAAAGACTTCATTTGAGAAATTTGTCTAAAATAAGTCATGAATAATGAAGTATATTTTTCACGATTAATCGCTGATTTTGCATTAAAGTCCATATTAGCAATGTAAACCCATGCATACCATCTTGAGGACGTCCCTTTGACCCGAGTCTTCCATAATGTTGTCTGCCTTGCAGTCACTTGCAACCCATTTAGCAAGCTCTGTATTAAACATCTTGAATGTAAATCATCCACAGGTCGGTGGTGATTCATAAACTCCAAAACAGTGCTCTGCAGGTTTTAGTGATGCGATTGCCCAATGACATCAGTCTATTTCAAATGTTTTTATTGGATTTTTTCAATCAATTACAAGTTATACATTATGCAAAACATTTGCAACCCACCCACCCCACCCCCCTGGGAGACTGGCCAACAAACCAAGAATAAAAAAGGATAAATAACCAATTACATGAGTAGATAACAGCAAAATAATAACAAATATAATAATAGAGATAATGAAAATAATGATATGTATACACATACATGCACACACATATATAAAATGAATCACAGAAGGAAATTAAGCAAAATACAAGACAAAACGTACTAAAATACAAAAACAAAATAAAAATAAATACAATTTACTAAAAAGTCAGGATTCTACAGCAATTCTGCGTGATTATGGTCAGCTGCTACAGGCTTTAAATTACAGTTCATGTAGTATAAACGTTATTATAATAGTCCAGGAATGGTTTCCATATTTTATGGAATTGATTAACCGATCCCTGAGAGGTGTATCTGAGCTTTTCCAGCTTCAAATGGCTCATTACCTCCTCCACCCAGTGGCTGTGCATAGGGGACGAGCTAGATTTCCAATTAAATAGAATTAGACGTCTTGCCAAAAGTGACGAGAAGGCAACAGCGTGGACCTGAGCTTGTGTGAGATTCAGATCTCTCTGAGCAACGCCAAAAACTGCCAAAGTTGGCTCTGGGTCTATGGCTCTGTCACACATGTACGAAAGTGTTTCAAAGACCTTAGCCCAGAATTGCCTCAGATTTGGGCAAGTCCAAAATGAGTGGATAAGGGTCGCTGGATACCAATGACATCAGTCTAATTAGCTGCACCTGTATGCTTAGCTTAGTGGTCAGAGTTCAGACTGGAAGTGTATCACGATGGCCAAAGTGCAAAACCTCCTATCTGAAAATTTTACATGTGCATATAGGAGGTGTTGTGCCTCAAAATATTCCCAGCAAACGTGATTGGAAGTTTTTGTCAAGTGACTTTTCTGTCACAATGAAGGGTGGGATTACCTTGGAGACGGACTGAAAATGTGCAGCCTTCCTTGTTCCATCATTTAAAGTGAAATCAGCAAATTATGCAGATAGGAGGTTTTGCATTTTTGCCATATTTTAATTCCGTTTTACACAAAGTGCATATTACTTTTGTCTTGTCTCGTGAGCCATCCAGCTGTGGTTAGCTCTGTTGAAAGATGAAAGAAAAGAAAGTTCCTTCTTCAAAATCCCCAACTGGGCAGGTTCCTTTCTGTGTGGGGTTTGCGTGTTCTCCTTGTGCGTGCATGGGTTCTCCGGCTTCCTCCAACTGTCCAAAAACATGCTTGTCAGGTTGATCGGTTACTCTACATTGCATGTAGGTGTGAATGTGTGCGTTTGTCTCTCTACATGTTAGCTCTGTGATGGACTGGTGGACCTGTCCAGGGTGTTCCCCGCCTCTCGCTCAGTGACAGCTAGGGCAGGCTCCACCCACCCGCAACCCCAAACTGCATAAGCTGTAAAGATGGATAGATGGAACTGAGCCATCTGGGATTTTTTTTTTTTTCTAAGTGAAATGCGCCATTCAAAAGCGCAGTGGTGTCATTATTTGCCATCATGGCGGCAGAAGGAAGCAGGAAGACACTGCGGGAGCTTAACTAGGGACATAACATGTGTTAATTTCTGACCTAAATTGAGTTGCAAAATTCCCCAAAAAATCATCAATTAGCTAAAAAACAGATAATCTTAAGTCACTGTTGTATTGCGGCTCATACCGTGTCATTTTATGGGAACTGGTTGCTTCTAACAAAGATGGTAATCCACCATGCTGATGGTTTAACTTGAGTTTTGTGGGTTTTAAACAATGAAGGAGTTCAGCTCATGTAGAAAGTCTGCACACTCCATCAAACAGCGCAGCCAGCATGGTGTACAATAGGTGCCATAGATGTAATACAGTAGAGTTGTGTGTGTTATGTCGTTGGGTGTCACAGATACATATGAGTTACCCATCACTGTCAGGGTACATCTGCGGCTGTGAATGAGCGTCATTGTGTGTGACACGGTGCAGACGTATGACTGCCGACAAGTGGATCCGCTCTGTGACAGTAACTGTGGCATCTGGTAGGCTTATTCACAGTGTGTGTCACTGTGAGAGTGTGTGTGTGTGTGTGTGTGTGTGTGTGACACTGTGAGTGTGTGCCAGTCCTCATAGGTCCGAATGGACTCTTTGTGTGACATGATGCTGAGTTGACCCATGACCCCACGTCCACATCGTCACTTATGCACACACACTTCTTTGTCTCTCATATCCTGTGTCTGCAAACACAACTCTTATCAGCATTTTACCCGTTGTGCCCACTTTTCCGGAGGGAAATCATGTTTAATGATCAAACATGCAAACAAAGCTTCAATAACATTTATTGTAGACAGAGGTTTATCTGATCAGTCATTTCATTGTCTCTTCTGTAAAGAAAGATTCTTAGGCTTTCAACTATTTTCTTTCCTTTTCCTCCTGTAGTTCCTTGTTAGTTTGTTTATTTGTCTTTATTATTTTTGCTGTTTTCATCACATTTGAAACAGTACTCATTCACCTCATTCCAGTGTGTGAAATTGTGTATTAACCCTTGAAAAGAATCAAAGTTTAGACACGTCGACTTTTTTAAACAAAGATGAAAAAACGAAACATATCTCTACATAAGCTTGACTTTTATACTTGATGATTTTACTTTCTAACACAGTCCCCTCTCTATCTTTCTCTCCTCAGCGTCTGAGCCATGTGGGGGCATTTTAGACGCCAGTGATGCTGGCTACATCACCACCCCCGGCTACCCGCTGGAGTACCCACCTCACCAAAACTGTCGCTGGGTCATCACCGCCCCTGAGCCCTCACAACGCATCGTCCTCAACTTCAACCCACACTTTGAGATTGAGAAGCTGGACTGCAGGTAAAAGCTGGTTGGAGGGATGGATGGAGGGATGGAGGGATGGATGGATGGATGGATGGATGGATGGATGGATGGATGGATGGATGGATGGATGGATGGATGGATGGATGGATGGATGGATGGATGGATGGATGGATGGATGGATGGATGGATGGATGGATATAAACTGTGGATGGCAAACAAAGAGAGTTGCAGAGAAGGAGTGAACAAAGCGGTGTGAAGATTTGGACTACATTAGAGGTTGAATAGCAATAAGGAGGGATGTGAAGCGAGAAGTTTTGACTGCACAGTAAGAGAAAAGAAAGCTCTCTCTTTGGAGTTCCTCTCCACCAGCCTGCCTCGGTGTAAGATTTTCCGGGTGTTATGGTGAACTTCAGCCCACTCTCCTCCTGTTTCTCTGGCTTTGGCTATCCCATAATAACCACTTTGAGACCTCCCTCTGTCCCTTGCCTCTAATTATCAAAGTCTAATTACAACACATTCACTGTTCCAGGATGGTTTTCACACTTCGAGAAGAATTAACACAGATTAGAGGATTTGGTGTGGAGCAGTGTTTTTGGGCTATTTGGCTTTGGTTGTGTGGTGAGACTGAAAGAAGGGAGTCAGCTCTGCAGCATGAATAAAAAAAACACTGCACACAGGGATGAAGGCAGACTGAGAGGCATGCTGGGAAATAATGGAGGAATGTTTCACAGTGTTGTGCAGTCTGTCTGTCTGTCTGTCTGTCTGTCTGTCTGTCTGTCTGTCTGTCTGTCTGTCTGTCTGTCTGTCTGTCTGTCTGTCTGTCTGTCTGTCTGTCTGTCTGTCTGTCTGTCACAAAGGACAAGGACTAAACCATTAAATGTGTCACAGGTACAAAATGTGATAAGAGAGAGAGCATTAAACAACAAAAAGAAGTAAAAAAGAAGACATTGAGTAATATTAGCACCCAAAATTAAGTTATATTTACTTGCAGATCCATATTTACACACAGTGCAAAGTCCCAATGGGCCTGAATCAGTGTTTTTACTATTATTATTATTATTATTATTATTATTATTATTATTATTATTATTATTATTATTATTATTTATAATTAACACTTCATTAGAAAATAAGAAACGTAGCAGAGGCACTATGAAAATTAAAAATATATATATATTTTTAAAGTTATTTATACTCAAGAAAAAAAAAACTGGATGGACCTTTTTACCTAAGAACAGAGCTGAATTTAATTTTTCTTTTTTTTCTTTTTAAAACATGTACAAAGGTGCCGTTAGGGAGACTCATAGCTATCTGAGTGGAAGACACAAGACATGAAAACATAAGTTCCAAGGGCTGTTTCTCTATAAAATAATAACTTTACTGTTTCAAAATGAAAACTAACTTCAGATGTACAGACTCTCCTCATCTTGAAAGCAAGGTGATGTCATGTGTAGAGTTGTCCCTAGGCCTCTGGCTCTCATGGCTCTAATGGGCACCATCAGCGTAAAGGGCCAGAAATATAAATCCACTGACACAGGCAAAAGGGCAGACTGATACAACAGCTCACACACACATACATACATAGGCACACACACATACACTTACAAACTTTACCCCCTCTCTGTTCCGGTGCTTTCCCATCCAGTTATTAACATTTCAGCTGTATCAATTATAGATAGGTGAATTTCCCCACTCAGATGTACCGAAATCATTCAGACATTTCTTTGTTGGAATTGAAGCATCAATATTTCACCGGCTGGCTGTTTGTTCAGAAAGGCTGAAAGGTTGAAAAAGGCCTGCTGTGCTCGTCTCTGTTTTATTTTCACACTGTGCTGTGGAAATGAAAAACATGTTTCTCTGTCTGCCTCCGTGTCTTCGTCATTTTCTCTCTACTGTTCTTATCCCTAGATCACTTTAATGCATGCAATCTATCTCTCTCTTCTTCTTTCTACCATTCCTTTTCTCTTTTCCCTCTCCTCTTTCTCTGCCGCTGCTGCTGCACTTCTTTCCTCTTCCTCTTTGAAATTCTTTCATCCATTTAAAGTCCAGTGGTTTCCCAGAAGGAAAAAATCTGGGCGAAACAACAGACTCTAATTTATTTATGAAGCATTGATGGCTGCTCTATATTGAAAGGCTTTTGGTGTGTGTCCAAACATTTCTTTTTAAAGTTTCAGTTTACTTCTTAGCTACATTTATGAAAACTATGTGTTTAACCTCACCTGTTAAAGATTGATTTTTGCAGTGTTGGTGGCTGCAACTCAAGTCTAATAGGTTGTTATTTACAAGTGTCATGCTGCGCAGAGCTATTTCAGTCCACAGGCGTCCAATGCCTGGAGAGTGTGTGTGTTTGAGTGTGTGTGCGTGTGCAGGGGTAGGCTGAAATTGAGCTGTTAGGTTCAGAGGGCAAAGAGGCCAAGGAGAAGAAACAGTGTGTGTGTGTATGTGTGTGTGTGTGTGGGTTTGTGTGTGTGTGGTGGAGATGCGGGACGGCAGACGTATGACACGGTGATTGTCAGCTGCGATCCTGACACATACACATACAGGAGTATCTCTGCCATCGTCTCTGTCTGTGTCTGGCTGTCACATTTAGACTCTTTTAGAAACATGTTCCCCTCTTTGCTTCTGTCTCGAAGTAAACATTTAAAATAGAATCATCAGATCTTCATTAAATATTGTCAGAACATTATCTTTTCATCTGTCTTAAAGCTAGGGTTGGTAGTCATGGAAAACTAGCATGAATTTGAATGCAGCATTTCCTCAGGACTCCATCTAACCCCTACCCCCCCTCCCCTCTGAGCTCCTCCAAAACGACGCCCCCACTCACATGCACATGCGCCGCTGATTCACGACCATATGATGGTGACTGATTCAAATCGGTCCTCAGCTCATGGTTTGTGTTTTGCACTACGTCAACTCATGTCTCAGTTAGCGGTAAGAAAACACCAAAACATTCTCATAGTGAAAGTTAAAAACACAAACAAACATGAAATGTACGCTCTGCAGGAGGCGGGCAGAACAGCAGGACGGGATTTGATTGGTTTCATGATTTGGCTCCTGATGGCAGGGATTGGTTGGTGTTTTCCCAGGTTTACTCCGGCTGTAGATAGCAGCTTTTTTTACCTCTTTTTTAAGAACACATTATGTATTGATTACCATCAGGACATAAAGATCATTTTAACCAGTATAACAAAAAGTGGATCTAAATCTGACTACCAACCCCAGCTTTAATTGCAGATAACAGGTGTGTGAAAAAACTGCAGTAAATCCCTTATATGTGTAGAAAAAAAGCCACTCTGGCATGCACACACACTCATCTTTTCAGGGACAGGAATGTGTGGATTTTTTGACAAAGAGTACTTTGTTTGAAGGCAAGACGTTCCTTCTCTGTCTCGCAAAGAAACTCCTGATGTGGTTGTGTCAGTCTCTCACATGAACATCTATGAGCACACACTAATACACACCGGCAGCAGCAGTGATGTTATAAATCTGCATGCCCTGCTCGGACAGAGGTTATTTTATTATGTCAGTACACTGAAGCATTTTAATCTGTTATGGCCCTGATTGCAATTTAAGATGGTAATCTGTAATCTATAATGCATCACATTTTGTCAAGCACTTCTCTGGCTCTGCAGGCACAATCGATGGAGAGGTGGAGAGACAGAGAGAGATGTTTTCATTAAGATTCATATACAGGAGCAATTTAAGTAAAGGAGACAGCTGCAGGGAGTGCAGACGATACCGTCTGTACAGTCATGGCCAAGCATAATTCACCATGTCTCCCTTTTTCTTATCACATGAGAGACAACATGCTAATGCATGCTAACACATTAGTGGTGACAGGTTACAGTAGATGTGTGGTGGTGTTTGTGTGAAGATCAAAATCACATGGCAATTTACTGTTGTAAACAAAATGCCAAAGTGCTGGAGAATAGGTACACTGTTCATGTGTAGTGCAGAGTTCACATCAGTAGAATGATTTCACACTTGATGCATTGCAGTTAAAGTTGGTGAAAGTTTTTACACAAGCATATCCTACAAAAAAGTAAGTTTTTAATCTGAAAGGGCCTTGAGTTTGGCAAAACGTATAGACTCTTATTTTAATACGCTCTAAGGGGTTCTGACTCAGAAGAAGTTTCTGTTCTTTTCTGAGCACTAAATTACTCAACACTCTTAGTAAATGTTTTAACTCTGCATGGACAGCAACTTAAAGGAAAGTGTATGTGTTCTGGGAACTAATACTCTAACTTTTTGCTGATTTTCTGAATGATATGAGAAAATGACACCAATCTGATGTCAGTACATGCAATAAGAAGCCACAAACAGGAGGTAATAAGATCAGTCCGACACCTTGCTTTAATGTAAAACAATACATTTTCATCTTTTGTAGAAATAACACAAACAGATAACATTTGGAATAGTTAATCAGTTAAGATATACAGAACCTACGATGGAGTACCAGGGCCACATTGCTGAAGAAAAACAAGTGAGATTTCAAAAATAAAGTCTTAATATTTTTGGTAGTGGTGCAACCATAGACTGTATAAAATATGTCAAGCGGATCCTCAATGAACTGCAGCTTTTAACACTTCAGCATTGGACTCATATTTTTAGACCGGAGGTTGCCGCTTGGGTGCAACAGACTACATCTCCTTCACCTCTGCTTAAAAATACTAGAAGTATGAGCTGGATTTCTGTCCTTATGTCTTTAGCTCGGCCCATGCATGCTCTAAAGGCTGATTTATACTTCTGCGTTGAATCAACGGCGTACCCTACGCCGAGGGTCCGCGTAGCTCCCGTACCTACGCCGAGGCCTAGGCACGTAGCTGACGTGCACCTCCTCCAAAATGTAACTCCCCGTAGAGCCGACGTGGACCGCAAGCTCTGTGATTGGTCAGCTCGGCGGCTTTGTCTTTCCCGCATTTACAACACTTCCGGGATCCTGGACATCGGCCGCACATCGGCCGTGTATTTCATCTCCTCCTCTCTATTCTTCATGTAATCATGTCTGTATGATAAACAGCAACATGTATCAGCTGGAGATTAACATAACATGCTCTGAAACTCTGTGGAAAAGTAAACAGAGATCGTAGCGGGACCGGAAGCAGGCGGCCGGCTATCAGAGAGACCGCACTGCCCTCAGGCGTTTCGGCGGAGAATTGCCGCGCGACACGAACACACCGACGCACAAGTATGTGGTGCTCATGTCTGCGTCAGCCCCTGCTGCGTAGGGGAAATGCAGAAGTATAAATCAGCCTTAAGTGTGCTACTGAGGGGAGGCAGTCACGCAAGATTCAGAGATCACTTAGCACGGGATCATCGTCTTTACAGGCTCCAACAGAACCCACCAGAAAATAACAATGACATCAACGTGACACCTGAGGCTAGCTGTTTGATTATCCTGATGACGTGTGATTCAACAGTAGAAAGAAACAGTGGAGTGAGTAAAAAAGCGCAGGCAGGGATTTGTGAAACATTTTGCCCTGCTTTGTGCTAAGCTAAACTGTTGCTTACCCCACCTTCCACTGGTACTGGTCTGCTTTCAGTCCCTAGAGTCAGAAGGAAACATGGTGTGAAGCAGCGTTTAGTCATGATGCTCCACATATCTGGAACACTCCCTGGAAGCTGTAGGTCTGCTCCAACTCTCACCTCTTTTAAATCAAAAAATAAGACCATTTTATTTGACACTGCCTTCCTATCTTAGCTCATTTTAACTCAATTTAAATGCACATTTTAAATTTATTTTTAATATATTTCTAATGTAACTTTTCTTTTCTGTTTTATTATATTTGTCATTTTAATTGTGCTCCTTTATGCTTGTCTGAATGTTTCCAGTGCTTTTAATGTTTTAATGTAAAACACATTGAGTTGCCCTTGTGTGTGAAATGCGCTATACAAATTACTACAGACATAATTAAATATATCAATCATCTGTTCTTACTATCTGTTCTGTAATGCCAAAATTACTGCTTAAACACTTCTAATGACAGAATGGCATTAAGATTTGAAAACCAGGTCTCCAACGAGCCGCAGAAAGTGATCTCATACTCTCCACATGGCAGCTAACAACACTGCTAAGGTCAGAAGTCTGCTAAATGTTCAATTTTTACAGTGTATGTTGCCTTATAAAGCAGTAGTTGGTTGTCTACTTCACATTTTCCTCTTAGCTCACTGTCTCTGCCTCTGGAAGCAAGATCTCTATTTGGAGTGTTTGGAAAGAACGCACCCACCCGCACACACACAGAGACACACACACACACACACACACACACACACACACACACACACACATACACACACACACACACACACACACACACACACACACACACACACACACAGCTGCTTAGGGAAAAGTGCAGAGTCAGGGTCCGCTGAGGGCAGGCTCAAATCATCCTGACAGCTACCTCCTCTCTCTCTCTCACTCGTCTCCTCTTTCCTGCTGGCTCGCTCTCCCACTCCTCTCCCTCCATTCATTCTCACCCTTCCTCACCCCTCCCACCCCCTCACCACTGCCCAATGGGTCCCATCCATCATCCTTCATCTGCTTTGCGTCTTCCTCTGTCCCACCTTCTCTGCCCTCCTGCTTCTCCTTCCTGTGTGCCTTTCTTCATCACCTCTCCTCATGTCTCTCCTATTTACTCTTCCCTTCCACCTCTCCTCACATTTATCCGTATGCACCATGCCAATCCTTTATAGGCCAAATCATTATTCAGCATATGAAAAAACACACAGGCAGCGAGCCAAATGCCACACTCTCCTCCATTTCTCTCTGTCTTTCCTCCTCCTTCCTCTCCTCTCCCTCTTCTCCTCCTCTTAAAAATGCTATTCTACTCTCTTTATCATTTTCCTCAGCCTATATCTGTCTTCACCCTCTTTTATCCTCCGGTCTGTGTCTATCCATCACTTAAATCCCCTTTCTATATGTCTGTCTCTTATTCTCATCCTCAGCTCATTCTGCATCCTCTCCAGTCCTCCTTTACCTCAGATCACTTCAAAGTCAGATGTTATCTTTAAAATTGATATGAGGGAAACACACATATGCAGACAAACACACAAACATGTAGCTTAAGGCTTACTTTTCTTACAGGAAGAAGCAGAGGTAGGCCTTCTTGTGGCTCTCAAACAAACTAATATACAGAGAAACAACGACAAGCAGACAGGCACGTCCGCTGCTTCACGGTGATGTGGCTTACACAATAAGTGTGGAGTATAGCAGTGAGTTAAGAAGTGATTTATATGACAGAGAAGCTGCAGTCAACGATAATGGTTTCACTAATGATTTAGACCTTGTCTTTGTACTCCGCCTCAATCAATCATTTAACTTCATGCTGGCTGGCTCTGTTTTCTGTCCTCATCTTTTCTCCTCTTCTTTTTCTGTCCGCTTCTTTCCTCTCCTGTCTCCTCTCCTCTTTTTTCCTTTCCCTTTGTATTCTCCCCTCCTCTCCTACCTTTTTTATTCTCCTCTCCTTTCCTCTCATCTCCTTTTTATCCTCCTTTCTCTTCTGTTCATCTCCTTTTTATCCTCCTCATTTCCTCACCTCCCCTTTTATCCTCATCTCCTTTCCTTTCCTGTTCTTTTTATCCTCCTTTCCCTTCTTTTCATCTCCTTTTTATCCTCCTCATTTTCTCACCTCCCCTTCTACCTCATCTCATCTCTCTCCTTTCCTGTTCTTTTTATCCTCCTTTCCCTTCTTTTCATCCCCTTTTTATCCTTCTGGTTTCCTCTCATCTGCTTTTTACCCTCCTCTCATTTCCTCTTCTTTTTACACTTATCTCTATTCCTCTCCTCTTCATTGTATCCTTCTCTCCTTTCTTCTACTCACTTTTTCCTCCTTCTCTCCTTTTTATTCTCCTCTCCTCTCTCTTTTTTCTCCTCTCCTCTCCTTTCCTTTTTGTTCTTCTCTCCTCTCCTCTCCTTTCCTTTTTGTTCTTCTCTCCTCTCCTCTCCTTTCCTTTTTGTTCTTCTCCCCTTTCCTTTTTATTCTCCTCTCCTCTCCTTTTTATTATCCTCTCCTTTTTTTTCACCTCTCCTCTCCTCTCCTCTCCTCTCCTCTCCTCTCCTCTCCTCTCCTCTCCTCTCCTCTCCTCTCCTCTCCTCTCCTCTCCTCTCCTCCGCTCCCCTCCCCTCTCCTCTCCTCTCCTCTCCTTTTTTTCTCCTCTCCCCTCAACTGTATCAGTGTGATTTGATTCTTCTCATAGCAACCTTGTGAAACACACTGCACTTGTAAGCATCATGCATTGAGCTAGAAATCGTAGAATATTAGAACTTACACACACACACACACACACACACACACACACACACACACACACACACACACACACACACACACAAATCTTACTTGGGGGTAAAAGTCTGGAGGACATGACCAGGAGCAGAGCAAAAGGTTGGATTGATGTGATGCGACACTGGCCTCAGGGCAGAGAGGAAAGAAGAGGAAGTTGGAGGAAGAGATGAAGAGATTGTATGACAGAGAGAGGAACTGCATTTGGAGTGACAGTGGATGTTCAGTTACCGACTGTGGACATTTAGCAGCTGGCTGCATGTTTGAATTAGCATCAGAGTGACTCTACCAGCAGGAGAGTCATCTGTCTGGACAGGTACATCAGAACAAAGCTGAGAGACAGAGAGACAGAGAGAGGAGCTGAGGGAACACCTTTGGAGCAGTTCTACTTTTCTTTGACTCCTATAGATGCTCTTGTAAATGATGTGAATGATGCTTTCACCCTCTTCAAATGGCATCAGGGTTTTATTCCCTCATGTTTTGTTACTGTTGCCGGAAACCAGACATTTATCAGACATCTAAAGATACATGCAAGAACAACGGCGGTTTCCTTCAGGCAAACAGCTGCTAAAACAAATAAAAAGAAGTTTTAACGGTTAACTCTCACATCAAGCTTTACTTAAGCTGTTGTGAAGAAAGTCTTTGAGATGGAATGACTCACACTGGTCTGAAAAACAAGAAATATTGAGCTTTCCCTTCATTTCTGTGGTTGATAGTTTGGGCAGACAATCTCTTCCATGTGTTTCTCCAAATCAACAGCACGAAAGGGCAGCAGTGATGTGAAACTCTGAGTGTGTGTGAATGCCAGGGACTGTAGCCTGATGGGAATTACAAAAAACAACAACCTCTACTACTTACCATTAGAGGTGTTCAACCTTGTCAACTACGAATGTCAGTATTTACTGGCCCAAGAGTAGAAGACAATTCTTTTCTAAATAGCAAGTAACAATTATCATTTTTTCAACCCCCCAATCATTTTGTGTTAAGCTTCAGCAGCTTTCTACATTTTGTGATTGTAAGCAGACATCAGTGACCAAGCCAGACATTTCTTTTTTTGTTGCTCTGTGGAATTTTAAGGCCTCTGTTTAGTCCCTACAGTAAGTATGGCCTCAGGCTTCAGAAGTGTCAACAACATAGGAAGGGGGGTAAGAGCTACTACATACTGAACGGGTTGTTATGCAAACCAGAATCCTAACTGGGTGAGCAGGACCTAGACGAGAAGCAGATGTTTTCTGTGTCACAGCAATAATCACATTGACACAAACCATCGATTGAAAGATTATTTAATTGATTTAAAAATGATTTATTTGGGGAGCCAGTTGGCCTGGCAGTTTAAGCATGCGCCCCATGTAAAGAGGCTATAGTGCTTGTTGTAGTGGTCTCTTGTTCAACTCCCAGCCGTGACCCTTTGCTGCATGTGATCCCCCGCTATCTGTTCCCCACATTCCCGATCTGTCTTCAGCTGTTCTATCTAGTAAAGGCCAAAACACCAGACGAATAATAACTTTGAAAATGATTTATTTACTGTCCTCAGGATGAATTAGTTAACAAAGTCTGGTTAAACAATGTGCCCATTTATTTCATAGAAATGTCATTATACTGAACATTTCCATTGAAGGTGACGTTGAGGTGAACAGGACTTCTGTAGGAATATTTATGGTGACATTTCTGTCCTCTTTCAGCGCTCCTCCACCTTTTGCCACAGTGTCAACAGGCAATGGCGAAATATGCCTGACTCATTCTCGCAGATTGATTTGATATGATGTGTAGAATCAGGTTCTCCATGGCTTTGCGTTTACTGTGGAGAATAAGTAACACAAGTGCTTTTTTTCTCTGCCACCGGACTGATTCTGACCCGGTTGCGCTCCCGGCTGACACCTAACCTCGTTTAAATGCTTATTTTCTCAATAAGAACGAGAACACTGGACACTGAGTCCAAAATCTGATTCTGTTCAGTTGTCCTGTTGCAGTAAATCCACATGTTGTGAATCTGAGTCTTCCCTCTATGACCATGTGTCCACAGAGATTATTTATAAGCCTGCTCCTCACGTTGATATTCAGCATGTTAACATTTTGAATACCTCAATATGATCTGTAGCTGTTTAATACTGTCAGTTATATACACTGTGTCAGGAAGGAACATTTGATTTTGGGGAAAAATGCATTTGTCATTATTTTTGACATGGAAAACATTCATGTTTTTTTAATGATTAAACGATAATTGATCGTTAACATTTCCAAAGATCGATCACAGAAAATACTTGAAATTTCCATCCCTAATTTAAAGAGATTGACCTTATTTGTTTTAGTATTTAATACTTTCATTTGAGAATCGTTCACTTTCCATTTTTCTATAATTGTTCTGAAATTTTCCAACAAGGTATTTTTGTACGGTGATTTTAGTTTTTTTGCAAGTTGCTGAACAAAAGTGTGCAGTGGTTTTATTTGAGTTCCAACACCTTAAAAATGAAAAAGTATGACTTTGTTTACAAAGAAATATATGAGAACAAATACATATCCCAACTGTCCATATCTGAGAATTGAAGTGAAATAATAGTTATTTTTAATTTTGAGTTCAATCTAGTTTTCTTGAAAATTGTTAGAGAATCGTGAGTGAATCGTATTGTGAACCAAAAATTGGGATCGAGTCGTGGGTTGAGTGGATCCTTACCTCCCTATTCGTTGTAGATGGAGAGTGCTCGGACACAATCCTGAGGTTACAGAAAAAAGATTTCAAGCCTGTAATGCTCCGAGGTGATTTCCTGTAAATTCTCTCTTCCTATCACACACACAGGTGATAGAGGTAATGATGATAATATTAGTGGTCTGACTTACTCACACTCTCTGAGGCCTGAAGGTCTGCCTGATCAATGTCTCTTACTGTATTGGGTGTGTGTGAGTGTGTGCCTGCAAGTGTGTGTGTGTGTCTTTGAAGGACTGACCCTGATCAATGTGTGTTAAAGCCTTAATGAGGAATCGATTGGTCGTCCTGGAGACTTCTGGTGGACATACACACATACACACAAACCTGCACACACACACTGTCCATCCATCTGCAGTAACTGGGCTATTACTTGATAACAGTGAAGTCAGTCATCCTCCTGACTCTCTGTTATCTGCTCCAGTGACAGACTGACCATGGCTGCTTTTACTCCACATAGGTTAATGCATAAACAAGAAGGGAGTGTGTTAACACAAAATGAAACATACAACTTGGTCCATGCAAAACAAAACATGATGATTTTTAAAAGTGGATGCATTAGGTATAGATACAATTAGTAAAATGTCCAAGTCCCTTTAAAACTGTTGCAGATGGGCGTTTCATGTTTGATATTCTTTGCCTTGAGGAACATGTCGATGGGAATATGAATCAGGAGTGAGTATAAAAACAAAAGGAAACTGATGATTCATAGACTGCTTTACTTAAAGGGAAGGATCAGTACTTTAGAAAGCTTTTTTTAACAGTCATCAGGTTTTTTGTTTTTTAGTTTTTTTTTAAATATATTTTTATTGATTTTACATGGACATACATTCATAAGAATCGAGGATAAGATGTTGAATATAGACACAAATATAATATAGTCAAAATTAGACTAGAAAGGAACATCAAGGGTGCTGGGGGAACGTACCAGACACCACTAAACCAACAACAGAAACCTCCCAAAAAAAACAAAAATAGGTAAATAGAGCAAGTAGATAATTAGATAATAATAATAATAATATTCAATAAGTAGGAAGTTAAGGAGTGTATTAAAATGTTAGAAAAAATAACAAAAGCAAACAAAACAAAAACACATACACACACACGCACACACACACACGGGGGGAGGGGAGGGGGGGGCTCCAGTTGCACACATAGGTGAAGTGTTACCAGTCAAAGTATTTTAACAGTATACCAAATCTGCTGGATGTTAATCAGTCCAACTGCAGCCCATCAAGATGCTTGACAAAGTTCATGAAACCATCCCAAGTTCTATGGAAGTTCTGGAGGGCGCCATTTACCCTGTATCAGATCTTTTCCAACTGAAGACTAGACATTATATTACGGACGAGATGAGTGTGGGTGGGTGGAGCAGCGTTCTTCCAGTTCAGCAATATCAACCGTCGTGCCAATAGGGAAGAGAACGCAAGAGCTTTTCTCTGTTTGGTAGTTGTGGTTATGTTTGCTGGGGGTACACCAAAGATAGCAGTGAGGGGGCAGAGGGGAATATTTTTCTTAAATATTTTAGAGAACAAATTAAAGAAGGAGGACCAAAATTGATCTAATTCTGAGCATCCCCAAAACATGTGGTAAAGGGTTGCAGGCACTATTTTGCATCGATAGCAGTGAGGGTCTATGTTAGGGTACAGTTTAGCCAGGGCAGAATTACAGTAGACGATGCAGGACTTTGAACTGG
Organism: Notolabrus celidotus; assembly: GCF_009762535.1. Lineage (NCBI taxonomy): Eukaryota > Metazoa > Chordata > Actinopteri > Labriformes > Labridae > Notolabrus > Notolabrus celidotus. The sequence continues at coordinate 4,307,088 of NC_048281.1, read as the reverse complement.
ATCAGACTGTGACGCGCACATATAGATGAACAGTGTACATTTTTAAGGGCTGTGTCCCAAACATCATCCCCAATGCCGAAACCAAGCTCCCCTTCCCAGCGTTGTTTAATGATATCTAGAGACGGGGAATTAATGGAAATACTATATTCATATATTTTAACAATCCTCCTTCTTTGAGATTTTAGACACAGGGTTATGATATGATCAAGGTGAGTCTCAGGTGGGCAGGATGGAAAATTGGGAAACCTCTTTCTGATAAAGTCTCTCACCTGTAGATAGTGAAAGAAGTGGCAACGAGGGAGATCAAATTTCTTTGAAAGTTGAGAGAAGCTGGCAAAGATGTTATTTATGTACAGGTGCTGAAGACTTTGTACACCCCTGGCAGCCCAGGTATTAAATGAAGAGGAGTGAATAGAAGGAAGGAACAAGGGGTTATTAAGAATGGGAGAGAAGAGAGAAGTGCCCTGTATGCCTTGTAACAGTCATCAGGTTTGAGTCAACCCCCATGTCCTGGCAAAGTGCACAACAGTCCAGTTTTACTTCCTCAAGAACAGCTTAAAATACATTTTGGAAATGGATCTAACTTAAACTGGTCAAGTATTCACATGGCTGGATCAGAGAAGAGTGTGTGTGTAAATATATTTATGTATCCACTCATAGTGGACTGTTTCAGTTCCTTCTAAAATGTTTGTGCCACCAATGATTTCACTTCCCTTTTGAGCATCTTGAACTGCTAACCTTATAAAGACTTCATGTTGTGTTCTTAGTGATCGGATCATAAGGGTACAGTTCAGTTTTAGCTCAAGATGAGGTAATGATTTCGTCACACACACACACAAAAAGAGACAACTAAACACCACAAAAGAATCCTCAATTTAGACCAAGCAAGGATTTATAACCTTCATTCTGTCAAGTTAGTACAAGTCAGGCCTGCTCTGAGTTCCTGTGCTCTCGTGTGTCCATGTGTTTACATATGTCTGGGTTGCAGACGCTCCGTCTGCTGTTTAGAGCACCCCTGATGTTTGAAAGAAATGTGCAGGTGTAAGAAGACAACTCCTGACCCAAAGACTTGGAGGTGTGAAAGGCAATTAAAACCAAGACAGAAGGGAGGAGCAGGAGCCTGGGAGGAGGGGTGGAAGTGTATCCGAACACAAACCTCTTCCTTGGTTCACGTCAGACTGCCTTTGGAGAACTTTCTCACCAGGGAAACTCTCCAGCCCCCACATGTACACAATCAGGCATGAACCCTATGAAGTCAAATCTATTACTTTGACTCCTACCTCCTTAACTAAATCTGCACAAACAATTCATCTGTACCTTGTTACACATTTTGGAACTAACATTTCCTCATCATTTCCTTCCTGTAAGCACAAACAAAACATCTCGTAAACCCCTTGTTAACAAGAGAATTTCAGGGAAAAGTGTGGGAGAAACAAAATCAGACGGCTTGTCATTCCCTATGGCAAGTCTCGGAACATCTTTGGTTAGCTGCTGTGAATTATATGAGAGAGAGAGAGAGAGAGAGAGAGAGAGAGAGAGAGAGAGAGAGAGAGAGAGAGAGAGAGAGAGAGAGAGATGATGGGATTAAACAGTTTGTTCGAAGCCGTGTGCCTCCTACACAGAGACAGATTGGAGGGAACCTCAAAACCCTTCTTTGGATCCATCTGAGCGCATGGCCACAGGCTCTGTGTGTGCCTCAGTGTGTTTATGTGTGAGGCAGTGTGTTTGTGCGGGTCTCTCGTGCACGTTTGTGTGCCGACTTAGTATGTCTCTGTGTTTTTTTTCCTAAAGGCCCAGGGCTGTAGGGAGGGAGGAAGGGATGGAGGGACACCTGTCTCTGTCTGTCTGTGGGGAGGAGTTGGCGGGGTGAATGCAGTGTCATGTTCTCTCTGACTACCTCCACAGTGTGCCGGCTACATTTGAATTCTGTTTCTCTGGATTTTGGCGCTTGGTTAACACTTAAAAACAGGGTTTTTCTGAATGGCTGGTGAATGAGTCTCGTGAAACGGGAGCCCCATGTTTTGTAGGGTGACAAACAAAACTCTGGAAAATAAGAGGCTTCATAGACACTGTCAGAGGCTATGTAAGTGTTAAAATAAGCAGCCTCTTACTGTTGACCCTAGTCCACCTGTGGTCTTCCTGTCTTCCCGTCAACATTACTAATAAGCTTGTTCTCAGCCCTACCTTGTCTTATGCAATACCTTCGACAGTGATCCACAATGTCAATAAATGTCACTTTCGGTGACCCTGAAGGCGAGCACAGTCCATGAGTCATAAATTAAGAGGCATTTGAGTTTGGCTATGTTGTATGAAAAGCCTGGGAATCCACTTGGGGTGGTGGTTGTGCGGGATCCGTCAATCAAACTTACACAAGGAGTCTTAACCCAAGGGAAAAGGGTTTGATTCATGTGTGAAACAAAAGCTCAAGGTTGACTTCTGTAAGTGGACTTCCTTTGGTTAGGTAGCATGCAATAAATACCTAGTTAACTTACTTGCACTGATGACAATATATGTACTTACTTATGTACTTATTCAAACCCAAGACATTACATTTTGCAAAGTGGCCAACAAGGCTAAACAATCTGTAACAGCATGGTCAATCTTCAGTTGGAGAAACGAGAGACTAATTTGAAGACCATGCACATTCAGTCACATATGCTAAAGTCCAAATTAAATGCAATAGCAGGAATGCACTACAAATAAACTGTATTAACAGCAAACATGGTGCAAATATATAAATGATGCAAATATGAAAACTCCACAGAAAACTCCTGCAAAAGATGAATGATTCAAATACATACTGTACATTACAACGGAAATGCTCCAGGCCTGTAGGGGGCGCTCTGTGGAAGATTTGAGAGTGAGAACATGTAGAGCAATCAGACTTTATAGCTGAAGTTGTCACCCAGTCATTGGCTGTTTTCGAAACCGCCTACTATATTAGCAATATGTACTGATTCGGCCAAAATTGAGTATGTAGTATGTGAACAAGAGCAAAATCTGCAGTATGCCAAAACTACCTGGATGTCATACTGATTCGGGAAAATTTCACAGCATGCATCGGACCAGTCTCCCTCGCATACTGTTTCCCATAATGCACAGCGATCGTTCTGCTTTTGTTTTTCTTCTCTTTTTTAAGTGGGCACTCAGTTTTTTGGTGCTGTGAAAATTATTAAATTACATATAAACCACTTCTTGACTTTCTAAATCATAAGTGATGCTAAGGGTGAAGGTTATCTATCTGCTTGGTTGTTGTTTACTTCAGCTTTCTGAAACCGGAATTTCAGTGACATCTGGCTCAGCATACTGCAGACCAGATCCAACAGAATAGTCAGACTACATGATAAATTCAAACCCAGTATTCGTAGGTAATATATAGCAGGCCGTTTCAAAAACAGCCATTGTGTATTTTTCAAGGAACTGTAATTCAGTGAATTAAGAGCACCAGAGCAGAATGCTTCTGTTGGCTTGGTTAATAGGTTGCATCAATGAGCAATGATCACATCAGCTTTTGTGCACTTTAATATGTCAGATACATAGATCACTTTGATGAGAAAGGTGAACCAAAAAAACTGGCTCATTTAAGATACAGTGAGGTGATAATGGAGGGCAGGACAGAAATTATGGGAGCCTCATTCTCATGGGATTTTTGCAGTGGTGTGCATTTGTATTGGTTCTTGGCAGAAATCAGACAAAGAAGAAGAGACTTAACTGACTGCCTGTTCCTCATCTTGAAGACAAACAACCAAAAAAACGGTGGTGTTGCTCATCCTCCATTGTCAATATCAACATATTGCAAATACAGGGCAGTTTTACATTCAGATATCCACAATTTCTAATATCCACTCCGTCCCCCATCTCTGCCTCCTCTGTCTCACCCACACATTGGCTCTTGGCCACTGCTTATGTGCCTGACAGAACATTAGAGATAGCTAAGAGGAAAATGGGACATGTAGAGGGAAAAAAAGAGACAAAAATGCTTTTTAACAAGGAAAGGTTTGGAAAGTGAAACACTGAAAACTAATTAAGGGGAGGGTGAGCCAGGAGAAGAAAGAAAAAAACAGATCTTGTCTGGATACGAGTAGCCGTTAAATAAAGTTGTCAGAACAGAAAAGAGGAGGAGGAAACTGTCGCAGGGGATGAGGCTTTCTCTTGGGAGAATATGACAGGGACTGTGACACATACACACGCATGCATACCCACACACATACAGGCACACACACACACAGCGGACACACAGCATGATGGGAGAGTGGGAGGTGTATGACCCTCATTATGTCAGGGGCTTCCTCACCTGTCAGAAAAACACAGAAGACACACACACACAAACACAGACAGACTAGAACCATGTGAGACTGAGAGAAAACAGACACACACTGTGTTGCGTGTCTATGCAGATCTCACACTGTGTCTATGCACAATAGAGTTCTCATCTGGACACTTGGCAGACTCTTTCTGAAGCTGTTGTGGTCCTGCAGTGTTGAACTATGACTCTTTTAGTTTGTGGCGTCTTCATATCTTACTGTTACAGGACAGACATAACAAGATAAATACAATGAACACACAGACTCAGATACATGTATGAAAAATCTCTTTAAAACATTTGGAGTTCTACAACATCACAATATAAGCAGGATTAAAGCTCCTGCCTCAAGTCATTTCAAACCAGTTTGGTGTATTTGTAAGATTTTGTATATTTTATTGCCATCTGAGAGAATGTACTTTAAAATGTGTATTTTAATGATCACACTAACTAGCCCCCTAATTTGGTGTGGCAGAAGTTCAGTATGCAGGGACTTGTTTGAGGAACCAGAGGGATGGTTCAAGTCCTGTTAGGGACTAGGTTTGGAATTGGGCTGGTAGCTGAAGAGGTGCCAGTTCACTTCATGGGCACTGCTGAAGTGCCCTTTAGCAAGCTACTGAATCCTGCTTGGGACAAACCTCTGTGTGCAGGCCCCTCACTCTGCATCTCTTCATTAATGTTTGAGTGTATTTCAGTATGTGTGTAGCATGTTTTAACAGAATAACATTACATTTATCTGGAGGATTAATAAAGTGTATAATATTACATTAAATTAATGTTATTAACACAGCCCTATTAAGGTGATTAACCTTCCAAGTGGGGAATAAAACACTTGTCACTGTAACTTAAAGGCCCCGGGAACCCAAATCAACAAAAATGTTCTACCTATGATATTTCAGACCATATGTAAATACTAAAAACTATGTAAAAATATTAGAACTCAACTTCTATCCATTTTTCAAATATGTTCAATTACGTTTTTTAACACGTTTTCACACTGGGTTTTAGGGGGGCTGGTTTAACCTGATATTTATTATGTAATTAATATCCAACCAATCAGAAATGAAACACTGAGTCATGTGCACACATGTTTGTCTGTGTGTGATTTGGCTTAAGTGGTTAGGAAAGATAGCCTTATGAAAGCATACTGATAAACAGTGAAAGAGTAACACCTCTCTTCTGTCCATGTATCATTAAAGTCTCTGTACAGTGTTAATAAGACACAGAGTGCTATACTTCTCCATCCCATGGTACATGAAATCTGCCTTCATCAATCTGCTTGCTGAGGACCAATATTGCTTACTAATGCTATTCTAAAGCAAATAATAATGATGTGGCTCAATGAAAGGGCAGACAAAAGCATGAAAGAGGGGATACCTCAGGTCTTTTGAGCTTTACTGGAGTTCTTGAGAGAAACAGAAAGTTCGATATCGGAGCACTTAACAGCGCAGTGGTCACAGCTGATCGATATGACACACAAAGATGTGCAAAAAGAGGCCGGCCATAGTTTTTCTTTAATGTAGGATTGCTTTAATTGAAAGTTAATTGACTGAACTTTCAGTTGAACTTAATGTCTTCTTTCATGGCATGTTGCTCGAGGAATTTCCTTCCAGGAAGCTATTTTAGAGGCAGGCAGGTGTGTTCTTTGGTATCCAGACTCTGAGGCAACACTCCTGCTGGGGGTCCGGAGACGGAGTGTGACATTTGTGGTCAGAAAACATGAAAGAAATGGGAATGGAAATAGATTTCACGTCAGAATACTCCTTTTAAGGGTAGAAAATGTGCCAGGCAGCCTCTCTGCTGACAGATTGGGCTAAGCAAAAATGTATATTTGGGATGAGTTTTGATATTGTCATTCATCTTTGCTGCTTTTGTAAGAATGAGAAATCTTCAAAGTCAGAGGAGCATTTGTTGTGCTACGACAGGGGAACCAATATTCCCATTAATGTGTGGTTAGTCATAATGTATCAGGAGTCCTTTTATTCATATTCAGTGTATTCTTTCATTTAGTACAAACATGATTAGTTATGTTTCACTCTTCAGTAGTTGGCAAACGTGTAAGATATTTCTAAGGAAAGAGGAGTCAGGAAAAAAATACTCAGGCAAACTAAATTTGCTGTAAAAGTGTAAAATGTGAATTTGTCTGAAGATTGGCCGCCCGCAGGCTGAGTTACAAACATTATTGAATTAGACCTGGGCATAGATGTAAACTAGAGTCATTTGTTCCACATCAATCCACATCAGCTTCAAAGGCTGGAGGGTTCATGTGTAGTTCAAAAGACTTTACCATCACATACATTCTCACACTCTGACTTTAACCCTGCATAACATAAAGCAGAACACCTGTGGGTACATTTCCCTGTCTTATATCGATTTTCTCGCACTATACAAAGCTCATTTGGCTATAATTTCTTTTGAAAGCATTGCGTTGCTTTGAAAAAGAATCACTTGTAATTTGCTTTGAAAGTAACAAGCAGGAAATGAGGTAAATTAGTTGTGTGAGATTAGGAATCAGTTTCCCTTTGAATCTGTAATGCAGCGCACATGGGACACCACTGTTCCCCTGTGAGAGCTGAAAGAGAGGACGTCATCTTACATTCACACTCTCCTTTTGTTTGTATTATAATACAGTTATAATCCATAAAATGGTGTTCCGTAGACCGTGAAGCTCGCAGCACTTGGAGTATATAATCACTTCATTACAGAGCAGTTGTAGAATTTGAAGAAGGTTCCTCTTCATTTTTCCTCATGCAGGTGGTTCTTTTCCTCTGCCACCATCTGTGAGCTGCCAATGTCTTCTGCATTCATTTAAACTGCAATCACACCAGAGCTTCTGCCGATAGTTACTTTGCTTTCTAAAGTCGCTTTAGCTGATGGATGCAAATAATTAGCTTATTGCTTCTGTTTTGAAGCCAAATGGAATTCAAGCCAAATGAAAAAACTAATTAAGACAAAAAAAAGGCTAATAACGATGACAATTTCTCAAAACTGCTTGCTAGAAGGGAATCATTTCCTTCTCCTTGAATTAAAGTCTCCTCTAAACTCTGCAGAACACCTCTTGGGCATTCTTTAAATGTCATCACATATGTAGAGCTGTCCCTGTGATGTTGCATTGAACTGAAAGTGATGATTGCAAAAGCTGCAAATTCTAGATCACTCATAAAGTAGTGCAAAATCTACCAGTCACTATCCATCTGAAGGAGAAAATGTATTCAATAGTATATGTTTGTTTTCTGCAGGTACGATTATGTGGAGATCCATGATGGGAACTCAGAGACAGCCGACCTCCTGGGGAAGCACTGCAGCAACATCGCCCCTGCACCCATCATATCTTCAGGGCCCTCACTCCACATCAAGTTCGTATCAGACTACGCCCACCAGGGGGCAGGCTTCTCGCTGCGCTACGAAATCTTCAAAACAGGTAAATAAGTGCTACAGTTGGTTTTATTGTTTTTACAGGCACATGTTTGCTTTAAACAAATATTACACTCAATGCAAGCTTGTCATGCAGAATGGGCCATCATAGATAAAAGATGTAGTTAAAAATGACTATTTTACAAATCCCAGAGACCCTAACATGAACACACTTTACATAACTGTATGTGATAAAATGAAGCACTCGAGCATACATGTTGTTTTTTTTTATATTTGACTTCTTACAGATTTAATGAGGGTTAAAAACAAGAAGAAAAAATAAACAGCCTGTGTGTACAAAATTAACATTTCTATTTTCATTTTCTGGCATTTTATCTTTGAGTTGACAAGGATAAAGAGATTCAAAAATACATGCAGAAAAAATATTTGGAATTTTTGTCTTAATGGGTCACCACCTTCAACCCTCTGGACTCTCATGCCTCATTAAGTGACATTGTTGTATGCAATGGAAACATTTCCTCTATGGGATAAGGTGACACACTCCCCAGAGCCTGTATTTGAGAACCTTAGACTCAGAGGAAACACATGACCCAAGTCTATGACCCTCATGCATGGACAGACTTAATAAAGGGGAACAAGATATGTGAGGGATTGCACCTTTATAAATGGGCTATTAGGAGCTTTATTACAAGCTCCTCATCGAGGACTCAACATGCTTCATTAGGTGATCAAGCCTGCTTCATCTCCCTGCTGTCACTGGAGACTGTGAGTCAGGGACATGAGACACAGCACAGGACCCTTGAGAGCCCTTTAGACTGTCCAGGCGAGACATCGCTCCCCTTCATGGCACTTTATGTGTGTGTGTATAAGTGTGTGTGCCTGACATGGCTCCCCTTCACGCTGCCATGGGTCAGCCAAAGCGGGACCAATTGAGATCAAGGGCGAGTGAGACAGAGGGGCGCATAGTGTCGGCCCCACAGCCATCTTGTCCTGTTCCCCCTGAAAGCATTCCACACATGCCTGCTTAATTGAGTCCTGAGCCCTGTTCCCCTGAGACTCGCACACACACAAACACACGCACAAACACACACACACACGCACATACAGAGGGCTGAGGTTACTAACACAACACGTGCGCTGTTTCTCGCTTACTGACACCAGCCTGTTGGGATTTCTTCTGTGCTCTTGACACAGTCCACCTGATGGACTTAAAAACAACAAGGGTGTCAGTGTTCACACCCCAGCACCCTGGGGAGAGAAGGACAGACATACAAGGGAGAGCAAGATTTGTAATTCAACAAACTTTTTGGGGATTTATGGAAAAAAGAAGAATAACCACCAATCATCAAACATTATCAGCACAGCTTATATTCCCTGTCTTGACTGTATTTTACTCTATGCTTAATTTTTTGCAAGTGGAGCAGTAATTAGGATTATTTCAGTTTCATAGTGAATATTTTGCCAACAATTTATTTTATTTTGTAAAAGGTTTCATTTTTCATTTCAATTTTTATTTCAACTAGTCAAAACAGTTCTTGAATTTCCTGCTTTTGAGTTGTTTTTTTCAATCCAAGGGTAGTTCATTTGTCTGACCCAAATTGGCATTCACTCTGTTAAACAAAATTCATAATTAAAAAATAACAAATGTTGGAGTTGAAAAACGACATATTTCTCCTGATAACGATCTTAATCTAATTAGCCCACTGGCATTGTTCCTCCATTGGCAGGGGCACATCATTTGGCTGTGTATTCCCAAATCTGTAAAACTCATCGTTTCAAACAAATCTGTTTAATGATGTGGTAATGCTATGGGTAAGGTTTGATCTGGTTAAGGCACAAAATTCCTACCATATCAGTCTGTTATATGAGACTGTTCTATTGTTGAAACTTTGTATTGCTAGCATACTTGGCCAGGTTTCCCTTGGAAAAGAGATCTCTGATCTGAATGGAACTAACCTGGCAAAAAAATAAAAATAAATAAGGGTTACATAGTCAATAAATAACTGACTTCATTCAGTGGTACAGCCAGAGGCGGCCAGTAATGACCATGGCAATCCCTGAGATCTGATTGGCCACCCTGAAATCCTAAATCACGATTATCTCTTTGGCTTGTCAAAGGTGGCACTTATAGCTGATGTAGCTTTTTAGCATTTCAAACCATGTTCTCAGTAGTTTAAATGGAGACTTTGGACAAACATCTTCTTTTTGAGTCCTTTCAGAATGAAGTTCAGTAGATTTAAAGGTTGCCACTCTGTAGAGTTACCTTATCAAATTAAAATATATGTACAGGAATATAACATTTATTAGATTCTGGATTCAGTAGATGTGTTTAGTGGAGATAACCGTCTTGGGTCTGGGGTAAGCCCCTCTTGTATCACACCTGGCCACCCCTACAAAAGGTCACTGCTCCAGTTTGGTCACCACAGTCAAAAAGTCTGGCTCTGCCAATGACTTGAATGTTTTTAGGACTTGGTTAAGTACAGTAATTAGTTAAGGAAAGAAAAAAATGTTGGTTTTAAAGACTAGCTTTTCAATGACAACATGGTGAAAACAACAGCCCCTTGACTTGAGTCACTTAAACATAGTGGTGATAGTTTGAAGAAACTCATGCTGACTATTGGGATAGATATGGAAACAGCCGTCTCCCATGTTTAAGTCAGCATGTTCTGTGAGCCGATCTACTCCAAGGATTTTTCATTTGAATGTGAACAAATGTTGTTTTAGGTCATTTGCTGAAACAACAGATGCTGTCATTATTTTTGCTTGGGCAGTCTCTCTTCAGAGTGAATCTTACCCAGTTTACCCGCTGCAAACATGAAGAGAAAGAATCCTGCTGTTCTGATTGATTACAGCGTAGAACTGCATACAGACTTTCTTCAGGTTTCTCTTTGGTGTGTGAGTGTGAATGTGTATTTGTGTGTATTTGGGATCAGCCTTCTCTGGCAGTAATGATGGCACCATTTGGAAGATTCAAGCTGTTGCCATACTGCTAACAAGATCTTGTTATCCTGGAAGGTGCAACTGAACGTCTGGTTGTGTGGGTGACTAAAATTTGTGTGTGTGTCAGGGTGTGTTTATTTGTGTGTTATACATACTGTGTACCTTGAGGCAGACTGTCTAAATATGTTTCTATCTTTGCTTCCCCTGAACACTAGTGACAAAAAGTATCTTCTCTTCTCTCCTTCGCTTTCTTTTATGTAAGTCCACAGTCTGTACTTGCGAGCACATAAAGCCCTGAGTAAAGTCTCTCACTGCTAAATGGGGATAAAAACAAGGATAAAGGAGCTTGTAGTGAAGAGGTTTCAAGCACAGCGCTACTTCTTGAGGTGTTGTCATTTGTATTGCATCATTACAGGTCTTTGTTTTTGGCTTTTCATCCCCCTGAACGTTTGATTTGATCATTGTTTCTAAGTCTTCAAAAGACTATTTGGATTCAAAACACACAATACTGACTGAAATTAAGGGGTATATGTGGGAGGTAGGAAATCAATCTGCCCTGTAACAATTATTGCAATCTTCTGCTTAAATATTTAAATTCTAAAAGAAGGAGCCTTCCACACTTTGTCACTGTGCCACGTTGCTAGGGGGTAATCATGGTTTTGCCTCTTGATTCCTTCAACCCCTTGACTGAATATTTATGGGGGTTGGGGGGGGGGGGGGGGGGGGGGGGGGGTCTCTGCCACAACCCCTCCCTGTTACTGGGGTATTTAGAGTAATGAGGTTTGTGTGTGTGATTGTTTGCGTGTGTATTGGAGGAGATTGTCCCCCACTCTCTGGGTGTCCTAATTATACCTTAAACTGACCCGTCAAAGATTAACAGTCTAATCAGTCTGGAAATGACACACAGGCCTAACGGAAAAAATATATCTGTCATATGAAAGATTAACCTGAACCACAAATCGTGCATGTGTTTTGTTTCTGCAGTCACATTTTGCAGAACTTACTGTAACACATCTGTGAACTGTAGTGAAAGCTGGATCCTGCATTGCTTCATACAGTATGTTAACAGGAACAAAAGGTTCATGCATGCATGTAAGTAACACACATGCAAACCAAAGCCCTGTAAGAAAACAAAAACTTACAACAACACAAATAACAAAATCAAAACAAAAACACATGCCACACTTGTTTGTGTTTACAACTCTGTTACTATGGGTACTGTAGTAAAATTCCAGCCAATAGAAAACAGGCGCCGAATGGAGTGGCCAATCAAAACTCACTGTCTAGGCAGTGTGCCCCCAGCTGTTATTGTGACCTAGAACTCACCAGACACACACACACACATTGATGCCACACTGATGCCGACAGGAGGGCTACTCACCAATGCAGGGCAGCTTGCATGTCTGCACACAAACAGTTACTCATTTTACACACACAGATGCACAAAAACACACACTGCCATTACCTAAAACCAAATCTTATCCCCTACATTTTTGTGTGTACCTTGCGGGAACATGCTTTTGACCCAAATGTGAAGTGAGTCCCATTGGTGCAACTGTGTGAACAGATTCTTATACGTAACAAGTTTACACACACATATAAGTGCACACAACACACTCCTCAGGCGGCGTGATGGGGAAGCTTTCGTGACAATCCTTCCAGTAAGTGCTGTTGTTTACATTCTACCAAACGCCTGTAGGCACTTCCTCTTTCCCTTTGTCCGACTTCCCATCAAGTCAGTTTACTGCACGGTCAGACCAATCACATCGCTGGTCCTGCCCCTTCTCTGGCTTTCATTGAGGAGAGTGGTTAAAGATCAGACCCAGTGAAGCGATAGGTTCTCTTTGGAAGAACTAATGTAACAAACAGCAGAGCCAGGTTTTCCCTAACAACAAACCCAAACCTGTATTAACAAAATAATGGTTTCTGAACATGCACCCTTCATCTTCATTGAAATGTAGTAAGGTATGGTTACCAGCACTCTGCTAACACAGCCTTTTTCCAGGCCATAGATTCATTGTATGTTGCATGTAGAGATTTAAAGCTCCACTGTGAGGAGTTGTGAAACAGATGGAGATCAATACTGATGCCTGTTTCTGACCTACAAACTCAAATGATATACTGTGATTTTTAATCCCTGAACTGAAACAACTATGAAGGGGTAGGTGTCAGACAAGATGATTTACAGCATGATGAAGAAGCATTCCTTTTTTACATTTTCAAGAAGTAGAAGATGTACATCATTGCCTACAATAGGTGCCAAAATCAATAGAAAGCTCCTCAAAGCAACTTTAAGATAAAAGTTTGTAAATATGATTAATATGAAAAGGACATAACCCGCAAACAGATCAAATTAAATCACCCGAAAGTTCCTCACAGGAGATTTACATTTTTGTTTTTAGGCCAGAAAGGGGTTATTTCACTCATGGCGGGTTACAATTGACATTTATATTGAAAAAAAACTGAACAGCCTCTCAGAAACTGAATGGTGTGTGTATATATACATATATATATATATACATTGATCATCTGTTCTCAGCTTTCATTACACTACATGGAAGTGACTATGTGACTTGGCACATTCACAAATAACTACTGTATCCATCTGAATCGCACTGTTCTTCATACTGTGTATGTTTGTTTTTAAATAACCTGGTGCAATTTTTATCGTGCAATAACTTACCTTATCTATTTATCAGATAGAAGTGTACATAGTGTGTATATATCTGTAATAGTTGCCATATTTTATTTCATTTTTACTTTATTTCATTTTATTTTATCTAATTTTATTTAACCCTTGTCATTGCTATTATTAGTGTTATTATATTTTTTAACTATGTTAGTACATTGTTGTATTCCCCTGTCCCGTGTTGTAAGCTGCTGTAACAAAAGAAAGTATATCTTATCTTAGATATATCTTATCTTATCTTATATACAGTATATAAACACACACACATACTGTATATATATATATATGTATGTGTGTGTATATTTGTGTGTTTGTATACTGGTTATATATATGTGTATATATATATACACACAAATCATTCAGTTTGTTCTCAGAAATATGACGTTTTAAAAATTCAGCCTGAGAGGCTGTTCATGTGCAATTATCCTAAAAAAAACCTTGTATGTCCAGCAAATTTGGTCATATTTGAACTGATGTATGAAGTAACTGTTTATTACCATACTTGATGTATTAAACACGTTGTCATTACATGAAGTCATAGTGACAGGATCATTAAGATATTAATAATTAACTCAAACAGAAATCCATCATGAGTCATGCATTGCTTCAAAATCAATTAAGCATTATTTCGCTAAAAAAACTGTTCTATTATTGTAAAGTGTTACTGAGTTTTGTTTAATTTCAGGGAAAGATTTTCCTACATTTAAAAAATGTGCAACTAAAGGAGGGTTTAGAGTCACAGCAGAAAGAAAGTGTTCCAAGTTGCCTCAATTCTGTCAAACGTGTAAGAGGAGCAGTAAATGTTCCCTCTATTAAATCATAATAATAGTTGTTTGGAGCCTTTAGCAAATTGTATTTGGAAAGCTAAAGTGGTAATTGTCTTGTTGGAGTTTGATCTCATCTGTCAGTGCTAAATTGATTCAATAGAGAGTGTACTAAAGAGTGAGATCCCTGCTGGGATTCAGTGACAGTGGCTGAAATTCAGAAACAAACCAGGCTTCACTTTTGCTGGAACTTCTAAGCTTTGTATTGTGTGTGTGTGTGTGTGTGTGTGTGTGTGTGTGTGTGTGTGTGTGTGTGTGTGTGTGTGTGTGTGTGTGTGTGTGTTTGTGTGGTTCGCTAGCCTGCAGAAACCCAAGTGTGTGTATCCCAAGTGTCATCTGCATGTGAACTAATGTTTGTGTCTGATACAGTGAGTGTGGTGAGAAGGGACTATTAACTGACTGGTATATAAGACAATAAGAATAAAAGTAGGTTTCTGCAGGCGAGTGTACTACACACACACACACACACACACACACACACACACACACACACACACACAGACACACACTGACAGACCATGCCCCGTCTACCAGACCAGTGAGCCATAAACACCAGCGCAAGATCTACCCAGCAACACTCATTCACACACACACACACACGCACACACACACTTACTCATACACTTCTCCTAACCTTACCCCATAGTGAAACACGTGTTTCTTTTGAACTTGCTCGATTCAGACAGATGGGAAGTGAAGAGAAAAGAATAGGAAATGAGACAGTAGGAGGGAATTAGCAATAATAGAAGTGTGGAGGATGAAAAGATGTATGGGAAGATGGTAAAGAAAGAACAGCAGGGGAGGAGGGCTGAAGAAAGACAAGAGAAGAAAAGGAGAGAAAAGGAAGGAGAAATGAATGAGGTTGAAGTTGAGCGGGACAAAAGAGAAGTCCTAGAAAACAGACAGATGGACATAGATTACATACAGAGCACTCTAGGTTTCAAACAAAGCTCAGATATATGAATACATGTATTCTTAGTATTTGAGGGTGTTTGAGGAGCGGAGGAGAGGACAAGGTGTTGACTGGGTGAGACAGTGCGAGAAGGGACAGTCCTGAAAAGGAGAGACAGGAGAAAGGAGGGCAGAAGTGTTTTTGCGCTGTTCATGAACATGAAGTAATGAGAATGGAATAAAATCGCTGCCGGCAACAGAACTGGTCAGGCGTTCACGCTACACACAGTCGCACGCACACACACATGCTCATAGTCACGCAGACTGGCGCGATCCAGTGACTGACTCTGCAGGGGGGCCAGACGCAAGGGGAACCCCGTGAGAGACAGTGTGTGTCAGTATGTGTGTGTGTGTTGGTTGCATCTGAGGTCAGGGCATGAGGGAGAAGGTCACAATAACAAGCAAATCAGGCTGGAAAGTGGGACAGAAAAACAAACGGGCAATCTGTAAGACACTTAAAATAGATGTTGCTGTGGAAAAAAGATGTTTTCGAGGCTTTTTTAGATCAGCAGAAGAACTGGAAAGGGGAATTGAGCCTGTTTTAATTTCAGTCATGTGTCAAAGCTAATTTGTAACACAGTCGGCATAAATCAATCAAATCGTACTGCTGACAAGCTGTATCAGGAATGCTTTGAGTAAGCTTGGGCTAATTTTAGAGAAAAGTAGGAGAGAAAGAAAAAAGACAAAGTAAAGAAGCATCTTTCAGTCCACCAACTGACTTCCTCTATACTCATCCTGGCAGTGTTCATTTCGTTAACGAAATTATGAAGATAAATGTTCGTCAACGACTCATTTTTTCATGACGAAAACAAGACTATGAGGAGCTAAAGTGCTTCCCTGTTAATAAAAACTCTTTTGTTGACGAGACAATGACGAGACAAAAACTTTAGTGGCCAACTATCGGACATTAAGAATCCATGTTTCCCCCGCTGTGCGTCTAATCTTTAAAGATAAAAGTGATTCATTCCTGTGACAGGCTGAGTTATTATCTGAGTCTTAGCTTGCTTTATGAACCAGCTCTCCTCACCTCCATGCATCTGTCTCATCTTCATTGATGATTTTTACCCCCGGTGTGAGTTAGTGACAAAATTAACACTGCATCCTGGTGTAAAATCCTAGTTTCCATGGAGATTTTTACAAAACTAATACTTTTAGTTGTTGAACAATGGTCATTATCAACAGCAGTGAGAGCCAAACACATTTGCATGGAAGACAAAAAGATTAAAATCCAATAATACACAGCAAACAGCAGCAAAGGAACAAGAAAAACAACACAAGGTGCACCAGCAGTCAAACGTTTGTAAAAACAGTGACAATAAAAGATGAAAGTGCACAGTACAGTGTGATTGCACATACGTAAGTATTGAAGTTGTACATGTACACGAATCTGGAATATAAACCTCACAAGTATATAAGATGCAGTCTGTTTTTGGAGGCTTGAAGGCAGGAGGCGTGAAGATTTCCATTGCCTTCAACAATGTACTTTCTATGCAGATGAGTAGCTATTTTGAGCCCCATCAGATTTGCTACCCTTCCTGATACCAGAACGGTAGTTGTGCTCAGCCTATGGTGGCGCTGATACTTGTGAGGTACAGATGGATCCACGGCCCAGGACCAATTTGCAGAGACTTGCACTACCTCCCTCCGCTGATCACTTGTAGTCTTAAAGGGAGGAGTGTTTTCAATCCAACCAGCACTTCCCAGAGGTTTTTTACTTAGAAGTGTACCACTGTCTTGTTGAAACACGTCCAAAAGTGGCACCGATAGACTTGCATTGCTATTTATCCAACATCCTTTACGCAATGCAGCTATTACTTGTTTGTTTGAGCGCCATCTACTGGGTTAAACATCACCCCAATTAAGTAAAATAAAACACCTCCCTGCTTTATATACTGTTAGATTGGCTGCACTAGTGCATAGAAATCAGCTCCCCTTTTTAAATGAAAAAAAAGGTATTAAAAGTGTGTCCTCTACACCAACATTTACAGTATGTTGATGTAATGCTCATTTGGAGTATAAAATAAACATACCAGGGATAAAAGAAATTTGGGCTCAAGTGTGTTTGATGTAGCCAGTTTCTCACAATCACAACTGTACATGTAACTTTAATATATGCACACGTATTTTCAAACGCACTTTGCATGCCAGGATAAACACACACTCTCAATGCACGACACTCACTTTGTTCTCATTTGCTCATGCAAGCACGCGAGCACAATAGCAGACACCCAAACAGACTGGAGGGAAATGGGTTACCATAAGAGGCTTAGACAGCGCGCGCGTGTGTATATGCGTGTGTGTGCGTCTGTCTGGGTGTTTGGTCATACATGGCTGGTTTGACTGGAATAATAGTCCAGTTGCTTTGAGCATATCCACTGTATAACTCATGGTTGTGTGTGTGAAGGTATTAATAGAGAGGGTATTACTGCTGTTCAGAAATGAAGAGCCCCAGATTACCCCCCTGATCACTGTGTGTGTGTGCGTGAGTGTCTGTGTACGAGCCTGTGTGTTTGCTTTTATGATAATAACTAGAGCTTCTCATAACTGTTTGACCAGCCGGCCATGATACTGTCAACAATGTCTGGCTCACTCTTATTTTGTGTAGATCTCACAAATATTTTCACTTTCATACCTTCATGTTCTGTTTTACGGAGGATGATTAGGGCCACTGAAAAAAAAAAAATTAAGGTGAAATTGATTTTTTATTATTATCATTTTTCTTAAAAAAAAGTCAGAATTCTTAGAAAAAAAAATCTGAATTCTGAGATTAAAGTCAGAATTTTTAATTTCAAGTAATTCCACCCTTGTCTTAAGTTCTTTTCAGGTTTAGTTACATTTCCTGTATTTTAAAGGTGACATATCACGCTTTTTTCATCAATATATATTGGTCTAAGAGGTCCCCAAAACATGTCTTTAAAGTTTATGCTCAAAAAAACACTTTGAAATCAGATTTTGGTCTGCCTGAAAATCACTCTTTTCAGTCCTCCTCAGAACAGTCTGTTTTGTCTCTGACCACGCCCCCTCAGGAAGTGGATGTACCCTCGGCTCTCCAGCACGTTGATCTAATGTTTACATGTTGGCTGAATATACACGGCTGCTCAGAGATCACGTTACTTCAACCCTCTGAATCTGATCCAGAATCTGATCCTGACGGAGAGGCGCCTGCAGCAGGACCTTTCTGAAGGATTGGTCACAGATTTAGTGTTTCTTGTTGTTTTATTTATCAGTATGTTGACGTGTGTCTTGGTACACAGCTACGGACATGTAGCTATGTGGCTATGCTATCTAGCGCTAGCACTTATCCATGATAAGTAAAAATCATCCACTAGATCTTCAAATCTGCAGACGTGGGGAGTAAAACCGACCTCTGCCAGAAAGGCAGCAGGACCTTTCTGAAGGATTGGTCACAAATGTAGTGTTTCTTTTCAGTATGTAGACGTGTGTCTTGGTACACAGCTACAGCTACAGCTACGACATGTAGCTATGCTAACTAGCGCTAGCACTTTTCCATGGAAAATAAAAATCATCCACTAAATCTTCAAATCTGCAGACGTGGGGAGTAAAACAGACCTTTGTGTTTATTAAGACAGCCTACAACTAGCATGCCTCCCTCCTAAGCTCATTGTTAGCACACGTGTGTGCAGGTAATGAAAAACAGAGGAGGGGTTGAGTTGTATTTTATACAGTCTATGGGCTGAACAAGCTCCGAGCTCTGACTCCGTGACAGACCGGATATTGTTGTTACGTAACAAAAACACTGAAGTCTGAAACGGCTCGTTTCACACACATTTACAGAAAGGTGGAGAAATCAGAACAGGGGCAGATTGTTTTTTTTTTATTCTCGGGGGGTTTGTAGACATGCCAGGGACACATATTTCAGGTAGAGAACCATTAAAAAGTCAATTTGGCATGATATGTCACTTTTAAGCATTCAAAGTGAAGTCAGAGTTAATCTCACAGACAGACTTTTATCTGCTGAAGCTGAATGAGGAACTGCTTAGTTTGCTGTGAGTTTGAAAGCACCCTTTTCTTGAATATCACTTCTGAGTGTCTGTACTGAATAGTATTATTCCTGGGTTGAAGTTTAATCCAGTCTACACCCTTTGAATTTTTTGTAGATAGAGGTTTTTATATTTCTTAGATGAGGTCACATTCTTAAGAGGTCACACTCCACCAATGTCAAACTGTTATATGATTCTCTTTCCATGTTAATGCATCTCTTAATATGCATTTCATCTCTCTTTCTTCCCTCACAGGCTCAGACTGTTCCCGTAACTTCACCAGTCCCACAGGTCTTATTGAGTCCCCTGGTTTCCCCGACAAGTACCCCCACAACCTGGAGTGCTCCTTCATCATCATCGTGCCCCCCAGCATGGATGTCACCCTCACCTTCCTCACGTTTGACCTGGAGAACGACCCCCTTCCAGGGAGTGAGGGGGACTGCAAGTACGACTGGCTGGAAGTGTGGGACGGGCTCCCAGGAGGTGAGACACGACTGAATGGATGTGTTTCTTTCCCTCATAGTAATCAGAGATGATGAATTTTTGATTAAGTGTTGATAATGATGATCCTGACAAAGATGTGGAACAATCATTCAGCCTCTTCATGAATCAATACTCTGAGCATAGTTAAAATATTGTGCTTTCTGCCCTGCCTACATCATTATTGACTGAGGTGGAGCAGCAACTATTTTAGTAGCAATGCGTTGGTAGATGAAAGCTGAGCTTACAGGCAGGATGCTGGCACTCAATGTGGAGAAACAACAAGTTTTCAAGGGGAAAATAAAAAAGGAGTAGCTGAGAGGAGGGAGAAAAGAGGGGAGGTGAG
This sequence comes from Notolabrus celidotus, assembly GCF_009762535.1. Lineage (NCBI taxonomy): Eukaryota > Metazoa > Chordata > Actinopteri > Labriformes > Labridae > Notolabrus > Notolabrus celidotus. Next base: position 4,287,179 of record NC_048281.1, on the reverse strand, counting down.
AGGAGGAACCGTAGAGGGTTAGGATATTTCTGGTCTAGCTGCTAGGAGGACTGGAAAAGCTTGGAAGGATGAATCTAAGGCACAAAGACCTTGGATCCAGTTTAAAGGGCTGGAAAACGTAGAAAGAAAAGATGAGCAGTGGAAGGGCAGAGAGAAGTCCTCCACTGCTGGGAAGACTGGAACAAAGGAAGAAGATGTTGGGATGAATAAATGAAGGTCAGGAGACCTCTGGCGTGCCCTCAGGAAGATGACTGGGAGGAGAGAGAAATGAGTTGATTTGAAAAGAGTTCAGCGAGAGGGGCTGGAAACAGGAAGGGAGGTTCGTTTTGGAATAGTATATCTTCTTTAGTGTTTCATTTCAGTTGTTTGGTGATGCTTTCTGTAGTTTTCCACACTTAAGAGGTTGACTACTAGATGTGTGCCAGTTGCTTAGTCCTCAGAAATTACTCAGCAGTGCTTGGCTGGATTCGAGGCGATGAGGAGCAAAAAAGAGGTGCTTTTCTTTTTTATTAGTAACTGTGCTGTAAAAATGAACGTAGCCTGAGGAGAGAAGTCAAGATGGTCAGAGATGCTGAAAAGAAAAAGGGCAAATAGAAGGAGAGTAGAGAAAAAAAACAAGAAGCCTTGACACTTTCTTTTCAGGAGTTTGAATAGAAACGAGAGAGGGTTAAAGCTTGGTTTGGCCACTTTAAAAATATCTATTGAGTACAGTATTTACTTGAAAAAAGGACGACCCCCTCTTTTCAAGACTAATTCTGAGAAAATGACTTTTTATTTTCTTGTAAAGAAAACTATTTGGATTGGCAATATGATAAAACAAACACATTGAATGTATTTTAAAATCAACAACAACATTTAAATGGGATACAGTGTGATCCTGATCCTGATCTGTGTGTAACTGAAGCACTTATGGTATCAGTATTTTAATTATCAGAATCAAAATCAGTAATACTTTATGTATCCCGGGAGGAAATTTAGTCATTAAAGTTGCTCCTCCTTACACAATAAGTAAGAATATCAAATAATATTAATTGAAGGAAGCAATTAATAAGATATAAATACAAATACAATGAAATAATGATAATAAAAGTATGTACAGAAGACAGAATAAGCTATGTAGAAAATAAATACAGTCCCTGGAGATCAGGAAGAGGGCCCTCTGGTGGTCTGTCTGGAGTCTGGCTATGGCAGCGTTGAGAGCGTTGGGCGCCGTAGTCTGGTTGGCAGAGGGGGGATGTAAACAGCTACCAGTATGACATGTGAGATCTCCCTGTGCAGATAATATGGTCGGAGGCCCACAGCGCTCTCGCTGCTATCCCGGTCTGCCCCGACAGTCTGGAAGCCGTAAATGGAGACGTTGTGATCAGGAATATCCTGATGCAGCCACGCTTCTGTGAAGCACACCATGCTACACTCATGAAACTCCGTCTGACTCCTGGCTAGTCCTGTTAGCTCGTCCATCTTATTATCCAGAGATCTCACGTTGTCCATGATGAGAGAGGAGAGACACGGCTTCTATCTCCTCTCAATAAACCTCTGTCTTCTTATACCAGCTCTCCTCCCTCGTAGCTCTATGCCTCCTCTGCCTCCATGTGTCCCTAATCTCATAACGTTGTTTAACGTCTCTGCTGCTTTTAGAATTGTTTCCCGAAAAAAAAAAGCGTCAAAAACTCGGCCACAAACCTCTTCTACTTTTGAGCATCTTTGTTCACCATGTCACATCTTTCATTCCCATTGCCTTGTAGCGGTGAGTGACAGCTAGCATCAGTCATGAGGGGTACAGAGAAGTGTTGGTCTGTTGTAACAAATATTGACTTTTGATTACTAAACCCGAAACATAAGAAGATCCCACTTTTCTCAGATGTATTTTGATGAAAAACAGCCTGTCTCATATTCAGATCAATACGGTAAAGAGAGGTAGAGGGTAAAAAGGTGAAACAAGTACGCCTAAGCCTTGAAGAAGACTTGGGTCGCCCATAGGTAGGCAAGAAAAAGGCAGGCAGGTTGGTAGATATGGGGTTCTAACATATCTGACATTTTTCTTTCTTTTTGTGTTGGGACATTCCCTCTTCAACTATAAGCAAAGAATGAAATTAAGATGGCTTTAAAGAAAAATAAGTATTTAAGAGAAAGAAAGAATGAAAGGCTTCTGCTCTAAGTGATGGGCAGAGACTACAAGAAAGATACCAGGATGAAAGAAAGGGAAGGAAGGTGAAATGAAGTGGGAGGAGGTTGAAAGGGAAGGAACTGTGCAGGATGAGCTTCAGAGGTGAAGGACTTGGATTCACTCTGCAGGAGTGGTGAGTCCTGAGCAGGAAGGGAGGATGAAGAAAAGACCCAGAGGCAAAAACAATGACCATGTATGTTTCTTTTAAGGTTCAAAGGTGTCGGTAAGAGAGAGGAGAGGTTGAAGGAGACAGGACTAAAAATGTATTTATTCAAAGGAAGGGCGGTACAGATACGGAGGATAAACAACCGGAGAAGTGAGCGCTAACTCGATTACAGTGAGTGCAACAAATGGAACTGAGCAAAGAGGGAATAATACACACTCTCAATCCTACACAGTCACATATATAGATCTTATTTAAGAGACTCAATGGTGGTGGTCGTATTGGAAATACTGCTTCCAAACCAATTCAGGCGACTCGAGGAACAGTCGAGTTGGAGTTGGGACTGTAGCCTTACCACTTGGCTAATAACTGCAACAGCCCACCTGTCAAACCACATACACCCCGTAATATGAATGAATGAATATGAGTTATGAAAGATTCACCCCCTTTGCTGCAGCCAGTCTTAAGTGGACGCTTGAGAAACGTATTTATTTCTCTTTATTTTTTGGCCTTTCATGCCGTTATCGAGGGGTTAAGACTAAGGGGTTAAAAAACTGGATTCAGGGCCACTGGTTTGATTTGAACCTGGACCGCCCACTCCAAGGACTACAGCCTCTGTACATGGGGCACATGATTTGACCAGTAGGCCAAACTGTAGCCCCAACTGCAATTCTGCATGGGCTTCATTTTTTAACAGCTGTGGTTGCTGCTTGCATTAAAGTCACTTATGCACATACACCAAATTATTAAGGTACAGATAGAGGTTATGGAGCAGTGTGTCTGTGTGTTACCACCATAGACTGTATAAATAATGGACGCAGTATCCGTAACGTCACCCATCTGTTCCTGACCGCTGATTTGAAGCCAATCGTCGGCAGGAGCCATATTGAAACATAGACTGTAAATAAAAATGGACAGCGTTGCTCCGCCTCTTCCCGTTGTACGGTTCTGAAGCCAAAAAATCCCTCTCCTGGGCGCCACCATTGTGCAGCCAGAGCCTGTGAAGCCACTGTAATAAGCTCCGCCCTACAGCATAACGTCACAAGACGCTGTGTGTCCTTTGAAGTTTCCCTCTATGGCTGTGAATCAAAGGAAACCCGGAAGTAAAACCCCGTTTTTTAAAACTCTAATAACTAACAAAAAAGAAACTTTTCAGAAAAAAGAGGACTTGGACACAAAACAGTCAAATACTAACTACATATCACCACAGCATACGGATGTGAGAAACGTTCATACAACGTGTATTTATTTTTTAAAGTTTGACTGCTCCCCCATTCAAATGAATGGGGGAGACAGATTTTTTGACCTACGTATACTGCAGCCAGCCACCAGGGGGCAGTCACACTGCTGAAAGCCTCACCACCAGGGCCGTGTCCAGCACGCTTGTATTGGAATTGCAGAACTCAACCAGGCATAGTGTGACGTAATGGGGCGGAGTTTGAGCCAACCACATGTAAACATGTTTATTTCTGCTGTAAAGATCGTCTCTTTTGAATGGGTGTGTATGTGGTTTCTGGTGTTTCTGCAGCCAGCCTCAAGAGGATTCTCGATGAATTGCAGTTTATAACACTTCAGCATGGGCTTCATATTCAGAGCCCGGAGGTTGCTGCTTGGTTACAACACATGTTTGCAGAGGTCAGACCAGTGTTAAATGGGCCTAAAGTCAACAAAAACAAAGAAAAATCTGTGGGGGTGCAGTTGACCTTGTGGCTTAGGCATGCGGCTATAGCCCTTGTCGCAGCAATCACAGGTTTGACTCCTGGCCTCGATCATTTGCTGCATGTCTCTGCTTCCCACTTTTCCTGTCTCTCTTCAGCTGTCCTATCAAATAAGGGCAAAAATGCAATTAAATTCAGAAACACAGTCCGAGAGAGAAATGAGACCGTTTCAATTCTTAGCTATTCTTTCAGAGGATGTTAGTTTTTCCTCTTCTCTTCTATTCCTTTTTTTTTCTCACCACCATCAAGTAAAGAGTTATTACTGTTATTTGCTCTAGAGCCCTATTTCAAACATCCACCCGTTCCAGAAGGGAAGAAAAAAATCAATACCACTGATCGATTCTCGGCTATTTTCTCGTCTTCTCCCTCCACAAGCCTCCTCATGTGTGTAACTGTTAGTGTAAGAGAGGAGTCAGGGAGGAGCAGCACGAGTCTACGATCAGTGCACCGAGCCGTCCACACACACACTTACACACCCTAGGGCTCTTTAATCACACTCATCTGTTTGTGTTGACATGTACAAGTTGTGGACTCAGAGAAGAAGACAGAGGAAGAATCACTTAGGTCTTTGGATTTACACACAGACACATTATGAATGTACAGTATACACTGTAAAAACCATCCCACCAGCAGGGATAGAGTGGATAAATGGAGGTTAGAAAGGTGATGACATGAGAGGGTGGAGTGATGAGCAGCTGTCAGCGGAGGAGGGAGTCGGAGATATGGATGAGTGGAAAAATACAAAGGAACTAACAAAGGGATAGAGAGCAACAAATGCAAGGATTATGGGATAAAGGGATTTGTAAAAGAATGAAAACTCAATGTAACATTTTGACACCTGGATGAGTGAGATCATAGTAACATAGACAGGTAGAGCACTGTATCATAGGTCAGTTAAAACAAGCTGTAAAATATGACATATGAGTGCCAGTCAGGAATTTAACAGACTGATGATTAATCCAATGCTTCTCCCTCTCTAATCTACAGTGGGTCCTCTGATTGGTCGATACTGTGGGACCAGGTTTCCTCCAGAGATCCAATCATCTACAGGGATTCTCGCTCTGTCTTTCCACACTGACATGGCTGTTGCAAAAGATGGTTTCTCAGCACGGTACAACATGACACACAAGGAAGTCAGTGAAAGTAAGTGTGAGTTCTTTTATTTGGAAAGTTAAAAATGTGAAAGAATACTGGTGTTTATATCTTCCTTTCTCGTACTCCTCTCTTGTAGCGTTCCACTGCAGTAATCCTTTTGGTATGGAGTCGGGAAAGATCACAGACGACCAGATCACGGCCTCGTCAAGTTTCTATGATGAGCACTGGCTGCCCCGGCAGGCTCGACTCAATTACAACGACAACGGATGGACGCCAAATAAAGACAGCAACAGGGAGTACATACAGGTACCAGTCTGTTCCTAACTTTAGTTTATAAAACTTCAGCTGGAGAAAATCCAAGATGAATGGAGTTGTTCCACTATGGAGGGCCCGACAGCCCAACTGATACGGGAGCAATGTGCATAGTGTCCCTTGCATATGCTGGCATCATTGTTTGATATTTATCTAAGACACATCCACTGCTCCAAATGTTAATTAAATCAGCCCCATTCCTCTGAAATAACACAACATACAAATATATTTGCAAAAGCACAATCTTGGAACCCATCAGCACACATCCTGTTATAGACAAGGATATGCAAAAGTATCTCCGGGAACAGATGCCAACTTTTCAGTCGTTCCAGTAACGGTTCATCGACTTCCAGCCAAGACTTCCTTTTCTATGCAGTGTTTTACATCTGCAGCGTCACCATAGTCATTTCTGGTCTATTATATCCCACAGAGTAGCATCAGTTCATTCATTTCAAGCAGGTCTCAGTGTATAAAGATATCTGTTAAGAGAGGTAAATAAATCGTTGTCAGATAGGAGTCAGGGTCCATCACAGTGGTGTGTTTCCTGCCTGCTTTTGCTCTCCACACAGACTGATTTTCCTGAACACACCAAAGCCTGCTGATACATCATTGGTCAATACTATTTGGACTGCAAATGGACTAGAAACATACATCAGATCACTTCATGGGCTGAAATCCAGACCCCCCCCCCAGTACAGATTGGACATAATCTGTAAATAGAGATTAGCAGAAGCCAAAACATTTGCAATGAAAATGCTAGGCTGGCTGCCAAAATATCCACTTTAAAATTTCAATATCTGCTTGTAGTGATGATACAATTCTATGTCTACAACTAGGATAGTCCATGGAAATGGTTAAATGCTAAAAAAAAGAATCACTTGAAGCGTAAGACACAGTATATTTATAGCCAATTTACCAAAATCATACATTCATATGGAAAACAGGGAAATTCAGGCTATACTTTTCTATTATATCAAGAAATAATAAGGGAATAATTAAGTAATGTTTAAAACGGGTTTCTAGGTGACAAGATTGTGTAAATATATCAAAAAGTCAAAGGCTTCTTTGAATGGAAATTTTCCATTTTCATTGAAATACAGCACAAATCCAAAATCCTAATCTTAAAGAAATATCCACTTCTCGCTGAAGTTTACTCTGCCTCCCCTAAAAGCAGCCTGCATCCTTATTTTTATAGCATCCCTTTTCTTGTGTTGACAAGTCACACATAATAACTCTACCACAGCTATATTTGTGGCAGTGAATGTGTATATGTGTGGGAGAGAGAGTGAGTGAGAGCGAGCAAGTGGGAGGTGTAGTGATATCAAGGTTTAACAGCTACATGCCTGGGTAAGGCATTGTTTCCTGTATTCTATCACAGTGCCAACTTTGTGCCATCCCTGTGCCGAGGCTGAGTTATGAGGCTGTCTGGGTGAGAGGGGAAAGGCGGTGTGAGGTTCATACACAAGCTCAGCCAGAAATGGATTCAAACCAGCCTGGGAGGCATTCTGCAGAGAGACGCCTTCTGTAAACAGCACATTATCTGGTTGGGTGTGAACTTCTTGTACAGTGGCTTGCAAAGACTGGCTGCAGGTTCTGCTATACTTTCTAATACCCTTTTCTAAATTATGAATGTTTTATGTAATTTAGACATGTTTTTAGTCAACCAAGTAGTAAGATTATATGATCCTTCATTTGGAATTTTCCTGACCAAAATCTAGGAAACAACTGGGCCCCAAAAAAAAGCTTGTTAGATCTCGACCCTTTATTCCAGAGATCAGATTCGATAGCCCAAGATGTGAGGCTTCTAAGAAATCATGATGGGCTTTTTTGGGAGGGTTACAGAAAAAGAGCCAGCAAAAGATAAGAACCAGACAGACACCTCATTTATGATTTTTCAGGAACAAAGACAAAGCCACAGACAGCCACACACAGATGTGGAATGGAAGCAGTAGTTCTGATTGTCTGTGCTCCACTGTGGCCAAAATGTGGGCCAGCAAACACAGGAAGGGACTGAGGCCAAGAGGCAGCATGAGGCCAAGGTCTCCTCAGTCTCATCAGGCTTCCTTCCTGTCTCACCTCCACTGCAGCTGACTGCTCATTCTCTCTGGAACAATCTCAGAATGAGCTGACATTGAAGGATATGCCTAATGTGAATTAGTTAAACGACTCTCCATATTTACTTTTTTTTTGGATGGTGGGGTTCAGGTTGGCCATAACATCTCATCAGCCCCTGATCAGCCCCTTGATTTGGATGTTACCGTTCATTAAACCTCAGAGTTCAGGCGTAAAATCCTCCTGACAGATGGCTTGAAATCAAGTTTCTGCTTCCCTCGTGTTGTCGCTCCATCTCTCTCTGGTCACCAATGTTGTGGTCAGGTGGCTGCGTTCCACAGAGGCTGTCAGCTGTTCCCCTTCGTTAACACCTAGCAGCGAGCACGGCCCCTGCATGTGTGTATTTTTGCTTGTGTGTGTGTGAGTGTGTGTGCAAGCTCCTGTCTTGACAAGCAGCTGTCAGAAATGCCATCGTGCCTCTCCTTCTTACTTCTTGCACTCGCCTCTCTTGTAACTTAGTGTGTGCATATAAGTGTGAGTGTGTCTTTTAAGATATGTGTGGCCCATGCGGCGCAGCATGTGTGTGTTGCTATGTTGGCTCAAGAGCCACGTGTGGGGTTTAAATCTCTCTTTGGACACTTTCTCGGATGTAGCTTATGTTGTTGTTCTCTTCTTTCTTTTCACTTAAGTTATATTCTATCCTGTACTATTCAATTCTATTCCATTTAGATCTATTCTAACTATTCTACCTTATTCCCTCATTCTATTAAAGAGTAAAATACAGTATCATATACACTCTCTTTTTTCCCTCCATAATATGATGTTATGATATGATACCACACTATAAAAAACAACCTGTGGATTCTACTCAATAAGATTTAGATAATAATTTGCACTCTATTTAAAAGTGTAAATGTTACCTAATGTTTAAAGTGAAGACTTCCTATATTTTACTTTGATAAAATACTAAAATGATTTAGGTAATATCTACTCATATTTTTTGAATAGATTTCACAACTTAAAAATAAGTAATAACAACTCATGTGCTTTTATGTTATTAAATGGTAAATGTACTTATATAGTGCATTTCTACTCTTTCTGACCAATCAAAGCACTTTCACACTACTTGTCACATTCACCCATTCACACCCATTCACTCACTGATAGTAGAGGCTGCTATGATGACTGCCGGAGCTGGGATCAACCGCCAACCTTCCGATTGATAGATAACCGACTCTACCCCACTGAGCCACAGCCACCCCTAGCTATACAGACAGATTAGAGGCAGTACGTGATTAGCAAACAAGCTAACAGCTAAGGCAAGACATTATTAAAACAATGTCTTTATTATGATTTACCACAACTGGTGCCCCACCCCACTATTAGGCCATTTGTGGCCCCACGCTGCCGGGGGTGTCCTTTATTTTTCTGCTTGGAAGGTGGAAACCCTAATATCAATCCTACCTTCCACCAGGATGCCAAACCACAACAGGAGAGTCCCGCCAACCGAAACTGTCCTCAGAAAAGAAGAAGTGATGACGCATGCGCACCCTTCAGTGCACACCCAATATTTTTGGGTAGATATTATTTAGTTAATGTGTAGAACGTTTTACTCTTAAACATCAAATGTACCCATCATAATACAATTCACCTGCTGACCTAAATTTCTTATGTATAATTTAGACAATTTGTATGAATTCTATTTACTACCCACAAAAATCCTTATTTACAGTGCACATAAACAATGCTATACAATGAATTACAATGAGATAGAATATAATGGGAAGGGATACATTGCACTTCAACACAACACAGTGAGAAAAGATACAATACAATATGATAATAAATGATTTCACATGACATGATGTGATACTGTATGATGTAATACAATTCCATACCACAAGATACAGTAGGATACAATATGATTAGACTCAGTACACTACATTAAGATATAGTATGATACCATAGGATATAATATGACCCCTTACAATAAGATATGATATAATATGACATATCTAATTATACAAAAGTTAACATATCATTTTCCTTCTTTGCTTTGTACAATTCTGTTTTGCTTAGTTCATCTCAAATCTATCAGCTTTGATTATGCTATTCTATTCTACTCAGTTCTCTTCAATTCAACTGAAGTACATTAAATAATCTTTGACTCTATCTTTTTATTTCCTTTTCTATGCATCACTGTTTTTGTTGCAGACTGTATTTCTCATTGTGTAATGTATTCTCTTGATACTCCATATTCTGGAATATCTGATTTCTATTCCCTTTTATTCTCTTCTCTTCTCTTCTGCCCAGTTCTATTCTGGTCTGTTCTTTACAGTTCTACTCTCTTCTGATCTATCCTCTGTGTTTCTTCTCTGGTCCAGTGAGGTGTGGTGCAGATTGATGATGTGAGCTCTGGTGGCTCCGTTATTCTAACAACTCTTTGATTGATGAGAAGCCTTGGGAAGGCTCACTTAGCATGTCTCTCTCTCTCTTCCCCCTCTCTCTCTCTTTCTCTCATTCTCCTTCTCTCCTTCTCTCTCCTTCTCTCTCCTTCTCTGTCTCTCTCCCTCTCTCTTTCTCTTCTCATTCATTTATTCTTCATCTCCTTCACTCCTTTCTCCCTCCCGCTCTTATTCCCTTACTCCACACCCTTCCTCTTCTCATTCGTTCCTGTCCTCAGTTCCGGACTATCGATTAGTTGTCTTGGTGGATCTCTGTCTGGCCCTAAGCGTGCAGGGGCATGTGCATGTGTGTGTGTGTGTGTGTGTGTGTGTTTGTGGGTTTTTTTGTGTGTATGTGTGTGTGTTGGAAGTAATCTAAAACACCTGTCTCTCTGACAGATAACAAGCGCAGCATTTTACCTCCCTCCATGTTTTGTACTTTACCCCTGTGGGACACACAGCACGCACACTCGCTCTCTCTCTCACACACACACAAGTTCTGATTAATCTACAGGTTTCAACAGCTCCAATGGAGGAGAAAAAATGTTATAACTTACAATAAACCCTTTCTCATCTGCTGCTCTTTATTTGTCTGCAGCCTCTTTTTGTCTGAGGCTCTTTTCTCTTCCACACAAAAGCTTATTTTGTAAAGTAAAGGCCTGTGTCTCCAATCAATATCACAGTGTAGCAGAGGACATGTAAACCGGGGGCTAGAAAATGGAACAGAGTAATGTGTGCCGTGTTCTTGGTAAGGAATGGTAAATATGAAGTCTATTGAGTGATCTGTACAAATTGAGAGATTCAATACCTTTTATCTCGTTCTATTATTTGTTAAAGAGCTACTTTTTCTGCTTGATTTATTCATTTCGGACACTGTGGAGCAAAACAAATGTGTATCTACTCAAGGGACCTCGAAATGAAGGAGTGTAAAGTCTGCATCCACACAGTGGGATCCATGTTCAATGCTCCATGGCTAGCAGCATTCGGAACACGTAGCGTAGCATCCACAATAAGGGTAGGGAGGTGATTATGGCTATTGTATGGGAGGAAATTAAAATGAGCCCCGGGTCATTACTATCGATCTGCCAGGAGAGAGACACAGAGAGGAAAGGAAGGAGAGAGAGGGAGAGGGAAGGAGAGTAATGAGGGTGAGAGATGGATGCTCATTGGTTTAGGTGAATATTTTTGTGAATATGGAAGTCTTTAGCCAGTGTTTTAAAAGCTTTAGCTTTAGGGCAATTTGGAAGGTAAATAAGTCAAGGTTTGGGGTTTTAATTGGACATATCATCAGACACAGACCAGGTGTTTTCCCTATATCTATTCTGCTATTACTGTTTCAGATTTTTCAAATGAATTCAACTATAATGGTCCCACTGTGTTACTTGGATCCCTTCTTGCTTGTTTGATGCATCAGCCTCAATATTACGTTGATGATGCTCTATTTTCTATTAAAATCGCCTTTCTGTTCTTAACCAACAGGTGGACCTGCATACTTTAAAGGTGCTAACAGGCATTGCCACTCAAGGAGCCATTTCAAAGGAAACCCAAAAGGCCTACCATGTCACCACCTTCAAGCTGGAGGTCAGCACCAATGGAGAGGACTGGATGATCTACAGACATGGCAAGAACCATAAGGTAGGTTCAGACCCATGCAGGAAACACACACACTTCCACACATGGTGCCATGGGTTCAACCGCAAAGTAATCAGGGCGGCTAGAGAAAGTCTGGATGCTCTTAGGTGACACACATGCCTTGACATGCACCCACATGGAAGGGGCCGAGAAAAGCACGAGATGGAATATATGCAGCAAGAGTTGACCGCAAGCCCAGAACCCAACCGGTGTCTGCAATTACAGCTATTCCACCACCGTTCACTTGGCTTCATTTAAGGGTTTACGACCAAGCCAGAAACAGCACACGTCTCCGAGCTCCAGAGTGATACCTTACATCACGCTCACACCGCACAGTCTGCTCTTCACATCCCATCTGGTTTCTGTTACTTGCTGGTCAGATTTCTGCCTAACGTCGACCTGCTTGGTCAGGTTTTGCGAGCCGCTGCTCTCAGAGGCGTTAAAGCATGATGAATCATCGTTGAGTATGCTGCAGACTGGGAGTGCTGGGTAGGAATGAAGCAGACACTACCACGGGTCTTTAAAATGGTTGCAACTTCAATTAAACCAGAGGAACGTTCCAGTGGTTGCGGCTGTTTTTTTCCATCACACTTGTGCTATAGTGGTCACATATGTTTGTCCTGCGGTCTAACGCCACGTCTAGCTGTGTGCCATAAACCATGATTCCTCCATGAAGATCACTAATGCATGCACACACACTGACATGCATATGTACAAATACTTTAGCCTGTAAGAGGGAAACGGGAGATCCAGTCTTACCATCTGCATGCAGGTCCTCTGTGGACTTCAGATGCCATAAGGCTTATAGTTTTAGCTATCTCACGGAGAAGTGATTGATGCATGAAACACTGGGAGATGTAGAACAAAAACATAGTTAGGGGGGAAAAGTAATGTGTAGGAAGATAGGAAGACAAGCACCTAGTGTACACAGCATGTTTTTAACTAGGTGCTATCCTGTTTTTAAGTGACGACGTTGCACCTCCACATAAAACTGTTTCTGGTTCCAAGCCAATAACACATATTGTATATTCAGTATGCTGCAGTGCTGTGTTCACTGCTGTTTTTAATAGATCAGAAAAAGACCTTCATTAGTCTATTTTGTACTTACTGTATGTGATGAGAAAGAGAAAACGTGAGGGCTGAAGTCAATCACTTCAGTAACATTTGCAATTGGCGTAAAGGGAAACTCAAATTAAGTTCCATAAAGTTAGCATTAAGCTATGGCATGGGTATTATATGCCACTTATAGATGCATCATGCTCATATGAGTAATGTACTTAGAAATATGCTAGGCATTTTAACATATTCACTAGCAAGGACCACGCCACACAAGGATATAAGTTTGAACATTTAATGAATTATTTGCGCGTAGTGTGGCCCAGCAGAAGGAGACTCAGGATGGGGGTTCCGTCTCAGCGTTATCCTGCTAGAGCTGATCTTGACCCCGGGTTGTACCTGGAAGTAGACAAGGGCATAGAAGAAGCCAGCAATAGTTGAGTAGAAGGGAATAAGGGAAAAGGTTAAGTGGAGTAGAGATTGGAGTAGGCTGGCTATGTTTAAGTAGGCTTGTCAGGTGACTGAGGGCGTTGTTTAGGCGTGGTCCTGCTCCCCAATTTAAGTTAACACCTTAACTTCATCAGTTACAAATAGCAACAGTAAGATACAGGTGTGAATGATCCCAGATAACACACAGTCTGTGCCCAGTTCTTCTCCCTCTGCGGATATGATTCACTGCATGCAGGTACCGTGATCAATGGAGGATCACGGTACCTGCATGCAACTGTCAAAAACCCTGCTTAATTCTAAGACTGTAAAACACAGAGAAAAAGGAAGACTTAGTATAGCTACAACTTGTTAGTGAATGATTGGTATCAGCTTGTGGATATTACAGTACTTTCTCAGCTAGTGTCTTGTGTGTAAACCACCACAAAGAGCAGGGGAGAGAAAGTGTTTACTAGCAAGCAAAGGAGCATTTTTTGAAACACTTTGCAGCACTTATTCATCTGTTTGGTTGTCAGACAGAGCAATACTCTGCTGACACCGTGGGGATATGATTTAATAACAATACATTCAGATTAATGATGATGTTTTGAGGTCAGCTGTTGGTGTCACCACCCATAATCCCCCTTGATTCCCCCTATAACCCTGGAAAGCTGCCTCAGAGCTGAATGCTAAGGGAGCCACACAGGGGTGTGTGGGTGTGCATGTGATTATGACTCTCTCTCTGTGTGTGTGTTTGTGTGTGTGTGTGTTTGAGGGGGAGGAGGGGTTTTGAATAAATCAGCAACAGCTTCTGATCGCATATCCCTCGTTTGTCTTCCAAACACACACACACACACACACACATGCACCACCTCACACCAACTGGTAAGGGTCTTTTGAGCGAGAATCGGCCCCCTGGAGGGTCAGTCTGTGCAGCAATCTGATCGTTCTGCCCTGGGCCATCAGTTGCTTTACTTCATTCACTTCTCCAGATCAGAATAAAAGAGGATGAAGAGGGAAATAGGAGGAGAGAGAGCTGAGAAAGGACACAGAGAACGATTGTAATTTGACCAAATATCTAAACTTCTAAGATGGCATACCTTAGACGGCCTCCACTTGCAGTTGGCTATCTCTGTCAGCTTTTGGGGTGTGAGTTAGTGTTTATAAAAAGTGTGTTTCATGTTAAATATTATAAATAACTCAAAAGCAACAGCCTAGAAGATCTTTTGGCAGAGTGATTTATGGCTTGGGTGTGTAAAATCCCATGTCTACATCCAGATAACTCAAGGAAATGTTTTTTATAATTGAGAGCAGATTTTGGAGCAGTTGTAAGTATGTAACATTTTACTTTTCCTAACTTTAATGCACAGGAAAGCTGTATAGACATGTTGATTTATTGATTTAATTCAATAAAGAAGCCTTTCTGCCAAAGCAAAGGGGAAAATAGAAGTGACCCAAGTCCTGTCTGCCTCACATTTTGAACTCACATCAAACTATCCATTCATCCATGAATCTCTCACCTGACATTTTCATTCACGTACCTCTTCTCGAGGTCCCTCAAAGTCTATTCATCCACCTAATCTCCTATCCCTGTCCACAGTCCTCACATCTCCTTCCACCTCATCCTTCCACTCTTGCTCTCTTCTGCATCTCTCTTCTTTTGCCTCCCTCAGCACTCCATCATGTGTTCTCCCTCCCCCCATATGTTCCTGAGAAAGTCATCATGATTTAGACAGGCAAGTTTATGCTGCCTGAACAAATGACTTGTCTGTGCTTGGCCACGGTGTTGGTTTTGTGTGTGTGTGTGTGTGTGTATGGGAGAATTATTGAATTGGTGTTTTATGAGCAAGAGGCATTAAAGGAGGACAAGAATTGATGAGATCCACATGGATAGTAGAAAAGAAAAATATGAGCATAGTGTACTTTCTGCACTCACACAAACACACACCTGAACACATCACAACTATGTATCAATGTTGACAGAAACTGCACACAAATACATGCATGTAGATAAATGTGTGATTTCAGCCCTGTTCTGCATATGTTAGCTCATTTCTCAGATGAGTTACTTTTGATAAAGCAGCAACTGCACACGCACATACACCCACTGGTGGTTTTAAACATCTGGGAGCCAGCCCATAGAGGCGGAGCTAATGTCACACAGCAACATAATGATTTGTGTGATCTATAATGTCTGTGATAGTGTCATTAAGGTTCCCGCTGAACCAGATGGAGCATGTGGAATACATGTTAACTTGCTGGAATGTTTAAGGGAGAAGGAGAAGTAATGTTCATACAACATTTATTTCTGCGTTGTACTGACAGGCTCCCAAATGACAGGTACTGAATCAAGACATTCAGCCGAGTAAGCAAACAGATGGGCAGAGTGGAAGACACAGGGGCAAACAAGACTACTTTAGAAATATCCACGGCAGAACAGGGATGCTCTTGTGCTTCTTTTTTGGAAATAATAAACTGTTAGTTTAAAAGAGAACTTTGAGGCCGTGGGGCTGGATATGAGAGGGTGGGCACATGGCGAGAAAAGCAGGGATTTTTATTGAACGGAGATTTGGAGTTGAGAGATGGTGTTGCCTTAAGCCCGGCCCACATTCATAGATTTTGAATACCTTAAACGATTTTGAAATGTGAAAGAACCCACAAGGTTTGACAGATTTAACAGTTAAATTCTTATACTGTGTGGAGTTCAACAGGATGATCACCACAGCACACCTTGTACTAACAGATTCTGCTTTCAAACAGAGTCCTCACTGTAAGACTGGAAATCTCACAGTCAAACTTGACTTAACAGTAAAACAAACATAGTCCAATGAAGGGATTATTGTTGAGTTAACTGTTGTTAGCTACTTAGGTACCTGGTTCATCTATTGCTATCACATTTGTTGACCTCCTCTCTCTGTCAGTTATGTTGTCCCATGTTCTAGAGCAAGGGTTCCCAAACTTTTCAGCCTGCGACCCCCAAAATATAGGTGCCAAGAGTTGTGACCCCCACTGTCCCTCGAAGTCATTACATGTTGCTTCATACCTCATATAGCTGGTCTGCAGAAAATTGGCCTACCTAAAACATTCTGGAATGTAAAATTCAACCATGGAACAAGTTAGTGACATGAAACATGAAAACCAGGTTTGGTTTTGAGGGAAGCTCTAGGGCCAAGAATGACAGGAGTCAGGGTTATTCTTTAACTTTAGTGGCACAAGATGATCAAATTCTTGGATTTAAAAAGACACTGCAGCTTTTAAACAAGTGTGTTGGGGTGACATTCATAAATTGCAGATATAAAGTGTAGAGGTACAATTATTGTGACCCAGGGGGTCCAAACCCACTCTTTGGGAACCCCTGTTCCAGAGGACAAGTTGTGTTGTTACATAACAACAAGTTGGGCCTTCATTTCTAATGTTCATCTTATTTTACGCTTTGCATTTACTATTGTCCCCATGGCTGCGTTTATTGTGCTGCCTTTTTCTAGTCAGCTTACTTCCTGATGAGCTTTCATTCCTCTCCATGTGACAATCCATAGAGTGCATGCTCTGTTGTCATCAGAGTTCCCCTTACTCACAGGATACCTGATCTGGATTTTATATCCGATCATTTTCCAAGCAGATCGTGGGAAGAATAATCACTCTTGCAAACCTTACACTACAGAAAAATCTGTCATGATAATCTTTAAAACCATAACTAAACTATTTTGCAGAAACAGAGATTCAGTGAGATTATAGTATAATGTGCACTTGGCTTTAGTTTGAGTGTTAATCTGGAGGACTCCGAGACCTCTTTGCAGGTTAAGCTGAATGTGCTACAAATGTCATTATGTAGCCCTTCTGACTCATCGTCTGTGGCCATTACAACACTGGACCTCAGCCAAGACCAAAACCTCCTATTCCCACCTTAATCTGTGGGAGGGAAGGATGGATGGAGAGCGAGGGATAGAGGAGGGAGACGTGGGTTGAATGAGAGGAATGGTGATGAGAGAAGAGTGTAGGAAATTGAGGGAGAAATACAGAAGAAAAACGCAAGCAAAAGGTCAACCAGTGAAGCACTGAAGAGAAAGAGAGAGAAAAAGTGAGCTGTGCAAAGGGAGGAAGAGAGGTGGAAACCAAAGGGAGAAGAGTGAGGTTCATAGGGGAACGAGTGAGGGAAGGAAGGAGGAGGCAGAAGGGAAAGGCAAGAAGTGTTCACAGGGGAAACACGGCACAAAAAGAAAGAGGGATAGATGGATGAAGGAGGAATAATGAGAATAGCAGACAGGGGTGTTGACCACAAATCCCTCTGGAAAGATCAGAGGTCCCAGCAACACAGCCTGGAAGAATGTCAGGAGAGAGGATATTAAATGAATCGGCAGCGGGTTGCAGGAGGGCGGGGCGAGGTGAGGTGAGCGAGAGAAGAGTCTCTGAAAAATGGAGAAGGAAAAGTTGAGAAAAAATGAGAGGAATGGGACAAAGGGGAGTGTTTGAGCGTGACATGTGTCGCTGGGTTCAAGAGATCTGTGGACTGTACTGTCACACACACATGGAATTGGCTGTCAAACACAGGTTTCCTCCCTGACGTCAGTGTGTGTGTGTTTGTCCTTGTGTGATGAAATTAGAGGAGATGGAGTTTGTTTTACTATTTTATAACTATATCCACACACAAAGACAAAAAGCACACACACACACAGCACGGACATTTGAATAATTCAACATGTCTGTGCTGGTCCTCACCGGCTGACTGACTGCCACCCTGCAGGGTGACACAAACACACACACACACACACACACACACACACACACACACACACACACACACACACACACACACACACACACACACACACACACACACACACGCACACACGCACACACACCTGTTCTTTTCTATCCCATGAGGTGAACCTTTTCCTCACCATGCTCTTTTTTCTTTCCTGTAGTTACATGTTAAGCCTGGTTAGCAGCATTTTGGCATCAAACCAGACACAGGTACACAATGTGCATCCTTGTACACAGCACACTATTGTTATTCAGCAGAGCAGGTGTGTGTAATTGAAGTCAAAAACAGCATTCACTTCATGTCTGTCACCTTTGACCTCCACTGAGAGATGAAAGCGCCATTTGAATATGGAAGACTTCCCTCGCTTGGCATTGTTCTTGGTGCTAAACAACGGTTTGTGGATGTGTTGTGAAGGTTTCTTAATGATCAGATTTTCCACCTGTGCTAAGAAACAAG
This sequence comes from Notolabrus celidotus, assembly GCF_009762535.1. Lineage (NCBI taxonomy): Eukaryota > Metazoa > Chordata > Actinopteri > Labriformes > Labridae > Notolabrus > Notolabrus celidotus. The sequence continues at coordinate 4,268,896 of NC_048281.1, read as the reverse complement.
GGAAGCTGACACCGGGCACAGATGCTGAACTTAACACCTCTGATGTCTTTCTCTCACACACAACCTGAGCTTGCTTGTGGTGGTCGTCCATTAGCTGATTGCTGCAGAAGCCTTTTAGAAAGAGTCTGTTAACAGTGAATGATGGAGTCTAAGACCCCAGAGATGCATATCCCCTTACATCGACTGTGGATTCTCACTGCATAGGGAGAGGCTTCTGTTTGATATTATGACCATTGAGCTTGACATAAGCAACAGTGACATAACATTTTAAACTGAATCATAGCATGTCACCACACTTAAAAGGTGGCAAGGCAAAGTTACAGAAGTTAGTTGAGTTACCTCACCTTTGAGTCTGAAGCCTGGTTTACACTTCTGCATTAATCCTTCGCAGCAGACATGAGCACTACATACGTCAATGTGTCTGTGTTAGGCAGCAATACTCCTCCACAATGCTTGAGGGCAGTGTGGTCTCTCTGACCGTTGGGTCGCCTGTTTCCAGCCAGGCTGCGTTTTCTTCTTGCTTTTTCACAGCGATTCCTAACGTTTTACGTTAATTTAGATCTCATATGTGCTGTTCATCATACAGTAATGACTACAGGGAAGAATAGAGTGGAGACGTCGGAGGAGATGAAATGCACAGCCGATTGACGGCGATTCCGGAAGTGCCGTAAATGCAGGAAATGCATTACCATTTTGGAGGAGGTGCTACACGGGCTAAGTGTGTAGGCCTCTGCATAAGTACGGGGGGCTACACAGACCTATGGCGTAAGCTACGATGTTGATCCTATGCACAAGCATCATCCAGACTTTGGTCCTGAGTCTCTAATTTCTGATTCTGAATTTGTATCAAGTCCCTTCTACAAAGGACTGCTGTTTCAGTCTGATCTATTCACTGTTACCTATTTTCAACCAACGTGAACCGGGTTGTATTCTCGGGCTGGTGGTCGCCCTGGTTTGGAGCTTTTTGAACTTGTGAACCAACACGGCACCCGTTTTTCCCAGCAGCGCTAGTGCAAACTTTCCCTCAAAACAAACGCGACGGCGGACAACGGCAGCTTGTCTCCTCGGCCGACCACTGCTTTGCCTTGGAATCCATTAGTCTCTTTTATTTTTTTGCTGCAGGACAATGGTGGAAACACATTTGGTTTGTGTTTGTGATCACGGCATCCCTGCCCTTTGCCCCTGATGTAAGCAGTTCGCGGTTCTAGACCAGCAAAGAGTTGGAGCCGCTCTGGAACCGGTTTTCCCGGCGGGAAGCCGGCTCACCGGCAGTCGAAACATTAGAAACCGGTTCTCAGTTGAGCCCCGGCTCCGAACTGGCCCTGAAACTGCCTCAGTCAAAAGGGGTATGTATGAACCTGGGCTGACTGTGTGGGACCTTTTGGGTGTGTAGAAAACCCAGTTTCATTTATTATCACTTCATTGAGACTTATCAGGGTTTCTGCTTTTGTACAAAAGAAAAAGGAACAAAATCAAGTCTCCCAAGTCTTAATGCAGTCAATGCTCAAGTCGATGTGGAAGTCTGAGTCATTAATGCTCAAGTCCATGGATCCTGGAAATCCGGACTCTAGTTGGACTCAAGTACTACAACACTGGTGAAAACTGTAATGTATGAAGGTGTTTCTTTAACTTCTGGCTGTTAAACAGATGCTAATAAATAAGTCACACACATCTCATTTGCACTGAATGATTGCTCCAACGTGGGTTGATAAGATCCAACAGGGAGGTTAAAACTGTAGATAAAGCACCACAGCTGTGCAAATCGAGCTCCATGCATTATGTAGAAAACTTATTTGCATGTTGACAGTGGGCCAGCTTGGCATTCATTCTGAATATTTAAGACAGTTTCTCGAGACTTTTCACAGAGATAACAAGTATTCTGTATGTGGTGATAAGCTCCTCTGGTATTGTCTCATCATTCACCAAGCTTTTAAAGGCTTACTGACTGGCTGTTGTACCATTGAGAGGTTTGCATCAAGCAGAATCTGAAAAGAAGTGGCTGCTCCATTTGGCAACACTTAACAAAGCGAAAAACAGAAAGACATAAAGGCCAGATTTATTTCCAAGAACCTGTGTATACAGAAGAGAATGGGGTGTACACAAACATTCAATTACTGATTCAAGAGCTGGTAAAGGACAGTTACAAGGTTAGACATTCACACAAACACATGGACACACATAATCAAAGACTGCATGCTCTTGTGTGTGTGCGAGTGTGTGCACCCATTTGCTGAGGGAATGTTTCAGCGTGCACCAAGGGAAATCAGAAAGGACCCACCAGCCCCCAACCCCTTAGAGTGAGACTTCATAATTACACTTTTACACACTGACACACCAACACACACCAGCGCACACACACATGTAATTACAGTCTGCTACCACATTTCCATTAAGTCTTTTGGGGCCTTTCGGCATTTTTCCATCATTTAACTGGTCACAGTTTGTGGAATTAGGGGCACGAGTTCACTGGGTCTGACTTTGTGTCGTACATCCAGTGGGTCATGGGTTCAATTCCCAGCTGGCCTGGTAGCCTGCTCCTGTTCCTGTAAGTCAGAAACCTCTTTCATCCATATTTTGTCACCCCTGATGGGCCCTGCTGTTTAATGGATTGGGAACAGGAAGACATGATGAACTTACACACAGGCTCACAGACTCACACACTCCTAAAACAAGCAAACATCTACACATGGGCACCCAAGCAAGTAATTGCAAGGCCTTTGGCTCTGTTGAAAGAGGTTTGCTGCTCTCTGTATTAAACACTAGATGCTGTGTTTTCAGCACTAATGAAACATAATGAAGAAAAAGTTTCAGATTCAGCTGCAAAGCAGCCTTTGAGGTTCTCTAATGAAACAACATGACATGTTTTTCTTTAGATTTTTACAGCAGTTTATCATCATGGCAGCCAGAGGGGGAGATAGAGATGTCAAACAGAAAGACAGAGAGGAGATTGAACGTGAAATGAGAGAGAGAAGAAAGAAGCCCAGCTGTGTTTTCCTGTGGTGAACCCAACAGAGATGGTAGTCATAGACGGAGAGAGAGAGACATGACACTCTGTCAGAAAGACAGAGATATAAAGTCTCGGTGTCAAGAGACAAAAAAGGAGTGCTTCTGGCCATGTGCACTAGCATTCAATTTCCTTTTTAACTGTCTGTGTTTTCAGAGGAAGTGTGTGTGTGAAGTGTGTACGCTTGGTGGGGAGTGTGGGAGCTGGAGGGGTACTTTGTAAAGCATTGGAGAGATAGTGTGTTTTTGGTGTTGTGTGTGTGTGTGTGTGTGTGTGTGTGTGTGTGATGGTTGTTTCTGGAAGCAGTGTGTTTGTTAAAAATCAAGTCTGTGCCTATTCATTGAGGGGCGACAGCGTGTGCTTTTCTTTGCTCTCCGTGTGTGAAGGATTAGACATGATGTTTTCCTGTGTGTGTGGTTGAGTCAAGAGGACGTGAGAAGAGGATGCTCTCCCACATACTTAAACGATTGATTTATTACACACTGCATGCCCTCAGTCCCTGTGTGTGTGTGTGTGTGTGTGTGTGTGTGTGTGTGTGCTTGGACGTGTGTTTGTGTGTATGTGGGTTGAAAAACACTGTCTCCACACACTTTCATTGTGTGTTGTTGTGTGTGAAAGAGAATACAGATTAGACCACCTGGCACTAAATGATGTTGTCTTTAATAAGATAAACTATGAAAAATGTACAGTGTAAGGTTCTTTCGTTTTTGGTGGATGTTTTTAAACTATGGGTAAGGCCAAGTTAGCAGTTGTGCCCAGTTGCATGCTGACTAGAACTGTCCTCTTTTGAAGCCCTGTGCCCGTGTCCCAACAAAAAGCTGTAACACACTAATGTCAACCCCTATCACAGTTTCAACCCATTGAAATACCAAAACAATGAACCATGCCTACAACACTGATATGTCTGTAATTATGTCAATCAATGTCTTTGCCAAGGCTGTTGCTGTTTTAACCAATAGAAAAACATCCGTCATGCACCCCAAGTCAAATTTCAATGCAGATTTGTCCGTACATGTCAGTCAGTCAGTCTCGTCATGTGACCGTTGCTCAGCTAGCCAAGCTTATCATGCTTACAGGACCCGCTGCAGAAAGTAGGGTGTGTTGGCTGTCCTGCCGAAAAGGAAGTCAGCATTTTCCAAAAAAGCTCCAAGAAAGTTACAGCTTCCTTCCAAAAGTACCAGGCAACTAATATGCTGCGTGTTGCACACACTGCAAGTGACCATTTGGAGTTGCCCACAGTGGAAATGCCAACAGTGGGTGGGTACAGGCTGGAAGTTGTACTGTAGAAACCATTTTTTCCTCTGCTGAGGCACTTTTCATGGTGTTGAAAGATGCACTGATGGCAGATCCAATTGTACGATGAGCTCATACATGTGGGTTTGCGGTAAAATGAAAGTGTCCTTATTTGGAGGTTTGAAAATATGGTCACCCTAAGCTAAAAACATCCAGGCGTGAGCTCCACAGTGACCACCATGCCTCATGTTTATGTCAGCCCAAAAGTTGCTCAATTGTTTCTTGACAGGTTTATGTTTTCCTTCTCAGACTTGGTCAAATCGAAGAATTCAGAGGTCTTTTGGTTGAGCTGTGAGTTATTTGTGAAATAAACTGCAAACATTAGTTCAACAAACTGCTTTGGAGCGTGACGACAGTGAGTGTACATCAGACTGAATGAAACATGGATGTGGTCTCAGTGAGGTCACCTCTTGGTTTCTGTATAGATGCTTTGAAGCCCCACCATATTGGAAATGCTGACTTAACCTTTTGGTCAACCTAGCAACAGATAAAGAGGTGAAGCTTAGGCGGGCTGTAAGCCTCCTAGCAGACATCACGCCAGCCTGTAAGTCAAAAGGCCACACCACTAGTTATCTGAAAATATATAATAATACAAATAATACAAATAATACAAATATACAATAATAATAGTAATAATAATAATAATAATAACAATAATGATGATAATAATGATAATTATAATAATAATAATAATAATGATAATAATAATAATAATAATAATAATAATAATAATAATAACAATAATAATAATAATGATGATGATGATAATAATAATAATAATAATAAGAAGAAGAAGAAGAAGAAGAAGAAGAAGAAGAAGAAGAAGAAGAAGAAGAAGAAGAAGAAGAAGAACTGTTTTTTTTATAGTGCTTTTTTTGGTACTCAAAGTCGCTTTACAGAAAAATAATAATACATATAAATACAAATGTAAATATGAGCTATCAGGATGTAAACATGTTCAATTTTGTTGTTGAAATGGGTATTTTAACATCGGCTTTGAAATAGCTTTTGGAGAAAGCCTCAAGTGGACACTAGACATTATGCACTTTTGCACTGGCTTCGTATTTCAACATTTGAGATTGACACTGCAGGGTTTACTGCCCTGCATAATGTTACCAAAACAAGCCACGTTTCTTTCAGTGATCCTTGTGTCACTAGAAACAAATTTGGAGAGCATGTTTGTATAAGAAGCCCACTGTATTTTCTTCAGTTCTTCACTATAATAAAACCTGCATCCGGCTTTGTGTGGATAACAGAGAGGACATGTGTCCAAATTGTCTTTACACAGACCTCAATATGGAGCCTCTTTAAGAAAAGAAAGAAAGGTACTTTATTGATCCCCAGGGGGGGAAATTCAATTTTTTTCACTCATGCTATTTTTTTTGGACATGCTACACATACAGTTTTTTTGGTATATACATACAAATGCACACACATGCAGTGAACATGCTTAGGGAGAGATGTCAGAGTGAGGATAATGCCGTCAACCAGCCCACCCAGAGCAGTTGGGGGTTTGGTGCCTTGCTCAAGGGCACCTCGGCAGTGCCCAGGCAAGTGAACCAGCACCTCTCCAGCCACCAGTCCACTTGCCAAACTTTGTCCATACTGGGACTCGAGCCTGGACCCTTCGGTTCCCAAGCCAAGTCCCTATGGACTGAGCTACTGCCGCTCCCTTTGTGAGGAAAACAACAAAAAGACAGGATATCCCCAAAGCCATAAGTCTGAGTTTCCCTGAATTTTCTGTGTTTCTCTTCATCCTAGGTTTTCCATGCCAACGCCGATGCCACTGAGGTGGTTCTCAATCGGATCCCACAGCCGGTCTTGGCCCGCTTCGTCCGAATCAGACCTCAGACCTGGAAGAATGGCATCGCGCTGCGCTTCGAGCTTTACGGCTGTCAGATCACTGGTAAGAAAGATGTAGTGATTTCTTCTGTAGAGTTTCTCAGACTTTTTCTGGCCTGTCCTCTCATGGGACTGAGTCTTGTAAAAGCACTTTACTCTTCTTCCAGTGATAAATCGGCTTTTACAGGGTCAGGGGGTGGGTTTTATTAAAAATAACTTCCTTAGACAACACTTCCTGGAAAAGAACCAGTGAATGTGAAAGGTTCTTTTATTTCAGCATTTATATAACCTAATGACTTTAATTCCTTTGTTTATCCATCCATCAATCCATCCAGTATCTCTATTCATACTTTCCTCGCCTTCCCGTCATCTACCTCTCTTTCTTTCACATCCACGCAGAAAAACACGCCCTCATCTGCACTCACACTCTTGCCCTCGCTCTTTCATATACATATCCTGCCTCTTTGTCTCCCACTCACACACTGCGCACACACACAGACTCACACACACAAATAGAAACACACTCAGGCCTAATAGAATAATACTAGTGTGATGTGTGGGTGATAACATCAGAGAGTAACAGGCTCTCAGCTTTCATCTGCAGCCCTGGCAAACAAACACAATTTCAACCGGCATAATCAGCTCAATACTATAAATAGATAAAACTTAATTAGACTGTCTCTGTTTGTGTGTGCGTGTGTTATAGAAATGGTAAAAGAGCGAGTGTTTCAATCCATTTGAGTGTGCATATGGGTGTGTATGTGTGTCCTGGCTCCACTGTATCATTATTAGGTTAGGGCCTCTCTCTGCAGCCTTAGTAGTGGCCATTGAGAGGGACAGATATGCTCTTATCTAGAGGGCTATTTCAGCACCCACACAAATCACCATCACACCATAACAACATGATACTGTCCAGGAGTGTGTGTGTCTGTGTGTGTATAGTAGGGAGAGACAGAGCAAGCAGAAGAGACAGGGATGTGGCATATATCAGGTGTCTTTACCCATGTTCTTGTCTACCAATTGGCTATTTTTTACCCTATTGTAACACCTGAAATTGCATTATACATCACCCTTCTTTTCGCACGATACTTCACCAGTGAGAACCAATTCAACACATCCCTCGGCCATTTCTGTTTCCTTGGGTATTGCCCATCTCTGCTGCCTCGTAATGTCTACCATCTATCACCAAACTGAAACCAAACTCTGACTTTAAATGCAAAATCTTGACAGTTTATGTTTGGTCTGATGGACAGGTTTTGTTGTTTTAGAGGTTAGCGGAGGGAAAAAACACTGCAGAGGAAACTTTATATCCAAACATAGCATCTAATAGCTATGCAGTGCCTCTTCTTTTTCTTTTTTCTCTGCTTCACATAGACATATTGACAAGCACACACCAGAGCACACTGCCAGGGGGAATGTGATAATGCCCTACACAGGCCTATAAAGGCAGGCATAAAGCAGTCAGTCAGTGACATGTCATTAACTTAAATCACACTTTTATGTCTCTCCCTCTACTTTTCCCCCTCTTTCTACCTATCCTTCTTCATTGTCGCTCTGTTTTTTCTTCCTTCCTTTCTGCTCGTTCCTCTGTCCTTCTGCTGCCTTTGCTGACAGCTTCCATTCCCACTTTTCTCCCGCTGTCTCTCGTTCCTCCCCTCCTTTTTGCCTTGCCTTAAATCTTCTCCGTCCCTGCCTCGTTCAACTCCCTGTCCCTCCATCCGTCTTTCTCTCCTCCCTTAATCTCATTTTATTTCAGCCCTGCAGCACCTATCAATCATTTATTTTTAGCACCTTTATCGTTTTTCTCACCAGGCTAGTGTAAGTGTGCGTGTTTGTAAAACTGTGTGTGTGCATGCAGGAAAAGGTAGAGCCTCAGTGGTGTACTTTACAGCTTTTTTAAGATCCTGTTATCAGTAAAAGCACAGTGGGAGTGTGTGTGTGTGTGTGTGTGTGTGTGTGTGTGTGTGTGTGTGTGTGTGTGTGTGTGTGTGTGTGTGTGTGTGTGTGTGTGTGTGTGTGTGTGTGTGTGCTCATGTGTGGGCTCAGCATCAGAGCATGTGCGAGTAGAAGCATGTTTCAGCCTTTCAGACCGCGATTATTCAACTTTGTGCTGCTGTGTGTATCAGTATGCATGTGTGTTAGCTCCCATATGTGTGTGTTTTGTGTATGCATGTGTGTGTGTGTGTGTGTGAGGGAGAGCTTTAAGGGCTCTCCTGCTGCTGTGTGATAGGTATTTCTGCTTCTGTCCTCTCCAGAGATGATATTCTAATCGACTCCCACGGCTCTCCTGTATAAGAAAAACCTGCTGGTGTGCAGCTGCTGAAACAGATAGATGCAAAAATAACCAACTTTGAATAAACAATGTAATAATAGAATTTTCTCTTGCTAATCAGATTTCACTTCTATTACAAAGCTTGAGGGAGCTCATTTAGCCTGGCTCGGGTTGTTGTTGTTTGTTGTTGATTCATTATTTACCAAAGTGAGGCGTGGCTGCAAACGTCACGGCATGAAACATTCATCCCCGTGTGGACCCGAAGAATGTCACCATCAATCACCGTCACCCCTCACTGTCAATCTGCTCGCTCTCTTTCCTTTCACCACACTCTCTCTTTATCTTTCTCACCCTCTCTATTCACTCACACTCCCCTTAGTCCATCTTTGTGTTTGACCTTTTTGTCTATCTGTTCATCTCCTCTTTGTCTGTGAACTCCTATTCCTCGCCTCCTTCCCTTCCTCCTGTCATGTATTCCTCCCTCTCATACTCAGATTTTCAATAAAAGTGGTCGCTGTTTTGTTTCCTCTGTTTTTCTATCATTTTTTTTGCAATAACATATGCTGATGCTTGTTAGACTAAAGGATATTTGTCAGTATCATAAGCAGTATCTCTTTGATCTGCAACACTCTTTCATTTAGTTCCTCCGTTTGGGAGTTTGCCGGCTCAATTCCCCATGAAGAATCCCCCTTTGGTAACTCGGTTGGAGTTATGCATCAACTCTACAGCAGGAAGGAAGATTAATGAAATGGGTTGATGGGAAGCAACAGAGTGCAACACACCAGTCGTTGTTTTTAACAATTCATGTTACAAGCAAGAGTTTTGCTCCAAAATGAGATCAAGTAGTGATGCCAAATTACTCCTGACCTTAAAGTCGCATTCAGTCATGAGATGTTTTTAAATTATAAGCCGTTTAGTAATGCAGGGTGTCATTTAACCAGACTGGGTTTAGAGGACAGTAAAAAAAGAACTTTAAGTCTATGAATTTATATCATATATTGGGATGTGGTATCTGCTCTCCTGAAATCCTCTAAACCTTCAGATAAAATTCTTCCCTGTGAACATTCCCTGATTTTTAAAAGATTAGTTTTATTATTATGTGTAAATGCATTTGCATGCAAAGAGGATTTTGCAGAGAGATATTTATTGCTGGCTCTCTGACCTTTAGCACAAGAAAAGTCAAACTGTGTCTTTTTCACATCATTTAGAATTTAGTTTTGTTTTTCCTCCAGGTTTGTTTTGTTCCCAAAGCGTATGATTACTTTATTAACTGTCAAGTTTGTGATGCTATGCTGATGCTTTGAAGTGTATTACACGTAAAAGTGTCAACTATTTTGTTGCAATATGATTTTAATAGCAAAATAACCAAAATTCAAGTTTTATTTTCTGAAGAATATGCACCCATTGTGCACATTCTTCAATGCAGTTAGGGATTTTGATTCCATCCTTTTATTGCAACTTTCTTCATCCAGTGTTTCCTCCTCTCTCTGTTGTCATGTAATTAAAGGTATAAATGCTGCATCAGAGATCGGCAAAAAGAAAATGACTCACAATATGCCCAGCAATAACAAAGTTTGACCATTCTCTCCTCTCTTTTCTGTTAAGACGCTCCTTGCTCAGAGTTACAGGGCATGTTGTCCGGGCTGATTCCTGACTCCCAGATCACAGCTTCATCCATGAGGGACATCCACGGCTCCACGGGGGCAGCCAGGCTGGTGGCCAGCCGCTCAGGCTGGTTCCCAAACCCTACACAGCCCATAGCCGGAGAGGAATGGTTACAGGTACGAAACCTCGTCCCCTTAATGAGTGATCGTGTTTGGAGCAGAACTTGTTTTCAGTTACAAATGAGCTTGTATCTTGGAGTGAGGAGCTACTGGTAGGCTTCATTGTCTTGCTTTGTCTTGCATCAGGAGGTAAATATTGCTTGTTGGAGCCTCATTATGTCTCCGTCTGTGTCTTTTTTGTCCTTTTTTTCCAGGACAGAAACAAACATTATGTAACATCCAGCCTTTGTCAACTGTTCTGTTTTAATTTAAATTATTCTCAACGCTCTTTGGGGGAAAGTTTCTGAACAAACTGTATTAAAAATACATCAGCCCAGATTCAAATAAACCCTAAACCATAACTACTATTAACTACAGCTGCTGCAATGACAGAAAACGTAACAGGAGTGAAAACCAGGCCTGATGGTTGATAACACTGAAACCCAGGGTAAATAACATCGCTGGACTCAGCTGTTAGAAACAAAAGTTGTTGGAAGTTTAAAAGAAAAAGCATCAGGGATCACAATGCATCCTGCAAGCTGTGCAACAACACAGTGATTCACACAGTGGACTCCTCTTTGAGCTAACTTCTGGCCTCAGTGTCAAAACTGACCCGGCTAATGAAGAACAGTAAAAATGTAGAGATGAACCGAGCTCTGAAGCTCAGCGTTTCTGTATTAAAAAACCTGCGCTGATCAATCGCACGGGCTGCACGCACAGTCTGAGGTGCCACAATGGGGAGGGGAAATGAGAAATCATCAGCTTCTGTGGTGCTCTTCTAATGATAATGTTGTTTGTCTGTGTTGCAGGTGGACCTCGGGGTGCCCAAGATGGTGCGTGGCATTATTACCCAGGGTGCAAGAGGGCTGGAGGGGAGCACCAGCGCTGAGAACAGAGCGTTCGTCAGGAAGTACAAACTGGCGCACAGCTTGACGAGCAAAGACTGGACGTACATCATTGACAGCAAGACTGGGTTTGCAAAGGTAAAGGAGGGGGAACACACACACAAACACACTCACATACACACACACACACACACACACACACACACACACACACACGCTATCTCTGTCTGCCTGACACAAACATATGTACTCTCCTCTCTCTGATTGTCGCTGTCAGCTCTCCCTCATTTGTAGTTTATTTATAGCTGTCTTTCAACTCAACCCCTCCTCACTCTCCCTCTCTTTCTTCCCCTCTCCGCCTCTGTTTCTCTTCCTTTCTCCCAGTCTTGTCATTTTCAGCAAAAAAAAAACCTTTTTATTACCGCCTCAGCTCTGATAATAATTCAATTTAATCACCTCACTCCTCATTCTCCCCGTTTCTACCTTTTCTCTGAGTCCGCTGTACTCTCACTGTCTGCTTTTCTCTGTGTCTCATCCTCTTGTTCACTCATCCTCTATTTGTCTCTCATGGGTGTTAATTAAAAATGTCTTTCCTGCATCACCACTCAACGCGGCTGGCAGTGGAACGCACAGAGAGACGGGGCACTTTAAACTCTGTCCTCCTTTCTGAGACTGTGTCTTAAAGCGCTTTAATAGCACTACTGAGTGTCTGGCTTTTCTCCTGATGCTAAAATCCTGTTCTCTCTCATCTGCCTGTCTTGTTAAATGAGCATCCTGGGAAATTCATCTTATGTTTTCTTTCTTTAAATTCCAAAAAACAGGGAAGACAGAAGATACATTTTAATTAATGAAACCAATATCACAACTTTCACAGCCCATATTTTCAGAGCTTTCGTGGAGGAGTGTAGTCACTTTTCAGCTTGTAATAAATCTTGTGTTTTGCCACCGGCTGCTGCAAGCCGCCTCAAAAAATTACTTGAAAATCAAAGGAAACGCACTCTCTGTTGTTATTTTTATGACACGTGTCACATTGTGCGTGGAAACAATGCTGATTAGAAGTGTTATATGACTGTGGAGAGACAGGCTCACTACTCTGCTATTGTTTTTCAATTAGACGTGAATGGTGGAGTGGTGAGATGACAAATTTCACTTCCTCTGCAGCATTCTCCATTGTTTTAGGATACTCATCCTCAGTGCTGTCAGTGCACCCACTCTGACAGACTTCACATTCATCAGACTAACATGGAGTAAAACCTATCACTCATCGTTTTGTATCCCAGACAGCTTTGGCTTTCAGACAAACTTTAGGACATGCAATGATACTTCTAACATGCTTCCCTTTAAACTAGCACTCTGACAACACAGCAGGATCCTACAGTGCTGAAATACAGGCTTAAAAGAAGCTGTCATCAGCGGAACAGGCCACAGAAGTTTGCCATATTTTCCTACTGAGCGCACAAATTGAGCTTGGGAATGTGAAAATTGGCAGGAAAACATCCTTTAAAGTGGAGGGGAAATGTTTTTTCAGTTTTTTTTTCTGTGCTGTAAAAAGGAAATAGGAAGAACATCACACCAATAACATCATTTTTTGTGTCTACCTCTCTGTACTTAGATTTTCGAGGGGAACGGCCACTATGATACTCCAGAGGTGCGGAGGTTTGATGAGATAGTGGCCCAGTACATCAGAGTGTTTCCGGAGAGGTGGTCCCCAGCTGGGATCGGCATGAGGATGGAGGTGCTCGGCTGTGACCTGCCCGGTAAGAACACACATACACGCAAATTCAAGATAGCACAGAGCTACACACACTTCAGGATGCGACAAAAGCAACCCATGCAATGCCATGGACACTTAGGGACTAGTAGCATTGTGCAAATACATGCAAATACTGTGAGATAAATACATGAAGTAATCCCTAATGCTTCTCTTTGTTTATGACCTGCTCATAAAAAAGCTTGACCATTAAGATAAAGGATACACTATCTGTGATCAAGAGCAATCTTTGCTAGATCATACATACATCATCATAGGTATTATGATGCTTCAGCATGCATGTATATTACATGATCCATAAACATAATTACAAGCCAAACTGTGACTTTAATGTTCTGTGTGAATCACATCATTAATCTCTTTGACATCTGCAATTAGTGCATTGATGGTGGTTGTGTGCATGTTTATGAGCATCAAGACTGTGTGTGTGTTTCTTTAAATCTACTGTCGTGTGTGTCTTTTTGTGTGTGCTAGACGTATATATGTGGACTTAAGTGCATATTTTTACTTAACTGCTTTCTACTCAGTGGTTGAAGTTAATCATCCTGCTCTATAGGAGGCATTGCAGCATGTCTGGACAGGGATTAACATGTCTAGGTCATGGGACTTTTACTAATAGTGGCCAGCTGTGTAGTAGTACTTTATTGTCTTCACAGCCTATTATGTTAATAACATGTTGCTAGCGTGTTGTGAAAGATTAGGTGCAGTACATGGTCTGCTGCACTTGTTTTTTTCTTGAACAAACTGTGATCTATTCATCTTTTTTTCCCCTTAATATTTGATTTATTTGAATGCTCAAATATTCTTGTTGTTTAAAAAAAAAAGTGATGATGGATGTAGACCATTAGCTTTACGTTTCTCGACTGAATTGTGTGAGCACCATTTGAAACAATATGTTACTGTTGAGTAGAGATTGTTAACTGCAGCGGGCAAATTATTCTCAGCTGGACAATATCTTCAGTAATAAAGCACACCATAGTACCATTCCCCCCACATTTATTACTTTACTATTGCTTTAATGAGGTGGTGCATAAATTCAGCTGCATTATGGAGTCAAACATACAGTATCCAAAGCTATAATAATAATAATAATAAAAATAATCATATAGTCTCAATGATGTTTTGATTAAAACAGTGACTATATAACTGCCTTCCCCAAGTCCAGACCTCTATATTCTCACATAGTGAGTTCAAAGAGCCGCTGTTGATAGCCACCTTCCTCTCCGCTCCGCTCCTCTCCTTCATGATCCATCAGATCTTACTTCTTCAGTCAGGTTGTGACATGTGAGAGGTGAAGACAAGAACAGGAAATGACATTAACCTGTTCCCACTGGACAGGATGAGGGCTGTTTTCTGTATTTTCATAACCTATGTGTGTGTGACAGGTAAAGCAAGGAGTGAGAGCGAGAGAGAGCCCAAAGGGGACTAAATACCCTAGATGTGTCAGGACTAGCCGAGGGGTTGGCTATGATGAGGAGAACAGGACATCCTCTACTGTTAACATAAGTTATAACAGGTTACTATGGCTGTGTAAGAAATATGAGTCAGGCTTGAATCAGATAGCATCAGGAGCATCAAAGTACTCAAAATACTGCTGAGATAACGTGAGGGGTTTTATGATATAATTTGAATAAGGGATAATAGAAATGGAGTAGGAGGTTAAGTCCATTGGAATCCTGACTGGGTGAGCAGGACCCTGATCTGCTCACTATACATCATCCTGCTTATCACCAGGCTACCAATTAAAGCTATAACCAAGATGCCATTAATTAGATTAAAGATCATTGTGTTGATTTAAAAATGAATAATTCATACAGCTTAAAAAAGTATCCCTCTTATTCCACGGTCAGTTTTCAGTGCAACAGATTCTGATCAGCCTACGTGTGGGACGTTTTAACTTTAAACTGAATAATTCAATTCATAATCAAGTTACGTTCAATCATTAGCCTGTTTATTTGTTATCATTCAACTAAACTGAACATTCCCATTCATGGTTATGTCAGAAAAAGTGAATTGCAATTCTGCAAGACCTCTGTGTTGTTTAGCTTACTAATGTTTCTGCCACAGTGTCAACAGGCAAAGTTGGAAAGTGCCAGAACACCTTACTGCAGATTGATTTGATATGATGTCTTTGATGTGGTTAACCGTGGTGTCGCTCTGAATGAATTACCTTTTAGAGGGTTTTGACCAATCAGAATCAAGTATTTAGCACTGCCAGGGGATTAGTTTGAAACGCGGGTAAAGACATCAAATAAAGCACTCAGTGTAAGAGCTTATAATCTAGTTATGCTTCTGGCAGCATGTTTCATCCTTTATTATTAAACCTTTGATGGACTTGAAGGGAACAGGCCATGTTTGATATGCAATTATAGATCATTTACTTCATCTCATTTATTTTGTAGTTTGTCTAGTTTAACTTTGTAGTTTCAAAGTGAGCGGATTTGAGTAAACCAGCAGTAGGTGGGTCAAACTTGTCAACAAACCATGGCATGAAAAAAGTAAACAATTAGTGTTTGCGCAGAAAAGATTAAAACTCAAAATAATTTGAAGTTAAATTTTCTAATTTTTAGTCAAAATGTCTTATCCCACTTGATTTACAATAAATTTACTTAACAAGTAAGATTTGAGCAAGATAGAGGGACTTTTTTAAGACTATGCATCTTAAATATTTTGTTTAGTCAAATAATCTTGAAATGATCTTGTTTTGAGTTGTAATTTAGAAGAAACAAGGTTTATTTTACATTTCATACATTTTTCAAGCTGAGATCTTATTTGTAGAAGACGGATAATCTTGATTTAAGACAAACACTTTTCTTGATTTAAGTAAATGCATTTTATTGGATAATCTATCAGAAAACAGCTCCATTGATGAAAGAAAGAAAGAAAGAAAGAAAGAAAGAAAGAAAGAAAGAAAGAAAGAAAGAAAGAAAGAAAGAAAGAAAGAAAGAAAGAAAAAAAAAGTTGTTTTTATTAAGGGTGGGTTACAGTTTTCAGGCACTGTTTCTTCTAAATCAGATAAAAATATACATCCTCAAACTACATGCACACAATGAAACACCTACTTTAGAGCATAGCTGGCTTATCCTAAAAACAACATGACTGAATATTAATATATCCAGCTCACTATGAGAAGACATTATATCTCAAAATGCTCAAATTAAACTTTGTAATCTTATTTCAAGTACAAGATGGTCTTAAACCTAGAGAAGTGCTGCTATAATACAACTCAAATTAAGGTGAATATATCTCAAATGAAGAAGTTGACATGAAATGTTTTAGTGCAGAAATCTTTTTTTTTAATGAAAAATACTAATAGTTATGATCGCAGTCTTATTCTGAGACCCTAAGCTTTTAAATACTGGTAAAATATTACTTAAAATAAGTTGTTCCTGCTCATTCAAGATCACAATTTTTATAAATATTACGTCTTATTTTAAGAAATCTTACCAAGCAAATTTTCACTTGTTCTACTGGCAGATTTTTTTTTGCTTATTTCAAGGTAAAAGTACCTTGCAAGTTTTTCTCTTGTTTTTGGAGGGGCATTTTTCCAGTGTAGCTTTCCAATTTGTATTTTATGAACAGAAGCAAAAGATTTCCTTCAAACAGAGATAATGTTCGATCATGTTGACTGCAACCTGTGTGATTGCAACAGCAATTGTTCTATCCTGTCCAGGCACATTACTTGTTATTGCTCCTAATGACATCACGCACGTCATATCTGCAGCGATCATCTCCTGTATCAGTGCAGTGATCAACCTCTTGGCTATTGCAGGTTCAGTGATTGTCTGCAGGTCTGGCTGTCTGTGTCTGCATGCCAGATGTTTGCCTTCTGGTTGTAATCCGTGCATTAGACATGATAACAGTTCATTTCCACTTTACATGACCACCACAGCAGCAACTGCTCCTGCTGCCATTCTAAATACCACACACAATCAGCCAGGGGGATCATTCTGCATCGTATGGGCTTAGAGCAACTTGATTTTCCCTTTGTCTGGCTTTTAATTGTCTCCACACTAAGCGACTTCAACACAACATCTCAGAGCTGAAAAACACATGATCTCACCAGCCATGCAGTCATTTTACACATGCAACAAACGGAACAATAAAAGAGGAAAGCGCATCTGAGTGAAGATAAAATAGACTTTGTTATTCTGCTCTCTAGTGCTTTGTGTGTCTGTTTGTGTGCTTGCAAGTGTTGAGTCGTAACGGGAGATAAAATATTCAACAGAGTGCATCAGCTTCAGTCCACTGCACACAGCTGTTTACACATAAGTCACAAGCATACAGAGAGAGGCGCACACTCAACTCTAGTGGACCTCTCCCATAAATACACACACACACACACACACATACACGCACACACACTCACTCACACAGGGCTGAAGAAAGGAAGTAAGATATAAAGCCATACAGGAGAAGCCCAAGATGAAATCATCTTTCATCCCCTTATCTAATACTTTCTATTTCCAGCATTCAAAACGCTCACACTGATCTTTCTTTTCACAAAGCACACTATACTCAAGGATACACTTTTTCCCCTATAAAGCTACAAATGTGGGAATCCCCTTTCTTTCCAACGCTTCAGGTTACACTCAAACCAGAGCACCGCCCACCTTAACTCTGCTCAGGAAGTAAAGGAGTGAATTAATGAATAAATAAAAGCAGACATCAGCAGTGTAAGGAAATCACATGTTCATTGACACACTCACCAACACATACACACACACTAACCATTCCTTTCAATTATTCAGTCGTTTGTTTCAGACCTCTGTTCCCTGTTGACGTAAATCACAAACCCAGAGAAAAAAAAGAGATGTGAAATAACTCATAAGAAAATATTTAAATCCTTGATTAGCATTCTGAGTAATCTCTCCACACGTGTGAGCCGCATGTTGTCTTTCTATACAACACTACTCTGGTCATTG
Organism: Notolabrus celidotus; assembly: GCF_009762535.1. Classification (NCBI taxonomy): domain Eukaryota; kingdom Metazoa; phylum Chordata; class Actinopteri; order Labriformes; family Labridae; genus Notolabrus; species Notolabrus celidotus. The sequence goes on along the minus strand of NC_048281.1, from coordinate 4,251,181 downwards.
TTCAAAACAGACAAAGAAAGCACGACACAGTGTCAATCACAAAACTCATATCCTCTGAACATCAGCTTTAACAAACTCACAAAGAAATTGCTTTCCCATCACTGTGCCTGTTTCGCTTTCACATTTTACACTGAAGCGCAATGACCTGGCTTCAGGGCTGTAAAACAATTTCCTCACATGGGAGAAACAATCTCAGGACCCAATTACAATAAAGAATCCCCAAATTACAGATACAGGGTTCTTAGGGGGCACACAATCATGTAGTTTAGCATGTCATTATTGTGCTGAATCCTGCGAAGCAAACACTGAAACAAAAGGCAGAATATTACAGTAGGACTCATTCTGATTATTCACGCTAGCTGTGGATGCAACATGTAATTTAGGTCGCGTAACCTCGACTATTGGATGTGAAGTGAGAGCTGCCAAGCTGCCAGTTTTGTTCATTTTTAAATGACTAAGCTATCAGAACATCTGCTATGCTCTCATCTCTTTCACTCCGCACCTAGTTGTTGGCAGGCGGGCGGGCACATATGTACACACACACCACCTGTTTGGCATGAAGACAAAGGTTTGTTCTTAGTTGTGTAAATAGACGCTATGGTTCTCATCTGCATTAAAAACTTCTGTGTTATAGGAAGGGTAGGCCTACTTTGGGGGGGATAAGAAACATGGAGAGAAAGCAGCTTTGTGTCCGGCGTCTCAGAGGAGCCAGAAATAGTTTTGTCTTCATTCATCTGTTGCTACTCTTTAGCTCACAGATCTGAAATATTGGATACTGCCAACCAGACTGAGACAGAAATTATGCATCTTACTCTAAATAATTATCCAAGTAGGGGCTCCATTGATTCAGTCAGCATCATTCACGGCTGATGACTTGTTTCATTATCTTTGGAATCTGATTTTTGTCATTAAACTAAAAAGGTGGCATGTCAGTACAACAAGTCATTATCACAGTTTTTTAAATACCAAGTATTTATCACAATATTTTGGCATCTCATGCTGTCATCTTGTGTCTCAAACTGACATCCAAGGAAGAGTTTATTGTGTCATACAGATCAGTAGTACTTGTTTCTTTTCATCAAACATGGTCTTGGTCAAAATTGGTCTTTTTCAGAAGTCCGAAATATAAATTGTTAGGATTAGAGAGAGCTTCAGTTTAGCAGAATACTCATTCTCATTCCCTGTCCTTCATCCTGAACCAACTTTCTCAGTCTTTCTTTTAAGTCCCTCAAAGTGTTCAGTATTTCTGAGCATTTATTGTTCCCATAGATAGTTGAAACTGCAGCTGCTTGAATAGAGAAAAAGCTGAATGAAACTTTGTGCACCTGTTTGACGAACAAAGCAGCATGATAAGAGCAATGCTTGGCGACTTCTTGGGTATGAGAATAAAATGGTTGGTTTGAATATAAGCTGAGGAAACTCCAGAGTAATGTATTATTCAAGCGGCAACCTCTGGTCTCAAAATTTGAAGCCCATGCTGAAGTGTTATAAACTGCAATTCATCAAGAATCCGCTTCAGGCTGGCTGCAGAAACACTGCAAACCACATACACACAAATTCAAAGAAGATGATCTTTACAGCAGAAATAAACATGTTTACAGCCTGGTTCAAAAAACGTCTTGGCTCTTCATAGCTAATCCCTCTAATGGCACACACTGTACAGGGGGTACATTTTTTTTATAACGTGACAGTTCAGAAGATATTAAGATTACAAGTTTGTGCTCAAATAAGGACATGACTGACTTGACTCCCGGACGGGAACACATAGCTGTTGGCTAAGAGGCTCAAACTCCGCCTCTTTACGTCACACTTTGACTGGTTGAGTTCCACATTACCAATATGGCTGCTGCCGCTGATTGGCTTCGAAACAGCGCTCAGGAACAGATGGTGGACGTCACAGGTACTACGTCCATTATTTATACAGTCTATGGCAGGGGTGTCAAACATGCGGCCCGCGGGCCAAAACCGGCCCGCCAGAAGTTCCAATCCGGCCCGCGGGCCAACTTTGCAAAGTGAAAAAACTATAGAGAAGACATTAACTGCATTTTTTCAATAAAAGTAACTACTATTTCAGATTTGTTTGCTGGGGGTCGAATAAAATCATAGCGCTGATGGAGAGCACCTGAACAGCCCTCCGGGACTTTTTTTATAAGATGATCCAATTAGCACTAAAGTTTACATATATGTAAACTTTATATCTAAACTTATTACAGCAGGAACGGTGGATCCACAATCTTCAAAAGGAGCCACAAATTATACGCGTGCTTACCATACATGTGCATGCCTTACAGGTGCACTCAGTCACTACCAACACCCGCACTATCCCTTCATACAACACTGTCTAGCAAGCAGACTGTTCATGTTTGAGCTGAGGGGTCCAAAATAGTCAACTTTACCTTGTTCATTATTATAGTCTCTCTGTTCTTTTGCAGTAAACATTACACACTGTGTGTCAGTTGAATGGCTAACCTGTGTGTTTGGTGTGTCCGCCGCAGGTTTCAGGGCTTCAAGAGTAAAATATTTGGCCCCACTATGAGACTCAGCATGGCAAAACTACAACAGTTGTTTCTGTAGAAAGATAGTTCATTAAATGTGAACATTTTCTGAATGTTCTTGTACTTTTTTTGCACTAAAACAAAGGGAAAAATGTAGAGTTGTCAGTATTTATAGGTTATTATGTTGTGATTTTACTGGTCCGGCCCACTTCAGTTCAACTTGGGCTGTATGTGGCCCCTGAACTGAAATGAGTTTGACACCCCTGGTCTATGGTATTATTATGAGTCTCAGCAGAATGTTCAGTGGCCAGTTGTTGTCATTTTGAATCTAAGGGTTATATATTCCATTTTTAGTTTATATTGGTGTGTATCATTTGTGGACTGTATATTATGATACATGCTTTTATTGAATCTTAATATCTATTATATCTATTCTACTGTGAATGCAAAACCCCAACAGGGGACAAGAGTTGAGCATTTACAAAAGCTATGAACTCTACATCAGTTTCATGCTTTGTAGTGGAACTCTGTGTAAATGCATCATCCCTTAAATTCAAACATTCGAAGTCTCTGCTCTATGTGAACATCACAGTGGGATTGTAGGTTTGTATGAATCATTTAGTTTTATGAATTTTATATGTTGGCAATGCATACAGTGTCAAATTTCCATGTATTGTTCCAAAATAAATGTAATAATAATAATAGTCAAGCGCAACATAGCGAAGATGCTTCCCTGTGTCTGTCTTTCACATAATGTTCGATCTGGAAAATCCCACAGCCGTCGTTAGAGTGGCACCCAGGAGGGAGTGCTGCTTGGAGTTCCTGTCCCAGAACATTCTAGAGGTGTTCCAGGTTTCCAGCCAATCATTCAGGCTTCTGCCAAATGTGTGTGTTTGTGCATCTGTGTGTATCCCAGGTCCAACGTAGCTGATAGCTTTCACATGTGAGTCGTGGCTCCTGTCCAGATCCTCTCATGTGATTGGTGGGATGTGTCCTGACTTACACCCACTCATCCGTCTCCTCTGCTCCTCTCTCGCCCGTCTTCTGCTCCAGATTCAGAGATAGCATTAATGTGATTGTAAAAATGTTACATTTAGTTAGAGTGACAGCAACTAGACTGCCAAATATTCTGGAAAGGGATGAACAAATGTATCAGTTTGGACTAAAGTGTGCTTCAAATGGTAGGCCTTTTATTTATGCTATCGGAATCCAAGCCAACATTTGTCAGGACACAAGTTGTTTCTGATATTGCCTGAAAGAAAAAGTAATATATACATTTAATTGATCAATAAATATTAATAATTTGACAGCTTTTTATCTTTTATAAAACTTTGCAAAAAAAGGAGCAGAAAATAAACTCAGAGAGAGAGAGGTGAGTTGTTCAAATGTTTGTGGCTCCTGCAGTACCCAATCCCCCTCCCCACCCCCTTGACTCCCTCCCCATCAGAAGAACTTAATCACTCTCCTGTCTACTGCCAAGGCTCCTGTAACAAACACCCCCCTGAACACACACACACACATGCACACTCCATCTATCCTGCCTCTCCACCTCCCGTTTCTCCCTGACCTCATTGCCCTCATAGATTTGTTACCCCCTCTTCTTCTACTTCTTCTCTGTCGCTCTTTTTCAAAGTTTATCCCCTACCTGTCACGAACTTTGGAAATATAAGGCACTAACACTTATCTCCTGCAAGTATTTCTTTAACTTTATTAGATTTGAAAGCTAATACGTTCCACTACAGTAAATGTTTCATGACTCCACGGCCAGTTAAACCACAGATCAGGTATTGTGCTCAGTCCAAACACAAGTCTAAAATTGGAATCTGATGCCATTTGAAGAATGTTGTTTCCCACACTGATAACTGTTTGGAGATCTTGCAGGACATCAACTCTATGTTCTCTTTGGTTTACATTGAAGAACATTGAGATAGTGAGAAAATGAATTGGCCCTTAAGGCAGAAGTGTGAATCACAAAGCCGTGTCCACAGTGGGCCACGTCACAAAGATCTTCATGTATGAAAATCCGGAACCACAAGCACTAATCCAGAATAATTAAGAGTTATATAAACCACATAAGCTTTCTCAGTTCACTTCAGCAGTGCATTAGTGTATCACTCCTTTGTTTCCCACCTTCTGATACAACATGTGGAACCACTCAGGACTGGGCACTGGTTCATTGTGGGTGTTTATATGTGTCTGTGGGCAAAAAGCTTGTTTTTTCCAAATATTTAGGTGTGGCTCACCACCAATTTGCAGTTTTTCCACAGAAATGCCCTCCTCCTGTTTCTCTTTTTTCATACCTATCTCATTATCCATCTCAAGAAGCTTCCATCCCTTATAAGGGTATCGAAAGACATTCAGCTGTAGGGTCATAAACCTCGGTGGCTATCTGTGTCTTTAATGTTTCGTGATGTTGATTAGCTTGTGTTATTTTTAAACCAAAGAAACAAAAGAGGGTCTTAAATTGAGTCACCACTTTTCCAACATGACCCAACATTTACATTCACTCTGCTCATCGACCTGCATTATAACAAGGCCCAACAGTACTGATTGGCCCTTGGAAATAGTTCAGTTCTTTACCTTTGTTAGCATATCCCTGCTTTTTAATCTGGAGAGCTGTCTTTCTTTTCTCCAGAGCAGTTAATGGCATACTTAGCTTAATGGTTTCTACCACACTTAAACTCATTTCCTTTGTAGCTGACTACTGTTCACTGATGTAGTTAGCCGTTCATTGCCAGCAGCTTCTTTTTATCATCTCGGTTGTTGTCGTACTTAGCTTCACACTTAAGGCTACAATTACATTCACATACCTTATGGTGCTTTGTTGCACAATCAGCTAATGAGCAATTCGCTGTCTGTGCTTTCTTGACACACACAGAGCTTCTTTGCTTTTAGCGTCTCAGCTGTGTGCTACATGGCTGTGCTTTTAAAGCCACACTTTATGCTCTATTATTGGTGGCTTTTTAACTACAGACGTGTTTGGTCTTTCACCCACAAACTCTCTTTCCCTTCTGCCAGACACTGAAATATGTGGTCTATAGCACTTAAAGAAAAAACAGATATTATTGGTTGCTCGCTGTACAATCCGCTAATTAGGCTTTTAGTCCCCAAAGAGTTTCCTGCTATAAAGAAGATATTCTCCCACCCACTCATCTACAGAAGAGAGAGAATAATTAGTCCAGCACTCTAAGCTGCAGACAAATCCAACCTACACTTGTGGTTGTGAAGCCCATTTGAGTGATTGACCATTCAAATCACTGGCAGTGAGTTTCATCTAAACACACTTCTTTTTCTTCTCATGTGGAATCAAACACTTCAACTTCCTTACCGCTCTCCATACTGCTATCAAATTTTACTTGCTTGTTTTCAGGTGTGGTTTCAATTAGAGCTCATTCTCTTCTTGTGTTGAAGCAGACTTTTTAAACTTGCTTATAAACTAGGGATGAAAGATATATCAATATCAATCAATCAATCAATCAATCAATCAGTCAATCAAACGTTATCTCAAGACTTTTTTTCAAACAGAGCAGGTCTGGACCACTCTATGTTAAATTATGAACAGAGACCCAACACCAACACAGGATAAGACTCAGTCTGACCCCACCTTAATCCACCATGAGCATTGCACCTTGCAGTATTTAGCTAGTTACAGCGCCGAGGACAAACTTCCTTTAACAGGCAGAAACCTCGAGCAGAACCAGACTCATGTTAGACAGCCATCTGCCTCGACCGAGTTGGGTCTGGAAAGAGGGATAGAGAAGAATAAGAGATAGAGGGAGTGGTGATGGAGTTGTGATTTTATCATTTTTTGGTGCTGTATTGATTCCAAAAATGTATGCAACTCCTTTGCACAGAGTACACCAAAAGGAGTGCTTGGACACTGAAAGTTACAGAGAATGTCTTTAAATCGAATGCTGATTGCAAACATTGGCTAAAAATCAATATAGACATCCCGCCTCCATCTCCACTCGATATGAGCTATGAGGCAAAAATGCCACTTATAGCACTGATAGAGCCAGGGTATAGGCCAATGCGATCTGGTTGGTGGAGCTGCGGGAGTGATGTCACACCACTTGCGTTGACCAAATCACAGATTTAACTTTCTGTTAAAACGTCAAAGTTCCAGCAGAAAAGACTCTTGTGTTGATTTGGAAAAGTTTGGCTTCACTCGGGATGGCTGTTGTCCCGTCCATTATTTTACACACACATTTTGTGCTGTGACAGTTTGGCATTAAAAATGACTTGTGCTTATGCTCACTGTGTTGCAATGCATTAAATTGTTAAACCAAAATCACATTGACTGCTTCCAAAATTTGGATGAACATTGTTATAAGCTACTATTTTATTACAAGTATATTGGTCTATACACAGAGCTGTTCAGAGCTGCTGAGGACATTTTAATAGTTAACAGATGCAGACAGCAGGCGAATAAGCTTGTGGTAACAGTTAATAGTCGTTAACTATCAGTGGAGGTCCCTGTTTTAAAGAACACACACACACACACACAAACAGTCTTTCAGTGCCAGCGTCAGTCAATCACATGATCATTAAGTCAAGGAAACCCCCTTCGACAAAATCATGGACCATGTCACTAATAATTTCAATAAAGGGTCGACATTCTCTCTCTTCCCTGAACACACACACACACACACACTTTCATTCACACACGCTCACATACTGTGTCAGTAGTCATTATTTAGGCTGACAGGGGTAGATTTATACCCAGAGCTCTTTCCATAATTGAACAGTTTTCGTCTCTCTGTTTCCGCCTCAGCCTGCTCAGTCAGCAGCTTTACAATGAGCCCAGGGGCCTATGACAGTGTGTGTCTGTGAATGTGTGTATGTGTGTGAGTGTGTGGTTAACCGAAGTGAACACCTTCCCAGTTACTCAGTTTGAGGTGCGTTCCTGAGAAAGGAAGAGCTGGAGAGTCATGACTTGTTGATGAAACCTTGTGATGTTCATGATGACCCACCTGCAGAGTACAGATGCTGTTTCTTCCACATTAATGTTTGAATCATGCTCCTTGAAACATGACCAACTACTGCTGTCATGCCTTCCATTTCAGCAATGGGTTGGTTAATCTTCTATTTAGTCGTTTTAAATTCAGCACTTTAGTAGGTGCTATGTCGGAGTTTTTTTGAGCCAGTAGTGACTGTATTGATGGTTGACAAGGGGCTGGGACTTGAGAGGAGACAGAGGTTTGGAGACACTAAGTTTGAAGGTCTGTTAGTACAGTTGACTTCAAAGTAAGCCATATATCATATAGACCAGTGGTCCCCAACCGTTTTTCCTTCAAGTCCTTTTTTTTTTTACACAATTTTATCTACAGGCAGTTTTAAAAATGATCCAGCAAGTGTGTTATCATGGTTTTTAGTTGATATGTAAAAATTCAATTTTGACAGCCTCAGACCAAACAGAAGCCTCTTATGCACTGCAAATCTGCAACAGCACTAAAGCAGAGTTCTGACATCATTCTGCCTTTGTACTTACACACTTCACTCTAAAACAACTTAATATTGTTGTCCCAGTGTGTGCTTACAAATCTCATAACAGTGTACACTACCAGTCAAAAGTTTGGAAACACCTTTTCACGCAAAGGTTTTTATTTTTGAAATATTTTCAACACTGTAGATTAATACCGAAGACATCAAAACTATGAAAGAACATATATGGAATTATTGAATGAACCAAAAAGTGTTAAACAAAGCAGAATCTGTTTTATATTTTAGATTCTGTAAAGTAGCCCCCTTTTTCCTTCATGACAGCTTTGCACACTCTTGGTATTCTCTCAGTCTGCTTCATGAAGTGGTCTCCTGGAATGGTTTCTAATGAACATGAGCCTTGTCAAGAGTTCATTTGTAGAATGACTTGCCCTCTTAATGTGTTTGAGACCATCAGTTGTGTTGTTCAGAGGTAGGGTTAGTACACAGTTGATAGCCCTATTTGACTACTGTTGTAATCCAGATTATGGTAAAACCAGATTATTTGATAGTTTTGATGTCTTCAGTATTAATCTACAATGTTAAAAATAATTAAAATAAATAATTAAAAACATTGAATGAGAAGGTGCGTCCAAACTTTTGACTGGTAGTGTATGTCGAGACGTGAAAGGCATGGCTTGTTAGCACACAGCAGGTGTGCCACATACAAACACACACACACACACACACACACTCAGACATGCACTCAGGCACAACGCTGTTCTACCTTGCCGGCTCTGACACTAAACATCCTCAACATCTTCCTTCTGTTCTGCCTCTGATACCTCTGAGGGATCATCAGAAGCGGAATGACTTCGCCCCAACATTATGCGTCTATGTTTTACACATTGAGGATTGGGCATAACAGGGGTGTAAATATCCCGCCTTGAAATGGCAGTATGTAAGCACCTATGCCTCACGCCCCCTGAGATCTCTGGGACTGCCCCTAAGGAGGCCCGGACCCCAGGTTGAGAATGAATGATATTGACAGATGTGGTTGAGAGGTTCAGATCAATGACTTGAACTAGCAGAGGTGGCAGATGTCACTGAACATGGTCATGCCCTTTATTAAATAGACATAGACTTAATGTGTATGTCTAATAAATAGATGTTTTTAAATAAATGACTAAACACATTCATGTCTTTAGTTTATTTTCCAATTTAGATCAGTAGATAAATTAAAAACCTTACATTAAAGCAACTCTGACATCACCACTTTATTCATATTAATGACCAATCTGAGTATAATTAATTCACGTAAATTATTAAACTGACCTTTACAGTAGCTACAGCCGGAGCCTTGATGGATAGGAACAAGAGGGGGAAGGAGGATGATGAAGAGGATAAGGAGAGGGAGAAAAAAGAGAAAAGGAGGCGACAGAGCGCAAAGTTGGATTAGACGAGTGCAGAGGAGATAGAGACAGAGATGGGAGGCTGACAGGAGCTGTGTGTGGTCACTAATTAGGAAAATGGTGGTGAAAGGTGGAAAGGGTTATGTTCCCTTCTTCATGTTCCTCTCTCTCTCCATCTACAGTATGTGTCTTTGAGTCTCTGTCTCTCTCCCTCTCTCATTTCCATTCCTCCCTCTCCATACGGGGGGGCTAATTACGGAGGTAAAGGGCACCGAATTAAAACAGCTTAATGTCAGCAGCTGGGAGCTACTTATCCAATGTTAATATCTAATTCTGTGTGTGTGTGCATGTGTGTGCGTGTGTGTGCTGGGACGCCAATATGAGGCCATTCTGTTTTAGCTTACATAATAATCCAGCATGCTTTCACTGAGAGCAGGCTGTGCTAACAACTCAATAAAGTTTCACAAACACACAATACACATTTGACACGTTTAATGTGCTCAAAGCGAAACGCCACCAAAGGTCAAGAGTGCACATCCAACAAGACACTTACACACACATGTGCATAAACACACATGCAGATCACCAAGTGAGTCATGGAAACATCCAGAAGAAACCAAACAAGCAGTAAATCAACAGTGGTCTCAGATTTACTGAGCTGGTGGTTAGAACTGACATAAAATAACACCAGACAGAGTTACAGCACGGGGAGAAGCGCTGAAAGGTTGAGAGGAGAGAAGAAGAAAAAAGGACGAGACGCAATCTTAACAAAGAGAGAGAAAGATCTGGAAGAGTGGAAATCAAAATATGCCTCAGGGAGAGATGACAGAAAGAGCGAGAGAAAGAGTTATGGGGAAGAAAATTGCGGTTGTGGTAAAACAGAAACAACAGTAGATAGGGTTTCACCCCTGCTCCGGAGAGAGGGCTCTGCTGTGTACATGTGTGTGTGTGTGTGTGTGCGTGTGTGTGTGTGTGTGAGAGAGAGAGAGAGAGAGAGAGAGAACAAATTTCTGTATGTTTGTGCACAGAAGAATCTCCTTGTGGTGTTGATTGTGGTTTCAAATAGCAGAACCAAAAGTGGTCACATTTATGGAGACAAATGACAAAGAGAAGATGGAAAGAAGGAGGGGCGGGGGTTCCAGAGTGGAGTGATAGATGAAGAAAGTAAAAGAAAATATCAGACAGAGGGAAGTCATTTCGAGGAATATTTGGTTAAGGGTTTGTGGTGTCAGCCTTGTGTGCCACGCAGGCCCTTGCGTCAACATAGGGTGTGTGTGTGTGTGTGTGTGTGTAAGTGTGTGTGAGAGAAAGAGGACTGGCAAAGCATGCAGGGACATTAAAGAAATCTTAACCAACAGTAGAAAACTGCTTATTAAGATCAGAAGGTCTTGGGGTTACACTGACATACCCAACCGTTTACATGTGTGCGTGTCTCTGTGTGTTTGTGTATGTGCCCCTGTTTGATCTATCATACACTGGTCGCATGCTGCTGTGCACCAAGGTCAGTGTGAGTGCAGCATCTATCATCATAGCAATAAGAGTGTATGTGCATGTGTGTGTGCCAACCTGCAGCTGGTAAAATGAGTGGTGTTGCGCCGTGTGTTGCGGAGTGCCAGCTCAGTGCCTCGGCTCACTCTGTCACTGTCACCATCATGACAAACTTCAGCCTTAATACACAGTCTTAGAAAACAACAGTGTTGGGTGTGCAAACATCATTAGTCACTGTATGAAAACTAAATCTCACTTTACCAAAACATCACTGCTGGTCTGTGAAAATATTTGTCTTTTCCAGTGTGCCGTGAAGCAGCTGTAGGACAAATTGTGCATATTTTCAACTGGAGAGCTCAGCTTGGGTTATTGTGAGCTCAGATCTATTTAAAGTTATGACACAACTTGACAGTGAAACATGATAATAGCAGATGACTTATGCCAACGTTTGCTTAAAGTATTTTTATACTTTAAAATGTGACACTTAATACCTTGTTTGTGCTACTGCTAATTAGCATGCTTATATAGTAGCTGAACATATCTTTTAAGGTTTCTTGATGAGTTAAGCACACACTGAATGTAGGAGTGGATATCCACTCTGATTACCGTTGAGCAGCCTCAAGTTCAAGTCCATGCTCTGAAAACCAACATGGTATGCTACGTTGGTTTTTAGAGCATGGACCGGTAATATTTGGGGGTGGAGCTTAAGAGTATGTAGGGTTTTGATAAGTGGGTAGGATGATCTGTTTGTACAATTAATCTCAAATTAAGCCAATATATGAATTAAACTAGTCTTCTAATGTTGCATTCACACTAGACGTAAATGGTCGCGCTATTCGTGCGAATACAGACGGAGGAGGGGTTCCCACGCCACAGCAGTCTGTTGTCATCAAACAAGGTTGAGCTCGCAGACATTGAATGGGGAAGCCGGTTATGCTAAAGGGGGCAGAGCTAACTTCCTACTACAACCCATAGCTGACAGACAAAGTTTTTCACAACTCAGCAGATAATCCTCCTCACTCTCTGTCCTCACAGTGAGCTCCTGTTTATTCCTGATCCCATAAAAACAGGTAGAGTCACAGAGTTTGGGGAAGCTGCACAGAGATAGAATCAAAGTGTCCCATATGTTCCAGATGAGTGAATCTCTGCTGGTCCATACGTAACACCTCACGTCACCGGGTGATCTGCACACTGATTGGCTATTGCGGTGCGATGGATTTGCTGGAGTTCAGATATTTCAACTCTTACGAATCATTCGCGCAATTCATGTGATTCACGCCGCTAGACCACTACGCATCTCTACATTGACTTTACATGTAATTCATTCGCGTGAATGATTTTATTTGTGTTTGGGGTGAACACCCCATCACAGCATCAACACCACAGACATGGTTGAGAGGTGTGCACTAGCTGAGATGACAGCTAGCACACAGCTAGCAGCCCCTCGTCAAAACTGAAAATGGTCATGCCCTTCCTTAACTGTGCATAACTTGTGGTGTGATGTAATTAAATTATATAAAGATGTCTCCCCTGAAAACATAGATAGGAACTTTATTTGTGGAGAACAATACATTTCTTAAAATGATGCAGTAAACATCTATAATTCTGCTTTAAAGTAAAGCATTTTAATATAGGGTCTAATGGGAAACATCCCTCTTTTGGAACCAGCCTCAAGTGGCCATTTGAGGAACTGCAACTTGTGGCACTTCTTCTTTGGCTAATTTTTTCTAAACTCTATAATTGGCCGCCTTTTAAGCAGCACCTGTTGGTGACAGCAGGATGGTAGTAAGTTGTGGTTAGGAAGCGTTCTCCTTATAATAATGATGAAAATAATTGTTGGTGATGTTGTAAACAAAAGTGAATACGGAGGGTTGCTGCAGGGGGAGTGATGGGTCAAACATCATTTACCAATTTGGATCTCATAGGAAAACATTGTGGCAAAGTTTTGTTCAAAAGTTTTAACGACGTGTTCTAACCTTGAGTATGTTTTTACCATTTTGTCAGAAACCACCACCATACCTGACACCGCTACGCCCACCCTGCCAAGAGAGGAACAAACAACTGCTGCATGGAGACCAGGTAAACACTCACACACACACACACACACACACACACACACACGCACACACATAAACATACAACATCTCCACACTCACTCATTTCCTCCAAGCGCACATACTTAATTGAGTCTCTGTCTCTCGTCCACACACACTTGCACACACACTCCCACTCTTAAGGTCAAACTCATGATGTCATCGAGTACCACGGGGGCCGCTGGGCTTTGAAGTCTGTTGGATTCAAGAGTCCCACAGGAAGCTCTGTTTGAGTGAAATAGGCTCTCACAGCCGGAGCATCTCACCTTCACACAAACACACACACACACACATATTTACACACCGTTCACATACAGTATGGAAAAAGATTCCACAGGTATGGTGATGTAGTTTAAGAAAGCTCTCGTAGGTCAATGCTCTCTAAGTTTTTATTATCCCTTTAATTCGTATCCAAACTCTCTTTAATGTACTGCTCTTCTCACTAAATCTTCCATCTAGCCCATCCCCTCTCCAAATAATCTTCCTCTTGCTGTAATATTTGTATTCAGCATGATTTATTGAGACGTCATCTACAAGAGTACTACTGCCAAAACATCTAAGCACAATGGGAATCACTCTCAAAGAAGTATCAAAACACAGAGGAGCTGAGCACTGTGGCATAAAGGGATGATAAGAAACTGAGAGAAAAGAAGACTTAGAATATGATATGGTGCTAAAATGACTTCAAACGTGTTGAGAAAAAGTGACAGGCAAAGAAATGCACTATCAAACATCTCTATTTGTTATCTGTGTCTCCTCCACAGCTACCACCCCGTCGCTCTCGGCTGTGTGTGACTTTGAGCAGAGCTTGTGCGGCTGGTCGGCTGATCCTCAGTCAGGTGTGAGCTGGTCCCTGCACACAGCCAGCAGCAGTTCCACAGGACACGGAACACACGGGACGAGGCAGGATCTGGCGCTGGGATCAGACAGTGAGTACAAATTTGTTGGTAACCAACAACACATTACAATAACATAACGTGTACAGCCAAACACAATGACTGTGCAGATTGTAGGCATGTATCTTGAGAAATAGTTGTTAAAGCTTTGTAACAAGGGTTTTCATGGCTAATCAATCTCCACATTTATGACATCATCAATGCAAATATAGCATTGGAAAGTTCAGAAAATGAAGAATGTTCATGACTGAAATAATATGTTTTCAAATCACTTCACTGTATTCTAATATTGTCGGTCAGTTTTTCCAAATCAAGTTGCCAAAAAAGACCTGGTGTTAAATGGGGCAACTAAATTATTCCTAATAGTTTGATATAAATTGATTCTAATGCCTGATTCTAAAAGATATCTATGTTTGTGTCTTGTATAAGTAGTGCTGGGTGATAATTCGATTTTTCTCAATATGAATATACTTTTTTTAAATGTAAAATTTGACAGAATTAAACATGTAATTACACCCCCAGCCACTTAAAATGGAGGGGGCGCTAATGAGCCTTAAACGCTAGTTGCCACCCAACATTAGACAGAAGAAGAAGACGGCATTGAACAGCCAATCATGTCGCTGGATGAGAGGTAGGCGGGGCTTAAAGACATTCAGAGCTGAATGTAAACAGCTGAGACGAGCGACAGCGATATGGAAGAAAGCTCAAAACCTAGCAGCTCAAAGCAGAGTCGTTAGTCTGACACTGAGTCCACTCTGTGTTAACTATTAACTTCATACACTTCATTAAATAAACTTTCAGGATGTGGGTAAAGGAAGAGCACAGAGACAACTTCTGCTGTGCATTTCTAACATGTTTAATGTCCACCGTGACCGTAGGACGACTGAACACTGAATAACTGTGATGCATTCACTGTACTGTGGGAAACAACATCACTCTTGTCTGTAACCCTTAGTAAACTTAAAGGGGAGAGCACAACTCAAAACAGTACTCTACTAAACTGATACACAGAATACAATTTGATATATATATGTTGTAAATGTAAATCAAATTATGGAAATAACCTCAACCTGAGAAAAATAAGAATCTACAAACTAAAACTTCACAAAAATCTCATTTAACATTAAAGACCTGCTTCCTGTTAGCACCGTCAGAAATGATGGATTCAAGAAGTTCATCAAAAAACTAAATCCAGATACAAACTAACAAACTGTCTGCTTTCTTCAACTTTCACTCAGGACCAAAAATCCAAAAAACTTTAACTTTAAATGAAATAATGATTTGATATTTATTGTGATAATTATCGATATCCACTGATATGAAATATTTTATCGTGATAACATAATTTTCAATATCGCCTGGCACTATGTATAAGTAATCAGGTTTCTCATCCTACATTTATTTCTGAAACAATAACAAAAAAAAATCAATGCGTATTATTATTCTTATCTGTATTTGGAGACTTATCATCAAGCCCCTCACACAGACTTTCAGTAGTTTTTTTTGTTTTCAAATTAGTTAGACCTGACTGAAAATTTAAAGGGATAGCTTTTTGGAGTGGGGTTGCATGGGGGACTTGGTAACAGTAAGTGTGTTATCTATGGGGAATCCTGCTATTGCTTTTCAGTTCTATTTCTCTTTTAGAAACATTGCAAATAGTGCTAGGGGAAACATAAAACTTTTCTTAATGTACTGCAACTTACTCCAAATCGAGTATTACCCAAGTCATTTCTTTAGATTGCCTACCTTATGTGATAAAATTGACCCCATCTGCAGTGGTTGACATCCTAGCCTGTTATCCTTTGTTGGAAATAGAGTTACTATTGACGTTTACCTCATATGGCACCACCTTTAAAAATCCCTTAAACAAAAGAACTGTCTCTTTAAGGCAGGGTTTTCTCCTGTAATTAAACAAGTAATCAAACTTCTCTAAAATGTTCCTCTCTTTTCAGAATCATACACTCACAACTTTACGGGCCTTCTTACTTTCATCGTATTTCTCATTTCATAAACACAGACAAGAGAGCCCAGTCATGTTGGGATGTTTCACCGTTAGCACAAAGACTTCTGTAGCAGCTAATTAAGAGCAGAGAGGTCGTCCCGTGGTGGAATATTACACATCCTGGTGCTGGGGGGGAACCACTGACAACAACTATGATGCAAGGATTTCACTCTGATCTGCTTACGCCTTAATTGGACTTTTTAAAAAGATGTTTGGTTTTACAGTTGTACTTTCCACTAACCTAGTTTATTACTTTATTGTCTCGTTTCTCATTTTCCTCTATTTCTTTGATTCAGCTTCCACTTTCATCCAAAACTTTCAGTACCTTTTGTAACAGTCTGGCTTTCTTTATCTTCTTTTTCACTTTAGGTCTGTATTTTGTTCAATCCTGTCTCATATTTTGCCTGCTCATATCCTGTAATTATCTCCTCCTCTGTCTTCTTTCATCACACATCATATGAACCTCTAATGTCAGTCCAAATGTCTCTCTGCTTTCAGTCCTTAACATCTCATTCTCCTTCTTACCCCACCATGGCCTTAACATGCTACCCTAGTATATCATGTCTGTATTTTTATGTCACTTTCCACTTCCAGCCCTCTCACCCCATCACTGCGATCACCTCCTTCTCTCCGTACTGACCCTTCTCCCATCTCCCTCAGTGGTACTTGCCTTTTTCCACATCTGTCCACCTTTAATAAGACAGCAGGAGGATAAGCGAGACTGTTTAATCCATTACACTCGCTCACACACATTCACTGCTTCACATACCTCCCAACGTTACACTCCCCTTCTCAAGACACACACACACACACACATACTGTACTTACACACCAATAAGCCACACACACTTCGCCCAGAGCAGTCAGATAACTCAGATGATGGCTTTGACAGAAGTGCTGCCTTAGCTCTACCGCTCCCCCTGAGGCCACACACACACACACACACGCACACACACACACACTGAGAACACACACAATTTCACCACTACTCAAGGTGGGACTGACCGAGTATTAAACACACAAGGTTTGCTTTCTACACACACACACATACACACACACATAAACACACTCACACTCACACACACTCGACCTTGCTACCCACCAAGGTTTTCTCTGTATCTGTTGAAGCCATCTACTTTATGGTTGGCTGAGCAGCTCCTTTATAAACAGACAGGGCCGTGACATAAGGCAAGGCTCTACATCACACTAAGCTGCTGTGTGTGATGCATGTGTGCCTGCTAACTCATTCATTTAAATGTGTTTCTCAGTGCTTTTATTAGTGTGTTTGTGTGTGTCTGAGTGTGTGTAATTGACATAGCAGCGTCCCTGTCTCCGTGTTAGACAGCAACATGACATTAAGTCTTGTTCAACAGCAACATTAGCGCAGCACCCTGTCTGGAAGCTGTCTCCATATGCAAATCAAATCCCCAACCCTTGTCATTGAAAAGGGTTTTAAAAAAGAAAATCCAACCTGAGCAGAGCTCATAAGTTATTCTTTTGATCTCAGACAGGGCGGGACTGAAACTCTACACCCTGTGGAGATTTCCATCGAAGGAAACTCTTCACAACACAGTTGGGTGTAGTTTAGTTATTGATAAGAGGAGGAAATGAGAATAAGGGAGGGTTCAAAGACTGCAACTGACATCAGAATATCAGCGTCCTGAAGATATTACTTTGAGAATTAAATGAAAAACAATAAACATTTTCAGTAAACAACCTGACTCAGGGCTTTGTCAGTTTTGTTCTGAAATAATAGTTTGTTGCCATATAAGAGATATAAGTACACAAATTCGGACATACTTTAAGAGGGATCTCAAAAAAACCACCTGACTGCACAAACATTTGATCTTGTCACGACTTGGTGCTTAAAAACCTCGCTGACACTGTTGAAAGATGTGTGATGCCTCTTTTGCACATGATCTTAGTGTTGTTGCAGGAATGTAAATAAGTGACTAATTTCATAGAAGTCCAAATGGAAACTTAAATTCCAACTATCTTACTATTCTAAAGGTAAGAGATCTGTCAGAAAACATTTAAGTGGATCAAAGTTTATCTTACTCGGCTAAACAAGGGATCACAGAGTCTGCAGTTGAGTTTCCATTTTCTTTTTGTTGAGTGCAAGCTGCAACCTCCGGTCTAAAAATATGAGTCCAATGCAGAAGTGCTAAAAACTGCAGTTCATTAAGGATCATTACACATGAATGGGAAAAGCCGATCGTTACAGAGCAGAATAAAACGAGGGTTAAGCCGGCACACACTATATGGGGGGGGAATTTTTTTTCTAAAGGCGGGCAATTTCAAAGATATGAGATTCCGAGGCTTCCAATGGAAGAGGCAACAGCTGACGTGATTAACAGGCGGAACACTGTAGCTGTTGGCTAGAGGCTCAAAGCCCGCCTCTTTACATCCACAATCGCTCGACTACTAGGGGCAATATGGCACCCATCCTTTGATCCTCCTGCAGCCTTTAGTATTCCTAATGCCCTGTGTTGGTTATGCATTGCTTCAGTCAAGTGGTTGATAACCATTTCTCTAACCTGTGAACACAGCCCACGACTTGATCCTCCATTTGCAGATCAAACTACGACCAAACTGTGTAGCATTTCGAGATGCCATTTCTTATCTGTGCTTGATAACATATGGCCCTGTCTAATGGTGGCTGCCTGCACTAAAGCTTATACACAACATGAAACCATCATTTTGGGTCTTAATAGGAATATTAATATATATATTTTTAAACTTCAGTTCTGGTGCTGACTAGCAAGAGTGACAACGTTTGATTGTGTAGTCATCTAAACACGCACATCCCAGTGAATGCAACTCAGTCCAATCAGGACGGTGTTATGGTTTGATATTAGACAATGCTGCAAAGCTAAACCCTTATCATCATGTAGAACAATCAATCTGTGATATATCATTAGAGCAGATAAGGAAAAAATCTATATGCATTGTTTCTTGCTCAGTTAAACTAGATACAAGTTGAAGTTACAAAATGCAATGTGTTTATTTGTTTTGATTAGGGATGTTGGGATTCAGTGTGATACCCATGAAAACCTATAAAAGGTCAAGTCATACCTAAAGTGAAAGCATCACAAGTGAAAAATGTTGTTTTGTATATCGCCATAGTTTACCATGCAATTCTTCTGCACGTCTTCTATGCCTATTCTCAACTTTGTAGTTATAGTTCTGCATTTAAACCCTGATAGAACACACTTTAAAAAGACTCCTCATATATGTGTGCTAAAAGATGAACTCACAAGCAACTTGCAGGTACACATACACAATGACTGACAGATGAACTCAAACACACACACTCTCACACACATACAGATACATACATAAATGAGACTCGTGTAAACAGACACCATCAACACACACACACTAATACACACATTGCCCTCGCTCCCTCAGAGCCAATCTGCATCCCTGCCTCTCCCTCCCATGGAGACTTGTTAATTAATTCCCTCCCTTTGTACGTTCGCCAAGATCAAACGCAGAGAGACAGAAAAACACTGCAACTTTCTCTAACTGTACTTAATGAGCAACGGTAATTTAGGTCCCCGTTTCCAACGCCTCCGAGTGAAGAAACAGAGTTACCTCAACCCAAATCCATTATTCATTAACTGGGATGTGCTGCTAAATCACTCCGATGTTGTCCTGTTTTTGGCAGAGAGGAACAGATGGATAGATAGATAGATAGATAGATAGATAGATAGATAGATGGATGGATGGATGGATGGATGGATGGATGGATGGATGGATGGATGGATGGATGGATGGATGGATGGATGGATAGATAGATAGATAGATAGATAGATAGATAGATAGATAGATAGATAGATAGATAGATAGATAGATAGATAGATAGATAGATAGATAGATAGATAGATAGATAGATAGATGGAAGGAAGGACGAATTGAAGGAAGGACTGAATGATGGATAGATGGATGGATGAAGGGAAGGATGGATTGACGGAAGGATGGATGGATGGATGGATGGATGGATGGATGGATGGATAGATAGATAGATAGATAGATAGATAGATAGATAGATAGATAGATAGATAGATAGATAGATAGATAGATAGATAGATAGATAGATAGATAGATAGATAGAAGGAAGGAAGGAAGGAAGGAAGGACGAATTGAAGGAAGGACTGAATGATGGATAGATGGATGGATGAAGGGAAGGATGGATTGACGGAAGGAAGGATGGATGGATGGATGGATGGATGGATGGATGGATGGACAGTTGAATTGATCGATGGAAGGAAGGATCATGGTTGGATGGATGGATGAAGGGAAGGCATTACGGACGGATGGAAAGATGGATGGATGGAAGGATGGATGGATGCTTGGATGGATGGATGGATGGATGGACGGATGGATGGATGGATGGATGGATGGATGGATGGATGGACAGATGAATTGATCGATGGAAGGATGGATGGATGCTTGGATGGATGGATGAAGGGAAGGCATTACGGACGGATGGAAATATGGATGATGGAAGGATGGATGGATGCTTGGAGGGATGGATGGATGGATGGGTGGATGGATGGATGGATGGATAGATGGATAGATAGATGGATGGATGGATGGATAGATAGATGGATGGATGGGTGGATGGACAGACGGATGAATTGATGGAAGGAAGGAAGGACGAATGGAAGGACGGACAGAAGGATGGATGGATGGAAGGATGATGGATGGATGAATGGAAGGATGGATGGATGGAAGGAAGGAAGGACGAATTGAAGGAAGGACTGAAGGATGGATGGATGGATGAAGGGAAGGATGGATGGACGGAAGGAAGGATAGATGGATGGATGTATGGATGGATAGATGGATGGAAGGATGGATGGACGGACAGATGAATTGATCGAGGGAAGGATGGATGGATGCTTGGATGGATGGATTAAGAGAAGGCATGACGGACGGATGGAAAGATGGATGGATGGAAGGATGGATGGATGCTTGGATGGATGGATGGATGGATGGATAGATAGATAGATAGATAGATAGATAGATGGATGGATGGATGGATGGATGATGGATGGATGGATGGATGGATGGATAGAAACAGTTTGCATTTCTCTTCACTCTGCTTTCTCTCGTTTGCTCCTTATGGGGTGTCACACACAGAGACTGTATGTCGTTAAAAACACTATTTGCAGCTCCAGCGAAGCTTTTAGTCCCCGAACATAACAGAAAAAAATAGACAAACAGCCGAACACAGCAGCACGCTAATGATTATGGTCCTGTTTGGGTAGGGAATACACTATAGCAACTGTCTTTCTCTCTCGCACGTCATGTTTGCTCACTCTTTCACTCACTCACTCACACCCCCCCTTCTTTCCCCTCACCTCCTTTTCTCTTGCTCCAATCGATTCTTTGAGCAGAGAGGAGGTAAGGGAAGTGAATTAGAATTAGAGAAAGGAGCACTGTGGCTGTATTTGTATGATGGCTGTGCTGACAAACACAGGCAAAGCAACAGAACAGGGTGTCAGCATTCAGAGTGATTAGGGTAGTTTTAACATGGTTGGGTTTGTATGTGTGTATGTGTGTGTTCATAGCCATTAGTGGCCATGATGAAAAGGCAGTTTCTCTTTTCCAGTACAGCTTCATACTGCAGAGCAATGGTGGTAATGCTCTAAACCCACAGGAACCACAGCCCACTGCATTACTACATAACTTACTATATGCTGGCCCCGCAAAAAGCAAAACACACTGTCACAAGCTATAAAAAATATGAAACTAGAATCCATTAAATCAATAAAATACAGAAAGCACAGAGGAACCACGAGGCTTCATATTTACAACCCTTGGAAATTGATGATGCACTTGTTTAAAGGCCACTAAATTAAACTTCTTGCAGGACTTAATTAATGATTCCAAAATACATCTTACAATAAAGCATCTGGTCTCTTCTCTTCCCCCAGATTTCTCAGGAAACTACCTCCACCTGGACGCAGGCGCCCACACTCAGCGCAAGCGAGCCCGACTAATGAGCCCCGAGGTGGGGCCAGAGCGAGGCCCGCTCTGCCTCCTCTTCTACTACCAGATCCAAGGGGAGGCACAGGGGAGTCTTAGGGTGCTGCTGCGGGACAGCGACCAGGAGGAGACGCTGCTGTGGGCTCTTAAAGGAGATCAGGGGTTTCACTGGAGGGAAGGCCGCACCATCCTACCCCAAAGCCCAAGGGAGTATCAGGTAAGTGTTGCTTTATGTCATACTTTTTGTACCGCCTCATTAGAGTGTAACCAATGTGCAGTCTGGGTTTCTGCATCTGAAGTGCAATAGAGGGAGAAACAGAGCCGACAGAGCAAGATTGAAACAAAAAGAAAGAAGGCAAAGCAAAGCATTGCTCTTTACTGCATGTTATCATTGATAAATTCAAAGTCTAACAAGCTGTAAACACCAAAATGTGTGATGCGTGAACTCTTCAAAGATCATCGTTTTATGTCCATTACTGCTTGCATCAGCGCCTTACTACCTACAATGATTATCTAGCTCCCCTGATGATCTCTACATCATAACTGTTGATTCATCTCTGTCTAATAAAGAGTCTTCCTCATCTTCCAGGTGGTGTTCGAAGGGTTTTTTGATCACCCGACACGAGGCCACATCAGAATAGATAACATCCACATGAGCAGCAGCATCGAGCTGGAGCAGTGTACACGTAAGTCCTGCAACCTGTCTATAAACCTGTCTGCAAGTCTTTCTGTTTATCACTACAGGCTTCAGTCAGTCAGTCAGTCAGTCAGTCAGTCAGTCTTACTATCAATCTTCATGACTCCTTCCCTCCTACACACCATACTCTGTGTACCATTCTTTCACCACAGACCGGTTTAGAGAAAGAGAGAGAAAAGAAACACTCATAATGTTTTCTCGTTTACACACAAACACACACACACACACATAAAAGAGAAAAAGATATATAAAAAATGAAAGTAGGCCACAAACGGCCTTTGGGCATGGATTCTAATCTATCTTTCATATCTTCCTCTCTCTACCTCCCTCAGTCTTTTCCTTTCCCACCCCACCCCGCTGGTTCATCATTCTTCTCATTCTTCCGATATATCTCTTGCTCACTCCCTCTACATCCGTGGCCCCGTCCTCTTCTCAGTCTGGGCTGTCACTGGGCCCCAGAGGACCACAACAGAATGCATGTGTGTTTATTGTGTGTTTTTTATGTGACCAAACTCTGTCTCTCTCTTGCAGTCCTGCACACAGCCAATGAGACTATTAATAACTGTGATGGCTGTTATTACTGCAACACAAATACAGTCTCACTTTAAACACACTGACTAGACACAGGATTAAGTTTTAAATGCTTCACATATCTGTGTTTGACCAATATCATTTCCATCCACCCACACGCTCACACACACAGTTTGTTCTCTCTGTCATGTTAAATAATGAGAATATTTTTAGCATTTAATGTAGCGGAGCGCCAGTGCACTCAGCACAGCAGGACACTGATAGTTAGCCTGATGTAAGCACACACACACATACACAGAAACACACACTAGTGTATAATGACATGTAAAAACAGCCACAGTTGTTTTACATTATTAACCATGACACATCAAGACACACGCCCACACACTCTTGTAAACTCGCTTTCCCGTGCACAGCTGCTTCGCTTTCAACCTTGTTTTTACAAACCGAATGCTGTTGAACTGTCTTATCTCCATCCAACTGCTTTGTCATTTAAATTCTTTCTTTCCCCGTCAAAGATGTTGCAGGCTCTAGTTGTTCTTTTACTCACCTAATTGTTCACATTGATGTGTTTTAACAAGCTCTGGAGAAAGTTTGTGCTAATTCTTCTTAGAAAGACGAATTAAGTTGTCATGAAGGGCATTACTTCACCTGTTGTTTGAAGTTCTTTGTGGCTCTAGGGGAGCTTTATCGAGTTGATGTACCCCAGATTTAATCTATTAGTGCTTAAAGGTCCATATAATAGCATTTTTAGCTGTTTGCAACCAAGCGTGCCGGATACGGCCCTGGTGGTGAAGCTTTCAGCAGTGTGAGTGCCCCCTGGTGGCTGGCTGCAGTATAGGTCAAAAAATCCGTCTCCCCCATTCATTTGAATGGGGGAGCAGTCAAACTTTAAAAAATAAATACACGTCGTACGAATGTTTCTCACATCCGTATGCTGTGGTGATATGTAGTTAGTATTTGACTGTTTTGTGTCCAAGTCCTCTTTTTTATGAAAAGTTTCTTTTTCGTTAGTTATTAGAGTTTAAAAAACGGGGTTTTACTTCCGGGTTTCTTTTGATTCACAGCCGCCTTAGAACGAAACTTCAAAGGGCACACAGCGTCTTGTGACGTTACGCTGTAGGGCGGAGCTTATTACAAAGGCTTCACAGGCTCTGGCTGCACAATGGCTGCGCCCAGGAGAGGGATTTTTTGGCTTCAGAGCTGTACAACGGGAAGAGGCGGAGCAACGCTGTCCATTTTTATTTACAGTCTATGTTTGCAACACGTTCTAGTGTTCTTTTAAGCTATAATGGCTAAAATGACATCACAAATTCAGCCTCTGTCGATGATTTGCCTCCTCTCAGTTTCTAACCACACTGATCTGAGCGAGGAGAGATGCTATGTTAACGAGGTGCTGTGCTGATTGGCTGTCTGACAGCTGTCAGACGGCTGCAGAGGCAGAAAAACACCAAAATAAACATGGCAAGCACTCCAGAAGAACCCGCACCATGTGCCAAGCCAAATGAATTGTGTTATAAGAGACTTTCCTATGGGGCTCTGCTGTTGTTTGGTCAAGAACTGTTTGCAAAGATCCTTTTATGAGAGTCAGAGGGGAGTCAAACCCAGCTTTGTAGTCACCCTGATTGTTAGAGCAGTCTGAGGTAAAATGGTTCACACAGGCAAATTAGCACAAACTGAACTGAATGTTCAGAGCCTCAGCTTTAAATAGGCTGAAAAGCACCATCCTTTAATTACTATGACATCACGTTAGTCTCTGTGGGTTATTGAGATCCTCCGCTAAAGAAATTCAGTCAGACAACTCACGTTTAAATTGTTTATTGTAGCAGCAAATACATATTCATGTTTGACACCCAGGCTCCGGCCTCCTCACTCCCTGCTGATAAGTTTACATGCAGACATTGAGGAGTGATGAGCAAAACATAATGAACACCCCCCGGAGCCTGCAGGTGGATGCTGGGGTGGCACTGGGGATGTAAGAAAATTCAGCAATAGGCATGCAGGCAGCAGAGGCGTTGACAGGCAGAGGAAGAGATGGGAGATTTTCCCGGTTTAAATAGACCGCCAAATTGAGCGGCAGAGGGCGTGATTGGATGATGGTTATAAGAGTGGGACATGTGTCATGTGTATAGCAGTGCAGCTCGAGTTGTCTGCCTGAACTAGCTCGCAGGCGTCGCTCAATTATGTAGAGTGATGACTAAAACCTGACCCTCCTTACTTCTCTCTGTCTTGTCCAGTTAGCTTCAGGTAAAATGAAGAGTTTACATTTAAGCAGATCAATCAAAGAGTGATATCAGCATCTAAGGACACTGGAATACATGTTTAAGCTTAGTCCTAACATCCTACAACGTTATTAAAGGCATGTTTTTCAGTGACTGATAAAAAATAATGAATCTGCAAGAATTGATTCTAGATTAAATCAAATCAATGACTTAACCTGACTTGTATTTGATCAAATGATACAGTTATGTCCTTGACCTTATCTCATTTCCTGCTTGTACTGCTGGCATCATGCGTATCATAGTTAAAGTTAGGGAGTTGTGTAGAAACTGTGTGTAGAAATTAAATTAGAATACACAGGATATATTAATTCTTGAAGTAACTCAATAATTAGTACTTCCTCACTTATAAATCAGCTACATATTAAGTCTATGAATCACTGTGTCTTTGGTTAATTGAAGGAATCCCTGTTAAGTGATCTATACCAAAGGCATTCATGTTATTTTACACTTGATCCTACAGAGGAGGATATGTCCTGGTGGGAGTGACATCAGTGCATATCCTCTAGTGTAGCTTCTTCTTTTTCATGATTCATCAATAAGGAAAGATCTTACAATCAGTCAGTAAAAGAATCTCATTTCCTGATAGGAGCAGAAGGACTGTATCTGGGACATGTTGTTTTTTGTGTTCTCGCAAGTCTTTTCATTCCTCTCTCAAGTTCCTTGTCTTGTGATATTTTTCTGCGTGTCATCTCTCTTTAACTTCTTTACTTGTGCTTCCATTCTGTCTTATTATACTTCCTTTTTTCCTCTCTTTCCTTCCATCTCCTTCCTTCCCCCCATCCCTTTCATAATGCATGTTATTTCCTCCGGCAAATAATAAACAGCAGTAAATTTCACTCCCTGTTCTCATGACCCTTAACTTACCTCCACCCTTCCTTCCCATTCATCTCTTTCCCCTCACTTCACCCTTCCCTCACTCTCTTCACCCCCATCTTCGGTCCACCCTCTGCCTACCTTAGAAAGACAGTTATGTAGCACAATCACAGGAAAGAGACAGACAGAGAGTGATACAGCAAAAAGGAGAAATAGAGAGCAAGTCACTTTGACGGACAAACAAAAGAAAGACACTTCCTCTCCTCCAAATCTGTCAGCCCACTCTTTTGCCAGCTTTTCTTTGTTTTCACTCCGTTTTTGTGAAAATGACTGTCATCTTGGAGGAATTATGGAGCTTCTGACTCCTACACAGCTCAGAACTGCTGAAATCTTTAATGATTTTCCAAAAGAGGAGAAAACAGCAACATAACAGAAAGTGCAGCATTCAGAATTTTGTGAATCAGCTTTTTTTTTGGTAATAAAAAGAAACATAGCAGCAGCATGTCAGTCAAATCCTGAAATGTGCCCATACACACTCAAGCCAAAGAAAATATGCCCAGTGATGTATGTCATGGTGTTGATTTAGTACATTTTAAATATCACGCTGGGTAGAGTTCATCTGAACCTTTATCACCAAAGAATGAGTATTTTATTTATATGGCACTAAATCACAATAGATGATAAATAATAATAATAATGACACTTTTGATTTGCCATACACAAGCAAAATACTCCACTATAGGCAAAAACTCTACTGTAAGCAATTTCTTGATGATAGTAGCAAGAAGTAAATCTGTTTTATCTGGCAGACGCCTCAAGCAGAAAGAGATTTGAACCAGACAGCAATCTACTTCAACTGGTTGGGCAGAGAGACTTAGAGAGAGGTCACATAGTGGTACAATTGAAGTTCCACATTGAGCTATAATGTTACTGTAATGGTAACAAGACTAAATACTGCTAACAATGAGAATAACATTAGGAACAAGAAGAGAAGTTGTACATAAAGTGGTTAGACTTCTATCACGCTGTAATCCGTGCTGCCGCCATCCTTAAACACTTTTCCATACATGTCACTGACAATAAAAATAACACTCCTTTTTTCCTCTCTTTTCCAGAACCTTTGCCTGCCTTAACTCCGGGCATAACCAGTAAGTTCTACTCTCTTTTCTATTTGTTCTTCCTGTGCCAAATGTCCGTGCTTTCTGCTTGTTGCTAAGCTCAGCTCACAGCACTGCGCTGGCTCAAGAACCCTTGTTAGTGCACAATGTGCCGTACTGTATGTGCCGTACAGTGAAGCAGACACCAAACACTCTAGTCGTGCCTGAAATTCTACCTTTGAGCCGATTTCAGATAAAAGCACCAAACCATGGTTTCTTAAATCTTCAGTTCTTTGGATGATATATCAACCTAACCTTGTCTTTTTTATTAAATAGTTTGTAAATTATACTTGAAGTGGACTCAACCACTGGTGACAATATTACAACCTGACCGATCCACTGCATTGTTCCAGCATGACTCCCTGCATGCTGGGTTCTTACTCTAGGTAATGAATGCAGTTTGGTTTGTTCCTCTGTGAGAAAATTACAGTTTATACTTCATAAAACGCATAAAACACATGACTATTTACAAGAAGAGTAACTTAAGCAGATGGCTGTCACAACATGTGCGATTACAGCAGCAACAACATGGGGGTTTATTTGCACATTACACAGTCTGATAAGTGTTCAGTAGTGTGCACCATGTTGTGTGTGATGTGTCAGTGAACGCAACACAGTTGTTAAGTCTTGCACATACGTTTACCCCTGATGTAAACAGACTCATGATGAATGACTTGCAGTGTGTTGCTTCTTTATTTCTGGTATGGATAATCACTTGAAGGTGACAAAGGTAGAGAGGTTGAACAAAGTGAACGTGCTCCTCTGGTCTGTAACTTTTCCTCTACAAGCCTCCTTCTATTTGTCACTGTACAGAACAGAACATTTGCTTGTCATCCACTCTTCCATCCTGATTTGCAGCCACTGTGCAAGCCTTCTCTCTCTGCATTCAGCACCAT
This sequence comes from Notolabrus celidotus, assembly GCF_009762535.1. Lineage (NCBI taxonomy): Eukaryota > Metazoa > Chordata > Actinopteri > Labriformes > Labridae > Notolabrus > Notolabrus celidotus. The sequence goes on along the minus strand of NC_048281.1, from coordinate 4,223,004 downwards.
ACAAGGAGCCTCTATTTTCCATCTCTCTCGTTAACTTTTTCCGTCTTCTTTTACTTTTCTACATTACACGCCACTCTCCTCTCTCCCCTCTTCTCTGCTTTCATCAAAACTATTCTTTGACATTCCTGTCCTGGTCTTTGCTTTCAGTTTTTCTCCTCATCCCCTCCCCATCTCCACTTCATCTTCACAAGCTGCTGATGCCACCTGAATGAAACACAGACTTGATCCCCATCCAACTTCCTTTTTTCCCTTCCTCCTCCCTTCATCCTCAAATAGACCGGTCTGAAATCAGATAAAGAGGGCTTAGGCAGATTATGCTTCTGGATCTCTTGTTTCCAGAGACTTGGTTTGGACCTGTGATTCTGTCTTCTGGTCTCATTTGTTAAGAAACCACAAAATATGAACACGGCCTGTGACTCAGTGACACAAATAATTCTGTCGCTGAGTCAACATATCCAGACTTTTACGACTTTGTGATGATTTTTTGACACTTGGTTAATAGTGTTCACATTCAGCATTAATGGCTCAGGCCAGGTTCAAACTGGAGCACACATCTTTTTTTTCTCCTTTTATTAAATTAGTTGCAAGTATTTGTGATTCTTGGGGCAGAAGCACATGAATCATTCTCACTAATTTCTTTGGTTTGCATCAATATTGCCTAAGTTACCCAGCTCAATGTGTGTGTATGTTAATGTGTGTGTGTGTGTGTGTGTGTGTGTGTGTGTGTGTGTGTGTGTGTGTGTGTGTGTGTGTGTGTGTGTGTGTGTGTGTGTGTGTGTGTGTGTGTGGTGTCCATGTGTGTCCATGTGTTCCTAGAGTGTGAGTACTTCAAAACATTCCTCAGATACTGTCAGATACTTGAGCCGCTCTTGGTTTTGTTCGCCACAGTTCAGTTCAATAAAGACTGAAATACCATTCCCAAAAATAGTCAAACCCAAGAGCCAAATGCAGAAACCTCCAGTCACCTGATTCAGGCAAAAGTCTTTGACCTAATGCTTTACAGGTTTCCTAGATTGCTGGATCCAGAGCAGATGTCATATGACTCCCAGCATAAAAACAGTGGCATGTATGTTAAGTACATGTGTGTTCATCGGAATGAGCACCAAGGAGAGGCCTGTAACCACTGCAAGGAGCCAGGGTTGGGACTGAAGTATCCTACTCAGTTAAAGTATGGTTACTTCAATAACATTTTACTTAAGTAGAAGTAAAACTAGCAGAATGTAAATCTACTTTAGTAAAAGTGAAAGTTACCTTCTTTAATAGTCATGTAAAGTGCTGATTACTGAAGCCTACTGATTTGAAACAGGTTGAAAATAATGATGTGATCCACAAATTCTATAAAAAATATATTTCCCCCAATTGTTGAGGTAAAACCAATGAAGTATCTGATAGTTAATAAGTAACTGACCTAAAACAAGTCAAAGAGAAACCTATGTTGCCCCAGACATTCAAGGAATTTTGGTTGAGACCCCCTTCCAATTTAGTGACATGCATGGACAAGGTTTGTAACCATTAGGCTAGCAGAGCCCAGGAGGGTATAGTGGATAACTAGAGATCAAGATAAGTTTGGGCTTCGTAGTAGGCTATGTTATTGGTTCGCAGACCTATAAAAGGTGCTGGTCAACAGCATTCTGGGAGTCAGCAGATTTGCAGAGCTGTCTTCCAGGCATTCCGCGGTGCTTGTCCGATACTGGTATTGTTTTCTTGTAATAAATGCATTACTAAGCAAGCAAGCCAGTGTCACGAAGATTCCTTCTGCATCTACACATCACGGGCGGTCCAGATACGACACCAACATGTTAGTTCACTAGACTGTCAGGTGTCAGGCTTCAGCCAATCGGCTCGTTGCAACGCTGGCTGTGATTTTTACGCCCCTGTGGTGCCTCTTCTTCAATATGAACGACACCGAGGTGTCATGTTGGGACCAAGTTGTCCCACGACTGTGCCGGCATCAGAAGTAGTAACGGAGGCATCACAAAGGCGAGATCGGATCACTGTGAGCTTGCAAAGTTAGCAGAGCAGCACATCACTGTGTTTGTGTGTTCGTGTCTGAGTGTGTGGTGCTTCCTTCTGCAGTAAAGCAATGTGAAAACATACGCTGGAAAAAGAAAAAGACAGCTTGCCCGTTGCAGGGCCCTGATATTTCAGACAAACTAATGCACAGAGGTTGTCTGGAATATTAGAGCTCTGCTGTGTGCGAGCCGTCTTTTCCTGTTACACTCTTACTTGCCTCGGCGCCCTCTTTGGTTTGGATGTTTGTGTTACTTGATTTTTGTATGAATCATACACCGGAACACCAGTATTGCGCGGTTGCTGGATCAATATGAAGCACAATGACATGATGACGGTGGCACTATTGTGGACTCGTAATATGAAAGGGGCAATTGACACACATGATTACATACACTCACACATGCAGAGGAAGGAGACAAATGATGGCTTAAATTAGCCTGTACATGGGAATGAGAAAGACAGTAATCTGAGTTCCTTGGAAGCAATGTTTCGAAGCTTACTTTAGGAATTTTGCTTTCTAGAAAAAGGTTCTCCTTTTCCCCACCCAGATTAAAAACTGAGCAACTTAACAGTGGATTCTTGCAGTCGTAGAACTCATCTGTGTTTTAATCCACTGGTGGGAAGGCTCTCCGTGCAGGGTGCTTAGATCGCAGCTTCACAGTGAAAGCAAATTTTAAACCTTTAAAGAGTGTGCCTGAATTTAAAAAAGAGGCAAAATTAAGCTCACTGCTTTTCTGGAGGTTATGGGTCTCTCTCTGTGCACCTCTCCTTCCTCTGTCCTTTCTTTGTCTCTCCTCTCTCTCTTCTCCAAGGCCTGGTCCAAGCCTGTTTCCTCCTTTTTTTGAAGCACATTCTTTCATTCTCTCTTTCTTCCTTCGTCTGTCTTTCCTCCACAACCTCTCTCTCAGCGGGTTTCTTTCACAGTGAGTTGACAGAGTATTGAAGTTTCAGACAGACCCTCTAATGCAGGATTAAAGATATCATGGCAGGATTAGCCAGCTCCCTTCACTTCCCCTCCCTCCCACCCGCTCCTTTCACTTTCTGCTAACCCTCTCTATTTCACTCCAGTCTTTCTTCTTTTCATTCTTTCATTAATGCCTTCTCTCTTATCCAGTCTCTCCCCTGTAATTTCTCTCTGATTTCCCCTCTTCCCCTCACCATCCCTTTCTCCCTCCACTCAAGTCCCTTCAATGAGATCTTGCCCTGATAAACAACCACTTAACAACTCCCCACTCTTTGTCCAAACCAGCCAGTCACTGCATAATCAAAGCTTTGCATTCTGTGATGGAAATCTGGACGCATGGCATGAGCCTTTGCGTGTCAATGTGCAGCTTTTGCTTGTGAAGTTTTGCATCGGCCTAAATTTCCATGAGGAATATCAGCATTATGAAAATAGGCTGTTTTTTTGGGAAAATGAAGACTTTGAATGACTTGGCACACTTATTATATTTGATTTAATGTCAATAATGGGAAAGTGAGCTAAATATGCAAGATGACAGCCTGGTTTTTTGCCTGTTGTTGATCTTAGATACAATGTCTTTTGCATACTGGCAGGAAAAAATATATTCTCCTTATTGTTGCAGTAATTGACCATTCACTAAGTCCACTAAGGGGACTTAAATGCTGTTTACTGTCCGACCAACTGCTCCATACACTCAAGACATTTGCAAAAAGGGGTCAATGGTGTTTATAAAGATTATCTTTCTACAAAATAAAAAAAAATGATGATTCATATCCAGCTAGCAATCTATGTAGAAGACAAAGCTGGTCCAATTGGTGACATTATTGTCATTAGTTCTGAGTTAGCATATTTGTTTCTATGTCCAAACAGAGTATTTCAATCCTTCAAACTTAGTAAAATATTCAGTTTAATGTATCTGGTCATTGTATTACTTTAGATTTTTATAGATTTATAGATTAGATTTATTTTTGTCTGCATCAACAACCAACACTTCCCTCCACAACATAGGAGCCATGTAAAAATTACAAATAAAAGCAAAAACAAAACAATCACTGAGGGATTCATCAAGAATACATATATATAGACATATGCATATACACACACATAGTGATATGTACATGCATAAGTACACATACACATGCATGCATACACAAGTACATTAATGCATACAAATAAACATGCATACACATCCACATATATTTTAGTCAATCACATGCTGACCAAAAAAGGTGTAGGCTGAAGCCACGGCTTATCCTGCCTACTATGTTACATAACCTACCGTATAGGCAACATTGTGCAAGTAATTATGTAATTTTATAACAAAGCAATCTTTAAACGTGCCACTGTTTTAAGCTAGTTAACCAGTCCTAGTTATGACTCAAGTTTAATATCAGTATACATTATATATTCAATATGATTTAGGATAGAAAGGGCTTTAAACAACCTTTCTAACTCTAGATGTGTAATACTACTCTGACTTCAGCCCCATGTGCACTATTCAGCATGTAGATCCAAAGTTGATGGGTTCTTGTTACGGCTGCCCTCAAGATTTGACAGTAGTTGTCCATGGTCAGGATTTAGTGAATGGTCAATAATATAAACCCTCCATTGCGGTCTGCATGCCTGCCTCCTTCGTCCATAGTGCCAACCAGTAATGTGTCCTCCTGCCCTCCAGGGGGTGCCATGTCTGGGATGGAGCCCACAGTAGACACGGTGGCGGTGCAGCCTCTCCCCGCCTACTGGTACTATGTGTTGGCAGGAGGCGGTGCCCTCCTGCTGCTGGTCACTGTAACTGTGGCGGTGATACTGTGCTGCCATCGGTACCACTGGGCGACCCAGAAGACCAGCAGTAGTCATCATTCAGTGATGTACCACAACAGCCAACATCAAAATCTGCAAGGTCACCAAAACTGCTACCAGAACCAAAACCTCAGCTATAATCTGATCCACTGCCCCAACCAAAACCACCTGTACCCAGGTACTGGGCCGAGTCTTGACCCCATGCTCACCATCAAACTGGACAAAGACGACAGCTATGACTCCCAGTGTTGAAAATAAGTGGACACGTTCTGAATGATAGATATTTTTGAATGCTTTATTCAAGTGAAAGGTCCCTGAGATACAGGAACTACAGCAGCAACCAGAGTAATCTCCACCTTTCACTGATGGAAATCAACATGGAAGAGACTGCAGTTCCTGTTTATAATGACTGATCTATGAAACTGAAGCAGGATGCAACTTGCAAACTTAATTGGCTGTCTGCATCTGACAAAATGAACTCTTTATATCAAACTTAACCGACATCCATCACTGGGGAAATTGCAACTTCTTTGATGCACTTACCTGCTTCTACAGCTGCACTCAAACCTGAATAGAACATGGATTATGATCAGAATATCAAGTAAATCAGAGGTAGTATGGCTCACAGACTTTGGAGATAGGCGTATGCAGTGTACAATGTCAGCCTATTTTCCCTGTCTACAGGGATATGTCTGCCCTGCTGCGATCTGCAGCTTGGAGACTGCCTGTTTCTAAACACCCTGCCTGACAGAGAGACGATTTACACACAGGTACAAGGAGATAGAAGTCACAGAGCCTGCTGCATAAAAAGAGAAGCCTATTTCCTCAGCTGTCTGAACGAAGCTGCTGTTTGTTTGTCCACTAGCCTTCGAGGGACTGAGAGTGACAGGGACAGATTAAGAGCAGGAGGGAAAAGGTGCAGGGAGAATTAGTGTCGTCTGTCCAGCCGTGACAGAAATACGGCTTCACGTCCTCCATGAGTGGCCTCTCTGGTTTGGTGGACTGGAGAGGAATCAGTGTTGTGCTGTTCTCTGAATGCTTTACATGAGGGCGAGGTGGGACTAGACAGCTAACACTGCGTCCTGCAGGAGCTAGAAACATACAAAGGCTCAAACACAGGCATATGCACGGACACTGTCCTTATAACTGAATGTTTAACTGACTAATAATCGAGTGGCTCTTGTTACAAAGAGTGTATTTTTCATTTGATCTTGTTTTTTAAATTCTGCTTTAAAACTATCACTGTACCTCGGCTATGAGGTTGTGCCTCAGTGTTGAATTAGAGTATGAATGGACTCTGTTTTTTGCCTGGATCTTATGGATAATCATATGCCTGTGTCTGTTAATGTTCGAACCAAACATCATGTATGTCGTTTTCATGAAGAGTAGGTTGAATGAAACTATTGGGAAAGCCTTTGTGCAGAGTATCCAAAGCTGCTGATGTACCTTTTCTTTAAGTCTGTGTTGAGATGTGTTTGTTTATTCTAGGAAGCAATGTCATTATTTGTTAAACTTAGAATCTTTTGCAATATAGTCTGGTTACCTAAAACTGTGGTCCACTTGGTTGCAAACATTAAAAAGTTTCACGTCTGTTTAATAATATACATTGAGGAAAAGCTTCAGGTCATTGCTCATCTCATCACCATGCTTTATAAAAGAAAAAAGGCACCGTCCATAGCTTCATATTTCCTCATTAGCAGTTTTATTGTGTAGTTGTTTTGATTGTTTTTCAGTAATTTTATAAAAGATTTTGCAGAAGAATTGCAAAATTCAACACTTCAAGTGTGACATGATACATGTCTGATGGTTGGTCACGTTATTTTGCGATGTTGAGAGTAACTTAAGCACTTTTATGCTTCTTAATAATCATTTATTGAAGGCTTTGATGATTTATCATTTCTTACATCAACTGTGAATGTTAATATGAACGAAAAAGTTCAGTTCTGTACCGGTTGTGAAATTTGTTTTCTTTGTGATACATATTTTGGTAGGCTTACATGTGTTCTTTGGTGTATTATAGTTGAACAATGTCTATTTTTTATACTCATTGATTGTGTTCACTGAGATGATCTTAATGACTTCTCTTGACTTTTATTTGATGTCAAATCATCAAGTGGATTAAGCCATTTTAAAGGCGAGTGTGTAAGGCAATCAGCTTATATCAGACATGGACACACAAATATGTTCTCTAAACACAACGATGTATAGATTCATGCTCTTGGTTTTGCATTGAAAGGCACAGTATCACCTTTTATTCAGATCCATGTCTGTGAAATTGAGTGCACCACTGTGGTACTTATTTCTCTTGGATTCTTAGCAGCTCACCATCTCGCTTTGTGTGCTTTCCCCCTACATCATTTTGTTCGTGCCCAAATCCCCCAGCCTTTTTATCAAAACCCCGCTTTTTCCTATTCTACTCCTTCCCTTCATTGCAAATCCTCCCAGCAAAAAAACACAGGAGAGGAAATGAGAGGCAGAAATGGAGGAGAGCAAAACCTCTCAGAGGAGAAGGGCCCATTAAGCGAACCCCCTTTCCCTCCAAAGAATGCGCCCAGAGATGGAGGAAGATGAAAGAAGTAAAGGGAAAAAAACAGCTTTCTATTCTTGCTAAAGATAGATTTTTTTTTCTCTTTCTCGGAGAGGAAGGCTAACAGGGAGGCAGGTTAGGGGTTTGGATTGAAGGAGGAGGAGAATAAAAGGAGGAGGGCAGGTTGTTTCAAACACAAAAGCAGATGAAAGAAGTCTTTTGGCAGAGTACACTGAATGATAGAGACACATAAGCGCAGCATGCACACACCATAACCAACACTGATCTATGTGAGCAAAAAATACATCAGATTCAGTAATTCAATCATTGTTTCATCCATGTTCAAAAGTGCATCTACTCTGCAGCACTACATATTGACTTATTTCATCGAATTGTGTCTCATAAAATGTGATTTTGTGCTTTAGTCAACAAGTATTTTAGTTATTTGTTGCTTGCATATCCATCCCCTCTGCCTTCCACTTCAATCGACTTGTATATGATTTACACATTATGTGACTCATTCTAGCAGCCCTCTGCTCTAACCCAATCAATATGAGGCCCAAATTCAAATAGAGAAATGATATATGACTGTATTTATGTTGTGCTACTCGTGCACTTTTCTCTTTCATTCTCTCTCCCTCTATCAAACTTTTTGCAAGATTTGGAAAATGTGCTGGCGCCTTCTCATGCAGTGCTTTTAAATCAACCATCCCTCACCTCCCTCTCTCCCCTCTCCATCACAGACTACTTTGAAGCCTTTTAATATTTCCAATTAGTTAATGGAGCTGATTGCATTCATAAAACCCTGCAGTAAGCACTTCTAGCCCTCAGGCCATCCCTGTTTTTTTTTAATTCTGCCGCCTCCTCCTCTGTGTTCTGGAGAAATATTACGAGTGAAAGCACTCTAACAGGTCCTCAGGCCCCCACTGCAGCAGCGTATGGTGCCAAAGAGCCATCCATGCCTTTGCCTGAATAAAATAGCCCTCTTTTTATGCTTCTCTTTACTAATTGGACAGTGGAGACAAAATGGGACTACAGGGAGTTTTAATCTTCCTTCAGAACCGCATGATGATGCTTTTCAGGATCCTAGCCTGAGGGCTTTGAGCCAGGATCATTAGAAGTGTTCAACAGTCGGCCAAAGAGTGTCCGAGCGTCTGTCTCATATGATCCCACTTTTTGCTATGTCTCCATTTGTGATTGGCTGTGAGAAAGGAAAATTGTGCATGCTGGAGGGGTTTGCTGTTGCCCATGCATTCACACAGCTGTAGAACAAGAGAAGACTGATGACATACTTTCATGTTCATACACTAAACAGAGTCCACATGAGGGGTACATTTCACTAAGACCTCCATAAATCACTCTAACATACAGTGGGAATTTACTGGCCATATGACGCATAGCAGGTATCAACTTCCAAAATTGCGTACATTTGTTTCACGGTGAATAACAAAACATATCTTTTCTAGTTCTATGGTTTAGGTTTTGGTGAACATTATTTGAAATGTTCATGATCTGAAGGGCACTTTAAGGTTCTGCCTGCTTTTTACACACCAGTCTGGTTGGTGAAGAATTCTTTATGCACCTGTGTTTCATGCCTTGTGTTTGTCACTTTGCTCTGATTGTAGGTGAACAGTTTTTGGATGTCTACCTTAAAAATGTCATTATTTATCACTGCTAAGGTGATTGATATTTTCTTTCTTTCTTATAATATGAGGTTTTCTATTACTTAGATTTCTGTTGTTTTCTGTTGCCCTTAAAGACTGATCGTTCTCAAACATGGCCTTGGTAAAGGACAAACTTATATGTTTTCGAACATTAAAAGTGTCAAGTTTACACTCTCTACAACTGAGTACAAACAGATTTGAAGTGCTAACTTACATATGCGTTCATCCCTGTCTTCAGCCACATGGCTGTTACTTTTACTTCTGAGTTCTTTCTTTGCTTCAGACTAGAAAAGACCAGCACTGGGATTGCACCAACTCAGCGCAAGTTTAAACCTAGCTTAACTTTGAGTTCACACACGACTTACATTTTAGGGGTTGCACCAGCTGAGATGCAGTGGTGGAAAAAAGTTTTTTCGGACACCCTTAAAATTTTACTAAATCTCAAATATTGTCATGAATATTTGTGGCAAAAATATGTTTTGTGTTTCAAGCATTAGGCAGACATAAACAATTACGAATGATATTTTTTTTGTTTATTGTTTACAAGAAAAACTATTAAAAAAAAACTAAATTCTTGACAGTTTCAATGTGTCAGTTCTCAACATTGTTGGTATCAAAGTCAACAAATAACAGAATGTGTTCAAAACTGAACAAAGAATAAATAACCCTGGCTGTGACTGGACTAAGAGAAATTGCACTTGCAGACCTAAGAGTGATTCTCAATGCAATATTTCACAAATGCATGGGGTGTCCAAAAACTTTTTTCCACCACTGTAGTTCCAACTTAAGCATAAGTTGCACCTTAAATCTCACACCTCTGGATGTAAAGTCCTCCATGTCCTCCGTTTTGTAAAAGCTAAGATATTGGTTACATCGTTTTTGATACCGTATGTTGTCGTCAACCATTTCCCCCCTTCCATGTCACTGTGGTTGAAGGATACAGGCTTTAGTTATCATCTACTCAAAACGCTTTGCCATGTTTTAAACACTTTTGCATTGCTGTTAGTCGATTTAAAGGAGCCTGATGAGGAGTTAGCCAGATAAGAGGCAATCATGCATGAGAGACAACACTGCAACAAATACCCGCTCAAAAATCGTTATTGTCAGTGATTGGCCACAGAAAGTGAAAACCTAATTTCTGCAACATTTTGGCCACTTCATAAGATACACTGTACAACTTAACGTGAGTTTTAAATCTCTTTGGTGCAACCAAACAGTGACACAACACAAGTTACAAACTTGCTACTTTCAGTATTTGGCTTCATGTGTTTTTTTCACCCTAAATTGAGACAGAGCTTACAGATCTGGTGCTACGGGTCACAGGACTTGATCGTTTCTGTTGACTTGCTTTGGATTGCACTGTCTTGCACTTCTAGCAAATTAATTATTGAGCAGGAGAGAAAGCCAATAGAGGCCCACATCATCCCAATCAAATAATTAAATAAGTGAACTCCCCACATCGAACATCTTTGAGGGGAATACAGAAAGGGTTTGTTTTTAAAAGACTTCGTGTCTTTCTTTCTTGTCTTAATCAGTTTGGAAGCCGATTTTGTGTCAGTTTTCAACATTTAAATATGTGAATGAGTCTTCTTTATTCACATTTATTACCGTATATTTAATCCAGGGCTGGTGATTTCATTTCCCAGACAGCAGGTCTCATTTAAAAGCATTATCTCTCACCATTATTCACAGACTGAAGAGTATTGGAAGTTTGCAAAGTCACTTTTTGGAAGGTATAATCTGGGTGCCACATTGTTAAATTTGCTTCATAAAGGCGTGATCTAATCTATAACAGGAAATTAAGCTCTGTATCTTTTTCCATAAATGAGTTTTTCACCTCTTGTCTTTTGAATATTACAGTTTCACTTCATGATGTGTTTTTTAGGTTCCTCTGCCCCAGCAATAAAGGATGATAGCTGCTTATCAGATTATGATATTGCTCTATGATATTTTTTCCTGAGGGTTGTAATATCAATTTCCTTGAATGAAGCAGAATTGAGCTTCCAAACCTTTCAAAGCCTTGCACTTCAGCCTGCCTGGGAAACATAATGTGGTATTTTAGCTTGTTGAATCTCATGGTCTTGGAGTAAAACGAAAATGTATTGTGGGGAATGTGAAGGTAATAAAAGTGATATTTTTTTATGAAACAGTTTGTGCGTTTGTTTTTTTCACACCTCAGTTTCTCCTTCCAGCCTTTTCCTCTCTTTTTCATATCTCTCTCTAATTCTCTCAATCTCCTGACTCTGTTTTCATTTCTAAGCAAATAAAAAAGAGCAGTGATGCCTATCACATAATGAAACTTCCCGGCCTTAAGCAGGTAGTCTTGTTGAAATGTTTGATAACCTCGGATGTTATTTTCCCTCGATGGCCTGAGCAAAGAATAACGGTTTAAAGGAGATCTGTTCCCTGATCTCTTCAGAGTTTGAACAAGATCACTCACTCTTTCAGCTGTTTTTGTACTTTGATTCCAATCTACAAACGTAAATTGTAAGCTGACAATGCAAAAGATGGAGGGATGTTATCTCAGCATGCTGTGGACTTGACTGGATGGTGCAGATTAAAACTGTTATTTCCTGTCTTTAACAGATCCCAGGCCCATGGATTTCGGAAATGATCCTGTTGTCAATCACAAGACCCCCATCGATGGAGGTGAGCTTTCTCCTCGTCTTTTCTCTTCTTCTCTTCCTTCTTCTGAGCCTGAGGCGATACCAGCTGTTTTACAAGTCTCACCCAAAGAACAGTGAAATAGCTCTTTAAGCAGAGGCATGCCCACGGCTCTCCGTTCTACTTGTAGATCCACAATGAAAAAGCCCACGGCAACAGTGACAGACGATCTCTGGTGTGTGTGTGTGTGTGTGTGTGTGTGTGTGTGTGTAGACAGGGCAGAGTGTAAGAGAGCATTCAAAGTGTGTCTGTGTGCACATGTGGGCATGCGAGTGTGTGCCTCCCTCTTCGTCCTCTTTCATATTCTGTGGCAGACAAAGTGAGACAGACAGCTTCCTCCTGGGCACCTCGAAAACATCTGTCTGTTACAATCACCGTTTACTACCAGTGTGTGTGTGTGTGTGTGTGTGTCTGCGAACAGTATGTGTGTGAGCGTGTTCCCCTTGACAGATACAAGGAGAGTACTCAGCCTTTACCTCACTAAACGAGTCTGTTTACTGTCTGTTTACTGCTTTCCTGCGTGTGTGTGTGTGTCTCTGCGTGTGTGTTCTTCCATAAAACACTCTAAATGCACTACTTAATTGCGGATTGGCTTGTTCATGAGTATACATTCATTAAGTGGATTAGCATGATTGCCTATGCCAACTTGATGTGCACACTCCAGCACACACACAAGACACTAGAGAGCACCTTTACTGTAATTCTTTTCATTATGTTTCCATATTCCTCAAGTCAATAACAACTAGGGCTGTGGTTAACAGAATTAGCCATTCTTGAATATATCAGCGGTAATGTGGAACATTTGCCTCTTAAATTAATTTCCCTAAAGCTAGACTTTGGGACTTAAGAGGAAAGGGAATCCATGTTTTTTTCTTTTTCTAAATAAAAGGATATAAAGGAAATAAAAGCACTAAGGATGTCTGCTGAATATAATACAGGGTTATAATGTTCATTCTGTTGCTAAAGTCAGAATGGTAAGATGACTAGCTTACATCGGCTAATATTAGCTCATGAAAGTCAGCACCTGACAAGGTTTATTGACTGAATAGTATACTACTGCCTTCTTTAAATATGTGGTTACGATCAGTGAGGGGGATTAGTTGTCAGAAGTGGTGCTGCTAGCCTGTTGCGTTGTGCTAGGCTGCCCATAATGCTTTGCCATAATCCATGATCGATCTTTGGAAATGTTAACGATCAATTATCAATTTTTTTAAAAAAAAGTAGACGTTTTCCGTCAAATACAATGCCAAATGCGTTTTTTCCACTGAATCAAATTTTCCTTCATGACACAATGTATATAACTGACGGTACTAAACAGCTAAGGATGCATTGAGGTTTTTAGAATGTTAACCCTCCTGTTATGTTGTGGGTCAAATTGACCCTATTTAAATTTCAAAAATTAAAAAAAATTAAAAAAAATTGGTATGAAACATCTTTGCTTGGCTTAATAGGTGAAATCAACATATAAAATCAAAATGGTTCATTTCATATTTTAGGCAATATATGCCTTCCAAACTAGCTTAAACCACCCTAAAAATCGGGGCAGCATGTGACAGAAGAGGTGTCTCATATTAATTTATGAACATCACTTCATTAAAAAAAAAAAAGTTCAAAATTCAAAATAAAATATAACAAAATCTATGTCATTTAAAACTATTGTATATATATTTAGGTCTTTCCAATGTACATTTAAAAAAAGTTTTAACATGAATTTGAATGAAAAACAAGTGAGTTATTCTCACTGAACAATGATCTGTGAGGATTAAAGAACACCAATGCACTAAATCTTGATTTAAATGGTTAGTAATGGAGTTAAAAATGAGATTTAAAAAATGTTTATTGGGATTTTTTGGGGTTCTGACACATTTGGATAATTAAATATGCCCCCGGTCAAATTGACCCAGGGATATTATTGCTGTCCCTGAGAAACGAACATAACAGGAGGGTAAACCTGCTGAATATCAACGTGTGGAGCAGGCTCCTAATCTCTGCAGACATTCAGTCATAAAAGTGAAGGCTCAGACTTCAACAAGGGAACTGAACAGAAACATATTTCAGACTCACAGTGTCCAGTTTTCTGTCTACTCGGTCTTATTGAGAAAAATAAATAAGCATTTGTAGGTGGTCAGGTGTCAGCCGGGAGTGCAACCAGGTCAGAATCAGTCCGGCGGCAGAGAAAAAAAGCGCTCATGGAGACCTGTCACTCAGCCGCAGCCTCCAGCTGAGCATCTCTGCTGTGAGCAACACCTTCAGTCAGCTGATTCACATGAAACATGCTTTAAACTTAAAACACCTCCAAATATGAGACCACATGATGTTTGTTCCACGTGATAGAAAATCAAAACAAAAAAATGTATTTGAGTAAGTTCTTAATCAATTAATCCATACTCGATTAATTGTTAACATCCATAGTGCAAACCAAACTCATGCAGTTGTCAATAGATTCCAATTCATTGTGTATTTTAAGCAGCTGATTTACCACTACAAGCATAACAGGATACCTGTCAGTGCAGACCAAGCCGGCAGTGCCACTTTTCTCCCTGATTGTTAAAATCATCAACTTATAAAAAAAAGGGATACTCTGCTCGGTAAATCAACTTTGTGAGGAGGTGTCTGGGTATGGATGACACCTCAATTAAACACAACAAATGATCGCTAAACCAGGGTAAACCCAAGCAATACATTATAAAATGTTCTCATCCCCGAGCGCTATCATCATTCTGACCCCTAAAGGAGCATCTGTTGGGTCACACACAAGGTTTAGTTTTCACACTAACTCAGACCAGGTTCTCAGGTGATAGCCCTGTGTTGTTCGGCCCATCTGTTGTTTCCAACAACCATCCCAAGCAGACTTTCTTGGTCTTTCTGTTTGCTGCTATAATAAAAGTTCACATAAACTGTTGTGCATATGGTAACAGATGCTTCTTTTGTTATAACTTGTACATTTTTCTAAGTATATATTCTGTAGAGCTTTTTCCTAAAGTATCCTGTTTCTCTTCAGGGTACATCTTCCCAGGATGGCCTTCTTCTTTCTCCACACCCTCCTCTGACCTGGACCCCCCATCGGTCACTCTCATGTCCGACAAAGACAAAGACAACGCCTGGCTGTACACGCTGGACCCCATCCTCCTCACCATCATCGTGATGAGCTCCCTTGGCGTCCTGCTGGGTGCGGTTTGTGCGGGGCTGCTCCTCTACTGCACGTGCTCCTACAGCGGGCTCTCCTCGCGCTCCTCCACGACGCTGGAAAACTACAACTTTGAGTTGTACGACGGGATTAAGCATAAAGTGAAGATTAACCAGCAGAGGTGCTGCTCGGAGGCATGAAGAGGAGACAGAGACGATGGGGGAAGACATGTCCTTGTTCCCTGCTAATTTTATTCTCTGTTTGGACAAAGAACACATGAAATGGAAGCACTATCTGTTGTTTCAACCCCTGTGTCCCCTTCCTAATTTCCTGCTCTGATGTCTGAAGGGGTAACATTTGACCCCACCTTTTTCGCGTGCCAGTGGGAACATGTGACTTTGATCCCTAGAAAATGGGAGGCCTAAACTTGGGGAACAGTGACCTTGGTCTCCCTTTGATAAAGTACCATTTCTCCTCCGCCTGCAGGAGAGAGCCTGCTTGATTCTAAAAGCCTGTGAATGAATGAAGGAATGAAAAATGAATATGAATAACAGATCTACCATAGAATTTAACCCACCAGCCACTGCAGTGACGCAACAAACGGACCAGACAACAGCACCCATGACAATCTGGACATTTGGACCACAAATGGCAGCAGAGGCTGGGTGGTTTGGTGAAACGCTGGTTCTGGGATTCTTAAAGAAGACGTAAATCTCACTGACATGTCCCCATGACTTTGCAGAAGGGCAATGAGACATTTGTGCTTCTTTGCTTGAATTTGAATGTGGTCAATAGAGATGGCATGCAGAAATCAAAAGGTGACTGTTCATGAAGGCTTCAGCACCAGTGGGAACTCGTGACTGAAATCAACACATATCAAGTGAATGCCTATCCCCCCTAAAGAAGTTTAAAAGATATCAAACCACAGAACTCAAAGGAATCTAGATTTCTAAAGGCAAAGAAGGAAAAGAAGATGAAAAAGGACCTTGTGTTTTTTTCTGTTTCTGAAAGTTTTAGATATGAGTTCCTGGAGTTTCAAACGTCCATTAGCCTGCCACACGGCGCTCGCTTGCTCCTTTGTCCGCCTTTGGTCTGCGCTTTGTGAAACCAGTGGCATAGAAGAGTAATGGTGACTGTTTTTGTTTTGTTTTAGATTTGTGTCAGTATGGAAAAAGGTAAAGAAAGCTTCAGTTTGTAGCCGCCTTGTAGAGCTCTTGCGCCATTTTTTTAGACTTTCTTTAGCACCGTGTTGGACTCCATGGTCTCAACTGTTCCTTTAGTCGTTTTGCTATTTTGGCACATTTTTCCATTACAGATTATCAGTCTTTACAAAGAATAGAGGAGTGATAAAGGAAGATGGAAGACAGAAAATCAGAGGTTTATCTAAATCTAACATGCTGTTATGGAGTCGTGCTTTAGATTCAGTATTCTAGAGTTTGTCTTTGGTATATATCTATATTTTTTTGCTTTCCAGACTGTATGATGCCCAAATGAAGGACAGACACTGTGTGAAAAAATGTCAGTGATTGTTTTATTGCAACCTATGGATTGCCAAAGAGCTGTGCATGCGCACAGGGGGTCTGAACAAGTGTTAACAGAGGCGGAGAATGGACTCAGTTTGATACATCGTCCTGCCTTTATCCACCATGCTAACTGTCGCCCCCTGAATGAAGGACAGTCAAAAACAAAAGGAGAAGGAATGACTAAAGGAGGAGAATGGAAATCGTACCGACGACTTTCTTGGACACACAATCGAGCCTTAAGCTAACTACAGTATACGCTGTATCGGAGGACAGCCATCGAGGAGGGCCAGTGCTGCTGGAGAGACTGATGACCAGGAGGAGACATACTCACTCACACACTTACACACACAATAACAAACACACACTCAACATAAACACAGAAAGATGGACACACCAGAAGAATAAGAGAGAAAGAGAAGAAATACAGTAGTTATGTTTACAGGTAGTCGTCTCATTTGTCAATCAAAGTATCCTGCTGACAGCAGAACATCAAAACACAAAGAAGAGATGTTTTACTCTGAACACCAAAGCCAATTTTCCACAAGAATTATATTCATACACCAAGTTATGGAGGGAAAAAATTGGGTTTCAAGAATAAAGTAATCAAATTGAGGGACTAATGTCATAATATCATGAGAATAAAGTCGTAAACACATGAGAATAAAGTCATCATTTTGGTGTATAGTTAGCACATATGTTATTTTAAAGGGAAACATCAAAAGAGCAGTCAGCTGCCAACTCTAGAATGATTAATGTGAAGCAGCTTGTGAAGTTATACTTTAGTCTAGGTGTCATAAATAACTTTAAGTCAGTCAGCTTACGTTGCATTAATCAAAACTTCATTGCAGCAGCAGAACATTATTTGTTTTTGGCGTCAAGGCTCCGAACCTCATCACTCCTTGCAGAGTAACTTAGCATGCAGAAATGAAGAAGTGATGACATAATATCTCAGATCCTGCAGGTGGATGCAGGGGAGGTGGTGGGGCTGTAAGTTTGAGCCAAAGCAGATGCAGAGACTGGAAATCATCCAGCTCAAATAGACGCCAAATAGAGAGGGTACTTTGTCAGGCGATTGTGAGAGTGGCGCATGACAGATGCAAAGTAGTGCAGCTTGAGTTGCCTGCCTTTTCTGCTCCCCTGATGTCTCCCCATATATGAGTTTAGATGTTGATTCATCATAGCACGTGATTACAACTTTATTTTCATAACAATTTTACTCAAATGAATTAATGACTTTAATCTGGTTAATTTACAGATTTACTCTGGTAGATGTTTGACTTATTTTTCTCTTATGACTTTATTCTTGTAAAAATGTGACCTAATTTTCAGAATATTACAACTTTATTCTCAAAATCTCAAGATGTATCATCCATAATGTATCCCTAATCCTCTGTCGTAAAACAAATTGTTTGACTTCAATGAAATACACTTTGTTGAAAAGCTAAAGGTATCCTGTGGAGTGTTGACCAGACGTGGCTCTATGTAGTGCCATGTATGATGTGGAGATCAGATGTTAAGGAAAATGAAAGCTAACTTTTAGCAAAAGAAGTCACAGAAGATTCTTTCCTAACAAGTAATGCAGGATTATTAGTTATTAGGTATAAAGTTAATGTGTTAAATTAACTGGTTTGAACTTTGAGTTTCAGTGAGAGACTCTGAATGTAAAGTTTGTTATATGTTAAGAAGAACACTCCACAGAGTACCTTTTATGCTTCTCTGCTTTTAAATAATTAATGTGCTTATGACAAACAAAACAGCATCTTTGAATGTATTTTCTACCATAATTATTGTTTTCTTATTCATTTCAAATCCTAAACCTGTCAACAAAGTCAATCAGTGGATTAAAAGATGTCCACAGAACAGCTCATTTAAACAATATATGTTCAGCTTGTATGCAGATGATACTCGGCATGTAAATATATCTTATTAGATACTGTGCTAACAGATGAGGCCACACAGACAAAAGATAATAATATGAAAGTTAAAGTGAGGCTTTCAGCTCCACATCACATCATCACAACACCAAGAGAAGGACGAAAATAGAGAGAACAAGCGACAGACTGGGAGGGAAAGTCGTCGACCCAGACAGTTTCTTCTTTGTTTTTACTTTCTCACATTACTCCGCCTGAGCAGATGGAGGTCAGCTCCAGAAAGTTATTTTGTTATTTTGGGAAATCTTTTTAAGTATAAGTTTAACTTGGTGTCCAGTCGGGGTAAAGTGAAAGAGTTAAAGGGAGAAATGAAAAAGTGCCAAACACATCACACTCTCTTTGTGTTTTTCTCTCATCTCGTTTTATTCAAGGTCGTGCATAGAGGAGGAGGATGAATACAGAGGATATAAAGGGGTTATAAAACAGTGTTGAAAGGGGATTAGAAATACAAATATGAAGGGAGGGTAAAAACAGAGAGGGAGAGAGATGGAGGGTTTTCTGTCCATCTAACTGCATTTTCATTGGACTGTTTTCCAAGTGCCTTGGAGCTCTCTTTTTACGTCTCTCTATCTCTCTCCCTCACTTTCAATAGTACACACTTCTTATGACTCCTTCTTTCTTTCTCACACACACATGAAACAGAAAGCACTGATCAGTGAGACTTTGTGTGCTGTTGGACACAGTTTAACACACAATGATAAAGAAACACACACACGCCCACACAAGCCTCTCGAATCGTCTCTTCCTCCCTCTCTCTCCTTGTTTTACACTCGTTCTTCTGGAAGTCCAGATAGTATTACCTCTTCTGTCTCGATGGATACACACACATGCGCACACATGCAAAGAAGTATGCACACAAACACGTACATTATACACACACACCTATGGCACTGGCCAGATAACTCAAACTGTTGTTTGTAGACTTTGTACAGAAGAATTTCTTTTTTAATGTTATTATTATTATTTAATAAAGGCTAAATAACAAGTACTTTGCTTCTGAGTGTTTTATTAAGTGATTGTGTGCTACATGCAGGTCTTACTCCACAAAGAGACTGTATTTGTTTCATTTCAAATGTTCAACCAGTTTCACTTTGAATTCTTTCAGAGAAGAGAAGACGGGATTAAACAGGTTAACACCTGGATTATACATCTCTGAGTATAAAAACACAAATTACCTGTGTGCTTCAAAGTGTTTATGTTTTACTGTTGTGGTAATCAAAGTCATAATGAGTATCTGAATGCAGTTTTTGTTAAGTTTGGATAAATTGCAGACAGTAATACAAGGAACGGGAGGTAAGAGTGTGCTTCACATCTCTGCCTCATAAACACAGAGCAATTATTCCTTTCTTTGGATGGGCGACAGAATCACAGACAACAACTCATTGATTTTCATTTTGTTATTATCAGACAGAGAGTCTTCAGTTTTTTAAGACTTGGCAACAAAACTATCAAACTTTATTTATTTTTTTCAACCAAGTTGGATTTATTTACATTTGTAGAGCAGATCTCTCATCATACTCACCGTCCTCTGAACGAGTTTGATTGGTTAATAAGATCATGGTCTCTAGCAGCTACCCTCTAAGTTGCTATGGTGGAAAATGACCGTGACCCTAAATAAAAGTAAATCATTATGACAAGTTTTGGTAAGTAAACATAGCACAAACAGTAAGGAAACTTGTATTTGGTAGATGATTTCTTTGTTGTAACAATGCTTCTTGGCAATAAATCATATACTGTTGGAAAGCCTGTTCATTTCCCTTTTAGATGGTGCCACATTTGTAAGGAACATGCATTTGTATGATGAGCAGCAGAGCTAAGTGTCTGTCGCACACATGAATATTTTGCCAAATCTTCTCTGCCAATGCCAAACACTTTATTCTGCTGTTGCTATTGACTCTTGTTTTGAGCTTCTGGTACCCCCAGGTTCTGCCAATCAGGCATCTGACTTTTGTACTCCCTTTGTTTTTGTTTGGACCATTTGAGATTTTCTTAGGTAAGTTTTTTATTCAGTGTTTTGTTAGTTATTTTAATCATAAATCTTATTTTTGCACGTGGGTCCGCCTTCTTAGTTTGACTACACACGTGTCAGAAAAACCAGACACAACAGAGTAAGAAATGGAAAATGAAACAGGAAACACTAAACACTGCACACAGATGAAAATACACAGACAAGGAATAAAAGAACCCATGGTAAGGGACTTCGAATAATACAGGGCGAATAATAAAGATACAACATAAGGAAGAAAAAAAGCTCACCCAAAGAAACTCATGACTTTTGAGTACTCTTCTTATGTATTTTTTTTTCCAACTCGTGACCCCCCTACATGTTTTCAATGTTCTCATTGCTGGCAGCATTAACCATGGGCTGTATAAAGAATGGACGTAGTATCCGTGACGTCACCCATCTGTTTCTGATGCGCTGTTTTGAGGCCAATCGTGGTGTTGGGAGCATAGCTCCAGCTCAAAGCAGCTAGGATCAGCTGGCTTCAGCATAGAGATAACTACATACAAACGTTACAGAGCCTTTCTGTGGTTGAATTTCTGCTCATTTGGATAGTATTCCATTACTTTTGTGCTTTAATCATCACTGAGTATGCTGCAGAACTGTAAAGTTTCAATTTTGCAGGTTTAGTTTAATATTAACCATCCAGCTCTATTTTGTTGTCCTGTTACCTTCTGAAACAGTGATCATCTTAAAGTCCTGTTACCTTCTGACACAGTGATCATCTTAAAGTCCTGTTACCTTCTGACACAGTGATCATCTTAAAGTCCTGTTACCTTCTGACACAGTGATCATCTTAAAGTCCTGTTACCTTCTGACACAGTGATCATCTTAAAGTCCTGTTACCTTCTGACACAGTGATCATCTTAAAGTCCTGTTACCTTCTGACCATAGATTGTATAAAATATGGACGTAGTATCCGTGACGTCACCCATCTGTTCCTGAGAGCTGTTTTGAAGCAAATCGACGGCAGCAGCCATATTGGTAATGCGGAACTCAACTAGGCAGAGTGTGACGTAGTGTGAGTCTCTTAGCCAATGGCTGTGTGTTCCCGACCGGGAGTCACGTCAGTCATGTCCTTATTTGGGCAAAACTCATAATCTTAATATCTTCTGAACCATCACGTTAGAAAAAAATTCACCCCCCGTACAGTGTGTGCCATTAGAGAGATTAGCGTTGTAGGGCCAAGCCGTTTTTTGAACCAGGCTGTAAACATGTTTATTAATGCTGCAAAGATCGTCTTTTTCCCATTCATATCTATGTGGTTTCCGGTGTTTCTGCAGCCAGCCTCAAGCGGATTTTCGATGTATTGCAGTTTATAGCACTTCCGCATTGGCTTCATCGTTTGAGACCGGAGTTTGCCGCTTGCTTCTGACACAGTGATCATCTTAAAGTCCTGTTACCTTCTGACACAGTGATCATCTTAAAGTCCTGTTACCTTCTGACACAGTGATCATCTTAAAGTCCTGTTACCTTCTGACACAGTGATCATCTTAAAGTCCTGTTACCTTCTGACACAGTGATCATCTTAAAGTCCTGTTACCTTCTGACACAGTGATCATCTTAAAGTCCAGTTGTAGTCGACCTGGATCACTGGTATGTGGCTGTTTGTAGCTTACATCCATAATCGATGAGTATTTCTGATCTAAACGATCTTTAAACGGTCAGGAGTCCATATAAGGTGTTTTATTTTGACATTGGCGGATGTTGCATGCAATCTTCGTGCCTGACTTAGGACTTCCGCATTGGACTTGTATTTTTAGACCGAAGGTTCCCGCTTGGCATTAACACATTAATTGGATTGTGATCAAGGTCCCAAATGAATACATTTTTTAAGCATGTGCTATTTTGTCCCTCACAGTTTGGTATCTTCCTGCCTCTT
Source organism: Notolabrus celidotus (assembly GCF_009762535.1). Classification (NCBI taxonomy): domain Eukaryota; kingdom Metazoa; phylum Chordata; class Actinopteri; order Labriformes; family Labridae; genus Notolabrus; species Notolabrus celidotus. Next base: position 4,200,910 of record NC_048281.1, on the reverse strand, counting down.
GCTGTGCCTGTGATTGAAAATAACACCACTGTGCTTTTGAACAGAACATTTTACTTTAAAAAAAAATCCCCAGTTGGCTCAGTTGATAAGTCAAAAGTAATATGTACTCGTAGCAAATTGACTTAAAATATCATCAAGTTCGAGCTTTGAGTTTTAGCTACCACAAAAGAGCTATGCATACACGTGCATCAGATAAATGTCAGTGGGCAACCACATCACAAACGCCGGCAGAGCACTTTATCACTTCATTTTTGTGATATCAGATGAAGGATTTCTGCTTTTTTAGTTAGCTTCTTGGAGCAAGCATTAGTACAATGATGACTGACTTATTTTTTTTTACACTCCTGTATATTTTATACGACATAATAGTGTTATCCTTACAAAAAGATGCACTATTTCACAGAATAAGCACTCTGAAGCTGTCTCCTGCCTCAAAGTCATGGCTTCAGACCAGACAGGTGAAGTGCTGCAGCCTTTATTGGGAGAAAGAAATCTAAAAGTGAAGATCATAAAGTTCCTTTTTTGGCATTGATTTGATTCCAAAGTCAATACATTGGTAAGAAATGCCTTAAATTGCTAATATGGACTGTTTCGAAATCCTAGATATTGGAATTTTGAACCTGCAAATAAAATTTTGATTAATCGCGCTTATTACTTCCCTTCTAAACCCGAATTTAAAAGTTGTCAAACTTCACACTTGACAGAAGATAACCCAGTGTACAGGGGGGGGAAATCCTCAACCAACATGTACAGATACAAAGCATCCAGTTCAATGAAAGGCAGAAATGTCAGTAAGCTTGTAATTATTTTCAGCAAACAGGATGGGGCTTATATTTTTAACAAAAATAGTAATTGATAAACTTCTCTTTGAAATCAAACCTTCAAAACTGAGCCATTTAAACTTTTAAAGGCCTTCTCCTCCTCCACCCAATCTATCTTATTTTTCACTTTTCCAGTCTGTAATTTTCTCTGTTCTCTCGGTCTCTGATGTGTTCTGGCGTTTGTGCCCATGAGATGCAGAAGAACGAAGGATCAAAGTAATTCATGTAGTCAAGCGGTGAAAGCTTGCTCCTAATTAACACGACGTACCCATGAAAACATACAAACTGAAGCAGCCGCCCTGCTGGAGATTAGCTGGAAGATCACACAAAGGAAATGTGTTGCCCACTCAACTAATTTATCTTAAAGTAAGAAAGTGAGAGTAGTGAGTATATTTTAAAGGAACAATTGGACATGACACACACTGGGTCTATGCACTTCCAAGAACCAAATAACTTTACTATAGATTCACCCTCATCCCTGACCATCTGCCCCACTTCACAATGCTTCTTAATTAGCTCTAACTGTATACAGTGCAATACTAATTTGGTTGTAGCCCTCTAATTAGCTCAGAGAGAGCCATTACAAGTGATTTCTCTGCATCAGCATTTCTTCTCCTCTTTCTTCTTTTCTCATCACTCCTGCCCCTATTTATTCGTCTCCTCTTCCTCTCACTGTTACACATCTCCTCAGGAGACTGACCTGTTCTCACGCTATCTCTGACATAGAAACACACATTTTTCACACGTGTCTGCATACATGAACAGAATTAATTAAATGTCTGCACGCAGGTTTAAAGATAAAGGTGTAAAAAGGCGTTTTTTGACCAGAGGGACTTTACCCCGGAACTACGTGCATTTCAACCGGTGGACCTAGGGTCTAAGTTAAGGTCCTAGGGCTTTTGGGGGGCGGGACCTGCAATGCTGAACGTGTCTGATTGATAGATTAACCGCAGTGTTTTTATTCCGCCCACCGTCCACAATAACATCACACACATCTGTGATTCACTTGGTTTCTCTTTCTTTCATTAGTTTTTATTTGTTCTATCTTTTTTGTATGTGTGTGTACTTTTCAAAAGAAGAAGCTGTGATTCTCTTGATTTAGCAGCTTGTAACAGTAGTCTTCTCTCAGCCCACCGCGAATGCGTCTCTCCCGGTGTTCCGGTTTTAAAAGTGACCCTGTAAACTGGAGACCTTCAGCTGAACGTGTCAGTGTTTGTGGAGTTCACACAGCTGTTCAAACACAGAGAGAGTTCCTGGGAATGCAAACTAGTTTAGTTTTTATTAAGATTTCAAAATATCCTCATCAGATATTTAATGATGGTCTAAAGACGTTTATGAGGGATGCATCCGGCTGAAAGTCTCCAGTTAACAGGGTCGCTGTTTAAACCAAAACACCGTTCGATCTCTGCCACAGCTTTTTGAGTTCAAAAGGATTTTAAAGCCGTGTTGAAACGTCTTTGCTACTCGCGCTTATCTCCTCTCACGTGTTGATTCAGTGAATCCATCTGTGATGAAATATATCACCATCTAAAACAGCACCAGCTGAGTCTCTTCATGCTAACAGGCTAACTGTTGTGTTGCTCATAATGATACCTGCCTGTCCGTCTGCTTCTATGGTGTCATCTGTGATTAATGGCATTCGCCTTTGTTTTACTACCCTCTACTGGTCTGGTGGTGTAGTGCATTTACTTTTATTTTCTCCATACGTCACTAGCCTGATTTGCACAATCTACCCAGGACTTCAGCCTGCGGTTGAAACGCAGACAACAATGGGGGCACAGGAGCCTTTTAGTTCAGGGTAAAGTAGTTCTGGGGGCTAAAAGACCCTGGAACTCTTTATCGAAAATGCACCTAAAGTTAACTAACAAAAACCTGCAGCAGGTGAAATGTACTCTACAGAAGGCTGTATGTGAGGACAAATACATGGTGTGCCTCGTTTTGTGAACTTCATTCGATGTAACTTATTAAGAAGCTCCTACAATAATCATTCGTTTCAGATCTCATCTTCCACATCTTGTTCCAGATCCTGGAGACAGTAATTGAACACAGGCGCACACAAAGTCAGGCATGTCAGCGTGAGTGTGAGTCTGAAGATGCAAACACTCTTCAGAGGGTCTCTTGTGGTTAGCCTTTGCTGAGAGTGTAACCTACTAACATAGATTTTAACTCTCTGCTTAGTTGTGCAGATTTTTTGCAGAGATTTTCGATCACGCAGGCACACAGACGACAAGACAATGAGAGAAAGAGAGAAAGAGAGAGAGAGAGAGAGAGAGAGAGAGAGAGAGAGAGAGAGAGAGAGAGAAATAAAAATACTTTTATATATTTTAGGAATTTCCCAGATTAAATTAAAAAAACAAACAATGGTTTAATGATGTTAACGCTACCTACCTCCTTTTGTTTTCTAATACAAGAAATGCCCTTGGCCATTTTTGGATTAGTTAAAGTCAGAAGTTCTGAGGGTGCTCTCAAACATTACCCAACTGTTATATCACTTCCCCTCTCTCAGCCTCCTCTTTTTCTTTTTCCATTCCTGCCTCTCTCTTTTTATAATACCACATCCAAATGCACACAGCTCCCGCATAAACCAACAGGCAGCCCCTTATAAACGTGGTGAGGCTGGTACTTATTGGAGGGCAGATATACTCAGCAGCAGCACTGAAAGCTGGGGGAACAAATTATGTGCTGCACAAAGCTATTATAGCTGTGGAAGGGACTTGGGTTTTCATGTGTGTGTGTGTGTGTGTGTATGTGTGTGTGTGTGCGTGTGTGTGTGTGTGTGCTCTATAATAAATCCATACCTGCCTAGGGTGAAGAACACAATGGAAGAGAGGCAGCTCCAACAGAGAAGTCTTGGAAAGCCAGTAGACACTGTATATATGCAGAGTCTGCTTGCTGTTATGTGAAAGCATTATCCACTGAGCTCCTCCTTTATGAACCATTTCTCCTCATTCAGTGTCAACTAAAAACATTACATTAACATAAATGCTGTCACCACATTCGGAATAACTTCAATAATCAAAATCAAATAAGTTGAAACGCAAAATTTGCATCGAATTCTGCAACGCTTGTCTTTTACTAAAGCTCCAAACATCCTTATTTTTATTGCGAGAGTTTGTCTGTTCACAATAAAATGTAACATTCATGTGCATACGATTTCATGTAATGCAGATAAATATACAGCCTCTAGCTGAGACAGAAACTAGAGACTGGAACTAAATGAATGTATGCAGGATTATTCATCCTCATTCCTTATTTTCGTTCCTTGCTTGCGTGCACGTATACCTCCCATCTTCCAGCCCTCTAAATTATTTCCATTAAGCGAATAATTATTTGTGTTGTAAACAATTTGGCCAAATATTTATTTAATTTTCCTCCCTTCTTTCACTCCATCGTTTGCACCTGTTCCACCTTTTTTTTCTTTGCTTTCTCTCCTCCAAGCTAATTCCCCCAAATTGATAAGGTTTAATTATTATAATAGCATTTTAAGGGAACAAAGCAGCAGCGATGTTAGCAAACAGGAGACAGGACTTAAAAGCATTTTTTAAATAATGAGCTACAAATTACATTTGCATGCTCTGCAGCCTCTTAGTGAATCTTATTTTTCAATTTGTAGAAACATAAAAGTAAGCTAAGTGCAAAATGTCTCCTTTACCCTGACTGTATCAAATCCATTCCATGTGTGTGTTTTTATCTCCCCCCACCTGGGTGGGCGTCTGGGTGAGAGAGCTGTTCACGGTCTTGGCAGCTTCCAGCACCCTGCTCTCTAATGTCCCCAACTCACTGGCTGCGTGCTGCTAAATCAAATTACATTTCATCAGACAAAAGCTTTTTTTCCACTACACCAGTACAAATAAGATTGTTGTAAATCTAATCACAGTATAAGGTTTATTGCTTTTTCATTTCTGAGGTTTTCATTTGTCTGGCTGTTCGCCAGGTGCTGGCAACTATCCCTGAATTACCACCAAAATAAAAAGTAACAATAACGCTGCACCGCTCACCTGAAAAACTCATTTGTTTTGTATAATTTACTTTTAATTTACATGTATCCCCCTGCTTCCCTCTTTCATCCATCCTGCCTGTATTTTTTAACATTTATTGTTCTCTTTCTCCCTCTTGTTTATTCCTTTCTTTCATTAATCCATAACTTTATTCAATATTTCACCAGCCGCCTTCTTCTCACACATCTTATCTTCCTCCATTTCTCACTTTATCATCAGTGTCCTCCCTGCTTGTGTCTTTATTTGTTTTATTTGTCACCCCTCTCATTCCCAAGGAAAACATGTCATCAGTCACCATCGCAGCGAGCACATTCTGTTATGATGATATCAGTCTTTCCGTTCAGTAGCCTTCAGCTTATCTAAACCGGCTGCTCAGCCACAAACACTTGTGCTTTTAGAGCCGGTTGTTGACACTGAGACTCTTAAACTATCCAAGGCTGCGGTTTCCCCCCTTCAGTGGAGTGTGAGTGAATGTGTGTGTCTGAGGCTGTGTGCTGAGATATGAAGATCCTGGCACAGTTCAAACGTAGCAGGTCTTGCTGAAACCTTCAAGTAGACACTCTCATTCTCTCCTGACAGAAGTAAACGTAAACACCTGCATTATATGTGTAAGAATCAGACACACGCAGACAAACGTACTGTACAGTACACGCCAGCATACCTCCTGCTGACTTCTTATTCTTTAAATAGCAACAATAGCACTCAACCGGGCCTCCGAGGGAGCCACCGAGAGAACGCTTTCATCAGGGTAGGTGGCAAAAGTGTGAGTGAGTGTGTGTTTCTGTGGACCTGTATGTGTGTGTGTTGCAGGGGTTGTTGCTGGCACCAGCAGCAGGAGGCCTGATTTGTACTCCCTGTCCTCACCCACACAGCCAACTTTACCTCACTGCAAAGGCTCGTGCCCACACATACCTGTCAATAAGTGTTGGATCAAACCCGACCTGCCCACAGAGCAGCCTCTCACTCTGTGTGTGCCGCTCAGTGTTGCAGCAAATCTTACCTAAAAGTTGGAGTTTTAGAAATGGTTCCAGCATTCAGAGTATTTAGACCTATAGTGGGAGTTCAAACCTCTGTTTGCCTCTGCAGTATTTAAGTGTGTTCAAAAGGAATAATGGCGAGTTTCCACTAGGTGGTCCAGTTTGGCTCAGAACAGTTTGATATGGTAAAACCTGATCTTGCTTGTATTTCAAGCCGTGCACAGATCTCTGTCAAAAGACACATGGAAATGATACTTTGTGGTCTGTATTGGCTTTATATCAACTAAATGTATGTCTAACACATGACAAATATAGAACAAAGGCACTTCCAGAATGCTTTTCGAAGTGAAAGCCCAATCAGTGTATGCTGTTTAGTTCTCTTTGTATTTGGAGCCTGTCATGACTTTTAATGACTCATTTGTTTGCCATGGACACCAAACTGGCTACGTTTGCAGTGTTTTTTTTACTATTTTTGTTCCTGTGTGTGTCCAGAGAGCCTACATGTAACCATGGTCACATTGTTAACATACGAGATCAGCTGTTAACATCCCGTAGCATGTCGATGCTAGGCCCGATGTTCCCTGCGAGCTGAGGAGAAGGAGGCAAGATCGACGTGCTGGTACTGAGGTGCAAGCTAAGAAAAGACATGGACCTGTCCTTCCACCCACCATTATGGAGAATGCAAGATCTATCTACGATAAGGTGTACGAGCTAACCCAGCACCAGAGGGAATACTGGCAGAGTAGCATCATGCTAACAGAGCTAACACCGGACATGAATGCCACATTGGAAGGATTTCACCTGCTGTGGGCGGACAGGATACAGGAGAGCAAGACTGAACTAACTGGTGAAGAAGGCCAGCTCAGTCCTGGACCCTGTGGAGGTGGTGGCTGACAGGAGAATTATGGCCAAGCTGTCGTCTCTGATGGACTTTTCTTTCCTATATATATTCTTGTTGGAATTCTTATCTTTAAATGGAGAGAAGTCAGACGAAATTTCATTGTACTTGTACAACGACACTAAAGCTGATTCTGATTCTGACTCCCCTTATTTTCAAACAATGCTTTATGCAAAAATTGTGCCAATGATGAACTTTCTGTGGGGAAAAAAAAGTTGTCATGAAGGCTGCCAAGGCTGCTGGTAAGCTTTGTTAATTATTTATCATCAGGTTACAGGCAGTGTTTGGTCTTGTATGACTCCCCTCTTCCATTGTTGTGCCCTTCTCTCTGCTCAGCTGGTGTCTGTCAAACAACCTGTTTTTACTGATCAAATAACATCAGGTCAGGAGAGATATAATCCAGTGCCATCTCTCCTTCCCCTCTCAATCGATTGTAGTGTGTTGAGCTACACATTTAGGGTCGGATCAGTACGCCTGGCACCCCAACAGAAGAGTGCTGAAACGGTAGGATGGTTCAGTTCAGATTATTTTGGTACCTTTCCCATCTTTTGGTAGTGGAAATGCTAATAGTTGCTTACTGCACCGTGCTGAACCCGACCGCTTGGTGGAAGCGCAGCTTACAAAGCAACTTTTAGCTGGAATCATTACCTGGAATTCGATCACAAGTATGTATTTATGTGACCAAAACTGCTATTACACCATCAGCACACACGTTAGCTGTACACTTGCTCTTTGCAGATGCACCACCCCTGTGTGTAGGAGTGGGCCTGTTCAGCTCAGCCTCTGAGTGAACTCCAAACTCAGCAGAAACTCCACTTCTTTCTGTGATTTCCCTCCAGTCCCTCTCCATTTCCCTCTCATCTCTGTAAATCTATGATGTGGATACATAACGCCCCAGAATACACACTAGTTTTACTCAAGTGGAAACATTTTGAACTCACAGGGATGAATCTTTGCATCAATACTTATCCCCGAGGCAGATCTGCACCCAATTGTCTCTTTTATTGATTTTAATGCATCTCATTTCTCCCACAGTTAATCTCAAAGTCCATCTGAAGAACACTTCAAAGAGTTAAACAGTACCATTTTTGACAGAAACACAATTTTAATCACTTTTGTGCAAAAAGCTGCAAAGAGTGTGTTGTCAGGCTCAGGGTCAGAACAATGTGTGGAGTGTATGCAGACACACAGGGTGTGTATAACTGGTTCTTTATAACATATGTGATGAGAGCTGATGTGACATTAACTATGAGGTATATTCACCAGTGAGGAATTATCACTTTCTTCCTCTCATCTTGAACATCCGTCCATCCATCCATCTTCCTCCACTTATCTGGGTCCGGGTCGAGGGGGCAGCAGTCTCGGCAGGGAATCGCAGACCCTCCTCTCCCCGGCCACTTCTACCAGCTCTTCTGGGAGGATACCAAGGCGTTCCCAGGCCAGCTTAGAGATATGATCTCGCCATTGTGTCCTGGGTCTTCCCCATGGCCTCTTTCAAGATCGACATGCCCGAAACGCCTCCCCAGGGAGATGTCCGGGAGGAATCCTGACCAGATGCCCAAACCACCTCATCTGGCTCCTCTCGATGCAGAGGAGCAGCGGCTCTACTTCGAGCCTCTCCCGGATGTCAGAAGTGACAGCATAAGATATTAGACAAAATATATATGGAGATTTTCTTTACCTTTACTGAGCAGAGGAAAAGACAAAAGACTTATTAATATGAAGGCGTATTTAGTCCACAGCAGTTAAAATGTCCTTCTTTGTATCTTTTCAAAGTCATCGCCAACTTGTAGTCTCTTCTTTAAAACGTGTCTCTGATGGCCTTTCCTTATTACCATTACCTCTCCTGCTTACAAAGCTGCTTTCCTTGAAAATACATCTGTTACCACCTTGGTGATGTCTATTCATAGAGCCTGTATAAAAGTGCAGAATCTGCAGGTGCAGTACAAGGTTTTGGTCTTAGAAGAGTGCTGGATTTCATCAGTAGAGCACTAAAACTGTGGTCCACTGGTGTGTCAGAGGGCGTTGGCTGTACACAGAAAAGAAGTCCCTGACTTACAAAGAGTCATCCAATAACAATTTAGCTTTAAATTATATTTTTAAGCAGATTTAAGCACTGATTTTAACATTTTGTTGCAAACTTTAAGGCTCTAAATGACAAGCCCCCTGCTTATATTAAACTGCTGCTGACAACCTGTGAACTCTGGCTTTCTTTGATAGGCTTAAACAGGTTTACTAGTTATACCTATAGTGCCTACCCAATGACTAAGATATATCAGGCTTTTTGCTTTTGTAACCAAGTTAGGACTGGTGAGGGACTTCTGGGGTTTGAAAAATAAAGAACCAACAACGCCACCTTGGGACTTTCACCCAAAGAATGTTAACAATATCCTAGTTTAGTTCCTGACCCTTCAACAGAGGGTTTCCCATTTAAGACAACACAGTTTTGGACCATAAATTAATACAAAGGCATGTTTAGGAAAATATAAATACAACCATAATTTTTATATGCAAAAAAATATTTTAAAACAATACTATTTATTAATTCAGTGATACTCTAAACTGTTACTTCTCATTCAACACTGTTGTAACTAAACAAAAGTGTAACTTAATGTAACGTAACGAACGTAACGCTCAAAAGAACCGGCAACAAAGACCTGAAAGAAATCGTCTAACAAGCCTCAAAGGAAACACAACAAAGTGAGAAAGAAATGCTAAAAAGATGTGCAAAAATAACAAAAAGACAAGGCAACAGTAGCAATCTGTAACGAAAGCATAATGCATTAGCTACTTATAAATTAACAAAACAGTACAGTACAGATGGATGCTACAAACAATGGAGGTTAGTTAATCTCACATAACCTCAAAGAACAACTCTTAACACACCACACACTCATACCTGCTCTCGACCCGGAAGTACTGCAGAGAATGAAGGGAGCTCCGTCAAATAAATATATCCCTGCAAACACAACAGGTAAGCCCCGATGATTGGTTCCACCCAGCTGTGGGGCATAACCAAGCGTGCCGGATACGGCCCTGGTGGTGAGGCTTTCAGCAGTGTGACTGCCCCCTGGTGGCTGGCTGCAGTATAGGTCAAAAAATCCATCTTCCCCATTCATTTGAATGGGGGAGCAGTCAAACTTTAAAAAATAAATACACGTTATACGAATGTTTCTCACATCCGTATGCTGTGGTGATATGTAGTTAGTATTTGACTGTTTTGTGTTCAAGGCCTCTTTTTTCAGAAAAATTTCTTTTTCGTTAGTTATTAGAGTTTAAAAAACGGGGTTTTACTTCCAGGTTTCCTTTGATTCACAGCCGCCGTAGAACGAAACTTCAAAGGACACACAGCGTCTTGTGACCAAGCGGCAAACTCCGGTCTCAAACGATGAAGCCAATGCGGAAGTGCTATAAACTGCAATACATCGAAAATCCGCTTGAGGCTGGCTGCAGAAACACCGGAAACCACATTGACATGAATGGGAAAAAGACGATCTTTGCAGCATTAATAAACATGTTTACAGCCTGGTTCAAAAAACATCTTGGCCCTACAAAGCTAATCACTCTAATGGCACACACTGTACGGGGGGTGAATTTTTTTCTAACGTGACGGTTAAGAAGATATTAAGATTATGAGTTTTGCCCAAATAAGGACATGACTGACGTGACTCCCGGTCGGGAACACACAGCCATTGGTTAAGAGGCTCACACTACGTCACACTCTGCCTAGTTGAGTTCCGCATTACCAATATGGCTGCTGCCGTCGATTTGCTTCAAAACAGCTCTCAGGAACAGATGGGTGACGTCACAGATACTACGTCCATATTTTATACAGTCTATGCTTGTGACGTTACGCTGTAGGGCGGAGCTTATTACAAAGGCTTCACAGGCTCTGGCTGCACAATGGCTGCGCCCAGGAGAGGGATTTTTTGGCTTCAGAACTGTACAACGGGAAGAGGCGGAGCAACGCTGTCCATTTTTATTTACAGTCTATGGGCATAACCTGCTAATCAGCCGGTTACACTTTGGACACCTATATCGTATAACCCTACCAGCTAAATCTATCTCTTATTCAAATGTTCTCCTAATCAATAAAGAATTCTGTTAGTTTTTATTATATTCCTTTTTTTTTCTTCGTCTTTTTATTTTTTTCAAATGTTTTTCAGCTGTGAAGCACTGGGTAACGTTTTTGGAGAAAAGCGTCACATAAACAGTGGTGGAAACTGACACACAGTATTTCACTGAGGGGACACTGTACCCATCAGTTCGGTGGGGGATTGCGGGTACACATTTTAATGAAGTTTTAACTTCAACAGTTGTATGTTTTATTTAAAAACAACGGTAACACTTTACAATAAGGGTCCCTTAATCAGCATTAGTTAATGCATTATTAAGCATTAATTAACAGTTTAATAATAGTTTAATAATCGTTACAATGTATTACCTAACATTAACTAACACATTAGTTAGTGCATTAATAAGCAGTTAATTAATGTCCACTGCTCAGAGTTAATTAATACATTATTAAGCATTAATAAAAGTTACAAAACTTAATTAGTTAACCATTAGTGAATGCTTTCTGGACCCTTATTGTAAAGTGTAACACATGCATCACTTAAGTAACACATTATAAATGCTAAACTGACTCATAAGCATCAGCATAAGCATAAAACCATAAGTTTTCTAAATGCTGCGCATGTGTTGTCAAATTGATGAAGATGTTTTCTTAATTTGCTTGTGTTTTGTCTTTTTGCATGTGTTTTCTTAAGTTGCAGTGCTGTGAGCTCTCAGGGCCACCGTACTTCTCTGTGCCAGTTGAGATGTTATCTGTGATTATCTGTTTTATTCTAAATAAAATGTGTTGAATTCTTTATATGTGTTGCTTCAACTACATTTCAACTCATTTTGCTTCAGCGTATGTGTTACCTAAGGGATACATGTGTTACACTTTACAATAAGGGTCCAAAAAGCATTCACTAATGCTTAATTATGGTTAAGTAATGCTTATGAGGCAGTTTAGCATTTATAATGTGTTACTCAAGTGATGCATGTGTTACACTTTACAATAAGGGTCCAGAAAGCATTCACTAATGGTTAACTAAGTAAGTTTTGTAACTTTTATTAATGCTTAATAATGTATTAATTAACTCTGAGCAGTGGACATTAATTAACTGCTTATTAATGCATTAACTAATGTGTTAGTTAATGTTAGGTAATACATTATTACGATTATTAAACTATTATTAAACTGTTAATTAATGCTTAATAATGCATTGACTAACGCTAATTAAGGGACCCTTATTGTAAAGTGTTACCAAAACGACACCACAGAGCTTAATATTCAGACATCTCACCATAGAAACTTATATTAATTTACTGTATGTTCTATGTGGTACCTGACATTATTTGGAGCTGATTTTTTTTCTGTTCATGGGTTATCTTTTCTCCCTGCAGATGCATATCTCTTTGCATGATGGCAGATCCTTTTAAAAGTCTAACCCAGGGCCCCACTGTACACCCTACGCTAATATAGGACATGAGCTGGATGGTGAAACGCCTGGTGAGGTGTTTCCTAGGAGATTAGGAGGAGTCTGTCATCCCCTCCTCTGTCTCAGCTGAGATGTTTAAGTTTAAGGGAGGCAGAAAGGAGAGAGGGTCCTCTCCTCCATCTCCTCTCTGATCTCTCTTGGTCTGAAAGGCTTTGGCAGAGGTCCTGGAAGTTAGGAGGGATATTAGTGGGTTAGTCAGGGGGAAGCAACATTCCTCTTATCCCCCTTCTCATCCTCCTCTCATTCATTGGAGGCCCTCCTCATCAGCATCCACACAAGAGCAGAACCTCAGAGTTGTTATTTCAGAAGCTGCTTTGATGAAGATACATTTAGTGCAAATGGTGTCTTGGTATGCAAAATATCTACAATGTCAAATCATATTTAACTACTTAACAGATAACTTAACCTTATCTGTGATAGCATGAATCTATCACAGCTGTGTGCTGGAGGGCTTGGTGACGCGTCTGCCAACTTTTCTTTACTTCTAACTCAGAGTAATCATGTCTTTTGTTCTGTTGTTCACAAGAACACACAGAACTGTGTCTGGTCAGTTGCACAGAGTAATTGAAGGACTGATATTAATAGTTGAAGCAGTTGGAGTCATGCAGATCCACAGCAGCAGGCCGTCTGCAGTAATGGTGAAGAGGAGAGACAAGGGAGCTAAGGCGGTTCCGGAGCTCCCTTGTCTTGTAGGTCTGTGGAGTAACTTTAATATGAGGATTTAAAGTTTGTGACTTGCAGACAGATAGAAGAGAGAGAGGGAAAGACAGGAGCTCAGCGGGTCAGGTCCCACGACAATCTAAGCCTACAGCAGCGCAACTGACACGGGAATTCCACCAGATCTGCGTCCGGTCCGTCTCCGATTCGCTGCGGTCCGGCAGAGCAGGACCGCCGGACATCTGGAGTCATGTGACCGAGGTTTTCCCACGGCACTTACTGAAGCAAGGATTCTCCTCCTCCTCTCCTCATCCATGTTATCTTTCTGGTCCTCTGAAAACCTCTGACCTGTTGACTCCAGGCCTGGCTCCACTCATCATGGTGGTTTGTTGTTGTAGTTCATTGAAATACGATCTGGTGATAACACAGAGTGTTTTGTTCTGAAAATTAACCGAATGTTTTCATTTTGTTTTGGTGCCTGACTTCCTGTCTCGCTCCATCTGCTCTGTTGAGATTGATGAGTCATGCTCCGATGTCCGTCAAAAATAGAAGTCTTGTGTATCTGATCCGAAGGGCTCTGACCTGCCGGATCAGAGACGCAGCAGGAACGCAACAGAACGGATCCAGTGGGAGTTAACAGATTGACTAGAATAGAAACCTATCAGATCCGGTGCCGTGACAGATCGGGGACGGACCAGAGACTGATCTGGTGGAATTTGGCATTTAGAGCTGGTCCAAGCCTCAGCCAGCTGCTACCATAAGCACTATCAGAGAGGAAAGTTTTAAGCCTACTCTTAAAAGTAGACCAAACTCCAAATCCATAGAGCTGTAAACGATGGCAACAAATGGTAAAGGAAGTTGTTGCCTGGGGTCCTATATCTCTAACTCGTGGCTTCACCACACACCTTGATGAGTTGGCTGTACCCTCAGGAGGATATATCGCAGTTGCCATACGATTGTGGATGGGTTCCAGGATTAACGCTTGACAGAAAAATTTGCTGTAACTGTTGTCATGGCTCCCTTTGTCACATTTATGGCTACTTTAGGGGAAGAAGGGGGCTTCTGGTTGTCTGTGATATTCTGTATCCAGACAAGTCACACAATAAAACCACAGAAAACATAAGTAATGAAGTAAGCCAGGTCTGACATCACACGGTTTCTAATAATGCTTCTGTGTGCGCGCCCGTGTGTGTGTGTGTGTGTGTGTGTGTGTGTGTGTGTGTGTGTGTGTGTGTGTGTGTGTGTGTGTGTGTGTGTGTGTGTGTGTTGTGCTCTTTACCTCTCTAGGGGATGAAAGTCTTCTATCATTAGTTTTCTAATAATGCCCTCATGGCTTCACATGTGAACACAGCTCCAGCACATCAATCACAGCTCAGAGTGTGTGTCTGCACATGTGCTGGGGTGTTACTTCTGTGCTTTCCCCGGTGTGTCTAAGAGTGCGTTTTCGTGTCTCACAGTGTTGTGCGTTTACCAGCAGCTCGGGGCCTGTGTGCTTATTGGATTGGTGACAGACTGGTGTATTATTCATCACCTGATGGAGAGAGACAGATGACTCCCTTTATGAGCCCATGCGTGTGTATTGACGTGTTCCTTTTGAGCAGTGATAAAGAGAAGGTGGTGTGGATGTGTGCTGGTTGCAGGTGACGTGTGATTCTTTGTAGCTTTGTGTACTTTGTTTCAGAAAAAGGTAAAAGAGAAACGAGGAAGTGTGTGAAGGAACAGAATTATGACTCATTTATTGACTCATTTCTGGTTCTTGTACTTGTCCAAAGTATTTCTTTGTTATAATGTACCCTACCACATTTCAAACACTCACCTTGTTCCTTTTTTATATATTAAGGTTTGTCTGGCAGCAGTGGTTACTTTATAGATCAAGAACTGTAGGGGCCATAATGTTGATTTTCATGTCTTTTTTGTTAAGCATGATTATTTCCTTTTTATGGTTGACTTCATTTCTGGTTTTAGGTTCATGGGTGTGGTTAACCTTTTAAGTAGCCTACCTGTTCAGTTGTGTGGCGGGTATACAAAGAGGGTGGGTTTGAATATTTTTTGTTGACCGCCATCGCCACCGTCATCGTTTATTAAGATCTTTTTTGGTATTTGATTATTTTGAGTCTTTTGTTAATAAAGAGAAAAACTTTCCTTGGACTTTGATTTTGATTTATGGCAAGACACATCACAAACACGAGCATACTTAGTCTCTGCGGCACTTTTCAATCATAGCCACCATCTAAAACTTTTAAAATGAATAAGCCTCTTGACATAATTTTGTTAATTTCAACAATAAATAGGCTACATTTTCTAAGACATGTTTTTGATAAGGAGGCATTATTGAATAACAGAGACAATTAGACTGCACACTGAGCTCATGTCTTTCCGTCTCTCTCCTCTATCTGTCAGCATGTCGTTAACTTTAAATCTTCATGTCCCATTAAAGTTACTGATCATAACTCCTCCTGGGAGTTTTTGAGCTCCCTTGCCTCGTCTAGACTGTTCTGGTTGTTGCTGCAGACAGCCGGTTGCCGTGGACCTGCTACATCTTTTATATCAGTCTTTCCATTAATATCACTGTTGCAATGTTGATGTTAATTTTGGAACAGTTTGCCTCCTACTGCTTTATATGACACTATCATTCCCCTATCATCATCATCATTATTATAGATGCTAACATTAGATCTGTTTACTTTAAGTGTTATTAATCTCAAGATCAGTCTGTCAGCATTACTTTGCTGTCCCTGCTAATGTCACACTTACTTTAACCATTATTTTTGACATCAGCTGTTGTTTTTGTTGTCTGTCTCTATCATCTCTCTCTCTTTGCATCTCCCTCTCTTCCTATTCCAATCCCAACACAATCTCAGCAGATGGCTGTTCAACATGAGTCTGGTCCTGCTGGAGGTTTCTACCTGTTAAAAGGATGTTTGTCCTTGCCACTGTAGCTTGCAAAATGATACAAAGTGCTCTGCTAATGATAGATTAAGATAGGATGACACTGGATCTGATCTTATTTTGATGCTGGGTCTTTATAAATAACGTAAACATAAAGTAAAGTCTAGACATGCTCTTTTTGTGAAGCATCTTGAGATAAAATTTGTTATGAACTGGAACAATTTAAATTAAAGCCGCAAGCTGCGATGAACGGGCCCTCGCACACCTGCAGCCACCGCCTACGCGAGCCGCCGCCACATGTAAACTGCTGCCTGATATTTGCCATCACATGATGCGAAAGCAAGATCTAAGAGCATATGCAGCCTTAGGTGGTGCAAATGTTCCAAGTTTTTGGCAGATTGCCAAGAAAACCTCCAAACTTGACAGTGTGCCACGCCCACAATTTTAGTCTGAACAGAATTGCTTTTATCATTTTTACATTTTCACATTGAAATCTGTGTGTATTTTGATGCACTGCCTGATAGTCAGCATCGCCTGTTCTGGCCACTGCCTGATGCTTTTTGGAGAATTTGGCATTTGAAAGTCTTAAAAAAAACATTTCTTTGGTTTATGCAGAGACTTTTGCTTTAATTTGAATGCAAAGTTATTTGGAGAAGTGTTTCGGCGGTTTGATGTTAGTGTTTGGAAGTTTGTTTTTACTGTCCTGGTCAGTAGAATGTGAAATACATATTATTCACATTAAAAGCTGTATGTGCATTTGATGCCCCGCCTCAACACATGCCACGCCCACAATTTTGGTCAGAACAGAATTCCTTTAACACTAATTTAATCGTCAATATGTCGGCTATAGAATGTGCCTTGTTTGGACTGAATCGGAGTAAAACTCTAGGAGGAGCTCTCAAAAGTATGCAACCTTATTTAGGCGTCATTCTTCACATTCAAAGCTGTATGTGCGTTTGATGCCCTGCCTTAACACATGCCACGCCCACAATTTTTGTCTGATCAAAATTTTTCTCGTCAAGGTGTCTACTATAGGTTGCCCTTGGTTTGGAATGGATCGAAGAAATGCCTTTGGAGAAGATAACGAAAGTATGCACCCTTATTTTGTGACCCCGTTTTTCCTGTTCGAAGCTAGGTGGCGCTCTTCCTGTTGAGTTTGGGATATGGGTGCAAGAGGCTTTTATGTGCGTCCTGATGCCATGAATATGCGTACAATTTTTCAAGCATGTAGCTCAAAAAACTCGATGCATAGGGTGTTATTTTTACCTCTAGGGGGCGCTACAGACATTTTTTTATCAAGACCTATAATAACTTGCAATTTTCACCAGGCCCGATGAGTAACAACTAACCATAAGGGGGCGCCACATCCTCAGGTTTGAATCCACTGAGCCAGCACCTTGGTCAGCTGTTGCTGTTTTTAAAATGTGTTTTATAATGAAGTTAACTTTATTTGACTTCATTCATTTTTCCCTCTCAGTGCACTTTGCATATTATATGTGTGAGGTTTGATACCACATTTTATACAGTTCTCATGTGTTATGTTGTTATTGTTTGAATTTGGCATATTTTGCTTTTTTTTTTTGTTCTATGACATTTTTAAAAAAACACAAAAAAAAAACCCCCATGTAATTCTTGAAGTGAGTCACAGGCAAACGGAATGGAATGAGTACGCATTGTAAAGACAATGATGTACTCTGATGTCACAAAGGGCACTATGTAAACCAGCAGCTTTTCCTCAGTCTGATCATTTTGAATCTGTTGTAGGTGAGATTAGTGAGACGTCCACACTCAACCAAACGATCAAAATGCCGAAACAATCGCAGAAAACGACCAAGGTTGCTAAACGCAAACCAAGACATCAGGAGGAACCCATCGATGTTTCAACACTTCATCTGGACTTAAAAAAACATGATGAAGTCTTGAATGCAGAGCGGGAAATCTCTCCCAAAAAGAAGAACAAGAGACCCATACTCACGCAAGAGTTGAAGAATGAAAAGGAGTTCACTGCACGAAATCCACAGGACCAAGGGGACCAAGAGGAGCCGTGTAATTCCACTGGTGATGAAACTCCTGTCCTAGACGCTGAGTTGATTGAGTCCATCAAGAGAATGCCAAAAAAGCTACTTCAAGAGGAGTATCTGGAGCTGATGAAGGACTATATCATCACCAAGGGGAAGCTGGAAGCTTTTGACGCTGATATCCAAGGCCAGCAAGTTATCGTCAACCTAACGGCTGAACGGGATACCCTCAAAAAGAAAATGAAAGAGATCAACATCCAGAAGGGAGAGGCCATCAAGAAGCAGGAGAAACTCTTGGAGGAGGTGGATGAGCTGAAACAGAAACTCAGCCCCCAGGTATGTCCTTCCCAAGAGAACCCGGTGCTGAAGAACACGCTCATCCAAGAGGTTCAGGGCACCCTTAGAGTCTCAAACCAAGAGTTCAGTGAGAGGTATCAAACAGAGGTCGCCACTTTCAGACATCAGGCTGAGATACTTAATAGTGAGCTGGAGAGGGAAGTCCAGGCAAATGCAGACAGGATGGTGGAAGACCAGCAATTCATCAAGAACTTACAAGTGGAACTGAACACCCAGCATAGAAAAATGGCAGAAACCAACATCTCCCTGCAAAACACCCTGGACAAGGAGAAAGATCACATGAGAGAGATAGAGGAGTTGAGAATTCAGCTCAACTCTCACAAACAACTTCTGAAAGAACATGAGGAGCTGAAAGAGGAACAAAAAACCACCAAGGAGAAGTTTGACGCTGAGCTTCAGCTAGAAAAACAGAAATATATGCTTCTCCAAAAAGAACACAAGAGCCACAAGGCGATGGACGACCAACAAGACCAGATGAACCTGACAGCTGAGAAGGAAGACCTGATTAAGAGTATGAGTGAGAAGGAGGAAGAAGATAGAGAGATTACTGAAGCTGTCAAAGTCCAAGAGGAGGCTGAGGACTCAGAGGAGCAGATCCCCAAGCAGGAGTCGTCTATCACTGAGGGACCAGCCATCCAACTCCAGGAGGGGCCTGAGGACTCAGAGATCACCAGTGCTGAGACTTCTGAATCAAGTGCAACAACCCTCACCCCCCAGGAAGAGCCCCAAGATTTGACTGGAGTCACTGAGATAGCGCCTCAAGTCAAACCTTCAATCTGGAAAAGGTTTCGACATTTTATTGGATTGAGGAAGCCAAAGTCCTGGAAGAAGAAGAAGAAGAAAGAGCCTACAATAACTCCTCAGCCCCATCCCTCTGACCCCTAACTAACCTTCCTCCCCCATTTCCTCACCCCCATCTTCACCCTCTTCACCCTTTTCTGTCTTAGTGGGTTTCCCCCGGGTAACTCCGGTTTCCCCCACTAATCAAACAAATACAACAAACAATTAAATAAAAAACAACAACTAAACAAACAAATGTGGATATTTAAAGTGTCACTTTTATTACAGAGAACAAGTATAAGTTTTTCCTAATTTACAAATGTGTGTCATGAGTCTTCATACAGTCAAGTTAATTATTATACTGTTGTCAGATAGGTATGAATTTAAAATCCTTAACCTACATGAATAAAGCATAACACTACCATTAGGTCTTTTTTTTGTTAAGAGTAATTGCAGAACCAGGCTCTGAAGGTTGATTCAAAAGTGTTTCAGTGTGTGGGGGAACAATGAACCACAATGTACATGCACATGTACATTATTCACATTAAAGCTGTATGTGCATTTGATGCCCCGCCTCAACACATGCCACGCCCACAATTTTGGTCAGAACAGAATTCCTTTAACACTAATTTAATCGTCAATATGTCGGCTATAGAATGTGTCTTGTTTGGACTGAATCGGAGTAAAACTCTAGGAGGAGCTCTCAAAAGTATGCAACCTTATTTAGGCGTCATTCTTCACATTCAAAGCTGTATGTGCGTTTGATGCCCCGCCTCAACACATGCCATGCCCACAATTTTTGTCTGATCAAATTTTTTTCTGATAATTTTTTCTCGTCAAGGTGTCTACTATAGGTTGCCCTTGGTTTGGAATGGATCGGAGAAATGCCTTTGGAGAAGATAACGAAAGTATGCACCCTTATTTTGTGACCCAGTTTTTCATGTTCAAAGCTAGGTGGCGCTCTTCCTGTTGAGTTTGGGATATGGGTGCAAGAGGCTTTTTTTGCGTCCTGATGCCATGAATATGCTTACAATTTTTCAAGCATGTAGCTCAAAATAACCCCTAAGGGGAAGGGTTTTTGAAAACTGTAGGGGGCGCTGGTGAGCACATTTTTTCGACTTTTTTTGCGAAACCCATAAAATGTTGCAATTTTTCCCAGGACTGATGAGTGTGTTGGATGAGGTGAGATTACGTGCATTTTAAAGTCACAAAAATCCATTTTCCGTCGTTTTTTTTTTATGCCCTGCCCCAAAGTCCGACACGCCCACAACTTTCGTCTAAACGAAATGCCTTTACTTTGTATTAATCGTCAATGGGTTTCCTATAGAATGTGCCTAGTTTGGACTGAATTGGAGAAAAGCTCTAGGAGAAATTAGCAAAAGTATGCACCCTTGCACAGACCCATTTTGGCCCATTTTTTCATGTTCAAAGCTAGGTGGCGCTCTTCCTGTTGAGTTTTGAATATGGGTGCCACTGACTTTTTTGTGCGTCCTGATGCCATAAATATGTGTACGATTTTTCATGCATGTAGCTCAAAAAACTCGATGCGTAGGGTGTTATTTTTACCTCTAGGGGGCGCTACAGACATTTTTTTTACGAGACCTATAATAACTTGCAATTTTCACCAGGCCCGATGAGTGTGCAAAAATACTCGCACTTTCATTAACGTTCAGGGGTCCAAAACTGCAATCTCCTATAATATGAAACCCTTAGGGTTACAATAGGGCCTTCGCCACCATCGGTGCTCGGGCCCTAATTAAGATTGATTGAAAGTAGGGGTAAGAATTGCTAGGTGTCTCACAATAGGACGCGATACACGGACCTCGATACCAATAATATCAGGACCAAGCGGCAACCTCTGGTTTCAAAATATGAAGCCCATGTGGAAGTGTTATAAACTGTAATTCATCGAGCGTCCACTTGAGGCTGGCTGCAGAAACACCAGAAACCACATACACACCCATTCAAAGAAGACGATCTTTACAGCAGAAATAAACATGTTTACAGCCTGGTTAAAAAGCGGCTTGGCTCTACGTCGTTCATCTCTCTATCGACACACACCATATGGGGGTGAATTTTTTTCTAACGCAACTGCTCTGAAGATATTAAGATTACGAGTTTTTGCCCAAATAAGGACATGACTGACTTGACTGACAGGCAGGAACACATAGCTGTTGGTTAGGAGGCTTAAACTCTGCCTCTTTATGTCACACTTTGACTGGTTGAGTTCAGCATTTCCAACATGGCTCCCACCGCCGAGTGGCTTCAAAACAGCGCTCATGAACAGACGGGTGACGTCACGGATGCTACGTCCATTATTTATACAGTCTATGATCAGGACCTAGCTATTTTGCCATAATCAATATATTGCAAGACAATAACATAATAAAACATCACAATATCTGATTAATTAGAGAATAACTCAACTAACTACAGAATACAAAATGCTCCTAATAAGGCAGAGAGCAGGATTAATACATTTATTTATTGCACTTTTGTTTGGGTTCACTGAGATAAAACAATGTACATGTTTTTAGTCTGTAAGTTTAATTAACCAAACTATACAACAACTACAAAATTGGTGTAAAAAGTACAGATTTCTTTGAAATTTTAGAATAATCTTCTAGTGCATATTAGTACTTGACAGGCATAACCAACTTGTGTATGTAAACCAGTTGACATATATGATTTAACTGTAAGACATAAACTTGTTTTTTTAACCTGTTTGGCTACACCTGTAACAGCTGCAGTCGTTTTCACCTTGATATCAATAGCTTTAGACGGCTCTCATTCAGTCAGCTTCCATTCCCCCACAGCCTTCAATAAAACTTCTGCTATATGAGCGCCACTGCAAGTCTCATGCACCACACTAGTTTATAGCACGTAAGAATGCATTCCAATTGTTTTGTTAATATGTTTTTATTTAACTTTTCCAAAACAGACACATAATAAATCAAACAATCAGAAATTGTCAAAAGGGAAGCTTATGCACCTAGAAAAAAAATCACATCTGTAGCGGACAATGTTCGTTTTACACTTCATTATAGTGACAGCATTGAAAACATAGAAATACACAGAGCAATACAAAGACAACCTAACCAAACACACAAAAAAGAACAAGAAAAAAGAAAGGGGAAAAAAGTGTGTGTTGCGGGGGGGGGGGGGGGCTCACATCAAAAATAGAAAGTTACAACTAAAGCAATTATGGAAATTAAATAAATCAGAGACAGCATCCAAGTATAGCAATCCTGCACAGTACATCATCAACACTCATGCCAAGGTACTTCTTGAGGCTCCTACACATAACAGATATTCTTACTGTGATCTACCAAACCTTTCATCACAATGGCTGCTAGTCTAGGGCCTATATAATCTAAGAAAGGGGACTATATATCAAAGAATACTTTGATCATACACTTTGATCTGTATGTCAGATATTCAATAGGTATGATATCAAAAATAACTTTGTGCCAACCGGCTATCGTTGGAGTTGTGTGGTCTATCCACCTCAACTATATGTTTTTCTTGGCACAGAAAGTGAGGACACATAAAAGTCTCTTTGAATGTGTGCTTTTGAGTTGTGCATCTGGCAACCCAAACAGTAAACACAAAGGGTCCATGTGTATTCCACTTGTTGTCAATGAAAGGCGCAGCAACTGACATGCAAAACTCTGAGGACCACGAAGTCCACCCATTGCAAGTGAGTGAAAGTCTCTGCAGACTTCAGTGCATCCTCCTCTGTCTTTTGTCTTTGTGGTTATGAAAGTGACAAGTGCATTTCTAGACTTCTTTCACTGCTATCTGATATCATCCTGCTTTCTTCCTTTTCTTTGGCCAGTTAACTTCCATCCATGCTCCCCTCATTGATGTCATTAGCTCCATCGCGAGGAATCCTGAAGAAATGATGAGATAACAAATTAGAAGGGGAATACTTAAAGAGTGCAATAAATTGTTGATTAGATATCTGTATTTGGTGACTGCATATTGATAACACTGGTAAAGATGACTATATCTTGCTGTATCAATAATTTGTCCCATCTGTACTATGAAATAACCCAAATTCCTTAAATGGATTGTGTTTACAACCATGTTCCCTCTGATGTCTGTTTATTGTAAATGAAGCATGATTACCATTCTTATGGTTATTTATAAACATTAGTTGTGAGCCATGTGTAAGCGTATCTTGCTGATATAATTAGTTATAATGTAAGATTTTTAATAATGGATTGTTCTGTTGGGATGCTTGATCGAAAGATAATAGGATCTACAAAACACCTTTAAATACAAACAATGAGAAACTGAAACACAGGAATATGCAACCCCAGAGAGCCTGGACCTATCTGACAAAATAAAATACTCAAAATTACTGCCACAATTTTACTATTGATCCTCCCACAGCTGAAGACTCAGCACAAGACGAGTTTAAACAGCCATCAATCTGTTAGAGTGCAGGAGAGGGGGAGGAGGCGTATCCATCCTGCTGAGTTAAGAGAAGGTTACTGGACACTGAACACCTCCTGCACAGCATGATGTGTGCATGTGTGTGTGTAAGATGCATACAGAGCACTTTGTACGCTTTGTGGGTTTTTTATGTGTGCGTGCGTGCGTGTGTGTGTGTGTGTGTGTGTGTGTGTGTGTGTGTGTGTGTGTGTGTGTGTGTGTGTGTGTGTGTGTGTGTGTCCTCCCTCTGGTCTCCTCACAGCATGCAGTAGTGAGTGACAGCTGGTGATTTTGAGCAGCAGCTCCTCTGACCTGAGGAACCCCAGGGTGCAGCTGTAAATAAAAGCTCATTCTGATTTAAACAGTGGCTCTCCACCAATTTGGCCCCCATACCTTATGTCCTGCCTACAACTCCACAGGCAGATGTTTTAAGCCAGAATTCTTTGATAAATCAACCACATGCTGGTTGCCCTATACCAAACAGTAAAATACAAAGTCAAGGGCCAGCAGGTGAACGAAGTGGAATATTTCACAAATTAAGAACCAGATGATTCCTCTCAGGAGATCAAGGAGATCAAAAATCATGGAAAAGGAAAGTGAATATTAGAACTGCATCCACAAGGCAGCTAAAATATGTTATTTTTCTTTGTTGAAAATGCACACGCGTATGGTGTCGTCACAATGAGGAGATTTGTCCAAAACAGTATCATTATACCTGATGAGTTCTTGCTAATTATGTTGCACCTTACTACAATTACACAGGACTTCCACCAGATCCGTGTCCGGTAACCGTCTCTCATCCGCTGCGGTCCGGCTCCGTGCTCTCTCGTCCGTCAACACCCACCGGTTGCATTTTCAGCACAGAGCAGGACCGCCGGACAGCAGGAGTCATGTGACCAAGGTTTTCCTGCAGCAATCGGCTCGTTCAAAATGACATTTCGTTGTCATACTTAAGTTAAAAACGATCTAACGATAACACAGTGTTTTATTCTGAAAATATGATACCTGACTTCCTGTCCCACTCCATCTGCTTTGTGCTGAATTGATGCATCGTGCTCCGGCCTCTGACAAAAATAGAAGTCTTGTGTATCTGATCTGTTGCGTTCCAACCTGCTGGATCAGAGACGCAGCCAGAACGCAACGGAGCGGATCCAGTGGAAGTTAACACATTGACTAGAATACAAATTTATCAGATCAGGTTCCATGAGGGATCGGAGATGGACTGGACACGGATCTGGTGGAATTTGGCCGTTACACAGGGCAGACACACCGCCTGAGACTAACACACAAACACACTTTCATGCACATTTCTGTGTGTACACATGGCCACAAACAGGATTAAATTCAAAGACAAGCAAAAACTGGATTAGAAACAACACAAAAAAGTCATTACTTACCATCATGTGAAGGATATTTGAGTTTGTCTGGAGATTTTGTCATACAAATACTTTGACTTGAGCAGTTTGATAAAAAAAACATGATGTCCCAGCCAAATCCTCTCTGTAACACCCTCCACGTCTTTACTGCTTTCAAAAAACATTACAAAAGTGACCTTTACTGGGACATCTACTGTGAAACATTTGAAGGAAGTGTTAGTGTTTTATAAATCTCTTTCTGTTATACACTCACACTTTACATCACATTACTTCATATAACCTTTTTACCCTTTTATACTGACGTGTTTGTTTTAAACTTACATCAAACTTACATTTAGGGCCTGTGTCCACTAACAGCATTTGTGGCAGTACCAACAACCTCAGTTTCAGAGCGTTTCTGTTATGAGTTGCTCGTATTCAGTTTCAGATTTTTCTTTGTGTTGTAATCTGTCTTTAGTTTTATGTTTAATTTTGTAGATAACCTTGTGTTTCATGTCTTGTGTCCTCCCTGTCTGTATTCTGCTTTAGTTATAAGTTATCCTGAAGTCTTCCTTGTGTTTTTTGTTAGTGATCCACGTCTTGTGTTGTATTCCTGGTGTGTGTATTTCCTTTTGTTTCTTAGTCTAGTCTATTGTGCTTTACATCCTGCCGTTGTGTGTTTCCCTCCACTTTGATTACCCTCATTAGTTTCACCTGTGTCTTGATGTCCCACCTGTGTTTGATTGCCCTGTGTGTATTTAGTTTCCCTGTGTTCACCTTCCTTTGTTGGATCATTAAATTGCCTCTTGTGTTCCCCATGTCTTCCTGCTTTCAGTGTCCCTTGTTATTCCTTCTCATGCTCCCCAGGGTTTCATTGCATTTTCTGTTGGACCTTTTTTGGATTTTGTTTTTCTTGACTTTGTCTTTTTGATCATTTGTTTATTAAATCTTCATAACTGTGAACATGGGTTTTTCATCACGTGACAGTTTCTCACTAACACATACTGTTGCTATATGTTATGAAAATTGTTTCATGTCACTTCCATTTCATTTGGTGTTGACTGTAAAGTCTGTTTTAAATAGCATTGTATGTTTTAGGGCAGGGGTGTCAAACTCAAATACACAGAGGGCCAAAATAAAAAAATTGGTGCAAGTCAAGGGCTGGACTGGTTTAATGTTTATTGCAAAACTTATTGAAATGAACTTATTGCACATATTGAACATTGAACTAGCAAATTGCCTATAAAAATAAAAAAAAATAAAAATATGTTGCATTCATTTCTTATTGTTCAATCTGCAGCTTATCTAATGAATGAGCTTTACTAATTTCTTATGAAAATATTTTTCCACAGGCCAACAACATTAGCAAAAAAAATTCTGCAAAGAAAAACTAAAAAATGCCCTGTGGTAGTGAGAAAAAGTGCAAAAAGGAAACATTAAAGCTCAGTCTGCTGCTCTGTGATGCACACTAGTCTAAGATACTCAGCATCTCATCTTGGATGCAAGTTCATCAATGTTTGGGGTCAGGCTCTGAGCTGAGGAAATCCTCAGGATTGAGTGAAGGTGTTCATCAGTAAGACGACTCCTGTGAGATGTTTTGTTTAACCTAATCAAAGAGAACAGTTGTTCACACAGGTAGTTCGGCAGCACGGAAAATGGCTCAAGTTTTCTTGCAGCATCAGCGTGTCCCACACGGGGGGGTGGTTTTAAAAGCCCTCACTGCAGCGTCTGTGATCACACGGCCCCGCCCCTGAAGCTGCAGGTTGAGCGCGTTGAGATGGCTCGTGATGTCACACAGAAACGCTTCTTCACACAGCAACTTTGTATCACGGAGCTCTGTTGTGTCTTTCCCTTTGCTCTCCATGAACTGACAGATCTCCTCACGCAACTCGAAACACCGTTTCAGCACTTCTCCTTGACTCAGCCATCGCACCTCTGTGTGATGGGGCAAGTCACCATATTCTGAACCCAACTCCTCCAGAAAAGACTGGAACTGGCGCTGATTTAAACCTATGGCTCTTATGAAGTTAACTGCTCATATTATGGTGCTCATCACATGGTCCATTTTTAAGGCTTTGCCACACAGTGATTCCTGGTGTGTGATGCAGTGATAACCTGTCAGCTCACCTGCGCTGATATCCTCCCGCATCTTCTCCCGGATCCTGCCCACTAATCCACTCTTTTTCCTGCACTTCGCGGGCGCTCATCCGTCGTCAGTCCCACACGCTTATCCAAAGGCAGCCTCATTTCATTTACACATCTGGATACCTCTTCAAAGAGATCTTTCCCCGTAGTTGTGCCATGCATTGATCTTAATCCCAAAAGTTCCTCTGTTACGCACATGCATATACTCTGCCTCCCACCTGTCTTGAACCCCCCTGTTTTCAAAGTCCACCTTTCGTTTATCCATTTTCGGGTGAGAGGGAAAGCTGAAAGTTGACTGCAGGTGACTAGCTTCATAAGGCTGATGATGAGAGGAGTCGGGTCACGGCTATCGCGTGCAGGCCCTCAATTGACATGCAGTGCATTGTGGGACTTGTAGTTTTAGTGGTGCGTGCAAAATACCGTCAGGCCAGCTCTACAAATAATTTGATATCATCTCGCGGGCCAAAGAGTTTGACACATGTTTTAGGGGGTGTCTCCACTGCCGCTGTTTTTTTGCTCTGGCAGCGTCTGTTTTCTATGCAAACTCTGTGATTCAGCGTTTTCAGTGCTCATCGCAAAAAACGCCCTCAGCGTCAGCTGATTTTTATTGCAGAGCTCTCAGATAAAAAAAGTTCAACTTTTGGAACACCGCCGCGCTCATCAATGTCACTACTTGATCACCATCCAATCAGAATCAAGAAGGGGCTGGACTACTCTAATCATCTTTGTCAACACAATGGCGGAGGTCTGTGCAGAGGAGAAAAGTCATCACACTGGTTTTGTTGAGATATAATTTCCTGGTTTAGAGCTGCTGCTGATGCTCTGACACGATTTCCTTCAATATTTTTTACAGTTTCATGTTAAAATGCCATTAAATTAAAGCATGTATGACGCATACAGAGCATTTTAGAGCATACCTAACGGGACGCGGAAGTGTCCCAGGACGACCTTCGTTACCTAGCAAATTCTGGTTACATTACTTTATATTTTCCCCTTATCAATGGAGTTTTTTTTTAAAAAAAAGAAAGGAATTGCTTCCTGGCAGCTCCATAGATGTGGAAATGTTACCTAAGAGAAAGGGATTGTGGTTAGTTTGTTCTCCAACAGTGTTTTTAAAAACGCTGTTATCAGAAGTCCCACTGCTTTTTGTGAGATGGGTAGTTCAGGGAGAAGTGACATTGACGAGCGCTGTGCTGTTCTCCAAGTTGAATCCTTTTCAGCGTAGAGTGCTGTGAGCGCAGCTACAAAAAGAAAAGATGCTTTGTGCTTACAGTGTGCTCTGAACACACTGTTGTGTGTAAATGTTAAATAGACTGTATTTACACAAAGCTTTCTGTAGTCTTCTGACCACTCAAAGAGCTTTTACATTACATGAAAAAAATCACCCATTCACATCACATCCATACACAGACTCACACACCCTTGTGGAGACACATTTGGGGTTCAGTTTTTTGCCCAAGGATACTTGGTCATGTGGACAGTGGGACCTGGGATTGAACCCCCAACGTCCTGACTGTCCTGATGCTCTGGCATTGCCTATGAAAAGTTGGCACTACAACACAAAGGTTGACAGTCTTTCACTCTTGTTTTCATATCTTTGTTTACCTGTATTAAGGGGTAAATGCAAATAATACAGTAGGTAAAAACGATTCACTTGCAAACCACAGGAACTCTTTTATTGTCACTATTCCTGCTCACTGTGATGCAAATATAAGTCGCATTACATTTCTCAACCCTGCTGTCATTTTTATGATGAGCACAGTCTCATTTGTTGGCCCATTTGTTTACATTCTTGCTTGTCCAAATGCTTTTGGATTACTGTGTAATTCAGTGCTTGTGTGTAACGTCATTATCCCTAATAGAGAACCACAGGTGGCTCTATTTATCAGTCTAAACACTGCAGTAAACAGTGTGACACAGACTGGCTGCACTGTGTGCATGTGTATCTGGGTGAGAAGCAGAGAGAGCACACAGAGTACATCAGTTTGTTAAAATGAAGGTGTTTCTCCCGTCCTTCTCCTCTAAAAAGCTCTAAAACCATGTGCAGTATCTCTTTCTCCAAAGATCAAACAGGAGAACCGTTTATAAGAACAACTATTGCACTTTTTAAATGTTTAACTGTCAAGCAAATATTGACATTGCAGGAGGACCACAAAGTATCTTAAACACACCTGAACTTGTGTAACTTTTCTTTTAGTGTGTTAAGACCTTTGCACACCTGAACTCTGGACGATTTCCAGACAAGTTCAGGACATTTAGTCCCTGACATTTGGCAGAATTGGCTTTTACAAACATCCCTCACTTACTAGATAGTGCAAACCAGTCCATTCCATTTTGGGCATCTGGGCAGATTGCACAGGAGGTGAAGCCCACCTTAATGTTGACTGTGTCTGGGCTGGTAATTACAAAATGCTAAGGGATGTTTTCATGACATGAACACAATCATTGCATACATACATTTGGTCAGTGAAACAGGTAACAAATAGTATGAAACAGTGAAAGTCATCGCTCTATGTGAACTGTCATCACCCTGCCCACCTGCTCACAGTGCATGTTCCAGCTGCGTTCATGCATCAACTCATCCAACCTCAATGCAACTTTTTACAAGGAGGCTGTTTAAAGCCCTCTTCAGGGGTCCGTTTCACAAAGCAGGTTTAGTGAAAACTCTGAGTTTGTTAACCCTGAAATGAGGGAAACTCTGAGTTTTCCGTTTCACAAAGGGAGGTAACTCAAACCAGAGAAAGAGGGGTAACTCTAGCCTGTTTCACAGAGGGAGGTAACTTAAACTCTCGATCAGTTACCGTAGTAATAGACTCTATGAACCTAATCTGGTTGGGACCAGGTTTTTCTCAATGAACCTCGAGTTTCTCTCAGTCTCCGCCCCCTTTCAGCCACGGTATTTGATTTCCTCATTCATTCAGTCGGCAGGCGAGTGTTGGCGTAGCGTATTTCTGCCGTCTGTTATTTAAAAAAATAATTCAAAAATCAATCAGTAGGCCGATATTAGGTGCCAACTTTTTGTTAATGATCCCGTGGATGAAGGTGCAGCATTATTGCGCAGAGAATTAAATATTTGTCGGGAGATGATAATCAGATGTTCTTTTTGAGCGGTACCGTTTCACTTCACAGTCGATCATCTACATACACAACCTAATCCGTCCGTACATTTGCAACATTACCCACCGTAGTCGTGCTCTTACATCCCAGCAGATATTGTGTATTACTCTGCGTTTTTTTGCAAATGTGAGTTTTTTGTATAATGTTGGAGATGCAGAGCACTTAAGTAAGGCCACTGCATGCAGGGCGGTCTGAAAAGTGTGCCTCGCCCTGAAACGGCTACTGAACACCTTCATCGTTTTCCCTGGACATAAACCGGTCAGAGTCGTCAAGGAGGAGTTCCACAGGATTGCAGGTGAATGGTGTAGAGATCTATTAAATTCATTTTAAATTATATTCTGTTCATGACATTGTGCTGCAACCTCAGAATGGGATTAGTAATTTTAATTCATTTTAGGATTTCCCAGTGTGATAGGCTGCATAGATGGCACACAAATCCCCATCACGGCTCCCTCACATAATGAGGCGGATTATGTTAACAGGAAGTCCATTCACAGCATAAATGTGCAGGTAAATGTAGATTGACTACTGTTTCAAAATGTTAAAGACTGCATCATAGTTCAACATCTGTCATTCTCTGCACTGTCAAGATCATATGTGATGCTGCCTACATTATTTCCAATGTGGAGGCCAAGTGGCCTGGGTCTGTTCACAACTCAAGGATGTATCGTGAGTCTAACCTGAGCAACAGACTGCATCGTGGTAAGCAGCCTAAAGATTTGCACAATATAATTCACTTGTCTCCCTCTTTTAATATACTCTAATGTATCCACTATACATTACAGGAGAGTTTGATGGCCCTCTGCTGGGTGACAGGGGTTACCCATGCCAACCAAGGCTGCTGACCCCTTACCCTGACCCTGAACCAGGCCCCCAATAGAACTTCAACCGGGCTCACTGCAGGACGAGAGCCCGGGTGGAGATGACCATAGGCCTGTTGAAAGCCCGTTTCCAGTGCCTACGTCACCTCAGGGTGACCCCTGAGAGGGCCTGTGATATTATTGTGGCATGTGTTGTTCTTCATAATATTGCCACTATTCAAGGAGAGCAACACCCTGCCCTACAAATAGAAGCTGATGATGACGACCCCATCCACCTGCCAGCTATGCAGGACGGCAGAGCAGTCAGAGACACCATATCCCGCATCCACTTCAGAGATTAAGACAACATCATCACCACTACCACCACCAACACAGCAGCAGTCAAATAAAAACATAGTACAAATTTCATTTAGTCTTCTTTATTTCCTACAAATACAAGAGATAGTTTAGTTAATGTTCCCGTAGTTAACATAATTAACATAATTCACCTGGGACCATGCACCCACCTCTAACTTGTGCTCTAGTAATTCAATTTCGAGATCTGCCCTTCTCATCTGGCGGTCCAAGAACTGCATTTCTTTGTTGGTTTTTTCTATTTTTTTCAGCAGAAATATTTTATAGCTGTCTTTCACTGGTAACTGGGAATACATAAGGAGGAAATTAAATTATACAGTTGCACATGAATTCCACAGAATGAACCTCTGGTGTTTACTGAACATCCATCTCACTGTGTCAATCTGTGCAGTTGAAGTTGAGGGACCCTCCTGCTGCTGCCCAGCCATGCCCTGTTAAAAAAGGATGACAATGTTTTAATACTTCAGTGTAGGCTAAATGTCACACTCTATTTTACACCATAATGTTAAGAAATGTGAATGGGAAGAGAACTAGCAATAACATATCAAATGTTACCTCTATAGGCCTTTCTGGTTCCCCCTCTGTGAAGGCAGCACACAAAGTCTCCTCGCACTCTTCATCCTAGATGAGTGATATGTCTCAGTATACTTAAACCACCATTTGGCAAAATCTTTGGAGTATTCCCTACTTACAGTTACAAGGTCTGTTGTGGCGTGAGGGGGCTCCACCAGGCAGATAGCACCATCAGAATCTGTTGGGAAAAAAAAAAGACATGAAAGGGAAATAAATATTTGTATGAATAGGCTTAAAAAAAGATATATAGGTCTAGGAATATTACATGTTATAAAGGCACTTGTGTCTTGGGGGGTGGGCTCAGAGGATGAGCTCCCTCCAGGGATTCCCTCAGTCGCTGGCCTTCCAAAATTCTGGCTCAGGGCCAGCGCCTCTGCCTCCGTTAGAGGTGGCGGTGCTCGGCCGCCACCCGTTTTACGGGCATCTGCTTTCTTTCTGTTGGCTGAGTAGAAGTCTGTGTTAGTTTAAATAGGCTTAATTATTTAACAGAACATGATATAGATGAAAATACATGCATGTGTGTGAAAACAGCATTATGTTGGAGATAAAGCAACTGCACAGTCAAACAGCCACTTAATATTTACTTTACAATGTAAAACATGATCAAAATGAGGTACCCCCATGATATTATGCCGAGGTCTTACCTGTTTGAACAATGTTTTTATATTTCATCTTAAGCTGCAGCCAGGTGCGCTTCTCCCCCGTGGGATTGCACCTAAATGAAATAAATGAATAGGCTACCATTCAAGCAGTTTCCCCCTGTGATTGCAATTACACTTAACATACGCATTGACCCGAGCCGCAATGTTCTCCCATGCCGTCTCCCACTGTTTGGCACCTGCAGCGGTGTTGCATTTAAAAAAAAAACATGCTCAAACTCGCCATATGAGCGAATAAGGATGTCCAGTTCCAGTGGGGTGAAAAATGCCGCCCTCTTCTTCTCCATTGCCATGGTGACTCGTCGAATCGGGGCTCCATTGATGCTGTCTTTTTAAAGTTGTGGTGCATGTGCTTAACCCCAGGTGAAAGTACTCCAAGTTGATCTGACTAACTCAAATCAGCTGTTGTGGAACCAAAAACTCAGAGTTTCCTATCTCAGAGCAGATCAACTTAGAGTTCAGGGTTAGACTCAGAGTTTGTTGAACCTGCTTTGTGAAACGGACCCCAGGTCTAGATGAGCACATTCAGAGACGTGCACCCAGGGCGTGAAATTAACTTTTTACCTCATCTGCCATTGGCTAGTGACCTCCAAAAATTTACTGGCCAAATAAAAAAAGTCATGCCTTATTTATTGAAAATAGTAACAGCCATGTCAATTTTTCGTTTTTTTTTTAAACGTGGTATAGTGACATTACTCCGTTTAGCTGTTCCTCTTCTTGATCGTCTCCTGCCTCTTTGTTTATCCTTTTTGTTTGTGGTGGCTTCACGCCGGGAATGTGTCGCCACATCTTCATCGTAACACTCTTCCCGCCGTGCTTCTTCAAGCAAAGGGAATGAATAGAACTCCAGTAGCTGACATCACGCCGTTCCCGATGTACCAAATCACAACACAAGTACAGCGCGC
This sequence comes from Notolabrus celidotus, assembly GCF_009762535.1. Classification (NCBI taxonomy): domain Eukaryota; kingdom Metazoa; phylum Chordata; class Actinopteri; order Labriformes; family Labridae; genus Notolabrus; species Notolabrus celidotus. The sequence continues at coordinate 4,167,597 of NC_048281.1, read as the reverse complement.
CACAAGGGTCAAAATAGCCTGACAGTCTGCAGAAATGGGCGAAAGTATGAAAACAAAACCTCACATGTAATACAACATTTTCCATCAGCCACTGGTGGGTGTGTGTTTTTGTTTTACATGCCAAACTAATGTTTTCCCCTCCATTGGTGCTTGAGTGTTAATTTTACACCCTGTGTACACCCCTCCAAGAAAATGCCTATAAATTTCCAGTTGTGCAGTTTGTGTTCATACAGTGGAAATAATTAAGGATGTTTTAAGTACTCCAATGATAGCAAATTATGGGATATCTAGGAAAATATAATTTATAAATTAAGGATGGAAAAAAAAGCGAAACCAATGCACAGAAAAACACTTCTTCTCAATACTTCTATTTTTAAAGCATTTTATGTCATACTGTGTTCTTAAAAAACATGTTACCAGCAATCCTGACCTCAAATGAGGAGAAAAAATCGTCTCTGCTTCCATCTCTGGTGGGATTAACGGCTGCGTTCCTGGACATATGGATATTTTCTGCCAAGCACCTTGCTAGCCTGCAGGCGTTGGATGGTGGAACAAACAGCCCTCGTGCAGAGTGGTTTCCAGCAGTACATGGGTAGCTGTTATTCTTTGTTTCACCTGGTTTCTAAATCCTAAAATACTCTACAAGCATGCCCACCATAGTGTCCAGCTTGGCTGTCCTGTCTTTCACCATTTCTTGGCTGTATCCTCGAATGCAAGATGGCTTTGTTTACAGGGACTCATTTCTCCTGTAGACCAGTGTGACAGAAGAAAACAGGACTAAGTAGGTGGACGCTGCACGGTCTTGCAAACACTTGAAATGCCCATAGACCTGATGCGGATGGCTTTTTCATTGTTTGCTGAAGCTTTACTAAAGAAACCATCAGATCAGTGCTGCAGAAAGTGGGGATCCATGCACACTTCTGTCTATTATGATGATCACATCACCCGTCCTCCAAAACCTCCACTGGCTTCCTGTCCCCCGACTCACTTCAGACTCCTCCTCCTGACTTACAAAGCCCTCAATCACCTGGCCCCCTCCTATCTCACTGACCTGCTTCACCCTCACAACCCCTCCCGTGCTCTCTACTCCTCTGATGAAAACCTCCTCTCCCCACCCTGTAGGACCAAGCACCGAACCCGGGGCGACAAGGGCTTACTCCATTGCTGCCCCAGCCCTCTGGAACTCTCTCCCCAAACACATACGCAACTCCACTGACCTACAAACATTCAAATCCCACCTCAAAACACACCTCTTCAGAACTGCTTTTAACTGTTCATGTTTTATAACACACTGTGTTTCTAATTTGTTTCTTTTATTGTGTCTCTTATTGTGTGCTATTTGTGAAGTGTCTTTGAGTTCTGTGAAAAGCGCTATATAAATAAAATGTATTATTATTATTATTATTATTATTGTTATTGTTATTATTATTATTATTATACACCCATTTATTTATTATATTGCTTAACCTGTCATTACCGGACCACTATCACACCATGTCAACCTGTCACTATTGATCCATTTTTAATACTGCCTGTAATTACTTCTATTTTATCCATTGTAACATTTGTATATATCTAACTTATATTCAATCTTTGTTCTATCTTTATTCATCTATCTTTATTTTTACTTATTTTATTTTACTAATTGAAACTTTTTCTTGATTGTACTTATGTCTGGGTTGCTGCAACAACTGAACCCCCCCCCCCCCAATCAATAAAGTAATATCTTATCTCATCTTAGGGCCTAAAAATAAAAATCTAAATTTTTCTTTCCTTCTTGAAAAAAACTACAAATGACAAAGGAAGACATTGCAACTCTAATTGCTGCACAAAGCACTGCACTTCTTTGGGAAACAGATGTTTCATTAACACTGGTAGCCATGTTGTTGTTGTTGTGTGTCTTTGTAGGAAGTAAACAAGGGGTAGGTTGTAAACTTTGGTGTTAAGATAAGGTAAGATACTCCTTTATTCATCCCGCAACGGGGAAATTCACAGAGTTACAGCAGCAAACAAGAAGATGTACAGTACAAGAATTTAACAAGAATATATTTAGAAAAGAAAAGTCCATAAGAGACGACAGCTTGGCCATAATTCTCAGCCACCACCTCCACAGGGTCCAGGACTGAGCTGGCCTTCTTCACCCGTTAGTTCAGTCTTGCTCTTCTCTATCCTGTCCACCCACAGGTGAAATCCTTCCAATGTGGCGTTCATGTCCGGTGTTAGCTCTGTTAGCATGATGCTACTCTGCCAGTATTCCCTCTGGTGCTGGGTTAGCTCGTCCACCTTATCGTAGATAGATCTTATATTCCCGATAACGGTGGGTGGAAGGACAGGTCGATGTCGTCTTTTCTTAGCTTTCACCTCAGTACCAGCACGTCCTCCTAGCCTCCTTCTCCTCAGCTCGCAGGGAATATCGGGCCTAACATCGTTTAGCATCGACATGCTACGAGATGCTAACAGCTCGTATGTAAACAATGCGACCATAGTTACACTTAGGATCTCCGGACACACACAGGAACAAAAATAGTAAAAACACCACTGCAAACGTAGCCAGTCTGGTGTCCATGGCCAACAAATGAGTCATTCAAAGTCATGACAGGCTCCAAATACAAAGAGAACTAAACAGATATAAAGAAAAGTCGAAAGAAAGAACAACAAAGAGAGAGCTGGAACTTGAGCGGCACTTAGAGAGCATACCTTGATTCCATTCCTTAATATCATCCTTGAGCAAAAATCTGTTAGATCATGTTATTGATCTATCGCCCGGCCCTACTACAGCCCAACAGGTGGCAGCAGAGGGAAACGCCCCATGAATTGAGACATTTGTGTCATAAACACAAATTCAAAGTTCATTCAGCTTAGCAAAAAGGCCTTTTAATGTATTTTAGTACCCTGTTGCTTTACTTAACATATGGAGTGTGTTTATTATGGGTTATCTAACAGCCTCTCCTGGAGAAAAATGTAATGGTTTCCTTTACTTTAAAATTGAAAGCACAATAATTCCTTCTTAAAATGTAACATTCGGGCAGTTTTTGACTCCATGTGATTTTTATAAGACGTGACATTTTGAATAATGGATTGTTTACTTTGTAGCCTATGTCATTTCAGGGAAAGATTTGCTTTCTTTTTTCATTTTTCAAGACTTCTCAATTATTCATGATCACACTCACCACTGTGCCTTACTCTTCTAGTCACCCTTTGCTTTTCCTCATTTCTGCATCTCCTTTTCTCTTCTTCTCACATACTTCTGTCCTCTCTCTCCTCTCTGTCTCTCTCCCTACAGGCTACGCAGACCCTTTTCTTATGAGAACCCTAGATCTCAGTCCCAGCTTTACAACAGCTCAATATTGTATCATCTATCACTCTGCATAGAGCTGCGGGCCGCATCAGCCTCAACGGACAGGAAACAAGATTTATTACTGAGGACGACGCCCTGCATGTGCAGGGAAGAGAGCAAAGGGAGAGATGGAGATGCAGTTGAACAGAAATGAAGACTAAAACGTGGCAGGAAGAGAGAAAGTGAGCGACATGGACTAAAAAGAGGGTGCAGAGATGGAGACTTGGCATCAGAACAAGTAAGAAAAGGGTGTTTTTTGGAAGGAGACAATGAAAGGAAGGAAAAAATGATTATAAAAGGAAGAATTATAAGCAGAGAGAAAAGATGGATGTAGTGAAAGAGAGGGCTAATGAGCTTGAGTGATTGAAAGTGTAATGTGTGCGTGTGAATGCGTGTGTGCGTGTAAATGATAGACGCAGTGCTTAAAGGCCATTGCGGGTCTGTGTGTCCATTAGGTGTTTGGTAATGACTGATGTTGTGTGTGTGAGTGTGTGTGTGTGTGCGCCTTCAGTAATCATCTGCGTCAGTGTGATTGATGACTGACCACAGTCGCTGTTTAAACATTTAAAATCTTTCAGGACAGAGGAGGCGAGGAGGAGAGTGATGGTGGAAAGAAAGAGAGAGAGAGAAAAAGAAGAGGGTATTAAGGATCAAACTGAATCCTACACAAGCACAAATCCACATCAGCACCATCACATTTAAATCTTTCTTTTGGGCTTTGTTCTAACTCTACCAGAAAAACACACAGTTCCCTTAAGTAGTAAAATCTCCTGACTTGCTTTTTAAAGGGCTATATTTTGCTTTGCCTCACCGTGTAGGGATGGAGGGAGGACTCTGATCAAAGCTCATGTAAGTCCAGAATGTACTGAAGCTAAAGGTGCTGTACTATTCTGCATCCTCCTCTTTCCCAAACTGTATGAACAGTTTTATTCACCATGTTGTGGTGACACAATCATTTATTATACCAAGCTCACAAACAATGTTTCTTCAAGTGAGCAAAGCAGCACATTTCTAACTGTGCTCCAGGTTCAAGTGGATAGTTGGGGTCAATGGCATGTGCCCAATGAGTGAGATTGTCATAGTAAAGGGACAGATTTCAGGTCAGGCTTTGGCTGAAAAAGCACTTTGGTTGAGTAAGGAGAAAAAACAGTCACTGGAGGGGTCGTTCATTCACCCTTATTAACATTCTGGGAGCATGCTCATACAAACTCACTGCAAAAACTCAAAACTAAGTCAGTGTACCTGTCTTATTTTAGTCAAAATATCGTATTAGACTTAATATAAACCAGAATTGGGTAACCAAACATTACATTACAAGATATTGCAAGAATTATTTTTAATGAGTGAAAAAAGTGCCAATGGGGTAAAAGGAAATGTACACAAGTTTCTTGAAATAAGAAAAAGGTGCATTTGAGTTCCAGGATCTTTTAGCCCCGAGAATTACTTCACCATAGAAGCAGACGGACAGGCAGGTATCATTATGATCAACACAACAGTTAGCCTGTTAGCATGGAAGAGCCTCAGCTGGTGCTGTTTTAGATGGTGCTATATTTCATCACAGATGGATTCACTGAATCAACACGTGAGAGGAGATAAGCGCGAGTAGCAAAGACGTTTCAACATGACTTTGAAATCCTTTTGAACTCAAAAAGCCGTGGCAGAGATCGGCTGGTGTTTTGGTTTAAACAGCGACCCTGTTAACTGGAGACTTTCAGCCGGATGCATCCAACATGAACGTCTTTAGACGATCATTAAATATGGATCATTAGATATGCATTCCCAGGAACCCCCACTGTGTTTCAACAGCTGTGTAAACTCCACAAACAGGGTCACTTTTAAAACCTTAACACCGGGAGAGACGCATTCACGGTGTGCTGAGAGAAGACTACTGTTACAAGCTGATAAATCAAGAGAATCACAGCTTCTTCTTTTGAAAAGTACACACACATACAAAAAAGATAGAACAAATAAAAACTAATGAAAGAAAGAGAAATCAAGTGAAGCACAGATGTGTGTGATGTTATTGTGGACGGCGGGCGGAATAAAAACACTGCGGTTAATCTACCAATCAGACACGTTCAGCATTTTAGGCCCTGCCCCCCTAAAGCCCCAGGACCTTTGAAAAGTACTACCCCCCTAGCAGGGGCTTTTTAGTGGGGAGATAATGTACCCCTGAACTAAATTTAGACCCTGGGTCCACCGGTCGAAACGCACGTAGTTCAGGGGTAAAGTTCCTCTGGTCGAAAAACGCCGATAATGACTTAATTTAAGAAACTTTGTCATTTGAAATCTTGTATTGAGATGTTTATCTGGGCATATTACATCTGTGTGGCTTATTTTGAAAAAATTATCACGCCCATAGACGAGATCATCGCACGAGAGAAGTGGAACCTGACCGCAAATCATATAGACCATGCAGAAAAATTGTCCTTGTGAGAGCTTACATGTCAGTCACATGCAACATTTCTCTGCTCAAGAGAGCAAATGTTCATCCTGTGAGAGGAAAACTAGAGGTAGTACTTACTTAGTAAGTAGTACTAAGTAGTAACTTAACATACTAAGTAGTTCTACTTACTTACATTCTTCTTAAAGCTGCTGTGAGGAACTTTTGTTTTGTATCAATTCTGGCGCCCCCCTTGTGGACAAAGTGATACCTCTTATCTCTTGTCCTATACATGCAAAAGAAGTGTTTTTAACAAAAACCTCATCCTGTTGTGTTCAACAGTGAACTTTATCAGGCAATGTGATTATTTTCCATGAAAACAGTCAAATAAAGGCTGTTTCTGAAGCGAGATGTCCATCATCTGGTCTGGCACCTACCCCCCCAGGGTGGTTTCAGGCATTAAAAATTACAACAGAGAAGGTGTCAGTGTTGCTGCTGATGGACTTGTTTGCTATTGAAGGTTATAAAGAGGCATCAGTATCATTTTCAGTCTGTTTCTCAGCCAGTTCAAAACTCCTCACAGGGCCTTTAACCAGAGGGTTAAGAAATTACTTGAATTAAGATGTTGTTCTTATTCAAGAAACTTGACAGGTACATTTTTCTTACCCCATTGGCAGATTATTTTTCACATTTTGGGCATGTAATGTCTTAAAATGAGACATCTGTCTGGTAAGTGTTGTTAACTCAAATTCTAAAAAACGTTTTTTTCTAGAAATAAGGCAGAAACACTAGCCTAGTTTTGAGTTTTGTACTGTTGAAGCCCATACAAGCAGGATACTAGTTGGTCTCAGACTACAAATTTTCTCTATATATATACCCTCTATAAACCCTCTCCTACAACAGAGCCATTGAAACACACTAACAGATTGTAAACACATCTAGCTACTGCTAACTGCCTCTCATTGTGCGTTTTTTAAACCATGACATGTTTTAGAGGGAAAAGTTCTTCTTCAAAGAAAACAGCGGGGCATTTTAAGAAATAAGCATATTTTATTTCAGTCCCAAGAGTAAGAGGGAAAGATGTTATTCCCATGTTTGTGCTTGAAGGAAAGTCAAATGTACTCTTACTGAGATCCCTACCAGCCTAACATTTCAGCAGTGACACAGCCATTAATCCACAGTGGGGTAGTTTTACACTGTTGCATGTTAACCTGTAATGTGTAAACCACCCCTGGCAGTAATGTCCCATGAACTGACTGAGTGGATTTATTATTGGAACTAATAAAAGCAGTTCATTCCTCTGTGAAGAAACTGTCATATTGGATATGTTAAGAAAAAGTCATTTATGTTTCCAAAATCACAAAAGTGTCTCCCTAAGAAACACTCAAAGAAACCTTTAACAGGGAGAAAGGGTTAGAACCCACTGAAAAAAAGACAGAGGGGGGATCAGGGAATAAATAAAGTGAATTTACAATGTAAAATAAGAGGATGACAGCATATGAATATGTAATGCAAACACATAGAAGATGCTGCCAATACAAGAAGGGAACCAGTTCTCCTTATCAAAGAGACCTGAGGCCTGTACTTAGATATGAGTTCAGTAAGGGTGTAACGATTTATCTACTACATGGATGTATCAATTAATATTCCCATGATCGGACTACAACGATCTGTGCTCAGCAAGTTGGCCTTCCAGACGACATATATGGATCTAACATCGTTTTAAAAGGTAATAAATCGATTGTATCCATACTAGGAAATAACACATTGGATTTAAGCACGGCAGACTTTATATGGATGTGTTTTTTTTACACTTTTAATGATAAAGATGTTAAACGTTACTCAATTCAGGTTGCCTGTCTGTGACGTCATCACCACGCGCCAGCAGACAACAAAACAAAGCATGGCGGACGGCAGAGGAGAAGCCGGCGAGCGAGAAATGATCAAGCCACCATTGTGGTCCAGTGTGTGGAAACACTTTGGCTTTTGCAAAGACGGAGATGTTCTAAATAAGTCGCTCGCTGTTTGTAGGATATGTAAAGGTCAAGAAAAGTTACCACGGCAACACACCAAATCTATCCAACCACCTACTAAGGCGCCATGGGATTTCACACAACGCCGACCGTCCAGGCACCTCTTGCAGCGTTCATCAAGGTAACATCAGCTCTGCAGAAGCCTCAGGCCTCTCCAGCATGTTTAGTCAGAGACTAGGACAAAACTCGGCTCGGGACAAAAACATCACAACAGGAATCTAGGACTGTCCAGTATCAAGGGATTTATTTCACAGTCACACTGGTTGAACTTTTGGCTAAAAAGTTACTGAATCGATTTCAAGTCACTGAATCGTTTCTGATCGTATCGTTCTAAATGAACTAATATCGTCCTTTAATCGTATCGGCAACCACGAATCATGAAACGAATCGAATCGTTGTTAAAAAGAATCGTTACACCCCTAGAGTTCAGCATATCCAGGGTGTCTATTGATCGCCTGGCCCCCAACAATGGAGATTGCATGAAGTGGTAATCAACTGCTGGTAAGCAATTAATCAACCCAGTGTTTCCATGTGGAAGGGGTAGTGTTTCACAGCACTGCATGTTACTTCTAATCTCAGAGCAAACTGTAGTACTATACAAATATGGGAACTGGTTGAGCTAGGTTGACTGAGCAACACCTCAGAGGCTACGGTCCTTGACGCACTGGTCAAAGGTTTGACCAGAGACTTTGACACAGTGACGCTCTGCAACTTGACTTTTCTCTCTGCAACTCAGTCGAGGCAAATGACTGTCTAACATGAGTCTGGTCCTGCTCGAGGTTTCTGCCTGTTAGAGAGGAAGTTTGTCCTCGCTGCTGTAACTCTCTAAATGAAGCAAAGTGCTCAACTCATGGTGGATTAAGATGAGAAAAGGCCAAGTCCTACCCTGTCTTGATGTTGGTTCTTTGTAATAATTTAACATAGAGTGGTCTAGACCTGCTATGGTTGTAAAAGCGTCTTGAGATAACGTTTGTTGTGATTTGGCGCTATATAAATAAAGATTGTCTGATTTATTGATTCTGTTATGTAAACAAAATACATACAATACAAACAAAAAGATATCAAGAGAGTAAACACATAATCCATGCAGGTTCTCAGGGTGGCAGAGACTCAGTGGTAGAGTTGGTTGTCTCTCAACTGAAAGATTAGCAGGTAGCTACACAGCTTTCAGCACTTGCAGTCTTTGTGTTGCAGTGTTCTTGGACAAGATGCTGAACCCCCAATTGCTCCTGGTGTCATTACTGAGATCAATTAGTAGCAATGGTTACTTTGTAAAGCATCCTCTGTCTTCAGCGTACGGATGTGATACTGAATCCGTGAACTTTTGTGTGGTCTCAGGACTAGAAAAGTGTAGTCCATGTATCATCTAGGTAAAGAAGATTCTGACAAGAACCGAAACAGGCCTTCAGTAAAGAGAAGGAAGATCTTTAACAAACTAAAAAAACAGTTTAAAAGGAAACTGAGACTGCAGCTGCCCCTTCTGTAAGGATAAATAAAAACAACCCTCAGTACATACAGTGCACCGAGCTCCAGGATTAAGGGAGCCAATTGGTCAACAGACGGAGCCTTTATACGGGTCGACTTCTCATAGTAGAAAAGGAGGAAATCTAACTTTTTAAGAGACTGCTTTACTTGGAAAAACAAACAGCTGACAGTGCTGTCAACATTTAACCGCACACATGATTTAATTTGAAAAGCAGAGCTCTGGATTGCTTCACGGACACAGGACAAGAAACTGTTTTTTTGCTCTCTGAAGGAGCTGGAACGGTTTCTGTGAGAGAATTTGATCATTCAGTGTTTAAAGGATTCTGGCAGCGAATTTTGGATGTCACACAGAAAGCTAACAGGTGTGGGATGTGGAGGTGGAAACAGTGGGAGGACTGGAAGGAGAGAAGAGAAGTCACAACTAAAGACAGAATAAAGGAAGCAAAAGTTGCCGTGGATGACAGATGGGTTTAAGAAAAATAAGTGTCTAAGAAAGAAAAGGCACGGAGGACAGAGGCGTGGAGATGGGGAAACGGAAAGAGGGAAAGGAGACGGACTAGCAGAATGTGTTTGGTGTGTGTTTTATGTGTGTGTGTGTGTGTGTGTGTGTGTGTGTGTGTGTGTGTGTGTGTGTGTGTGTAAGTGTTCCAGCCCCAGACAGACAGTCACTCCACTCCAACAGTCTGGATGCTCGACTGTTCTCAGGCCCTCCGATATAATTCAGCCGTTCCGCCATGTCAAGTTCCCTGTCGCGGCCCTGTAGAGCCCGGCACGCCTCCCTTTCTCCTCGCTTCCATATATGGGCATCCTGTCCCCCCACGGTGCTCAAAGGGATTATTATGTTTACGTCTGCGCTGCTCCAGTGACCCTGTGACAGCCAGGAGAGAGATTGTTCATGCTATTTCCACTCTGATTTCTGTGACGGAAAACCTTCTCCAGGACTTTAGTGTCAAAGAGATGTGTGTTTGTGTGTGTGTGTTTGTGTTTGTGTGTGTGCTGGTAAAGGACGGATTAAAACTTCAAACACAAGCACATATATACAAAGTAATGTGGTTTTATATTTCATATTAAGAAAATTTACCATGCAACATATCATTGAACATAAGGCAGGCCAGGCTCAGATTACCAGAGGAAAAAAATCCCAGCAAATGTTGTAATCTATGCATGAAGCAGAGAGTTGTAGGCTACCAACCACAGGACAATTTTGGCTTAGCAACAATGTCAGCAGCTTAGCCAAGTTCTCTCTTCATTAGTGTTGCCTGGTGTTATGGTAATTTCTTAATATCAAACTGTTTGATATGAAGAAAGTGGAAAGGGGTCTGTTACCTGTTCAGGTTCAGACATTTTCAGGACAGCTTGCCCCTGAACTTTTTTTTGAATTTGTTATTCGCACATGCCCCTAACAGTGTGACGTTTGCTCTGTCAGACTGGAGGACGTAAGTTTACAGTATATCAGCAGAGTTTGTTACTTTAGACTGATTCAACCAAATATAAGAAAAACAGAAAGCGCCAAGAGGACAAGTTGCAATGGCAAATCTAACCTAGAGAGACGTTGGTTGTTTTCGAAACTGCCTACTATACTAGCAGTACGTACTGATTTGGCCAAAATTCAGTATGTGGCAAGTGAACAAGAGCAAAATCTGCAGTATGCCAAAACTCCCTGGATGTCGCACTGATCTGGGAAAATGTCTCAGTATGCATCGGACCATTCTGCCTTGTATACTGTTTCCCATAATGCATAGCGCTAACGTTACGCCTTTTCTTTTTACTCTTTTTTGATGGCGGCACTCAGTTTTTAGGTGCTGTAAAAATCATTAAATTACATATAAACCACTTCTTAACTTTTTAAATCGTAAGTGATGCTAAAGAAGCAGTTTCTCTATCAGCTTGGCCGTTGTTTACTTCCGCTTACCGAAAACCGGAAATCCAGTGACTTCTGGCTCAGCATACTGCATAACCAATCGAACAGAACAGTCATACTGCATACTAAATTCAAATGCAGTATGTAGTAAGCAGTACCTAATGCCTACTACATTCGTAGGTAGTATGTAGCAGGCCGTTTTGAAAACAGCCATTGTTTCTTTAAGTACATACAAAGGGTTAAATACACCACAAAGTGTGCTGCAGAGCAACAAGCTTCACTGTGCACTGGTGTTGTTTGCGTTAACTTAAAGCTAGGGTTGGTAGTCACATAAAACTAGCATGAATTTGAAAGTAGCATTTCCTCAGGACTCCATCTAGCCCCTCCCCCCCTCCCCTCGGAGCTCCTCCAAAATGACGCCCCCGCTCACATGCACAATTGGCACTGATTCGTGACCATGTGATGGTGACTGATTCAAAACCGGTCCTCAGCACATGGTTTGTGTTTTGCTCTACGTCAACTCATGTCTCACTCAGCGGTAAGAAAACACCAAAACATTCTCATAGTGAAAGTTAAAATCACAAACAAACAGGAAATGTACGCTCTGCAGGAGGCGGGCAGAACGGCAGGACAGGATTTGATTGGTTTCATCATTTAGCTCCTGATGGCAGGGATTGGTTGGTGTTTTCCCAGTTTTACTCCGGCTGTAGATAGCGGCTTTTTTTTACCTCTTTTTTAAGAACACATTGTGTATTGATGCCATCAGGACATAAAGATCATTTTAACCAGTATAACAAAAAGTGAATCTAAATCTGACTACCAACCCCGGATTTAAACAAGTCTTTATCCACTTACTTGGAACAAAAGAGTCCCCTTTCTATGCAAATAACTCCTAATTCAAAAATAGTTGCACTGCAGTATTTTTGTAATGCTGGCTTCATCTACAATTTGTATGTTTGCCTTTATATCAATGCAACAAACTGGACCTCATTGACTTATACCATTTGTAACATTTGTAACATTGTATATATCTAAATTGTACTCTAGCTTTATTTATCTATTTCATTTTACTTATTTTTATTTTTATTTTATGTTTTATTTTATTTTTATGTTATTTTGTTTTTTTTATTATTTTTTTTTTTTTTATTTTGTACTTATTTTGTACTTATTTTGTGCTTATTGAAACTTCTTTCTTGATTGTACTTAGGTCTGGGTTGCTGTAACAACTGAATTCCCCCCCGGGGGATCAATAAAGTAATATCTTATCTTATCTTGTACAAGAAAACAGTGGAACTGATCACTGGCAAGCAGAAACCTGCTGCATTCACACATCAGCTCACCCTGATTTGTGGGAATTCCCCAAGGTGCTACCAAGATAAAGTGTGAGATAAATGGGGAAGATGAATTAAGTTGATGAAGTTCACACGTTTAGCTCATCCTTAAAAATGTCAGTATTTTTAGATGTGAAGTGCATGTGTAAATACTGTACATTTCTTTATTCAGAAACCAAATAAATAATGCCACAAAAAGGAGATTATAAAAAATACTGAGCTATTCATTGTTGCAGTCATGTTCTTCAAAGTGTTGTTTGGGAAATGGTGTGAAGTGTTTTTAGTGTGGCATGTAGTCATGTCAGTGCAGAGAACTGATCTGCAAGAGAAAGGAGCACGGAATTGAGACAGAGTGTGATGAAAAAGGAAGCTTGAAAAAAAGAGGAAGAGTAGACTGGGAAAAATGTTGGCTCTTTAGATGAGTGTGTAGAAAAGCGTCCTGGCATTGGAACAGACACGCCCCATCACACAACAGCCGAGACATTAACTTCTCTGCTCCCTCTGTTCCCCCCTGCCATCACTCTTTCTCTCCCTCCCTTTTTCCTTCCCTCCATCTGCTCTGCCACTGCACCTGGCCTCTTCACTTTCTCTCACTCCATTTCCTCTCTTTCACTCCCTTTTACCCCTTCTCTCATCATTCCTCTTTCTTCTCTGTTCGCACCATATTTCCCTCCTCTTCCTCTCTCGCCTTTCTGCAACTGAATAGTTCTTTCTCCTCTGTGCGTCTTCCTCAATCTGTCGCTTCTCTCCATCTGACAGCGCCTCCATCTTTACTACTGCCGCTTTTAACTTCAATGTCTCCTCCCTCTCTTTTTGTCTAACTTTTCTTTCTGCAGCTTCAAAACTCACCCCGAAATCTTTCTTTTCAACCCAAATTCTCAGTTTCTCTTTTTTCTAAATGCTCATATTTCTTTCTTTCCTCCACGGAGCAGGTTTTCTATTCCCACCCTCCCTCTCTCCCCTCTGAGGTACGCACTGTGTCTTCGTCTTGGCCCAGCATGAGTGGACCATGTCTGGACACACCGAGTCAAGACCACAGGGTGACTCTTCAAAGAAAATACTCCTGGAGGGGCCCAACGGAGCGGCCATATGGTGGATTATTGAGCGAACAGTTCCACACACTCAGGGAAGGAGACACAACACAGCCTCCGACAGACGCCCAGTGTGAAGGAATGGATTGTGTCCCCTGTGACCGCTGGGCATGTCCACCACTCATTAGTTTCCCATGGAGAATTGATATTATTCACAAAGCAGCCCGGCTCGCCTCGGATCACAGCGCTGACCGCATGAATAGGTGGATGACATGTGTGTGGTGGCTTCGAAGAGTTCAGGAGAGGACTCAGTGAACCATTTTAAATCAGATTACACCCACGTAAAAACACATTTGTACACATTTAGACACTGACCCATTTGATTGAACTCTTAATAAAGTGATAAAGAGTACATTGAAGTGAAATTTGTCCATTCAAATGCAAACTAGAGTAAGAGTGGACTGGTGAACCAGCTCACAAACAGTTTGAGCCAACTAAAGACAAATTAAAGACAACTAAAGAGCAGGTTTGGTATTTACCACGCTCACTCTCTTCATTTATACTTGCCATCACAGGCCAGACACACCAAGTAGCCTACAGCACAGGTTGACTGGAGTGTCAAACCTCTGCAGGTATTTAGTTATAGACTAAAGTATTACAATTAAATAATACACATTTTAAAATATAGCCCAGTGAGGTTAGTGACTTAAGTGAAAGAAAACAAACAAGCTCCTCCAAGCAAGCTTCAAAATAAGGTGAAAGTCTAAATGGGAGAAAAACACAAGAGAAATTACCTCTTTGCCTTCATGGAATAGTAAAAAGTCATGAATTAAATATCAGTCTTAATCAATCCCATTTTTTTTGTTGAGAGCAACCCATCCAGGTACTTTGCCTTTGAGTCCTGTCCTTCTTTGGGAACCCTTTATCTGACTAGTTGTGATTAAGATTCAGGTGTTATGGATGATTTAATCCCCTAAATTAAATCACTGTTTTTTATTTTGTTTGTTGAAGCCCAAATTACATTCCCAGTCAGGCAAACAGATGAATCCTGACTTTGTTGATCTACAATCACATCAAATTTAAAAAGATACAAGTTTCAGGTTTACATGATCGTCTCTTAAGTCTGCCTTCATCAATGTTGCCGTTTTTTACGGTTTACAGTTTTATTACCTTTTCATCTCTTTCAAACTTCATACTATTGGCTGTGGTTCAGTAGTCATCTTCTCTCAATCTGAAGGTTGGCAGTTTGATCCCAGCTCCTGCAGACACATGCTTGCTGAAGTGTCCTTGAGCAAGACACTGAACCCCAAATACAGTCGTATGAAAAAGTTTGGGCACCCCTCTGAGGCTGCATAATAATTTACTCTGTCTTCACAGAAAATGATCAAAGTGGCATGTCATTCATTGTCTAATCAAAGCTGAGTACTGGGGTGTTTTCCAGACAAAAACTTTAAGTGTAGCAATACTAAATTGTATGAAATTAAATTAGATGTCAAAAATAGGCTGTGCAAAGGTTTGGGCACCCTTGTCATTTTATTGGTTGAATACCTGTAACTACTTAACACTGATTTATTGGAACACAAAATTGGTTTGATGAGCTCATTTAGCATTGAACTTCATAGACAGGTGCATCCAATCAAGAGAAAAGGTATTTAAGGTGACCAATTTCAAGTTGTTTTTCCCTTTGACTCTCCTCTGAAGAGTGGCGACATGGGGACTTCAAAACAACTCTCAAATGACCTGAAAACAAAGATTGTTGAGCATTATGGTTTAGGGCAAGGCTACAAAAAGCTATCTCAGAGATTTCAGCTGTCCGTTTTCACTGTGAGGAACATAGTGAGGAAATGGAAGGCTACAGGCACAGTTCTTGCTAAGGCCAGATGTGGCAGGCCAAGAGAAATATTTGAGAGGCAAAGGCTAAGGATGGTGAATATGGTCAAAAACAATCCACAGACCACCTCCAAAGACCTACAAGATCATCTTGCAGCAGATGATGTCAATGTCCATCATTCAACAATTGAGCGCACTTTGCACAAGGAAAAGCTGTACGGGAGAGTGATGCATAAGAAGCCTTTTCTGAGCACATGCCAAAAACAGAGTCGCTTGAGGTATGCAGAAGCACATTTGGACAAGCTAGCTTCATTTTGGAATAAGGTGCTGTGGACTGATGAAACAAAGATTGAGTTATTTGGGTACAAGCGCCTTTATGGATGGCAGCGAAAGAACACAGCATTCCAAGAAAAACACTTGCTACCCTGAGTAAAATTTGGTGGCGGTTCCATCATGCTGTGGGGCTGTGTGGCTAGTGCTAGTACTGGGAATCTTGTTAAAGTTGAGGGTCGCATGGATTCCAATCAATATCAGCAAATTCTTGAGAATAATGTTCAAGAATCTGTCACAAAGTGACAGCAGGGGCTGGATATTTCAACAAGACAACGACCCAAAACACTGCTCAAAATGTTCTCAGGCATTAATGCAGAGGAACAAGTACAATGTTCTAGAATGGCCATCCCAGTCCCCAGACTTGAATATCATTGAAAATCTGTGAGATGATTTGAAGTGGGCTGTCCATGCTCGGAAACCATCAAGCCTAACTAAACTGGAGATGTTTTGTTAGGAAGAATTGTCCAAAATACCTTCATCCAGAATCCAGAGACTCATTTCAGGCTATAGGAAGTTTCTAGTGGCTGTTATTTTTGCAAAAGGAGGCTCTACTAAATGTTGATGTGATTTTTCTGTTGGAGTGCCCAAATGTATGCACTTGTCTAATTTTGCTTTGATGCATATTGCACATTTACCGTTAATCCAAAAAACATAATTTCACCACTGAAATATTACTGTGTCCATCAGCTGTTTGATAGATCAAAATGAAGTTGCTGATAAAAACACCCAATGATTTATAAATGAAAATAATGGAAATTGTCAGGGGTGTCCAAACCTTTTCATACAACTGTAGTGACATGGTCAGGGGTGTGTGAAATTAGCGGAAAGATGGTCAATTATATAGCAGCCTCTACCATCTGTGTGTGAATGGAGGAATGTGATGAGGAGTGTAAAAGCACTTTGAGAGGTCAGAAAGACTAGAAAAGTGCTTAGTAAGTACAAGTCTATTTACCATTTGCAAAATTTGAATCCGCATAGCAGCAGGATAATGATGCTACTGCTGAAACTCTCTGTATGGAGCTTGTGTGTTCTCCTTGTGCATGCTTGGGTTCCCTCTGGGTACTCCTGCTTCCTGCAGTCCATAGACACGCTGGTCAGGTTATTCGGTGACTCTAAATCACCCCCAACTGCTCAGCGTGCGCTGGTTGATGGCAGCATCCTCACTCTGACATTTCTCCTTAAGTGCACTGAATGTTTGTGCATAACAATTGTTTGTATACTGTATACCAAACTATGTGTAGCGGGACCAACACGAGTGGAAAAATTGAATTTCCCCCCTGGTGATTGATAAAGTACGTTTCTTTCTTTCTTGTTTCCCACTCAGCACAAACATAAAAATACACAGTCCAATCTAAGAGATTGTGCTGAGCTACGTAACATTTGTTTCATTCCAGATGAACATTTCAAACTAAGGTGTCTGTGCTTGGAGTAACTTAGTTTCTGTTTTTATTCCATGGTATAGTTTTTAGAGATTCAAGTAATGGTTTCTAAATAAACATGATGTAACAGAATGTACTCCTATGTATTCTTGACTGACCTCATACTTTATGAAAATACAACGTTTTGAGATTTTTTTAAGAAGTACTTTGAATACTTCAGTATTTTCAAAAGCAAGTACTCCAGGACTTTAACTCAAGTAATAATCTGACAGAGCAACGTTCATTTGTGGAGTAATATTTGACATGGAGGATCTATACTTTGACTTAAAGGCGACATATCACGCTTTTATCATCAATATATATTGGTCTAAGAGGTCCCCAAAACACGTCTTTAAAGTTTATGGTCAAAAACCACTTTGAAATCAGATTTTGGTCTGCCTGAAAAGTCCTCTTCTTCAGCCCTCCTCAGAACACTGTTTTCTCTCTGACCACGCCCCCTCAGGAAGTGGATGTACCCTCGGCTCTCCAGCACGTTGATCTAATGTTTACATGTTGGCTGAATATACACGGCTGCTCACAGACCCGCGTTACTTCAACCCTCTGAATCTGATCCAGAATCTGATCCTGACGGAGAGGCGCCTGCAGCAGGACCTTTCTGAACCATTGGTCACAGATTTAGTCTTTCTTGTTGTTTTATTTATCAGTATGTCGACGTGTGTCTTGGTACACAGCTACGGACATCTAGCTATGTGGCTATGCTAACTAGCGCTAGCACTTATCCATGATAAATAAAAATCATCCACTAGATCTTCAAATCTGCAGACGTGGGGAGTAAAACCGACCTCTGCCAGAAAGGCAGCAGGACCTTTCTGAAGGATTGGTCACAAATTTAGTGTTTCTTTGGGGGTTTTTTCAGTATGTAGACGTGTGTCTACAGCTACAGCTACAGCTACAGCTACGACATGTAGCTATGCTAACTAGCGCTAGCACTTTTCCATGGATAATAAAAATCATCCACTAGATCTTCAAATCTGCAGGCGTGGGGAGTAAAACAGACCTTTGTGTTTATTAAGACAGCCTACAACTAGCATGCCTCCCTCCTAAGCTCCTTGTAAGCACACATGTGTGCAGGTAATGAAAAACAGAGGAGGGATTCAGTATTATTTTATACAGTCTATGGGCTGAACAAGCTCCGAGCTCTGACTCTGTGACAGACCGGATATTGTTGTTACGTAACAAAAACACTGAAGTCTGAAACGGCTCGTTTCACACACATTTACAGAAAGGTGGAGAAATCAGAACAGGGACAGAATGGATTTTTTTCATTCTCAGGGGGTTTGTAGACATGCCAGGGACACATATTTCAGGTAGAGAACCATTAAAAAGTCGATTTTTTATGATATGTCACCTTTAAGTAATGAGGCTTTGTACTTTGTCCACCACTGCTGGCGATCTGTCCAGGGTGTACCCTGCCTCTCACCCGCTAACTGCTGGGATGGACCTCCAGCCTCCATGACCCTGAATGGTAAAAGTGGCATAGAAAGATGGGTAGATGGATGGATGTTTTGATTACATGCTTCCTGCAGCAGTCCTCCACAGAAGAGTCATGTGAAGTTGTTGTGACTTGTCAGTCAGCTGGTTTATAGAGGTTTGGTCATGCTATACACAGTAGGACGACCATGCCCCCTGTTTTTTTTTATAAACCAGCTGACAGGGAAGTCACATCATCATGTGACTCTTTTGAGGAGGACTGCTGCAGGAAGTTTGTGTTGGAAACATGATAGAAAAGAAAATACATGAACCGTTAAATTATACTGTTCAGAGTCAGACCAAATGAACCTTTTTGGATACTGCATAGATTTCTCATTATACTTCAGCGAAACCTTTCCCTCTACAGAAAACTGCTGAATATAAACGTATAAATCTAAGTTTCTAGGAGACAGCTCCTTGGACTTATTTGGAATGTATTTCAGCAGAGAAAAAAAAGCTTTTATTGCCCATGCACAGTGTGTGCATGAAATTATAAGACATTTCAATATCAGTGAAATAAAATCTGTATTATAGCAGTGCAGGCTGGTGGAAATGTAGTGATTGCCATGCTGTTTTCTAATAAGACAATCATTTTTATTCATGCTACTGACTCTGCCCTTTTCACTGTGTTCCTCACCATTACACACACACTGACTAAATTAAAAAGATTATTCACTTCTGACAATTTGGCTGTTTCTTTTTATGGCTGGCCCATCACAGGCCCATTTCATGTAAAAAGATTGCTTTAGAAAGAGAAGTCTTGTTCATAGGGACGTTTTTTTGTCTTTCTTTTTTGTCTTTGAATAAACTGACAGCAGTGATAATAGAGAAGTCATTACATTATCAAAAGTTGTTAATGCTTCACAGTAGAGGAAAAAGCATGAATTCATTCCTGCTTTACCTGGTGAAACATCAGTAATTCACATGTTTTTATCAAGACAGGATAAGATCCAGTCCCCTCTTACAGACAGGACTCAGTCTGATCTCATCTTAATCCACCATGAGCAGAGCACTTTGCAGCATTTAGCAAGTTACAGTGGTAAGGACAAACTTCCTTTAACAGGCAGAAACCTCCAACAGGACCAGACTCATGACAGCCATCTGCCGCAACTGAGTTGGGGTTGGATAGAGGGATAGAGGAGATTAAGAGAGAGAGAGAGAGAGAGAGAGAGAGAGAGAGAGAGAGAGAGAGAGAGAGAGAGGGATGATAGTGATGAGACGCAACACGGTAAGACGGGCACTTGGAGGATCTCCAGATCAAATCCCCAGCTGTGGTCAGATGGCGAGCACAAGATGTCAATCAGGTGGAGTATGGTGGGTCTGGAGAGGCGGAAGTCAGGATGGAGGTCACTTTGGCCATCAAAATACATGGCCAGAACTGGAACATGGCGGTTCACTCTGCAGTACTGAGATTGATTTTGTTTATGCTTTGGCTATATTGTTTTAACTTTCATGCCAATAAAGCTATTTGAGTTTGAATTTGAATTTGATGTCTGAACTGTAAATAAAGATATTGATTCTCATAATATTTTTTTAAAATTTGGGAAAAGGGGGGAAAACATGATCATACTCCTACCTTTTTTTCCTGATGCTAAAAGTTAAGAGACTGATTTAAATACTTTGTTGATACATGAGTTTTTCTATGTCACTAAATGATCTATTATAACACAAATACTTTTTCAGGAATTGAGCTGCTGTAAAGGACTGAGTGATTTTTTTTCAGGTTTTGATAGTGTGTTTGGGGGGGGGGGGGGGTTGTGTGTGAGAGAGAGCGCTAATTCATGCAGAGATATTCGGAACAAAGGACAAATGGAACGTGGGTCCACAGCTGGACCTGGACTGAGACTGTTATGAGTCACAGTTTGTACTTTAAACCGCTATGGGTAACCAGGGCACCATGGCAAAGTGAAAATTGCTTTTTATTTATCCTCATGTATGTGGGATTTGCAGGGGTTTGGATGTGTTGACAGTGTAATTATGATGAATTTACACCATGCAGAAAGACAAGAACATAAAATACATAAATAGAAAATATGAAATCCAAGCAGTTTGTCAGATGAGTCAAAGAAAGCAAAACACCTTTTTCTTTTCCTGATGAATCCATATGGAGATATGTTTCTCTATGATGCTACCAGGGGGGTCTGTGAGTGGCAGGATTTAAATGCATTCAGCTATACATGCACAGTCTGCAGTCCACAGGGTGACTCCTCTCTGAGCTATCTAAAGCTCTATTTGTTTGAAACTCGGCTCTAAATTCATGCACCATCTCTCCGAGCTCCTCCACATGCATTGCCCTTGGTGATTGAAGTTCCTCCAAAAATCCCTGACTAATGCTGTGTATGCACCATCATTTGCATATGTTAAATTTATGTGTATCAGCGTTGTTTGGAGACTCATATTAGTTTGAGGAACAAAGCGTTGAGTTTTAACTGGGGCATCAAAACACAAAAACAAACACATGACAAGGACGACAACAAACAAGCAAACTCCACACATCCACTTCCTCTTTGTGCTGAAGCATCAAAGCACTAAACTTCTGTTTCCAGAGTATGAACTGACACACACATACAAACACACACAGAGAGACTACAACAAAAATAAAACTAAGTTCAGGCTGACTCATCGTGCGTCAGTCTCTCTGTATGGGTGTAATGATTAATATCCTCTGCTCTATTTTCCATCTTCGATCAACATCTCTGAAGATTGTCTTTAAAATGCAACTCAACTCAACTCAACTCAACTTTATTTATAAAGCACTTTAAAACTACCACAGCCGGAACAAAGTGCTGTACATAAATAGACAAACAACGCAGCCAATAAAAACAATTAAAACACAGGATAATAAAACAATAAAGACAATAAAACAATAAATAAAAACAAGCCATAAAACACTAAAACAGGAGCAGAGTCTCATGCTGGGTTGAAAGCCAAGGAATAAAAATGGGTTTTAAGGTGAGTTTTAAAAATGGACAGTGAGGAGGCTTGTTTAATGTGGAGGGGAAGCTCATTCCATAATTTTGGAGCAGCAACAGAAAAAGCTCTATCCCCTCTCAGCATCCGTTTTGCCCTCGGTACCTCCAGGAGCAGCAGATCAGCTGACCTGAGGCACCGAGCAGGAGTGTAGGGGTGAAGGAGCTCAGAGAGGTAAGGCGGGCCAGACCATTTAAAGATTTAAATACAAATAACAGAATCTTAAAATGGACTCTGAAGTGCACAGGTAGCCAGTGGAGGGAGGCCAGGATCGGAGTAATGTGCTCCCTCTTACGTACTCCAGTTAAGAGGCGGGCAGCTGCATTTTGCACCAACTGGAGACGTGTGAGGGAGGACTGACTAACTCCAATATAAAGTGCGTTACAGTAATCCAGCCGAGAAGTAATACAAGCATGGATTACTGTCTCAAAATGCTGCTGTGCAAGAAAAGGCTTCACCTTTGCCAGCTGCCTAAGCTGAAAAAAGCTGGACTTCACTACAGAGCTAATTTGACGATCCAATTTAAAATCACTGTCCATCTTAAAACCCAAGTTTGAGACTGTTGGCCTCAAATAATCTGCCAAAGGGCCCAAGTCAACCGGAGGTTCACATGGGCCACTGGGACCAAACACCATCACTTCTGTTTTCTTTTCATTGAAATTTAAAAAGTTTAAAGCCATCCAGGCTTTGATGTCCTCAAGACATGCCAGGAGTGGTGCGAGGGAGGAAGCATTACTCTTTTTTAACGGCACATATATCTGACTGTCGTCAGCATAACAATGAAAGGAGATGCCATGCTTCCTCAGGATGGAACCCAGGGGCAGTAAATACAAAGAGAAAAGCAGGGGGCCTAAAATCAACCCCTGTGGAACCCCATACAGCAGCGGTGCAGAGCTGGACTCTGAATTTCCAAGGCTTACACATTGATGCTTTGGCAGCAATGCAGACATGACTGTTTACAGAAACATGTGTGAGCATGCAATACCATTACTCTTTTGACCCACCTTCAACTTCCTGTTCCAACTTTGCAAATCTATCTTGATGTGAAAGTCACTTAATAGTACATCTCCATGCACTAGTACTCAGTTTTCCCCCTGAATATCACTCCTATTATGCACACCTGCTCATTATTGTGTGGGCCTCCTTCTCCTCAGCCCTGATCTGATGAGACATGGACTAGTCTCTAAAGGGGTGCTGTGGTATCTAGCACCAATATGTTACCAGCAGATCATTTAAGTCATGGAAGTGGTTAGAGGTGAGGCCTCCATAATTCTGTGGATGATGCTTGATTTGATTGAGATCTAGGAAATTTGGAGGCCAAGTCAACACCTTGTATGCTCTTCGTCTGGGCTTCATGGTGCCCCATTCGCAACAAACTTGTTCTGATCAGTGTTAATTTTTATTTTTATTTTATTTTTATTTTTCAACTTTATTTTATCTTATTGTTCTTATTGATTTTATGATTTTATTGTTTGTTTTTATCCATTATGTTTCTGTACAGCACTTTGTGTCCAACTGCTGTTGTTCTTAAAGTGCTTTATAAATAAAGTTGAGTTGAGTTGAGTTGAGTTAATTTTGGAAGCTATTTTAGATTTATTCTTAGTCTTTAGACAAAAAAGCCTGTTAGTATTAGTCACATTTTAGTATTTTCAGCCCTTTATAGTTTTAGTTGACGGAAACTCAAAACATTTTAGTTTTTGATTTTTGCCAAAACATCTTCTCTCTTGAAAAAAATTCATGTAGTCGATCAGATATCAGTATCAGGGTTGTTCCAAGTGTTCAAATAGTCAACATTTCAATCCTTTAACACTTTTGCTTTTTGTTATATCTTAAGTTAAATAATTCAGTCTGTCCCTGCTAAAAAGTCAAAAGAACACATCCTTGATGTGACCTCTATGAAGATATCTTGATTCTCTTGATTCACAGAAAAATCCCATGAACACAATATAAGAGCTGTATTGCACTTCTACGACGGTCCTTGAATGTACCTACAGTGACAGGCTCACTGGACAGTCAGTCAGTTCACGGCACTCTGAAATGCATCTGCATCTTTCAACAAGGAGTTGATCAAAACTTACTGAATGTGTCTGATGTATCACCAAACTGGAACAAATCAAGCTCTAGACGCCAAGCTTTTTACAGTAACAGCGGCAAAAACGTCAAACATCAAATATTAAACAGATGTCCCCCGGTTGTGTCTTTGTCACTAACACACACCGGGGTAAAATCATCAATGAAGATGAGACAGATGCATGGAGGTGAGGAGAGCTTGTTCATAAAGCACACCTGCTGCAGGTAGAGACCAAGCTAACACTGAGCCCCTCAGATAATAACTCAGCCTGTCACAGGAAGTCATCACTTTATCTTTAAAGACGCACAGCAGGGGAAACATGGATTCTGAATGTACGATGATCCACAACTAAAGTTTTCATCTTGTCATCGTCTCGTCAACAAAATCAAAACATATGTTGGTCAGAGTTTTTATTATCAGTGATGCACTTTAGCTCATCATAGTCTCGTTTTCATCTTGAAAAATGAGTTGTTGACGAACATTTATCGTCAGAATTTCGTTAACAAAATGAACACTGATTCTGACACCTTTCTATTAGAACCAGCATTAACTTTTACAACAACCTGAGCACCAGTACCTCTTCTGTTAGATTGGACCACACAGGCCAACCTTCATTCCTGCTCTTATTAATGAGCCATGGCCACGCATGATCCTACCACTTGTTTCCTTACTGTGTTCACACCAGACGCGAATAAAATCATTCGTGCAAATGAATTACATGTAAAGTCAATGTGGAGACGCGAGTAGTGGTCTGGCGGTGCGAATGGCGCAAATTGGGCGACGCTATTCGCGTCAATGATCCACATTACTCGCGTGAATAGAGCGATCATTCGCTTCTGGTGTGAACGCAACATTAGACCACTTTAGGTAGGTGCAGACCACTACAGGCCACAACCCCCTCACAAGAGCTGCACTTTTGGAAGTGTTCTGACCCAGTCCTCAGACCATCACACCTTGGTCCTATTTTAAGACCCTCCCAAACTTATATTTTACAACACATCAACTACAACAACAACAAAATGTTGACCTTCTGCGTAGCATGTTCCACCAACTGAGAGGTACTGTTGTAACAAGATATTCATTGATATGCACTTCACCTGTTGGTGGTCTGTGTCATGAGTTGCTTCAGTTTTCTTTTGTATTTTCTCTGTCTTTGATTTCTGGTCTTATTTTGTAGATTTACCCTGTTTTTCATCCCTTTTTATATTCTGTATTGGTTATATGTTTACTGATCCTTGTCTTGTGTTTTATTCCTTGTGTGTTTCTTAGTGATCCTTCAGTGTGTTTCTGGTCTATTGTGTTTCCTGTTTTATTTTGTAGTAATTGCTCCCTGTGTTTCTGGTTTAGTTTGACTTCCTGTCTTTTCCCTCCTCTTTGATTGTTTACACCTGTGCCTCGTTGTTCTCACCTGTGCCTCGTTACTCGTTACCCAGTGTGTGTTTATTGCCTCTGTGTTTCCTCCGTTCTGTGTTGGTTCATGATGCTATGTGGGGTTGGGGTCCCTTTTGTGGACTTTGTTGTTTCTAGTGGACTTTGTTGTTTCTAGTGGACTTTGTTGTTTCTAGTGGACTTTGTTGTTTCTAGTGGACTTTGTTGTTTCTAGTGGACTTTGTTGTTTCTAGCGGACTTTGATTTAAGCATGTTTTTGTTTATTCCTTTTTAATTCTGCACATGGGTCCTACTTCAAGTTTTTCCCATTTTGACAGACTGTGCTACTGGAAACATGGAGGGCAAGATGTCGCCCTCCGTGGAAAGAGAACGACTCCTTGTTTGTTATAAAAAGGCTCATTCTGAGGAAATAGATACAAATATTGAATTATATTTGGGTAATTCCACACTAATTTAAAGATATTTATGGCTATATCTGATTCCTACCAAGTCTGTTCTAACTACTACAGACTTTAGTTTTAAAACACTCTTGCAGAACCTGCAGTGGGCTGTAAACATTTATCATTTATGAAGCCTGCACACCTGCAGAAGAATCACTCTGTTATCCCTGTGTTCATGCACATTCATTTTCACACCTTATAATCACACTTCTGACTGAACCACTGACGCTCTCTGAGAACAAACACCTTAATGTCTAATGAGCTGTTGCTGTACAATGAACCCTTCAGCCCTGTTTCCGTATCAGTGTTATTTTAAAGATTAAACCTCATTCAAAGATATAAATAATATCAGTTGCTGTTGTATTAGCAGATGGTGTCTGTATGGCACTTTGACAGAGAGAGACCCTTCTGTATTTACGCCTGCAGACTGACAGATTTACACTTCACCAATTAACTTGAATAAGGCAGCTTGACACTCGTAACCAGAATGTGTCACACTGTTATCAGTGTGTGTGTGTGTGTGTGTGTTCAGTGTATGCATAAAGGGAGGATGATGAAGCAATGAAGAAAGAAAGAGTGCTATAAATGACATGGTAATGAGAAACTAATCATTATTTTCTGCTTGAATTGGTGGAATAATAAAATCTTCAGTTAAGCAAATGTGACCCATGCTGTCATTGAGATATCTGTATGCGTGTGTGTGTGTGTGTGTGTGTGTGTGTGTGTGTGTGTGTGTCTGTGTGTCTGTCTGTGTGTGTGTGCATGTGTGTGTGTGTTTGCAACATTTGCATGGACATAATGTGTGTCCATAGGCTCGTGCATCCTTTCCCTTTGAGTTAATTGACACTCAGAACAGACTGCAGTTGCCAGTCTCAATAATGGTTGTTATGGAAACAATGTTTGGTGTGACAGATGTGTTTGTGGCAGATCAGGATACGGCGAGCCACGAGGGACACACATGTATTCGGATGAAGAGACTGCAAATAGAAAGCTGGACAAAAGAAAGAATAGGAACACAATGCAAATGCCTCATAATGAACACAGTGAATGAACACATTTATGAAATATAAAAGATACAAAATGCCAACAAATCAGTGTAAATATTTCAGTCTGCATCATTATTCCACCCGATTAACGACAGAGACTTAAATAAGAATGAATTGAATGAATCACATCACTCACAAGTGTGATACAATGAATTCAAGCATACAAAGGCTTTCTTCAGTTTTATTCTAATGACTTAGTGAAGTTCAGCTCAGATCTATAAATATTAAAGTGAAAGTTTGTTTATTTGAAGTGGGTTGTATGAGATACTCGTCAATAGTAAGTGTATTACCTGCAGTGGATACCAGTCAGCTCGGCCCTCTGTTGAAAAACCAGGAAGCTTGGCTATTGATTCTGTGGATGAGGTCACCTGTACCCTGTAATTCAGCAAATTTTAAATAAAACTATGGTGAGGTGGAGTTTGTACTGTAAAAATGTACAACACTGCAGAAACACAAGCAACCCTTTCAAACACTTAAAAACAGCACAACCCGAGGCTTACCTCGAAGCTGGAAAAAAGAGGAAGCAGAGAAGGATGCATCACCTTCACCCCGACACCACCTACCACACAGAGGACTCTCATTATATACAGTATACCCAGGTGTGTGACTGTCCCCAAACTCTTAGACATCATGATCACAGTGTCATTTTAACAGCAGTCATGGTGAAGAGGCTGTTTTAAACTTTCCACTCAGAGAATTTAAATAGAGGATGTTAATTGTTTAATGTGTTTTTCTACATTTATTTCATTGTTTAAAAAAGGCCACCTGTACATAAATAACATCTTTGCCAGCTTCTCTCAACTTTCAAAGAAATTTGATCTCCCTCGTTGTCACTTCTTTCACTATGTAAGAGACTTTATCAGAAAGAGGTTTCCCAATTTTCCATCCTGCCCACCTGAGACTCACCTTGATCATATCATAACCCTGTGTCTAAAATCTCAAAGAAGGAGGATTGCTAAAATATATGAATATAGTATTTCCATTAATTCCCCGTCTCTAGATATCATTAAACAACACTGGGAAGGGGAGCTTGGTTTCGGCATTGGGGATGATGTTTGGGACACAGCCCTTAAAAATGTACACTGTTCATCTATATGTGCGCGTCACAGTCTGATCCAGTTCAAAGTCCTGCATCGTCTTCATTACTGTAACTCTGCCCTGGCTAAACTGTACCCTAACATAGACCCTCACTGCTATCGATGCAAAATAGTGCCTGCAACCCTTTACCACGTGTTTTGGGGATGCTCAGAATTAGATCAATTTTGGTCCTCCTTCTTTAATTTGTTTTCTAAAATATTTAAGAAAAATATTCCCCTCTGCCCCCTCACTGCTATCTTTGGTGTACCCCCAGCAAACATAACCACAACTACCAAACAGAGAAAAGCTCTTGCGTTCTCTTCCCTATTGGCACGACGGTTGATATTGCTGAACTGGAAGAACGCTGCTCCACCCACCCACACTCCCCCCGTGTGTGTGTGTGTGTGTGTGTGTGTGTTTTGGTTTTGTTTGCTTTTGTTATTTTTTTCTAACTTTTTAAGGTTTCTGTTGTTGGTTTAGTGGTGCCTGGTACGTTCCACCAGCACCCTTGATGTTCCTTTCTAGTCTAATTTTGACTATATTATATTTGTGTCTATATTTAACATCTTATCCTCGATTTTTATGAATGTATGTCCATGTAAAATCAATAAAAATATATATAAAAAAAAAAAAAAAAAAAAAAAAGGCCACCAAAGGATTTGCGTATTAAAGTTGTTAAATGAACAGTATTTGTCATGGGAGTTGTATTTCAAGCATTGCATTTAATTTTTTATTTAAAATCACTGAAAGTATCGATATCGGGTAAGGAATATCGAAGAAATTGCCAAAGAAGTAATTGTTATTGTATCGAATCATAAAAGTGTGGTATCACCAAACACTATCAAACACTGATATCAGAGATAGAAGAAGAAGAAGAAGAAGAAGAAGAAGAAGAAGAAGAAGAAGAAGAAGAAGAAGAAGAAGAAGAAGAAGAAGAAGAAGAAGAAGATATGTGTAGTAGAAGTGCAATCCATTTCTCAGTGAGAAAAAGATGCACAAGTTTATATGTTTTCACTTGGGACATTTTCAGTGCTGTAATTTGCTGTCAGAACGCAATTTTTTTTGCATCATCTTCAGATGTGTCTCCCACATGTAGCTAACACGTTTTTTTTTTATATGCTAAACATATCCTGTAGACCATGGTAAATAGTAAGTGGACATTTGCTAACATAGCACTTTTCTGGTCTTTCTGACCACTCAAAGCACTTTTACACTTCTCGTCACATTCATCAATTCACACACTGATGGCAGATGCTTATAGTTAGAGCTGGATCAGGCTTGGACCAGCTCTTAGTTATACTGGCTCTATTCACATGAATGACTCGCTCTATTTGCGCGTCAAATCGTGAGTACAGGAGTGCTCAAGATGCGAATATTTGCAAGAGGGGGGGCTCCCACGCCACCGCAGTCTGTTGTCATCAAACAAGGTTGAGCTCGCGGACATTGAATGGGGAAGCCAGTTATGCTAAAGGGGGCGGAGCTAACTTCCTACTACAACCGATATCTGACATTAAGTTTTCACAACTCAGCAGATAATCCTCCTCACTCTTTGTCCTCACAGTGAGCTCCTGTTTATTCCTGATCCCATAAAAACAGGTAGAGTCACAGAGTTTGGGGAAGCTGCACAGAAATATAATCAAAGTGTCCCATATGATCCAGATTAGGGAATCTCTGTTGGTCCATACGTCACACAACACACTAGTGATGTGCGGATCGATACTGAAATATCAATACTTCCGATATCAGATCTTTATGCTCAAAAATCGATTCTCAAATCAAAATATTGATACTTTTGATACTTCAGTCATTTGAGGCAATGTATATCATTAACAGGAACACAGTGGAAAGTAACTAAACCATTGACCTCCCTCCCGCAACCTCCGCTCCACCAATGCCAACCTCCTCACTCCTCTCACCAAACCCAAGCACTGAACCTGGGGGGACAGGGCCTTCTCTGTCGCTGCCCCCACCCTCTGGAACTCTCTCCCCAACACCTCAGATTCTCTTCCTCACTCACCAAATTCAAAACCGGACTCAAAACACACCTTTTTACAAAGGCTTTTAAACTATAATTGATTGATTTTTTTCTTGTTTTGTTTTATTTTCCTGCCTTGCATTTCTTTGCTTTTTTTGCACTGTTTTCCTTTGCTTTTCTATTGTATAATTTATGTTCCTGTAAAGTGTCTTGGAGAATCTTTTAAAGCACTTTTATAAATAAAATGTATTATTATTATTGTCTAAATGATACACGGTTGGTGGTAACTACTAGTTCTAGTTCTTAATAATTAAATAATAATTCATTGTAATGGTTTTATTGTTTTATTTATTTTCTTTCTTTTTTTTAGTGCGTGTTTAAAACACCATTTTCACATATTTTGTATGATTGTGTCCTCTGTTTGGTTTTTCTGTTGTTGTATTAGTTCAGCTATATTGTAAATGAGGCCGCTACCTCGGTATACTTAGGAGTTTAAAATAAATAAATTAATAAATAACTCAGAAATACACTACTTTTTTTGATTTACCAGACACCTTAGGTGTATTTGCACAAAGTATCAGATCAGTATCGCTGATACCAGCCTGAATTTTACTCAGTATCTGATCGGAAAGGAAAACGGTGGTATCGAACATCACTACAACACACGTCACCGGGTGATCTGCACACTGATTGGCTATCGTGCTGCGATAAATTCGCTGGAGTTCAGATATTTCAAATAATGAATTTGCGCTGTGCATGCGAATGATTCGCATCATTCGTCTACCCATTGTGTCAAAATGCAATAAAAGAACTGTTAGAGCTGAAGACAGGCTCTGAGTACACACTTCCTCTGCTTTGTGATTTTCTGATTTCACTCCTGAATATTGAAGACGGTCAGTAAAATACTGGTGTTCAGTGAGGCAGGGAACTCTGGATGGTGAGCGGTGCAGGCTGCAGCAGTATGTGAGCCACTGGAATCCTCTGATTCAGAGAGGTCCTGAAATGCTGTTGGTGCCAAGTCCCACTTGTGACAGCAGTAGGTCTCAGTTCATGAGCATGGGCTCACAGTTTGCACACCTGAACCAGCAGGTAACTAAGTATTACTCTCCACTTAGATTCTCCCCTCTTTCCTTGAGTCTCGCAGTCTCATTCTGCCTCTGTAAACTCAGCCTCACAAGTATCCACTTATGTGCACAGTAAACAGCATGTCACACTTTTCTGTATTGTGTCAATTAATGTTGTTCATACATAAGATACATTTCTTATCAGTTCAAACCATTTTAACACATTTTTTAACTTCTGTTTACGTCTACCATACAAAAACAGAAACAAATAAAAAATACAAATACATATGATGAAAATAATAATAAACATTCCTCTAAAGTTTGTATCCATCAGTTAATGGATTTTTAGAGGACTGATTATATTTATCTTTCTATATTAAACCATCAGTTAAGATGAAGAATATACACTGTTGACTGTTAAATCTTTACTTCTTTAAGCAATTAAGCCAACAAGTAACCACACATTCTTCATTCCCTACAGAGCACAGTGACCATTAAGAAACTAAAGTGTGGACAGTCAACAGTTTTTTGGAGAGGTTGATTTGGAAATTTGGCTCCTTCCTTCCATCCTCTTATTCTCAGTCCAGATTTCAGTGAGCCAGACAGGTTTTGGACAAGATTTAATTCTCCTAATTGCTCTGGGCTTGATCTGCACAGTTTTGGTTGAATCTGCACTTGTTTTACTTTAACTGTGTGTATGTGACCCTGTGAACACTGCTGACACATTGGCAGACTCTGCAGGAGCTTGTTAGTCTGTTTTGGGTTACACAAAGTGCAAATGTTTTGTCTTATTAATCAGTTCAGAGGCTCAGGCTTGGATCAGGTTTACACAGAGTCATGGCCAGTGTGAAGCCAGGTTTGTTTGGCCCAGAGAAATCACCACTACTAGTTGTGTGATTTCTTTACCTCCCTACAGTTTGATTACACCCTGATCAGTTTCACCTGTGTCTCGTTATCACACCTATGTCTGTCTGGTTATGTTGTGTGTGTGTGTGTGTGTGTGTGTGTGTGTGTGTGTGTGTGTGTGTGTGTGTGTGTGTGTGTGTGTGTGTATGTATGTGTGTGTGTGTGTACTTCCAATGTTTTTCATTGTCACCTGCTCCCGTGGTTCCCCTTTGTTTTTATTTGGACCTTTTGGGATTTTACTTTACTTACTTAGTTGGACATTTTTGGTAAGTTTTTGTTCTTTTGGTAAGTTTTTGTTTTTTTGTTTAAGAAATCTCTCAAATCTGCACATGGGTCTTCACTCCATTTTTTTTACCCAATGTGACAGTAGCTTTATAGAAAGGCAGACACATATGATAAAAAGCTACAGCGCATGCATTAAGTCAAGTCAAGTCAAGTCAACTTTATTTATATAGCAAATTTAAAAACAACCAGTGTTGGCCAAAGTGCTTTACAAGGTAAAAAGTAAAAATTACATGAAGACAACAATAAACAACAACATAACAGGATTTTAATGTCCTCTTCACGAGGAGAAGGCCAAAGAGAAGAGATGGGTCTTCAACAAAGATTTAAAACATTCAACAGTTGGGGCCGATCTTAATTGGAGTGGCAAGCCATTCCAGAGCTTGGGGGCCGCTGCTTCAAAGGCTCGGTCTCCCCAGGTTTTAAGGCGACTTTTAGGCACATCCAGGAGCAGCTGGTTTGTTGACCTCAGTGCTCGGGTTGGGTTGTGAGCATGGAGAAGATCAGCCAAGTAGGATGGTGCCAATCCATTTAGGGCCTTGTATGTTAAAAGTGCAACTTTAAAATCAATCCTGTGACGGACTGGGAGCCAGTGGAGAGCATGCAGCACAGGTGTGATGTGCTCCCTCTTTTTCCTGCCAGTCAGGAGGCGAGCTGCCGCATTCTGTACAAGCTGAAGGCGCTGAATAGACGCCATGTCTAAGCCCACATACAAAGAATTACAATAATCAAGCCTAGCCGTAATAAAGGCATGTACAACTCTCTCTAGATCCTTAGGAGGGAGATAGGCCTTCACCTTCGCTATGAGTCTCAGCTGGAAGAAGCTGGACTGAACCACAGAGGAGATTTGTTTCCTAAATTTGAAGGCACTGTCAAAATGAACTTCAAGGCTCTTTACAGAGGAGTGAACATTTGCTGCGAGAGGGCCGAGAGTGCTCCCATCAAACTGTTGGGGCTGTCCAAATACAATGACCTCAGTCTTTTCCTCATTCAGGTGCAGAAAATTTAGGCTCAGCCATAACTTTACATCTTTCAAACAGTTGAATAAGGACTGCAGGGATCCATTCCTCTTTAAGCTGAACGGCATACAAATTTGCACATCATCAGCATAACCATGAAATGAGACGCCATATTTCTGGAAAATAGATCCCATGGGCAGCATATACAATGAGAACAGGATAGGGCCCAAAACAGACCCCTGAGGAACACCACAAGTAAGAGGGGCTGTCCCAGAGGAAAAATCTCCCAAATGGACAGAGAAACCTCTGTCTGTCAGGTAGGATTGAAACCAACTGAGTGCAAAACCCTTAATTCCACAACTATCAAGGCGTGACAGGAGAATTGTGTGGTCGACAGTGTCAAACGCAGCAGATAGGTCCAAAAGTACCAAAATGACAGAGTCACCCGAGTCAACAGTTAAAATCACATCATCACAAAATTAAGAGACTCCTTCTTTACCTACAGTTATAACCCCCATGAAAACAGTATCACACTGCTTATTTTCACATACTGCATGAGGAACAATAAGGAACCATGTACGTAGACAACAAGTCTCATCTCCCATTTCATTCCAAATGTTTTGAAATGTTCAATCTGAATAACTTTAATCACATTTGAGGCATTTGATGAAGCCCACATATAATACCAGGGTTTGAGTAGTTACTTAAAATGAGTAAACAGTTATGATTAGTAGTTACTGTTATGAAAAAGTAACTGAATGACTGAGCTACTACCGCCGAGCGGACCAATCACAGGGCTTGTGGTCTGCGTCACTTCTAAGTGTAGTTACATTTTGGAGGAGGTGCAGCATATTTCTTCATTTGCTGATTTGGTTTGTTTTGTCTGAAGTTATTGGAGAACATAACTTTGAGCTCTGGAACATGTGCTGGAAATATTAGTTATATTTCATGATGTATAAAATGATACAATAATCAAATATATAGAGAAATAATCAACAGGTCTCAGGAATCTAAATAAATTCATAAGCTGAAAACTTGTGGATTGAATAATTGCTGGCAGTAGGAATGTTGGCCCCGCTGATGAGTTCTTGCAAAAATCACACATTTGTGACAGTTATCCTGAATTTCAAATTTGGTTTCATTACTGTCACCCTCTCTGTGCAAATCTTTGACTTGAGGATTTCAAATCAGCTCTAAAAGTTTCCAGTTTGTGCACAAAGCTTTGAGGAGGAACTCTAACAAGGCGATAATGGGACGAACTCACCTCCATGATTTGACAGAAGTCTGACATTAGGCCAATACTTTCCCCCAAACTAATGATACAACACAGAGTGGAAGCTTACTGGTTGGTGTGTGAATCAGGTCTAACGTGTGTTTGTGTGGAGAAAGTATTAAAAGGGTTCTCCAACCTCTCATTGCCATTTGAGTGATGCCTGTCCATCATAATGCGTGCAATAATACCTGATACACTGTATGTGTATTCCAATGTGTCTCACACACTCTCCATTCATTCCAACTTGGTGCCAGTTGTTTGTGCATGTGTGTGTGTATGTGCGTGTGTGTTTGTGTGTGTGTGTGTGTGTCTGGTTTGGCTTGATGTGTAGATGTGCTGTCCCTTCAGCGTGTGCAGTGATTGGCAGCCCCCGTTTGGGCGTTGTTGATAACACACAGGAGGGGCACTGCCACAGATGAGCTCTGTCAAGCTGTCTGCCAGTCAGACACCGAAACACACACACACCCACACCCACAAACACACGCACACACGCACACTCCTTTTCTTTCTCTTTTTCACACACATACAAACACACACACTAACCTACAACTCAATCTCTCTTCTGGTGGATTTTGCTCCGTCTCTTCTTTGTGTCTAATACAGACTCATCCACTTTCAAACACACACCTCTTGCAGACCCAAAATCTCTGCTGAATATACTACACACACACACACACACACACACACACACACACACACACACACACACACACACACACACAAACTGTCAAACCTGCCTGTGGCCAGCTATTGAACCTGGTATTCTGATAAGAGCAACAACAGGCCTCTCCTCTGCAGGGAGAGGCGTCTCATTCATATGTATCTCGTGATGTGTTGGGGACTCTCTGTCACTTGTTTGTCACTGTGGATGGTTTGAAAAGACCAGGCTGACATTTGGCCGGGCATTATTCAATACAGCCACCGAGGAAAGCAGAGGGAGGAGTTTGAATAGGGCCGTGTTGACATTGTCTGCAGCTGAGTTTAAGTTTAAACAGGGAGAGTAAATCAACACTTTTCAGACCATTGTGACTAATGAATGTTTCTTTGTTGTGTTGCTTTAAAAGCTCTCAAACAGGAGGATGAGTGATTGGTTGATAATGCTTTTGACTTGAAACACATCACAGATTTCATTCTATGTGTTATGTTGGCTCATGTATTTACAGTGACCTGAGAAAGTTAAGTCAATTACTTGAGCTGCGTTTGGCTCTGTTTTGGTGACAATATATTCACTATATCGTAGATAAGATGTGATGCTCTAAGGCAGCGGTTCTCAACCTTTTTGAGTCGCGACCCCCATTTTAACATGCACTGGTGTCCGCAACCCCCCCACCCCCCACCCCCAAAGTTGATCTTTAATGTCATTAGCCATGTCCTGAATGCGGCGTGCCACAGTGTCATTTGAAAGGGGAATGGTTAAAAGAGTGTTAGATATTTTCTCTCCATGCAAGAGAGGCTCGATTGAGCCACCAAATATGCCACCTCATATAAAGCTGCCAGGGCCTTAGCTGGGACTGTAGCATAGTCACTGACCACCGTTTTTTGGCTCCTTAGTTCTTGCTCCCTGCGCCGAAAAAACTCAACTGGCTTGTCAATGAAGCCGCTGTGTTTTGTCTCCAAATGTCTCTTAAGTTTTACTGGTTTCAAGCTCTCGTTTGCCAGCACTTCAGAGCAAATGACACATTGTGGGTATTCTGCGTTGTTTTTAGTCATGTACGAAAATCCAAATTTAAGAAAGTCGGGCTGATATTTACGGAGCCTCGAAGCTCTGGAGTCAGCCGGTGTCGGCCCCAGTGCCTTCCGTTTCTCAGGGGGTGGTCCTGCTGTCAGACTGTCTGGTGACTGACTCTGAGACCCCTGCTGCTGACCCAAGTCTCGAGCTGGAACACTTTTTCTCTTAAGCCATCGCTCCATTTTACAGCATCAGAAAGCTAGCAAACTTGTTGCAAAATGTAGCGCGAGGTTAATGGTTTGTTTTTCTTTGTCTTTTTTCCCGCCGTGGGTCACGGAGCATGATCTCACGCGCACAGGTCAATTCATACAAATTTAGTTGATACAATGCATTTTGAAAAAGTAATGAAGCACAAAGCAACTAGAACAGCTCCCTGACTGAAATTCTGTAATATAATATTAGATATATTTTTCGAAAATTATTTGGCGACCCCCAGAAATCATCTGGCGACCCCCATTGGGGTCGGGACCCCAGGGTTGAGAATGGCTGCTCTAAGGAACAACAAGAGACAACAACTGTACTTGTATGAGTGTAACTTTACCTGCCGTGCATGCACACCTTAACGTTGTACTTAACAGCATAAGGTGGCGTGTCCACTGTCACTGTCTTTTTTGCGCTCGGAGCGCCCATAACCTCAACTTCAGAGCGCTTCCCACCAGCATTTACTGTTGCTAGGTAACGAAGGTCATCCAGTGACACAGCGTCCGGATAGGTCTGTTTTAAAATGCTCTGTATGCTTCGTACATGCTTTCATTCAATGACATTTTAACATGAAACTGAAAAAAACATTGATACGTCAGAATACACACACACACACACACACACACACACACACACACACAGCAGTATCTCAAACCCTCTCTGTCTCTTCCTGTCCAGAGCATCAGCTGTAGCTCTAAACCAGGAAATGATATCTCAAAAAGATGAGTGTGATGACTTTTCTCCTCTGCACAGATCTCCGCCATTGTGTTAACAAAGCTGATTGCAGTAGTCCCGCCCTTCTTGATTGTGATTGGCCAGTGATCAAGAAGTGACATTGATGAGTGCGGTGATGTTCCAAAAGTTTACCTGTTTTAGAGCACTGCAGCAAAAATCAGCTGACTCTGAGGGCGCTGAGAGCGCTGAGCGCTGAAAACGCTGAATCACAGATGTAAGAGCCAGATTCATGTTTTAGGTCAAGCTGTGAAACACATTGTTTATTGTGCCACAAGGTGTCATCGTTTTGCTCATTAAGGGCACAGGTATAAAATTACGTCACCGCCTGGGTATCAGATGTGTGTCATGACCCGGAAGGGCAGTTGGTTTTTGACCGTTGTTACGTTGTTACATTGTTACGTTGTTACGTTGTTGCGTTGTCACGTTGTTACGTTGTTACGTTGTTGCCTTGTCACGTTGTTGCCTTGTCACGTTGTTACGTTGGATGCTGTGACGCTGCGTCGGCAGGCGGCATGGAGAACCGCGTCTAA
This sequence comes from Notolabrus celidotus, assembly GCF_009762535.1. Taxonomy (NCBI): domain Eukaryota; kingdom Metazoa; phylum Chordata; class Actinopteri; order Labriformes; family Labridae; genus Notolabrus; species Notolabrus celidotus. Next base: position 4,130,417 of record NC_048281.1, on the reverse strand, counting down.
AATGTTTGTACGTGCAATGAAGGAGAAACTTGTGGACACTGTCTAACTGTTCGTACGGTGATTCAATAAATGGATTGTATGGTGCTGCAAACCAGAGTTACGCTTAAGACCTGTTATTTCAACAACTACAGTTAACGGTATTGTATGGACAAACAAATGACAGTACAACGCGTCAGACAAGTCACTCCCGGGAGAAATCAAAACACACCAGCAGCTTTAGTACAGGACTAAGCTTCTATAACAGAGTTTGCATAGACAACAGGCGCTGCCAGCGCAAAAAACAGCGGCAGTGGACACGCCCCCTAAAACAGCTCTTTAAGTATCACTTCCCTCTCATTCTGGTCTTTATTATATAACAGTTTTAACACTACAGCCAACAGACACATGCTCTTGCATGTTCTCACCATAGACTGTTTATATAATGGAGAGCGTCGCTCCACCTTTTCCCATTGTATGGTTTTGAAGCCAAAATATCCCTTTCCAGAACGCTGCCATCTTGTAAATTTTCTGCAGCCAGAGTCTGCGCAGTAGGGAATTTGTGTGTATCCACGGTAACAAGCTCCGCCCTACAGCGTAGTGTCCCGAGGTCCTATGGAGTTTATCTCTACAGCAGCTGTCAATCAAAGAAAACCCAGAAGTAAAACCCCGTTTTTTAACCTCTAATAATGAAGAAGAAAGTTTTCATAAAAAAGAGGCCTTGAACACAAAACAGTCAAATAATAACTACATATCACCATAGCATACGGATGTGAGAAACATGCGTGTATTTATTTTTTAAATTTGACCACAGCTCCATTCAAATGAATGGGGAGACAGAGTTTTTTACCTATACTGCAGCCAGCCACCAGGGGGAGCCGTTTTTGTGGCATGCTCACTTCGAGCCGAGCGAGATGACGTCCATTTTTTATACAGCCATGGTTCTCACAAACACTTTTATACACAAATGTCTGAGTCTTAAACTTGTTTTGATGGGTGAGCTGTGCACACTTCTGAAGCAAGCGTCTCAGCAGCGTACCAAACAATACAATGGTCTTTATTGTAAAAAATACCAGGGACATTTCAATGTGTGTGCGTGTGTGTGTGTGTGTGCGTGTGTGTGTGTATGTGCGTGTGTGTGTGTGTGTGTATGTTTGTCTGTCTGTATGAGACAAAGAGAAGGAGACTGTATTTTTCTCACACAAGTGTTTACCTGTTGTATTTTCAAGACCTCTCAAAACACGAGACTAACTCTTTTCTGAAGCCATCAATTTAGTTCACACACACATACACACATACACACATACGCAAGCACGCACGCACACACAAACACACGCACACACACACACACACACACACAGCAGTATCTCAAACCCTCTCTGCCTCTTCCAGATGCTCCACCAGTTGTTCGTCTTTTTGCTGAATTAAACTTCTCATCAAGGTCCGTTTATTCTGCACTAACTGGAAACTTCATCCGGGTTTGACAGACAGAACAGAAAGAGGAGTTTGGACAGATGGAGGGCAAAAGAAAATCGTGTTTTTTTTTTCTTCTCAGCATCTGGATTTTAGCCGAGACTTAAAATCATGTTATAATTAGGAACACAAAATCTACCTAATCCCCTCACACAACTCAACTCATGAACAATCATTGTATTATAATAACTGATTCAATCTTTTTATTCACCTGAGATATTTCATCTGTACTTTTCTTTTCATTTCTCACAAACTTCACCTGTTTCTGAGACTCTCTTTGACGTGTGTTGAGAAAGACGATCCATAAAGTCCAGGATCATGTCATATTAGTCTTTTTTCTACTGGGAAAATTATTATTTTTTTATTGAGAACACTAAATCATTCATGCCATTGCATCATTAACCAACTAATTAATCATGTCATTGCGAGCATGTTATAATCTCTCTATGGTAACTCAACTTCGCTGAGTAAGCTAATATTTGCTGCTGCAAAACATGTCTTCAAACTTTCTCAGGCATTCTTCAGACTATATAATGGATACAACATTTTTTGCAAGTTATGACGTTTGAAAAATGTTTCCTACTTTTGGGCTTCTTCTAATTACCTGCTTTAAGTTAATGATGGGACTCTGCAGATACATTCTGTTTAATGTCAGGTATAGTTCCTTGTATAAGTCCTTTGTGTTTCTGTCTGTTAAATTTCTATGTAGATGTCTAACTTGTTTTAAATTAATTATTGATAAAGTCTATTAAGACAAAAAAAAAAAACTTGAATAAAATGAATAAAAACTAAGTGCCAAAGCTGTAGTTCCTTGAGTGACCACTTGAGGTTTAATCCTAAAAAGAACAGAATGGAACATAAAAGTAAGGTACATAAAACCACATTGGACCTTATTGGAATGAACCCATCTGTGACAACTGTGAGACAAAGGCTGTTTCCGAAATGGCCTGCTACATACTACTTACTAATGTAGTAGGCAGTAGGTATTGCCTACTACAGGGGTGTCCAAACTTTTTTCAAAGAGGGCCATATATGATGTTGTCAGAATACCACAGGGCCAGTGGCTCCTACTGAGACTTAGGAATCATCAAAGTTATATATGAAATCTTGATCTAATAACAATTATTTTACATGTTTTTCTCAATAAATCAGTAACTAGGTAGTCCTCAGTTCTTGTAGCAACGTAAACATTAGCAAACTTTATTTTCTTCTGGAGAAAGAGGTTTTTCATTCGGGTCGGGCAATATGGGAAAAATATTGTCTCATTTTTTTCCTATGTCAGGATCACGATCTGGATTTAATCACACTTCTATTTCATGTTGTTTTTAAGACTTTTCTGACCAGCAGGCAACAATTTAAGAACTAGATAATTCTTGTCTTGCATTCTGAACATTTTTTATGCACCAAATTTTGCCTTTTCTGCACAATTTCATAATTTTGATCTTATCTTGTGTCCTCTTTTGTGTCTTCTAAACTTTTATTGACATTCTCACATCGTGTTAAAAACATTAATTTGAAAACCTGTCAACTTTAAGAGTTCTTGTGTTTCTTCTTTATTGCTTTCTTGCAGAATTCCCAGTGCCTTGGCTTTTATACAAATAGTCCATATGGAGCTTTCTGAGACGTTTCTGGATTGACTTTAGTTTTGTTTGTGCGCTTGAAAGAAACTGCAAATGTTCAGATGATTCAGAAGGAGATTAATTTCTTTGCTATAATAACACAATTTAGGATGGAAGCTTGGGGCCATAAATTAAGGGACCTTGGGCCGCAATTGGCCCCCGGGCCGTACTTTGGACACCCCTGGCCTACTACATACTGTGTTTGAATTTAGTATGTAGTATGACTGTTCTGTTCGATCTGTCATGCAGCATGCTGAGCCAGACGTCGCTGAATTTCCGGTTTCGGAAAGCGGAAGTAAAGAACGGCGAAGCAGATAAATAAAAAGCTTATTTAGCATCCATTTATGATTTAAAAAGTTAGGAAGTGGTTTATATGTAATTTGATAACTTTCACAGCACCCCAAAACGGATTTCCTCCCGTCAAAAAATGAGGAAAAAGAAAAAACAGAACGAGTGCAGTGCATTGTGGGAAACAGTACGCGAGGCAGACTGGTCTGATGCATGCTGAGATATTTTTTTTTTTTTTTTTAAGTTATGTTTTTGGCCTTTTTGCCTTTATTAGATAGGACAGCTGAAGAGAGACAGGAAATGTGGGGAATAGAGAGTGGGGGAAGACATGCAGGAGATGGTCGACCAGCCGGGAATCAAACCGGCGACCCCTGCGACGAGGACTGTAGCCTCTGTATGTGGGGCGCTTAGACCACTAGGCCACCAGCGCCCCGCATGCTGAGATATTTTCCCAAATCAGTAGACATCCGGGGAGTTTTGGCTTACTGCAGATTTTGCTCTTGTTCACATACTACTTACTACATACTGAATGTTTGACAAATCAGTACGTACTGCTAGTATAGTAGGCGATTTCGGAAACAGCCAGAGTTTAAGTGAAGTTTTAGTCGTTGGTTGCCATTAGCTGTGTGCTTGCTGGTCACTTCAGCTAATCACTGAACTTGACCTTTCAGCTTGTTGTTGTGGTCTAAAGTCTTCTAAGCCTTAAATAGAAATTCAGATTCAGATTCAGAGAACTTTATTAATCCCACAAGGCAGTTTGGTTTGCCGTGTACCAGCTTGTCGATCAAAAACACAAACACTAACAAACAGACAAATAACACTCAACAGTCAACATGCCAGTGACAACAACAGTGTAAGATGGGGCTTGTCATAAAGAGTAAAAGAATGTTAAAATAGACTAAAATAACTTTTTTAAAAACACAGTAGAGATGAATAAATACTAAAAACCACCTTATAAATACACAACTTCACAACTTCACAGGGACAATCTATTACAAACTGTTAAAAACTGCTATCAGCATCCAGAAGTCTGATCACAGAAGGAATAAAATAATTTGCATATCTGTTTGTTTTCCTGTGAGGATCGAGATAGCGCCGCCCTGAGGGCTTAAAGAGAACTCCTTGGCGAGGATGGGTCCAGGTTGGCTAATTATCCCTCTGGCTTTATTGGTGATGCGGTTCCTCCAAAGGGAACCCAGATCCTGCTGCTGTACACCAGTCATTTTGGAGCAGACTTTAACAATACTGTTCATACTGTTCTTGTCTTTCATGGAGAGACCATGAAACCAGCAGATAAATGAAAACGTTAAAAGACTTTCAATAAAAGAGTGATAAAAAACTGAAATTGAAAAACATCATCTGATGCAGTTTATGACACTTCCATGTTGTTGAAGAAGTCTGTGTTTAAGGTTTTTTATGGTTTTGTGATTCTGTGACACATTCTTTATACTTCAGCACCAGTTAGCATGTGTTTGTGTCTGTGCTAACCATACCAGACATGTTAGCCTCTTCAATGTTTCTTTTAGTCTCATACCTGTAGCGCCCATTGCATGAGAGTCAGGTCTGTGGTTACAGTATTTCTCAATTGCTAAAAAACATTCTTGACATCCACCACGCTTTTCTCAACACTATAAGCACAAAACCCAATTTTCAAACTACATTCACCTAACCTCTGACTCTTCCTGCAAAACCAAACTATGTTGTCAGATCATACCCAGAGTCAATCAGAATTAAAACAATACTGAGCAGTCATTACACACTACATCAAAACACTGAAAACACAATGCTCAGGACATGAAGCTGTAGGAACCATGTTTATTGTTCACAGGAGGATAAATGAATGTAGCTCCTGTATACAGTAAACATAAAGTTAACAAAAATATAAATGAGAAGAACATTACAGTTTAATCCACAAAATCAAACTGAAGTGCTTACAGTGTCTACAATCATTCAGCCACAGCATCAGGTCTACATGCTGGGTCAGGCCACAAGACTTCATCCACATCACAGGCCACATTCTACCTGGCCAGATCCAGGCGGCCGGATCCAGGCGGCCGGATCCAGGCGGCCGGATCCAGGCGGCCGGATCCAGGCGGCCGGATCCAGGCGGCCGGATCCAGGCGGCCGGATCCAGGCGGCCGGATCCAGGCGGCCGGATCCAGGCGGCCGGATCCAGGCGGCCGGATCCAGGCGGCCGGATCCAGGCGGCCGGATCCAGGCGGCCGGATCCAGGCTTATCAATCAATCAATCTTTATTTGTATAGTGCCAAATCACAATAAATGTTATCTCAAGATGCTTTTACAAACAGAGCAGGTCTAGACCACTCTATGTCAAATTATGAACAGAGACCCAACACCAAGACAGGATAAGACTCGTCTGACCCCACCTAATCCACCATGAGCATTGCACCTCACAGTATTTAACTAGTTACAGCAGAGAGGAAAAACTTCCTTTAACAGGCAGAAACCTCGAGCAGAACCAGACTCATGTTAGACAGCCATCTGCCTCCACCGAGTTGGGTCTGAGACGAGTAGTAGTAGCTGTTCCCGCTGGAGTCCAGCACTTCCGTATCAGCTGGAGTCTGGAACATCCACAGCAGGAGGACGTCCACAGCAGCGCAGAGGAACCTACGAGACAAGGGAGCTCAGGGACTCCAGAAAGGTCTATGGTTAGTAACTTTAATGGGACAGGTAGAGTTAAAGTAAGTGATTGGGGGAAGGGGGTGAGATAGGATGTCAGTGTGGCAGTGTGGCAGTCTAAGCCTATAGCCGCATAACTGGTTTCCTCACATCATTAGCCACAAGTGTGATCAGTTTTGAGTGGTTGTGTTTAAGCTGTGACACCTGTGCTTCAAATGTGTTTCATTTTTTCTACCTGTGCTTACTATTATGCAGCACAAGTGCATCACAGTGCAACATGTGTTTTAGTGAGAATGTGTTTGAAGTTGTGTCTAACAGGTGAAAAGTGACAAAAGAGTGACTGATTCAATACATGGGTTCAGGCTGCTAAGGAATCTGGTTCAGACAATAGAGTTTAGTGTTTTAGCATTTGAGAAATACTGTCACTAAATTATAAACCAGTCTCCAGCTCTACTTCAAATATGATCACTTCTGGCTTCAGGAAACAACAAGATGGAAACAATCAAAACATCAAAATCAAATCTTTGGAAGCAGCAGTTGAGGAATCAATGTGTAAAGTCACGGTGGCCAGGTCTACTTGATGTAGTCTATGTCTTTTCCTATAACTTTGATCACTGATGAACTTAAGTTGGTCTTAAACGTTGAACCTTCTCCTGATTGTCATATTTTTATGAAGACTTAAACCCATTATGTTATTTGTTTCTTTCATTTTCTCTGCTTTTTAAAAAATCGTTAAAGCCTCCCCTTTGTTTGTGCAATTTAAACGGGTGACATCACATCGGCGTGTGCCAAATCTCCACGAATCCACCAAGAGCTTTGAGCATGCTTAAGCAATCATGACCTGGCATAAGGTCCATGTATGTAATCAATTATTCATTTGGAAGGTGGGGGAGTGGGTCCATCTGCTGAGGGGAGCAGTCCTGGCTGAGTTATCGAGCTGTGTGCTGTCTGCTCTTTAATAATGGTCCAACTATGTATTACTCTGTAGCAGGGACCAGTCGCAGTCGATCCATTTCAAATCACTGCATTCTGAAATGTAAACCAATATTGCAGCTGACAAATAACAGCTGTCTTTGCTTTCATTCTGGGTCTGATGAAAGATTTTCTAACATGATGCAACCCAACAAAGCTTTTTATTTAGCTTTATAAAACAGTGTCTCAAACTTAGTCATTCCTTGTCCTTTTGTTTCTTCATCGACTCACTAAAAAAACTGCTGTGACCGGCTGCAGACATCGCTCATATCCAATCTGATTAGCAGACGGAGCAAATGAAACACTAATCTTGAACCTGGAGATATTAGACTGTGATTTATAGACATGCTGAAGTGTATCCTGAGGGAAATAATCACTGAAATCCTGTTTAAGTCTGTGATCAGGTCTGTGTAGATTTTTTATTAGAAAATCAGATATGAATATAATAATTCTACAATTTGATTAAAAAGAGATCTGCTCCTCCAGAGCTGGCACTCTGTCTCTCTGGAGCTACACTACACTCTAGAGGTTACTTTATGAATGAACTCACCACGTCCTGCTGCGAGAGCTGGATCTGACCAGGAGACCAGCTTTTTGACAATTTTCAACTTTTAATTGTATAAAGATCAGACTTTTTTTTAGACAAGCAGTCTACAATAATGAATGAACAAACACTTCTTTTTAGATTTCCAAGATTGAGAGTTGTTACCCAAACTTCTCAGCCCGCGACCCCAAAATAGTTGCTAAAGACTTGTGACCCTTCCTGTCCCTCAAAGTGATTTAATGTGGCTTCATTCAGCTGGTCTGCAGAAAGTGACCCTACCTATGTATGTGTCTGTTTCCTGTGCCTTTATGAATTAACCTGCTGCTACTGATGCTTTTGATAATTAACTGTTCACTAAACTCTAAACTTAGGAGTCATCTGGCAACAGAGAAAGACAGAAAACTCATTTCATTTTTAGCTACTATTTTTGTGGATATTATACTAAAAATGAGTAAAATGTACTATTTATAGATAACTTTTGTCATTTAACTTTTTTTATTGTATTATTTCTGTATTTCTTTGTTCACCACAAGTTAACAAATTATATAAAAGCAATATAAAACCAACAAAGAGAAGAGAAAAAATACAAAAAATAATAGTAATAATAATAAAAAGTAAAATAATCCCGACCCACACTTTGGGAACCCCTGACCTACAGTGAGTTTTCTACCCCATCGTACTACAATGACTCATAGGCTGGAAAGATTTTGACTAGTGTTGCACCCTGATTTAATATAAATATGTTAGAATACAACCTAAAATGTTTCCTCACAGGTTTTGTTGAGCCTTTTCAAATGAATTCAATTATTTGATGAGGCCTATTTTATCAAACCAACTTCATACATGCCTTACTCCTTACATAACTTATTAGCAGTTCTACATGAACTCATATTTTTCAAGCCATGGGATCATATTTCAGTGGGGAAAGGAAGATTGGTTTCTCAGGTCGCTTTATCTGTTCAGTAAAAATGGTACTGTGCTGCCACCCAGTGGTTAAAAGGCATACATACAAATGAGACAGAGTTTTTACTCACAGCTCAGGGAGTAAAATATCCAGGGTTAACATGCTAGCAGAACAGTTCATCTGCACTCATTCAGAGGGTCCCCTCTTGATGAACTCTCTGAGCTCCCTTCAACCAAATATTGAGGAGTCAGTGTTTCTGTCAGAGCACCTGTCTTTCTCTTCTGTGTTTAATATGTTTCCTTTGAGTATTCACAAAAAAAAGAAGCAACATTCAATATTTCTTATCCATACACACATTCTGCAGACTTATACATGTCTATTTATTACTTACATATAACGATGAGTATGTCTGTGACTGCCTACTTCACTCATCTTACAATAAAGAGTCTACTTGTAATAAAATGTGTTTTTTTTTTCATAAAATATTGAATTAAGCAGCTTAAGTGCATGGTCCTGGTGTTGTGCATGCCAACTCACGCTGTCATGACTTTAATTGGCCTGTTTTTATTACCATCAGTGAAACATATTGTGCTTTGAAGCTCATGCTGTGCTTGTGTTCTTTTGTTGTGAGGTTTTCTCTCTCTCTCTCTCTCTCTCTCTCTCTCTCTCTCTCTCTCTCTCTCTCTCTCTCTCTCTCTCTCTCTCTCTCTCTCTCTCTCTCTCTCTCTCTCTCTCTCTCTCCTGTGTGCTCTCCAGGTGCTGCCCTCCTTTGTTAAGTAGATGATTAAGATCCTCTGTGTATATCAAGTCAGGGTTTGAGAGCAGGAGAGAGGAGACCATAGCCAGTGGGCCATCCCACAGCATGTGGTACAGGTACTTACTCCTTCTCTGGAGGAAGGGCGTTTACATGTTTTTAATTGTTGTAATATCACATTATGGTTTTGGAGTTATTTGAGATGGATGGGCTTTTCTTAAAGCTGCTGTGAGGAACTTTTGATTTATATCAATTTTGGCACCCCACTGTGGACAAAGTCATACCTCTTATCTCTTGTTCTGTGTGCAAAAGTAGTGTTTTCAACAAAAACCTCACCCTGCTGTCTTTTAACAGCCATATGTATCACTCACTGTGATAAACAGCCGAAAAAAAGGATGTTTTTAAAGCCAAATGTCAATCATGTGGTCTGACACCTACCCCCTCTGAGTGGTTTAAGGCATTAAAAATGACAACAGAGAAAGTATGAGTGTTGTTGTTATGGTTTTGTTTGCTTTTGAAGGTCATAAAGAGGCATCAGTGTTGGTTTCAGTCTGTTTCTCAGTTGGTGAAAAACTCCTCATAGTGCCTTTAAGTTTGTGTTCTGTAGTAGTACTTTTTGCCTTTGTTTGTCAATGAAGTACTTTAAATGTACTTATATTTTATTCAATCTTTTTTGTGGATTTCATTTTGTTATTACTCTCAATTCCTAACCATTCAAGGAGAACCTAACATAAGTTCTATATGACAGGTCAAAGTGTGCACTGTGTTTTAATAATAAATTAATTCATAAAGAATCCATTCACCATCAGTGAATGTGCTTTGCTTAATATATATACTGATATATATGTGTATGTGTGTATGTACAGTATGTACATATATATACATACAAGTGTATGTATGTGTATATGTGTATGTATGCACATATGTATGTATGGGTATATGCGTATTTATGTGAACATTTTTGTTTGTATGTGTAATGTATATATGTGTGTGTATATATGTATATGTGGGTGTATGTGTGTTTATGTTTGGAAGTGTATTTGTATGTATATGTATGTGTATCTATGTGGATGTATATGTATGTGGGGATGTATGTGTGTGTATATGTGTGAATGTGTATATCTATGTATGTATGTGTGTATATATATTTGTGTGTATATGTGTATCTATGTATGCATGTGTATAAATGTGTATGTGTATGTTTATGTATGTGTAATTGTGTCTGTGTATATGAGTATGTACAGTTGTGCTCATAAGGTTTTTTTTCAGAGAACATGAAAGATAAGAGAAAAACCTTTTTCATGGTTAGTGGTTGGGTGAAGCAAAATTATTATCAAACAACTGTGTTTACTTTTATTATATCATAATGACAACAGAAACTACCTAAGAAACCACCAACTCTGCCAGGGTATGTATACTTATGAGCACAACTGTATATATATAAATGTGTATATTTATGTGTGTGTTAATAAGTATATGTGCATGCATTTGTGTGTATATATGTGTATCTATGACTATGTCTGTATGAGAACGTGTATGCATGTATGTGTATACAGTCATGGCCAAAAGTTTTGAGAATGACACAACTATTAATTTTCACAAAGTCTGCTGTTTCAGTTTTTATAATGGTAATTTGCATATACTCCAGAATGTTATGAGGAGTGATCAGCTCAACTGCAATTAATTGCAAAGTCCCTCTTTGCCTTGAAAATGAACTTTATCACCAAAAACACATTTCCACTGCATTTCAGCCCTGCCACAAAAGGACCAGCTAACATCATTTCAATGACACACAGGTGTCACACACATTAACACAGGTGTGGGTGTTGATGAGGACAAGGTTGGCGATCAATCTGTCATGATTGAGTGACTGGACACTTTAAAAGGAAGATGGTGCATGACACCATTGTTCCTCATCTGTTAGCCATGGTTACCTGCAAGGAAACACGTGCAGCCATCATTGCATTGCACAAAAAGGGCCTAACAGGGAAGTTTATAGCAGTGAGTAAGATTGCACCTCAGTCAACCGTCTATCGAATTATCAAGAACTTCAAGGAGAGAGGTTCAATTGTTGCCAAACAGGCTCCAGGGCGCCCAAGAAAGTCCAGCAAGCGCCAGAACCGTCTCCTGAAGGTGTTACAGCTGCGGGATCGGGCCACCACCAGTGCAGAGCTTGCTCAGGAATGGCAGCAGGCAGGTGTGAGTGCATCTGCACGCACAGTGAGGCGAAACTTTTGGAGGAAGGCCTGGTGTCAAGGAGGGCAGCAAAGAAGCCACTTCTCTCCAGTAAAAACATCAGGGACAGACTGATATTCTGCAGAAGGTACAGGGACTGGACTGCTGAGGACTGGGGTAAAGTCATTTTCTCTGATGAATCCCCTTTCCCATTGTTTGGGGCATCTGGAGGAAGGCTTGTTCGGAGAAGACGAGGTGAGCGCTACCATCGGTCCTGTCTCTTGCCAACAGTGAAGCATCCTGAGACCATTCATGTGTGGGGTTGCTTTTCGGTCAAGGGAGTGGGCTCTCTCACAATCTTGCCTAAAAACACAGCCATGAATAAAGAATGGTACCAGATCGTCCTCCGAGAGCAACTTCTCCCAACCATCCAAGGGCAGTTTGGTGATGAAGAATGCCTTTTCCAGCATGATGGAGCACCTTGCCATAAAGCAAAAGTCATAACAAAATGGCTCGGGGAACAAAACATTAAGATTTTGGGCCCTTGGCCAGGAACCTCCCCAGATCTTAATCCCATTGAGAACTTGTGGTCAATCCTCAAGAGGCGGGTGGACAATCAAAAACCCACAAATTCTGACAAACTCCAAGCATTGATTATGCAAGAATGGACTGCCATCAGTCAGGATTTGGTCCAGAAGTTGATTGACAGCATGCCAGGGAGAATTGCAGAGGTCTTGAAAAAGAAGGGTCAACACTGCAACTGTGTGTGTGTGTAGGTGTGTGTGCACAGAAGCAAACTGACACTCAAATCTGTCAACAGTAGCTAAAGAATGAGAATGAATGAAGAGACAGTGAGTCCTACTGTAGCAAAGCTTTACTGAATCATGATCAGATATTCCAGAAAAAATAAAAGTTTTATAAAATTGCATTTGAGACATAATCAGTGTTTTCCAGTCAGTTTGATCGGTAATGCATCTTCTACTTCTCCTGTAATTAGAAAACATCTTAACGTGGAAATCTTCTCAGTGTGTGGTAAGAATACTGCCAACATCATTTTCAAAAATATATATAACTCTACTTCGTATCTACAGCCAGCCGATGCCATTATACTGACAATACATTAGAACTGTACGCTACAACACTTCTGGACAATGATTGAACAATTACACGGAGTAGTAGCATAAATAACCGTCACTGCTAAGACATCATAAAACAGTCAGCTTCCCTTGTTGAGTACAGACACTGGAGTCAACATCACAGTGAGAGAACTACTCCACTACATGAGGGTCCAGTCTTCAGGGTTATACTGTGTTGGGTACTGAAAAATAAAACTTGTACAAGTCTATCTTTAAGAGTCAATGTGATACGCTGCATTAATAACACAAAAATAAAGAATTAGGCCTCAAATTCACATGTACAAAACCGGCTTCTCTGATACTTCACAGCTCGTCCTCTGGTCATAAAATAAATCAGCAATTTGGATTATACGAAAACACGGACATAAAACTCTTAAAGGGAAAGTTTCCTAGTGTGGCATCTCCAGCGTTCTCAGATGAGACTATTTGAATACATTCGTTTCTCATAAGGCAGGGCAGTGGCTACAACGTGTTAGTACCAGGAGCAAGTCCTCTACAACGGGGTCAAATCACCGTCCAAAACCCAGGACACAGAAACACAGTGTGCACAGGAAGAGATCACAGTTGGCGGTTTAACAGCAAGTGAGACACTTCACGAGACCAAAATATGCCACAGGTGGAAGCAGTGGTTTCAGGAGGAGAAAACTAGTGTCATATCCTGCTCAAGATCACAAAAATATTAACATACTGCCCATTACCTGGCGTAGAAGTACTTCCTGTTAGTCATGATCACTTCCTCGTCTGCTCATGGATTTAAAAGTACAGCAATCAGTGATTTAAAACATCATCAAAGACAAGAGCTGGGTCATAAAGGTGAAAAAACTAAGAAGTCAATTGATTCCTTTTTTATACTCCAGTGTTGCAAAGATAATCCAGTGACGTCTTCATATCCAGCAGCTCAGTTTCACGTGTGGGTTAAAATAGAAAAGTCTCATAGTGTGCTTCAAAGGACAGTCCAGTGTTACATCATGTGAAGAGTCCAGGTGTCTTTATCTCTTTGACTGTACACTTAGAGTCACTGTCACGTTCGTTCCACACGTTCTCCTTCATAGTCCATCATCCAGTGTATTCCAGCAGCTCAGTGTGCTGTGTGATCAGAGGAGCTCAGAGTAGCAGGGATCCAGTGGTGTGAAGATTCAGCACGGAGGAGAGACAGCCGACACTTCAGTGGTGGATGCTTTCATAAAACGTACCGTACAGTGTCATCAGAGTGAGGTTTGATGATGAGTGGATGGATTGAGTGATTGGCAGGTAACATAAGACTCACATCATGTTAATACTGAAGCTACATGTCTGTGTTATCTGCTACATAATAACTAGGCTGTGTGTCGTGTTATCATTGAATACTGTTTTCATGTTCTGATCACTTTGTTGCCCGCTAAGGTCAACTTAATCAGTCTTTAGTCAGTGTAGGAGCAGTGTCTGTGGAGCCTTTCCCGGGTTCCACTTTCCTTTAGACCCTCAGAGTTCAGCACGGTCTGCCTAGTCTGCTCGTGTGTGTGTGTGTGTGTGTGTGTGTGTGTGGATATGGGCGATGGGGTGACGTGATAAAGGGATCAGAAAAGATGATTGCTGTGATGTCTGCTACGTGTTTCTTCATCAGAGCTCAGTGGTCAGGAGACCTCTGGGTTTGGCTCCATCCTCTGAAGCTGGCTGCTGAACCACAGGGCTGAGGGAGAAAAAGCACATCACTTCCTTATAGAGGGATTACAGTTAGACGAGGCATTTGCTGCTCGACCAGCAGAGGGCAGCATTCTACCAAGCTAGCAAATCAAGTGCTTTGTGTTCTGGACTTTTACCTGGCAGAGATGGTGTTGCGTGTGTGAGCGAGGAGGGGGAGGGCTGGGGTGAGAGCGGCTCCCCCGTCTGCAGGCAGCGGAGGGTTGATCTTAGCAGGGGGGTCGAGGTCAAGTAGGCCGTTAGTAAAAACGCCAGAGGGCTGCATTAGAGGGGGATGAGGGAGAAGGTGTGAGGTCACTCACTACGTAGCCTCTATATCCGCTTGAGTGAACAGCAGCTATGCAAGTGTGCTAAGAACTCATCATTGGCTTGTAGAAACGCTTACTGGGCACAACGTTTAACATACATCAAAGCATAGTGCATAACAACCTGTGGTAGGAAGGCCAGATTAAAAAAAACAGTCACACAGGACATACAGGTGCATCTCAAATGTTTAGAATATCATACAATTTATCACCATCTTTCATTTTTTTTGTAGGGATGTAAGGATACACTCAACCCACAATTCGATTCAAATCCCGATGTTTGGTTCACGATACAATTCACTCACGATTCTCTAATGATGTTCAAGAAAACTGGATTGAACTCAAAATTTAAACAACTATTATTTTATTTCAATTCTCAGATATGGATAATTGCAATATATATTTGTTCTCTTATATTTATTTGTAAACAAAGTCATCCTTTGTCATTTTTAAGGTGTGTTGTAACTCAAATAAAACCACTGCACACTTTTTTCAGCACCTTACAAAAAAACTAAAATCACCGTACAAAAATACCTTGTTGGAAAATTTCAGAACAGTTATAGAGAAATGGAAAGTGAACAATCCCCAAATGAAAGTATTAAATATTAAAACAAATAAGGTCAATCTCTTTAAATTAGGGATGTAAATTTAAAGTATTTTCTGTGATTAATGTTAACGATCAATTATCGTTTAATCATTAAATAACATGAACGTTTTTAATATTCATTTCAAATACAGAAATGTTCAACATCTATAACATATGTTCATTTATACTAGGGGTGACCCCAAATAGTCGACGATTCGTTCTAACGAGTCTTAGTCGACTGCCAATCTCATAGTCGAATATTTGCAAATGAAACGTGGATCATTCCATTCAAACCATGGGGGTGCTCAATGTCTAATTTTACACTATTTTCCTGTTTCCCTTAAAAATAGTGTCTCATATATCCAGCAGACGTACCTCAGCTGGCCTTTAAATCTTTCTACGTTCATGGCAGCTCAAAATGTCAGAAATAAAACTTCAGTTGATCCTAAAAACTAGTGATGAAGATGAGGAGCAGCTTCATGAAGAGGGCTGTGAGATCAAGGATTACCGGACCACACAAAAACTGTACGGGGCCAAAAGAACCAGGAGGGATACCCAAAGCTGTCTGAAGCCTCAAAAACAATCCACAGCATCCCATCCACCTCCACACCATCAGAGAGGATATTCTCAAAGACAGGATTTACAGTCAACAAAGCAAGGAGCGCACTTCTGCCCGTACACACGATGGTTTTCCTCAAGTACAATTTGAAAAGACTCATGCGGACAAAGACGAGATGAAAGACTGTTTTAAAAGGTTCTGTTAAGAGATTTAAAAACCCTTTAGCTGGTTCAGGTTTGATTTTAAATATTATACAAATGTTTAGCCTTAAGTTGGACAAACTAACCTCCGCAGTGCTGCTCTCTGCTGTGTGAACACGGTTTAAATATCTCTTGATTCCTTATTCTGTAACGTCGCATTGTTCCATGTTTAATGGATGGTGGTCTTATTTGAGTTTTCTCTCCTTCATCACCTCGTTGTTTTTGCAATATAGATTTAAAAAATCTAATTTTATGCTTATAATATTCTGTTGTCCCTTTTACTTTAAGCTATGAGTCTCTTAATTGTAAATGGTTATGTGTAATATTGTCATGCGGTCACCATCATGCAGACTTTGGGTCAATAAAGAAAAACAACAAACATTCCACTATTCGTCGACTATGGGCAAAATCTGATGAATCAGATTCGACTAAGCAAATCCTTAGTCGGACTCACCCCTAATTTATACGCTTGTTTGGAGCCCCTTTATTACACATCTCTGCACCAATCAGGGCTTTGCATTGACGTGATAAGCCCGTAGTATTGCTAATGTGCTATTGAAACCCAAGTTGCTTTGATAGTGGCCTCAAACTGGGTGTGTCTCGTCTCCTCTGGGGTTCAGGTCAGGTGATTTAGCTGGCCAGTCAAGCACAGTAGTATCATGGTTAGAAAACCCTTTGGTAGGAGTTTTGGCGTTTAGTGCAGGTGCCAAAAGTCCTGCTGGAAAGGGTCATTATCATCTTCATAAAGCTTGTCAGCAGATGGAAACATTAAAGCTGGGGTTGGTAGTCAGATTTAGATACACTTTTTGGACGGAGTCCTGAGGAAAAGCTACATTCAAATTCATGCTAGTTTTCCATGACTACCAACCCTAGCTTTAAGTGCTCGACAGCTGCATTGATTTTGGACTTGAAAAAACACAGTTGACCTACACCAGCAGATGATATGACACCCCAAATCACCACAGACTGCAGATACTTCACATTGGACTTCAAACACCCTGGACTCTTTGTCTCTCCACTCTTTGACTTCCAAATGGAACGCTATACTGACTTTCATCACCAACACTGAGCAACAGTCCACTTCTTTTTCTCCTCAGATGCTTCTGTTGACTCTGGTTCAGGAGTAGCTTGGTACTAGGAATGCAACAGCTGTAGCATCTTTCCTTAAGACATCTGTGTGTAGTGACTCTTGATGCACTAACACCAGCCTCACTCCACTCCTCTCAAGGCTGCTGTCATCCCTGTTGCCTACGCACCCTTACCCTGTCACACTTTTAGCTTTTGAAGAAGGTTGAAACATTGTTTGTGTGAAATCTGTCCAGAATATATGACATTATCACTTTCTTAATAACTGTTGGAAACTTTTTCACGATATTCTGATTTTTTGAGATGCAGCTGTATGTTAGAGTAGTAAACACAGAATGATCACTCACAGTATTTGTAGGAATGATCCAGCGAGGTGTGATGAGAGGTTTGGGCTGCTGCACTGGTGGTGGCTGGAGGACAATCAGAAAAACATTGTTATACTGTGCAGAGCATTTTCATTTATTCTGGTGCTTTTTGATCGTCTGACCTCAGGAAGTCCATGGTGCTGAAATATTCCACAGAAAAATTATAATTAGCTTGAAATTTGACAAGTTTGGAGTCATTAGTGTCAGTGCCTCTAGTGCAGGGGTTCCCAAACTTCTCAGCCCGTGACCCCCTAAATATAGGTGCCAAAGACTTGCGACCCCCACTGTCTCTCAAAGTGGTTTAATGTGGCTTCATTTAGCTGGTCTGCAGAAAACTAGCCTACCCATATGAATATGTGTCTGTGTTTCCTGTGTTGTTATGAATTAACCTGCTGCTACTCATGTTTTGATAATTAACTGTTCACTAACCCTAAACTTAGGAGTCATCTGACAACAAAGAAAGGCAGAAAACTCATTCAGGGTTCCCACTCTACTCCAGAGATCATTTTCCAGGACATTTCAAGGACATTTTCAGTGATGATCAAGCTGGTATGACAGTCGAAATTTAGTTCCTAATTTAGTTCCTAAATAGTCTAATATGTTCCTCTCAGTGGAAGTCTACATTGAAGACATGCGGTCTATGGCTATCGATGAAATCATCTCTTACATGCTTAAAAGTTATGACAAATTGATTATAGAATAATGCAACTGCAGATGTACAGCACTTCACTTTATTAGTGCAACCAAGCAACAATGATGGGCAACTCTCATCTCAGCTTTCTCTTTTCTCAAAAAATATAAATTAGCTAAGTAAAAAACAAAAGAGCCTGCAAAGGACTCTGGAAGCTGCCTTACTGAAATGAATAAATAATAATAATAATCAGAGGATCAGTGCATTAATGACCTAAATAGATCTGAATGACAAAAAAGGCCACAAATGTTGAATGGGGATGTGTTTTTTAACCTTGTTAGATCGCACACAGTCATGTTGGAATCATTTTCCAGGACATTTTACTTTTTCTCCCATTTTCCAGGTGTTTTCCAGTACTGGAAAACCGGTCAACTGTTTTCCAGGTTTTCCAGTTTTTCCAGGACGCGTGGGAACCCTGTCATAACATTTCTATTTTCAAGGTTTTATTTCAAGGTTAGCTATTATTTTTGTCCATATCTTTTAACGACGCACACTTTGGGAACCCCTGCTCTAGAGCAGTTATGGCACATTGACATAGACACAGGCACATTGGAGACTTTAAACCAGATATCACTGTGGTCTACTAGAGCAGTTCAGTAAAAACAAGCTAATGAAGTATGAAATATGTTCTAGATAGTATTGTTCAGTATGTGAACGCAGCATAAATGTGACATCTAAGAATAGATCCTTCTCCTTGTATTGTTTCAGTCACAGCTGCTTTATATGCCTGTGTCCATTCTCCAAACTCTAGACCCGTGCTTCACTATGCTGCCACTCTGAAGGTTTCTGCTTCATCCAGCAGCAGCAGTTTCTAGCTGTATTGCATTTGTTTTCTGGTTAATATTGATAACATGCTTATCAAAACAAAACTGCAAAACAAAGGATGAGGATGATAAGAAAGCCCTGTACAATAACCATTTTATAGCTGAAAATGTTAAACTCTGACTAACAGGACATGCCTAGTTTGACCTGGGATTGTTGGTACAGATATATATATATATATATATATATATATATATATATATATTTATTTAGATGCATGTTGTAAATTGTTGTCAATCACGATTGAACGACTATTTCTTGTAGAACTTTTTATATTTAGCGTTGTAGTGTATAAAACACATGCACAGTCGGTCAAACATGTGTTTCATGTTTAGGGATGAAGGACATGAGTGACACATAAATGCATCCAGAGGTTAATATAGTCCATGGGTGCTGGTTTACACTCTGCAAGAACAATAATTCCTTCCTAGGGTTGTAGCGTTAGTCAATAAAGTCTGTTGTTTGGCAAACTTGCTCTCACAGATTTGTTGTTATGGACCTACCACAGGAGTCGGATCAGTGAAATCAATGAGGTTGTCAGACAGGGGGGCGGTGATAGGCAGGTCAACCTCCTCTGCTTTGGCCTGCAAAAAGTCACAAACACTCTTTAACACACACACAATATATTTTACAAACTCTGTAGTACACTATTTCTCTTGAGGGTTTCGAGGCTACAAAGAGATCCATTATAAAAATCTATTCCTCAGTTGCATTGGAGACAGTGGAGATGTATACACATGATGAAGATGTCCTTCAGTCCAATCAGTCAAGAGAGACATTTAGATCGCCAATGAAGACACTAGGGATGTAAGGATACACTCGACCCACGATTCGATTTGATCAACGATTTGATTCACTCAGGATTCTCTAACGATATTCAAGAAAACTGGATTGAACTCAAAATTTAAATAACTATCATTTTATTTCAATTCTCAGATATGGACAGTTTCAATATATATTTGTTCTCTTATACTTCTTTGTAAACAAAGTCATCCTTTTTCATTTTTAAGGTGTTGGAACTCAAATAAAACCACTGCACACTTTTCTTCAGCACCTTGTAAAAACACTAAAATGACCGTACAAAAATACCTTGTTGGAAAATTTCAGAATAATTACAGAGAAATGGAAAATGAACGATTCCCAAATGAAAGCATTAAGTATTAAAACAAATAAGGTCGGGCGCAGACTTGGCCTACTGGTTAAGTTGCGTGCCCATGTAGCAGGCGGCCCGGGTTCGAATCCAGCCTGTGGCTCCCCTTCCGCATGTCATTCCCCCACTCTCTCCCAGTTTCCTACACTATACACTGTCCTCTGTCTCTTTCAATAAAGGTATAAAAGCCCCCAAAAATATAACTTTAAAATAAATTAATTAAAAATAAGGTCAATCTCTTTAAATTAGGGATGTAAATTTCAAGTATTTTCTGTGATCGATCTTTGGAAATGTTAACAATCAATTATTGTTTAATCATTAAAAAAACATGAATGTTTTCCATGTCAGAAATAATGACAAATGTGTTTTTTCCCCTGAATCAAATGTTCCTTCCTGACACAGTGTATATTACTGATGGTATTAAACAGCTATGGATCATATTGAGGTGTTCAACATGTAAACACACTGAATATCAACGTGAGGAGCAGGCTTATAAATAATCTCTGTGGACGCATGGTCATAGAGTGAAGACTAAGACTACAACATGTGGAGTTACTGCAACAGGACAACTGAACAGGATCAGATTTTGGACTCAGTGTCCAGTTTTCTCCTTTTTATTGAGAAAATAAACATTTAAATGCGATAAGAAGTTTCAGCCAGGAGCACAACCGGGTCAGAATCAGTCTGTCACTCAGCTGCAACACCTTCAGTCAGCTGATTCTGAAACATGCTTTAAACTTCAAACACCTCCACTCAGCGAGTGACGAGAGAGCAGCGCAAGAGACTTCATTATGTTGAACAACCGGAGTATAATGCAGATAGCGCCTTCTACTGTTTAGAAATAATATCCAGATACTAATTTTGTTGAATCAATTTTAATCCATCCTTATTTATATGGATTTTACCATCTTGCGATATATCCTTACATCCCTAGAAGACACATTTATTAATGTTTTAATAATGTGTTTTATTTAATGTGAGTCAGGCCTAACGGTAGATGGACTGATGTTTTGAATTCGATGTATTCATGTTCCTTCAAACAAGCAAAGTCACAGTTTTTCTCTACAACATTGAATGTGTATGTATCAGAATAAGTTATTCAGTTAAAGATGATCATTTTACCTTTGGAGCCATGACTTCAGGAGCAGATTCAGCAGGGATCTTGGGAACAGAGGGGTTCAGATCTTCAGCTACACCCTCAGCACTGATGAAAGATGAAAAAGTACAATAATAATAATAAATAGAAAATAATAACCTTGCTCTTTACCATCGAGATAGGACTTAAAATGTTTTTATTAAAATAATTTTATCAGTGAGTTTATTGTTATACTGGAACATGAGTCTGTTTACCCAGACTACAGAAGACAAGCACCCTGTAACAGTGTGAGCATTCACTGCATCAATGAGCCCCAGGCCGTGCTGCTTTTGTCAACTGTCTAAACAAGCGTCTCAAAGTGTCTGGGTTTTTTGTGTCATCCTACTGTAAACACTTAATGAGCAGGGACAGCAGCAGTATCCAGGCAAAACTCAAGTCATGTGACCCATCACACACACACACACACACACACACACACACACACACACACACACACACACACACACACACACACACACACACACACACACAATGCTCCAACATGCCAACAGATGTCAGCAAAGACTATGAAACCGGGCGGCACCTTTGTCTCCACTGGAGTGATGTGAAATCTATCATCTGTGTTTTATGATCGGCACTGAGGATTACAGACGTGTGTGAGCAATGAAAGTGAGGACACGGGACATGTGACATTGAACGTACCCTTTGTTCAAATAACATCTTTTAATACCTGCTTAATATTTAATATCTCGTCTTAAAATGTAACTGATGGTGGTTTTGGATGAAATGAAGGAAGTTTTAACAACCTTTTGTGATTTTAAGTTACATCATAAACATTTTTAAAAGCAAACTCAAGACCAACCTTTTTAGTCTCACTTTTAACTGAGTTTTATTCTTAGAATAGTTTTATTTATTTATTTATTCATTATCTAGTTCAAATTGTAGTCACTTTTATTCTATTCTATTTATTTTAAGCATAGCCTTTTATTTTATTTTAATATTTTTCTTTTATCATCTTAGAAATGAATTTTATTTTGGTGAGTTTAATTTCCTGTGTTGAGTTTTAACATCTTATTTAACCTCCAGTGTTTCCTCATTAAGATATCATGAGAGTGTTTCCTCAGTTCGTTCAGCAACTTCTTTTTATTTTATTTATTTATTTTATTTTTATTGTTTTTATTACTATTGTTGCATATTGCTCTTAACCTTAGGATTGTGGGGTGGGTTTGGGGTCGGGGCTGGGGCTGGGATTAGGATGGGGGGGGGACTAGTTTATATATTTTTATTAATGTATTCTATTTGAAGTTGTTTTAATGTACAGCACTTTGTGTTACAATGTCATTGTATGAAAAGTGCTTTCTAAATAAAGTCTAATTAATTGATTGATTGATATAAGATACATACAACAATATGCATCTGTCCTCTCTTCAGTATTATCAAACTGCAGCTATTCCCACAGAGTCCTCCTACACTGATCTATTCTCTCAGTTTCTCCCTCTATCTTTTGTCTTATCCAAAAGCCACAGAGGGAATGATGGACTCTCTTTACATCCATAGTGAATACTGCACATAGACTGACCTGGCCCCTGCTGATGAGACCAGTGGTGCTGGCTTGAGAAGGTCCCAGGAGTCTTGAATGTCAGATCGGCTGCTAACGGACAGAGACGAGTTGCTTCCCATTCTCCCAGTGCGCACTTTCAGCCTGGAGAAGGAAAAGCAGGGACATATTTTTGTGTTCTGCTTAATACATTTTCTTTTCTTTTGCATGTTTCATGATGCAAATTTCTAGTCGGATAAATTTTAAGTACAGAAAACTTGTGAACCTTGAGGGTCAAGCTGACCGTTTGGCACAGAGTCAAATCTGTTCATAAAAATCAACCAGATTCCACATTACTGACATGTTAATGTGTTACAGCGAAGAAAGACAAAGAGCGAGCGTTATGTTTAAAATGCTTCCTTTTTTTTAAGTGTCTACATAATTTCTCATGAATACATTATGTATTGTGACAAACTGCTTTTACCACATCTAATTTGGCTCAGTCTTCCCTTATTATCTCGACTGTCTCCCTCTAGTATGAGACAATGCAGAGCTTTGCTTGCAAGGATGAGCAGAAGATGATGTAATGTTGT
The DNA here is from genome assembly GCF_009762535.1 of Notolabrus celidotus. Classification (NCBI taxonomy): domain Eukaryota; kingdom Metazoa; phylum Chordata; class Actinopteri; order Labriformes; family Labridae; genus Notolabrus; species Notolabrus celidotus. The sequence goes on along the minus strand of NC_048281.1, from coordinate 4,107,266 downwards.
GAGCTACTATAATAATCCTCATGAATATTCAAGTAGTTAATCGGCTCTAGCTGCAGGGAGCGCTGCGATTGGCTGAGACAATGTGTTGACAGTTGGCATGACTCATGAGGACCGTGGAGGAGGGACAACTTCAAGACAAAGCCGGTGTGAGAGAAACACCAGAGACAACTGACACAGACGATACTGCATCGACAAAGTCAGTATGTAAAACGTGTTGGCATACCTGGAAGAAGCCTCCTGCAGGTTACAGTTTTTATCTGCAGCCACAGTGACATGTTCCTCTGCAGATCCCTACACAGATAAACACAGAGAGAGAAATATTCAGAGAGAGAGATAAGCAGACAGAGAGAGAAGTGGTGGTAAAACCGTGCATCATCTTCTCACATGATAACACAATGACGTCACAGATAAAACATGGGCTTACATGTTTTCCGTTTTATTGATATTCAGATTTTGTTTGGCTGTGCAGATACTAAATCCCATTGTTAGGTCAAACTTGAGCTGCTGTCATATTTAAAGCTGCTGTGAGGAACTTTTGGATTGTGTTGATGCTTTTGTCCCCTGTAGGCAAAGATGTACATCTTATCACTTTACTGTCCTGTACATGCATAGGTAGCATTTCCTGACAAGAGATCCCTTTTTTTTTTCTTTTCACAGTCAACTGTGTCACTCACTGTGAACATTTGCAGTTGAAGATGTAAAGAAAGGCTGTTTCTTCAGCATGTTGTTAATTGTCTGGTCTCATATCACCTTGAGGCAGCTCAGGTATTAAACCTTTTAATACAGAAATTGTTGATTTTGTTGCTGATGGTCTTGTTTCCCTCTTCCAGGCGATCCCTGTATGACCAAAGTGAGAGCTGTGTCTGCATACTTGGCACGTTCTCAGTGCGTGTTGGCCTGCGCCAGGGTTGCACCTTGTCACCGATCCTGTTTGTAACTTTTATGGACAGGCTCTCAAGGCGCTGGGATGTAAGGATATATCGCAAGAGGGTAAAAAATGTATACAGATTTTGTTTAATCCACCCTTATTAGTATCTGGATACTATTTTTAAACAATAGAAGGCGCTATCTGCATTATACTCCACTTGTTCAACATCATTAAGTCTCTTGCTGCTCTCTTGTCACTTGCTGAGTGGAGGTGTTTTAACTTTAAAGCATGTTTTAGAATCAGCTGACTGAAGGTGTTGCTCACAGTCATTAAGGAAAATTTGATTCAGGGGGAAAAACACATTTGTCATTATTTTTTACATGGAAAACGTTCATGTTTTTTTAATGATTAAACGATAATTGATCGTTAACATTTCCAAAGATCGATCACAGAAAATACTTGAAATTTACATCCCTAATTTAAAGAGATTGAACTTATTTGTTTTAATATTTAATACTTTCATTTGGGAATTCTTCACTTTCCATTTCTCTATAATTGTTCTGAAATTTTCCCACAAGGAATTTTTGTACGGTGATTTTAGTTTTTTACAAGGTGCTGAAAAAAAGTGAGCAGTGGTTTTATTTGAGTTACAACACACCTTAAAAATGAAAAAGGATGACTTTGTTTACAAAGAAATATAAGAGAACAAATATATATTACAACTGTCCATATCTGAGAGGTGAAATAAAATAATAGTTATTTAAATTTGAGTTCAATCCAGTTTTAATAAAAAAACGTGAGTGAATCGTATAGTGAACCAAAAATTGAATCGTGGGTTGAGCGTATCCTTACATCCCTAGCTTTGAAGGTCATAAAGAGGCATCAGTATTTAACTCTGTTTCACAACCATCTAAAAACTCCTCACAGGGGCTTTAACAATGACCACTAAACAATACCATGCATCAATGAGTTTCATCATTAACATAAGTATTTTAAAGATGTGGTCCATCCTGTCTTTCTGTTCCCTCTCCATCTTTATGTACTGTTATGTGGTCTTTGTTCATCACCTTGAGCGCAGCAGCCTCAGCCTGTGCTTTCAGGATGTTGCTCTTCAGATCCTCTGGGGTGCGCAGTGGGGTGACAACTGGACTGCTGCCTGCACTGCTCAGACCACACTTCTCTGTGAGCTTCACCACATCCTCCTGTTTGAGCAGGGTCGAGAGAGGCCCCAATCCCAAATGAAAGAAAACAGAGATCAAAATCTGATTGTCATCTCTGAACGGACTAAAAAACTTGATATGCAAACCCTGCTGAGGAACTTAAAGAGGAACATGACCAGAAGCACTGTATGCAAACACCCACCTGATTATTCATGGCCACATTCACATTGATGTTATTTCTCGGAGTAGCAGGAAGTGGACTGCTCTCCAGGGCCAGCTGTTTCAGACGAGCTGATGCTTCTGGAAAGTAACATCAATATTTACATAGGATCACAGTTGTTTGTTTTAATGGTTAAAACATGAAAACCATAGTTCTGGCTCTGACCCCTGTATAATTATCATTGTCTCCCTGAATACACTTTAATAGTGTTAGCCAGGCTTTCTGTAGGCTCACCAGAGAGACTGACGGGATCTTCCCCTGTGACTATCGGGGGAACATAGGTGGTGCTTGGTCCAGGCTCCTCTGCAGCTGCTACTGGTGGAACCACAGGAGTCCTGAGGACATCATCAATGCACGTTTCCATCAAGTCAGGAACTAAAGGAACACTAGAGACAAAAGAGGAGATAAAAAAGCAGCTGATCAAAACAGGGATTAAAAATAATACTTTTTAAATGTTACCAAAAAAACAAAAACAAAAGGAGGAAATAATGCAACATGAATACAGTTAAAGAAGATACATTTATAGTAGGGATGTCCCGATCCCAATCTCTACTACCGGATCAGAGCCAATCTGGGCACCTTTAATCAATTTGAATCATCTATTTCAGGGGTTCCCAAAGTGGGGGTCGGGGCCCCCTGGGGGGTCACAAGACACAAATGGGGGGGTCGTGTGATGTGATCTAGAATGTTTTTTTTTAAGTTATCTAAAATAGTACATTTAACCAACTATAGTAAAGAATATCGGAAAAAAAATAGTAGCTAACCTTAAAATAAAACCTTGAAAATAGAAAATGTGATGAGTTTTCTGCCTTTCTTTTTGCCAGATGACTATATGACAGTCATCTGGCAAAATATATCTATGACGTTCTCATATAGGTAGGTTGATTTTCTGCAGACCAGCTAAATGAAGCCACATTAAAACACTTTGAGGGACAGTGGGGGTCGCAAGTCTTGGGCATCTATATTTTGGGGGTCGTGGGATGAAAAGTTTGGGAACTTCTGGTCTATTTGAACCATAACCTCAACCCGATAATTTCTATCAGCATAATAAACTGAGCACAATTTGACGCAGAAGGCAAACGCTGAGTGGCTACGCATTACCAACCCTGGGGCTAATATGTCAGCAGTGTGGGAAGATTTTCAACCAGAAAGCCAATAACAGTCCAACAGCCATGTGCAACACACTCAACACAGTTGTGTTGAGGTGGTAGCTGCAGAGCTGCATTCATTATTACCAATCTGATATGACGTCTACACACTAAATACATAACAGAATACGACGCGTTCACTAAAGCTTCTAAGGGAAAGGCTGCTGTGCTGAAGCAACAAACTCTGGGCTTAAAAAGGAAGGATAAATGTCCTCAGAGTGAAAAGGCCGAAAACCATTACAGAGAAGGTGGTTGAATGTAGTGCTTTGGACGACCAGCCCATCTGTGCGTTAGAAACGCATGTTATAGCCGAGTTTTGGTGTCTCACTATGTCTAGCCGTTTTGACACTGACTCCTTCTTACCAGAGCTGTAACACAAAATGTATGAAAACAAATGAAGTGACTGAAAACATGATGTGACTGCTAGGGATGCACCGAAAATTCGGGCACTGAAAATTTGCGGTCGAAAATGGCCCAAAAGTGTATTTTCAGTTTTCAGCCGAAATACTTTTCTCACCAAAACAACACGGCCAAAACAGAATGTTGTGATGCTGCAAGCAAAACCCACGGCCAGTACTCGCTTGTCTGGATAAGGGCCAACATGTCTGCATCCGTTCTTCCTTTAATTCAGCACTAAAGTGTCTTCTAAGCAAAGAGGTTGAGACGGACCACAGAGTGAAAACAATGAAACGTACACTCTTAGAGTCTGTCAGCAAACGGTTCACTGAGATCTATTCAGATCCTCTGCACTTCATCACGGCTGTACTTGATCCACATTATAAAGATCAGTACTTGGATGTGGGAATAAAGCAGCGCACATGAGAAATGATCCAGGCCGCGATGGATGCAGAGAACCCACTTGGAGACGGAGAAGCGCACAGCGCAGGAAGGAGAACAGAGCGCAGAAAAAAGGACTGGTCTCTGAACCAGATGAGGGGCATGCACCCTCGTTGTCTGATATGTTCAATGAGATCCTTGATGTTAGTGAGGTTAGTACACAGTCACAGCCAGAAATGCAATGGTACTAATAATAGACATAATAATTTATTTCCGTGTTTTGGTTTTGGCCTTGGTTTCCTCATTTTCGGTTTTGGTCAAGAATTTTCATTTGGGTGCATCCCTAGTGACTGCTGTTAGTTTTTAGATTGAATGGTGTAATAGCTTAGTTTAGTCTAAAAGTCTGAGAACAATGTTGATTTTATACGCAAGTTTTACAACAATGCTAAATGGCTAACTTTAATGTTATAGACTGAGGACTTTAGTTCATTTGTTTTAATTTAGTAAAACAATGTGCAGCTCTATTATCAAGGCAAACACAAGTAACAGAATGGGACTTTGTTTCGACTGACACATTGTTGACACATTGTTAAAAAAATTGGATCAGGATTGGGGGCCATTAAAGCTGATCGGGACATCCCTAATCTAAACAACTTACCTGCAGCTTCCATAAGATCTGATTGGACTCTGCAAAGGTGGCAAAACTGGCTCATGGTGACACGGACATACAGTCATAAAAGTGAAGGCTCAGAACTTCAACAAGAGAACAGAACAGAAACATAGTTCAGACTCACAGTGTCCAGTTTTCTGTCTACTTGTTCTTATTGAGAAAAATAAACATGTGTATGTGGTCAGGTGTCAGCCGGGAGCGCAACCGGGTCAGAATCAGTCTGGCGGTGGAGAAAAGAAAGTGCTCGTGGAGACCTGTCACTCAGCCGCAGCCCCCAGCTGAGCGTCTCCACTGTCCGCAACACCTTCAGTCAGCTGATTCACATGAAACATGCTTTAAACTAAAACACCTCCCTGATAGCTGAACCAAATATGAGACCACATGATGTTTGTTCCAGTGTTCCAGAGTAAGTTCTTAACATCTATAAATCGATACTTGATTTATTATTGACATCCCTAATCTCCAGCAAAAGAAAGTCATGTAGGTTCATACATGGGTCATACTGCAGGGTTTGCAAGAGCAGCAGTGTATTCACTGCATTAATATCAAATATAAACAAGCCTGTTTTTTCAGTATCAGGAATATAAAAAGTGCAAAGGCAAACATAGTTACTGTACTTTGTTCTGAAGATATGGAAGCCTTTGCAATAAATCACATTGCAACAGAAGGTCTCGAGAGGTTAAGATTATTCAGCTGTTGGAAACTTGTCCAAAGTAAGCAATAACTGCAGAGGGACGTAATGCCGCTTTATATCCTCAGAATCTGAAGCAAACAGACGCAAACATTTGGTACATGGATTTTGGTAAAAGCTCTTCCAGCAGCCGAGTAATTACTTCATATATCTGTAGCCTGAAGACACAATGAAACATAAGAAGTATATATTACTATATACTGCCTGGGGGAGAACAGGAGCTCAGCACAACACACACAGAAAATTGAAAAGAACAATGCTTTGCACAAGGACTCATAAATCAATTGTGTATAAACGCCTCCACATGTTGAGTTATTCTTGAAGGAAACAGCAAGTTTATATTCATCCTTCATGTGGGCAATAAACATAAACACAGGACAGGAAGGGAAAACACAAATACCCATAACAAGGACAAACAGTCTATCTCCAGGCACACGCTGAAGAACTGTTGTAATCTGAAAACATGCACAGTAAGGAGAGATATCAAATACTGAATCCAGACGTTTGAGCTGTCAATATCTTGTCATGTTCATCTTCAAAGGAATCTTGTTTAAAGAGGTCTTTTGTTTCAGCGCCTCAAGCAAAAATGTACCATCACTAGTGTCCGGTCAGCAGTTTGAAATCTGTAATATTATGATGTAATGACAGCAAAAGTAAATTCTGCAGACTGAGTTAGAGTCAGAAAGCCCGATTATCTTCTCAAACAGTGTGTTTACTATGATGTGGAAAAAGCATAGACTGTAGAAATAATGGACGTAGTATCTGTGACATCATGCATGTTTCTGAAGCGCTGTTTTGAAGCCAATCGTCGGCGGCAGCCATATTGGAAATGTTGAACTCAACCTAACTGCTGTTGAGCTAGTTTGATGTAAAGAGGTGGGCTTTGAGCCTCCTCGCCAACAGCTACAGTGTTCCCACCTGTCAATCAAGTCAGCTGTACCTCTCGTAATGTAAAACTTGTAATCTTAATATCTTTGAAATGGTCGCTTTATGAAAAAATGAACTCCCTGTACAGTGTGTGCCGATCAAGAAATGAGCTATCCAGACTACACGTGTTTTTTGTACCAGGCTGTAAACATGTTTATTTCTGCTGTAAAGATCGGCTTCTTTGAATTGGTGTGTATGTGGTTTCCTGTACTTCCGAGCCAACCTCAAGTGGACACTTGATGAACTGCAGTTTTTAACACTTCCGCATTGGCTTCAATTCTCACAGCCGGAGGTTGCCGCTCGGGAAAAAGCAGCAAAGTGATGAATGACACATAAGATGCACTTAAAACTTGTCACTCAGGTGCCAATTGTTATCAGTTTTTTATTCTCATAAATAAATCTCAACACACAATTCAGAAAGATAGACAACCTTTGGTCAGTGATGTTGTAAACATTTCTCTAAGCATTATTTCAGAATCATCTTCATTGGTGGAGCTGTGCAAGGGACCATTGTTCAGTGGTGTAGTTGAGGTTTAGGTGAGCAATCAGTGAATCTAAACTTCTACACACTAGTCTTAAAAAATCATTCATATCCAGCATCAACTCCATGGTCTGCTTATTTCATTAACCGCACCACGGCAGCTGTGATCACAAAACAAACTGTTACAGTGTACTTAAAATGTGTATAAATAAATAAAACATTCAGATGATCATCATAATAGTATTATGCTTGTTTGACTTCTGGCAAGAAGTTGGATGAGAAGGTATGGAGCTATTGTTGCAAGAGTATTTTTAAATGTGTATCATGATCCACAAATGTGTACACAGATTCACAAGTCCTCGCTTACAACTGAGGCATTCCTCTCATTGGCTGTCTGTCTAGACGTGCCTCAGACAAGTGTGTTTTTACGCATTTATGGATCACACACGGCAGAACTGTCTTAAAAGTCACGTGTAGACAGACAGCCAATGAGAGGAATGCCTCAGTTGTAAGCGAGGACTTGTGTGTGTTTTTAGATCATTGCTAAAAACACTTAGACTTTAAGAGAGTCATCACTAGTATGCATTTTTAACTTATACATTTACAGATCTGTGTACAGGTCTGTGGATTCATGTACACATTTGTGAATACGTTTACATATTTGTAGATGTGTGTATGCATTTGTGGATCAGTTCACGTATCTGTGGATCTTTGTACGCATTTTTGGATCATAGTACACATTTACAAATACTAGCTATATCATAATAGCTCCATAAGAAGGCAAATGTAGGTATGTTTAGTTGAGCTTAACAACTAGAAGCAGGGACAAATACCTAAAACAAAAAACAAAACACAAAGACAGCCTAGATTTCTACAATGTGTTTGACACACAAGTAAAACTGTGCAAACAAAATCACCTTATAAAATATAAATAGTTTTTTGGATGGTAACTTTGATAGAAGAAATATAAAGATTTATATTCTTCCTCTATGCCTTTGTGCTAAGCTAGGCTAACCACCTCTCTTGATCTGGTTAAACTTCATTTAAAACAGTGCGGCAGATCCATGAATCATGAAGAACAGATTGAATACAAAATATAGAAAATCAGATTTTCTGAAGCAGAAATCATTTGATGGTTAATTAAAGCTACAGTGTTTCAAATATTAAAAAGAACAATAATAATAAAAAGCAAGGCTACTCTGTGTTCACCCTCTGGGGACTATGGGACTTATTGTTTCCTCTCAGAGCTGAAAGTAGAGCTGAATTCCTCAGCTTCACATCGAAACCATCTCACCCAGCCAGCCAGTTTCACTTTGAGGTTAAGTGTGAAGGACGAAGGAATGAAGAGGGGGAGAGGAGACAAAATGAGGGAGACAAACTGAGGGAGAATGTGATACTGAAAGCTGCTTGGGTTTAGGAATGTTTCAGTCAATGAGCCTAGTTTGCATTCACAGCGAATGTATCGCTCCATGTCGTCATGGAATACCAGATGCTTTTTTTTACGGGGTAGTCACTGCTGAACCTTTCCCATACACCAATGTGCGGTCCAATTTCTATCAGTACAGAAGGTGACACCGCTGTCAGTTGCTTGGATCCACCAAAATCCTTTGTGGAGAGCTTTGATGAGACATGAGCAGGGAGGATGGAGGGAAGAGGAGACCTGGGGAGAACAGGGTGATAGAAAAAAAAATAGGGGAGGGGATAAACAGAAGGGGGATGTGAACAGATGGGGAGTGACTAAGTGTGAAGGTATGTAAATTGTAGGTAGATTAGATAGGAAGAGGAAGGGAAGCATTGAATGACAATCAGGGGAAGAGGAGATTGTATGCGAATGAGGAAGAGAGAAACAGCTCGTGTGACAGGTTTGGAGGCGCAGAACAGAACGAGAAGCAGCTGATAACATGAGAGTTAAAGAGCTTCATTCTTGAAAGTATAATTTACTGCATGCTTTAACATACAAGCTTTCTTTACAGCTGTCCAGCTCAGAGGAGAAGGAGAGCTGAATGAGGACAGTTTCATGTTCAATCCACTGCAACAGGCAGAGAAGAATCCATCACCATGAACGTGGAATCACTGGGACTATTTTTAAAAACTGTGAACATAAATCATTTAAATCAATAAACTAATCTTGTGTTTGCATTTTAAGTTAGTAGCTGGGTAATAAGCGAGATTATCCGGCTTCGCGTCAGGGTCTTCCCATAACGACCTGCTAACCATACATTATCCCTTACTTATTTGAAATGCAACAACATGGATATATGAATAATGTGTTCATGGTTCTGACAGCAGCAGTGTCAAGATAGTGAATGCGCAACCTCAAGTACATTTCTTCTTCTTCTACACTGTACACCAGTGTGTATTAGTGTGTTGTGACATGAACACTTGTGTGAGGTGAAGTGGACTTGATGTCTCTTGAGCATTACTGACCTGGCTTTGCACTCCTGGCGCCTGAGGTCTGACGGTTTACATCTGACCTGTGTTTATAAATTTAGTGCTGAAGGCCTATGAGCCGTGTGCTCTTTTCATGATTACAACTCCTCTGGGACTTGAAGAGGCAAGGGACTATACAGGTCCCCAGAGCCTTTGTTACAACAATGAAAGTAATAATATCTGAAGAGATTTTTTTTCAAGTTAGTTTTGGGCTTTTATTTTCAAGAATAGACAGTGGATAGAGACGGAAACCGGGGAGAAAGAGGGTAATGGTATGCTGTAAAGGGCCACAGGTTGGAAAATAACCAGGGCTGTTTGTTTCGAGGACTTTGGCCTCTATACTAAAGCTAAGCTAAACTTTGATGCTGATATAGAATTATATTTGACATAGAATGACCTGCTGTGTTATAATATGCTTTCTTTTTAGTTATTGAATATAAAGTGTGATGAATTAATTTGCAAATTAGTTATCTACTGTAAAACTTACAATGAAAGCCTACCCCAATTAAAAGGCAAGGTCCCTTTTAGTAGCAGGGTGTGGCTGCATGTCCAACAAATAAAGGCAGGCCTCATATAGAAGCCCATATACATTCATTGTCTTGTTGTGCATGGTAGTGTCTGACCTCTATAACAGCACAGAAAAATATAGGGACCAGAAAGTAGTCAGGCTGTAAAGCTTGAGTCACAACAACAACAACAGGAAAACACTCCCTAATGATTTTTAGGAGAAAGAGGGGAAACATCAAGTTGAGCTTCAACTATTGTCTGAGTAAGAGGGTAAAGAAGCCAAGCATGAGTGAATCTCCCATAAATTGGTCAGTAAGAGGGCTAAAGACATTTAGGCCCCATGAGTGACAGGAGGGACAGGGAGGACCTTGCTGCTTTTGCTGGCTTTATAGATGGAAAGAAGCACCATAGAGCTACATGTAGGGCTGGGCGATAATTCGATAACGATAATTCGATAAAGATTATTATTGCGATATAATTTTTCTCGATATAAATATAAAACATTTTCGATAAAAATTTGATATAAATAAACATGTAATTACATCCTCCGGCCACTTAAAATGGAGGGGGGCACTAATGAGCCTTAAACGCTAGTTGCCGCCCAACATTTAACAATGAAGAAGAGGCATTGAACAGCCAATCATGTCATGGTGTGAGAGAGGTGCGGCGCTTGAAGACATTAGGAGCTGAATGTAAACACAGCTCAGAGTGGTTAGTCTGACACTGTGCTGACTCTGCTTTAATTATTAACTTAATACACTTCATTAAATATACTTTGAGGATGTTGGTAAAGGAAGAGCACAAATACAACTTCTGCTGTGCATTTCTAACACGTTTAATGTCCAGAGTGACCGAACACAACGGAGCACCAAACGAGCGTGATGCATTCACTGCACTGTGGGAAACAATATCACTCTGCCTGTAACCCTTAGTAATCTCAAAGGGGAGAGCACAACTAAAAACAATACTCTATAAACTGATACAGAGAACACAATGTTATATATATTTGTTGTAAATGTAAATCAAATTATGGAAATAACCTCAATCTGAGAAAAATAAGAATCTACAAACTAAAACTTCACAAAAATCTCATCTTACATTAAAAACCTGCTTCCTGTTAGCACCGTCAGAAATGATGGATTCAAGAAGTTCATCAGAAACTAAATCCAGATACAAACTAACAAACTGTCTGGTTTCTTCAACTTTCACTCAGGACCAAAAATCTGACTTTAACTTTAAATGAAATAATGATTTGATATTTATCATGATAATTATCGATATCGACTGATATGAAATATTTTGTCGTGATTATATAATTTTTCCATATTGCCCAGCCCTAGCTACATGTCTACGTTTTGATCATTAGTGATTATGCTAAAAGGAGACCCTCTCTATTCCTCTTTCCTCTCTCTCCACAAAATTATTTTTTTCCCATCTTTTCGCCAAAATAAATGAAAAGCATGTTTTTTATTGACGCCTGTCCGAGATACAGACTGTGCATGTATATAGATGTAACAATTATAAGCCCAGGATACTAATTAAAGTTTAATTGTAATCATATACACATCACTGCAACTGTTCATTAAAATAAGTAAGTTACAATGAATATTTATTTTCTTATTTACCAGGCAGCATTTTGATCATGCTGCACACATCTAAATTAAAACACAACATTTGTGACATTTTTGACTAACATAATATTGAGAAGATTTTTTAAGTTTGTCCCTCGCTTGTGAAAGCAAAGAGTAACGCTGATTTAAAAACCATAGCTTCTTTATTAGCTGTTTTTGTATTATTATTTGTTGTGATCTGTTTTGCAGTTGATTCCCTGTTAAAAAGGTTGACTTTTTTAGGATCTAATAAGTTATGGTGTCTGATTAGTGCATACACTGGCATACTATCTTATACAATTTAACATATTGTAACTTCATACTTCACATGTGCAAATGTCTCTACACATAACGTTTTTCATCTGTTTTCATTTGTGAAGGCAAAGTTGGAGAATGAGAGACAAAGCAGGTAGAAGACTCTTGTTATCAGGAGAACAACTGAGGGTTTGGAGCTATTTGTTATAGTGCTCTGTGCAAAATCCCCTGTGATGTTGTTCTAAAGCAAAGAGAGAAAGGCCTGGGATAAGAAGGAAAAGAGCACCATGGATTAGTATGATGTATTAGAGATATAGTAATGTCCCTTTTACAGCCTCCTCTTAATATCCGCTCAGTCAGCTGTAAAATGTTGCCATGGGATAACCACAAATAAAAAAATAACTGTGAGCTCATATCAGTGAAATGTCTTATGCTGATTAAGTAGGAAAGAACTTGCAGTGCTTGTATCCGTGCTGGTGAAGCATTTTTCCTCCATCATTTGATAAGTTGATAAGAGAATGGATAAAGCTCTATACAACTCTCAACAACACTGATCTACTGTGTGCTGTGTGTGCAGTTTAATACACAACAGTAAGTCTGTGGGTAAGCTTTAAATTAGAGCAAAAAAGGAAAGAGTGTCACTCAGAATCACTTAGATGAACTAGTTGCAGCCAGAAGGATTTACTATAACCTTTAAAGCAACAAGGCCCGAGAGAGGAGCATTCAGCATGATCAGTCTGATAGGTCATCACTCTGGATATTTCCAAAGTAACATGTGTGCATCCCGTTTCTTTTGGTTAGTAAATGAAGAAAAAAAGGACTGCTGCTCTACAGATTGACAGGAAATCCTCTTACAACAACTGACCAGAAAGGTTCTTTACCAGAAACAGGATCAGCCTAAGCTGTAAATCTGAACCTGCTTTTCACTGAAGTCAGAGAAGTCTGATCAGGAAGGAAGAAGTATGATATAATGAGTGCCTACTTCACAATATGACAAAGCAGCAAAAAATAAATAAATAAATAAATAAATAATAATAATAATAATAATAATAATAATAATAATTACAATAATTACAATTATAAAATAATAATAATAATAATAATAATAATAATAATAATAATAATAATAATAATAATAATAATAATAAACAAAAATGTTTCTGTCATGTCTACAAATCTGGAATCTTTTTCAGTAAGTCTGCATGACTCATGTTGGCTGTAAGCTGAGTGGTAAACAACTTCCACTCAACCTCAAACAACATTCTATTATATTCTGAATCATTTTACAGCTGAGAGGATAAATGAGGGTTTACAGAGGAGCAGGTGATACACAGGATGCACATCATGTCACTAGATGACTGAAATGAAAGACAACTAATCACTACAAGAGAGCAAAGACTCGAACAGGACAGAGCCGAAGCTGAAATCAAATCCAATGATTTGTGCTGCCAAACACGAGATCCCTGCAGAGCATCCCAACGATCGAACCATTTCCTGCACCGATTAGGTTAAAAGTTCATGCTGATCACAAGCAGACAGACACCAAATCATGACACCCACAGCATGAAAACCAGTTTCAAAAGCCACAATCGGAAGATGCCACGGCATAGAAGCTGATTTGTTAAGCCGGAGAGATGGCAAGGTTTAGTGTTTGATTGTACCTACCTGGCCTGCCTCCAGACAAGACCAAAGTGACCTCAGTACATGTTTATACTGGAACACACAGGGGGACATTGGTTTGTGAGAAGTGGGGTCCAAACATTGTGTGCAGACTGCTTATTCTTTCAAACACACTCATACATACAAAAGCATCACAAACAACAGTAATGAACTATAAAAGGATGTATCTCAAATATTAACACACTTCTCAGAGGCAGCAATATTGAGGTAATAAAGGCAAAATACTTAAAGCTAGGGTTGGTAGTCATGGAAAACTAGCATGAATTTGAATGTAGACTTTCCTCAGGACTCCGTCTAACCCCTCCTCCCCTCCCCTCCCCTCCCCTCGGAGCTCCTCCAAAACGACTCCCCCGCTCACATGCACGAGTGCCGCTGATTCACGACCATATGATGATGACTGATTCAAAACCGGTCCTCAGCACATGGTTTGTGTTTTACACTACGTCAACTCATGTCTCACTCAGCGGTAAGAAAACACCAAAACATTCTCATAGTGAAAGTTAAAAACACAAACAAACATGAAATGTACGCTTTGCAGGAGGCGGGCAGAACGGCAGGACGGGATTTGATTGGTTTCATCATTTGGCTCCTGATGGCAGGGATTGGTTGGTGTTTTCCCAGGTTTACTCCGGCTGTAGATAGCAGCTTTTTTTACCTCTTTTTTAAGAACACATTATGTATTGATCGCCTTCGGGACATAAAGATCATTTTAACCAGTATAACAAAAAGTGTATCTAGATCTGACTACCAACCCCAGCTTTAAAGCATAATCAAGGACACATGGAAGTAAAACCACATATACAAAAACGGATGATCAGGTCAAATTTGAAGCAGAGGAAATCATAACAGAGTATGTCTGCCTCACCAGTGATTCACTGCTAACTGCCAGGCCCTCATGCCTGTTTACTACCAGCTTAGTCTACTTTCATCAGATTGAAATCCATCTTTGTTTGGTCATGGTACCAGCCAGCATATTACAACCCTGCAGTGTAACCTGTTTGTATGTGTGGCTTTCCACTTAGACACGTGCATGCACACGAGGATCTCCCTCTTCAAAGTGTTGCTGAGAGCCCCTCATGTATATGTTATACTGTAAGTGCATGGCAAGTGTTTTATGCACACCTAAAAAATATATCAGGAACTTGAAATATGGAAAAAAAAAAGGCATGGAACAACTTAAAAGCACAAATGGAGAAAGGAACACAAACACACTAACGCTGCCTTCATGCATATTCCTTTTCCCCTCTTCCCCAGTCACAGCAAGACATGGTGAGTGGATAAGCCCTGTTAAGCCACTCTTGTGGCATTAGACTGTGAAAAACACACCTAGCTATCAACCCATTTCTATTTGCAAGGATCAGCTGGCCTGCCCTCACATGGTCACTGACATGCTCTGCTCATGGTAAGTAAGACTAAAGCCTAAAGTCCACAGGATGCGTTGCGTTGCGTTACGGTTGAGCCGCGCACGTCACAGCCGATACGTTCCCATTCTAGTCAATGCTGTGGCGTCCACAAGGAGCGCTGTGGCGTCCACAAGGAGCGCTGTGGCGCGTCTCAGCTCTGTCTCGGGAGCTTGCCTCGCCTCTGCTCCGCTCCGACAGAGATACGCTTCAAGTCTATTTTCGACTGAGCCTGCGCCCAGGATGCGTCAATATGCACAGAAAAGAACGACCTGGACAGGAAGTCAGGCACGAGGATCGCATGCAACATCCACCAATATCAAAATAAAATATCATATATGGACTCCTGACTGTTTAAAGATCGTGACTGTGTCAGAAGGTAACAGGACTTTAAGATGATCACTGTGTCAGAAGGTAACAGGACTTTAAGATGATCACTGTGTCAGAAGGTAACAGGACTTTAAGATGATCAGTGTGTCAGAAGGTAACAGGACTTTAAGATGATCACTGTGTCAGAAGGTAACAGGACTTTAAGATGATCACTGTGTCAGAAGGTAACAGGACTTTAAGATGATCACTGTGTCAGAAGGTAACAGGACTTTAAGATGATCACTGTGTCAGAAGGTAACAGGACTTTAAGATGATCACTGTATCAGAAGGTAACAGGACTTTAAGATGATCACTGTGTCAGAAGGTAACAGGACTTTAAGATGATCACTGTATCAGAAGGTAACAGGACTTTAAGATGATCACTGTGTCAGAAGGTAACAGGACTTAAAGATGATCACTGTGTCAGAAGGTAACAGGACTTAAAGATGATCACTGTGTCAGAAGGTAACAGGACTTTAAGATGATCACTGTGTCAGAAGGTAACAGGACAAAAAAATAAAGCAGAATTATTCATATTAATCTCATCTAAACCTGCAAAAACGAAACTTTACAGTTATGCAGTATACTCAGTGATGATTAAAGCACAAACGTAATGGAATATCATCTAAATGAGCAGAAATTCAACCACAGAAAGGCTCTGTAACCTGTTGTTTGTATGTGGTTCTCTCTATGCTGGACACAGCTGATCCTGGCTGCTCTGAGCTGGCGCTACGCTCCAAACACACGCCCCGTGAAGCAGGGCGCAAGCCCTCGGACGGTGCAAAGCTGTGTCGGTGACGGAACGCGGCGCACACGCATCCTGTAGATTTTCGGGGTAAGATGTTGAAGGCATGGTTGGCATACAGCACTAAGAATGTACTGGCTTTCAAACACATTAAAAAAGGTCCTTCGATCAATTCTCTAAGATGACATTTTCAAAGGGGAAATGTCAAGATTAAAAAAAAGACAGTCAAAAGAACAAACTCTGATCCAGGCGCAAAACACACATTTTCATGTACCAACCTTCTCTTTTCTCCTCCTGGACTCCTGGGTAGAGCCTCGATTTCCATTGGTGCACAAGCAGAAGCAGAAGCAGCTACAGGGCTGACCACAGGCACGGCTGACCAAGCACCTCTACTGGAGGAAACCTGAGAGGGAGAAAAAAAGAATAGATTCATTAAGAGAATTGAAATATAGGGATGGGAAAAGGAGACTAAAAAGGCCTAAAACTTTATTATGTAACACAGTATCACTTTGACTCTTTAATTTTCATAATATCCATACAAATCAAGTTGTGATATCATGTGGCATTAATAGTATCATGTCATTGCTTGTGTTCTAATACTTCCTTGTGGTTTTGTGTTTGATTGTTGAGTGAAAACAAATGTTATTTGTTGCACTATTATTGGTTGACTCCTGTACAATGGAAGAGGGATTCAAACACACACAGTCATCTTAACTCCTCACCTTGTTTTCTTTGCCAGAGCTGACTCCATTGCCAGAGGAAAGAGCCCTGAGCAGAGAGAGACGTTCAGATTTTTATCCAAGCAACAGAAAAGAAGTAAGAAATGCAATTTATGAGTATTTATGAAATGTGTTTTTTTTAATCATTTTTGTTTCAAGTAAATCAGCTTGTTCAAAAGCCTGTTTTGTAAATCTTAATCCTTATTGAAGAGGTAAATGCTACCACCTTCTTGTCATGTAATTAACATGACATTACACTGATTTACATGATTCAATTGTTCCCACTCGTCTGACACGGCTTTAAATTATGCTAATATGTTGTTGCTGCAAAGAGAACTGCTTTGTCACAGTACAGGTCCGTCCAGTCAAGTGTAATGAAAAGTCTTTGAGTCAACAGGTCCCGTGATCGCTTCAAACTACCACTGACATCAGTCTTGAGCCCACACACACACATATCCTTTTAACAAAAGGCTACCTCTGTAACAAGATTACAGTCAGGGCTTATGGTGTAACTGAACGAATCAAGAGACAGAGTGAGTCACAACACCTTCAGCTGCAGAACTTCACGACTGTAGACAAACTCATGTGGTAAGATAGAGCAATTTCTAGTGCTAACTGTACATTGTTGAGATCTGCCTCAAATGAGATGAGACACTGAACACAAAGACATACTAGATATGGATGGAACAAGGTAATTCAATAAGTCCCTGATCATGGGTGTTGAATCTCAGTGTACTTACTCATGATGATGATGAAATGGTCCTGTACAAACAAAAAAAAAAGTAGATTATTTATGTACATACTGACTAGGGGTGTAACAATTAATCTACTACATCGATGTATCGATTTATATTCCTATGATCCGACTACAACGATCTGTGCTCGGCAGGTTGGCCTTCAGGACGACATATATGGATCTAACATCGTTTTAAAAGGTAATAAATCGATTGTATCCATACTAGGAAATAACACATTGGATTTAAGCACGGCAGACTTTATATGGATGTGTTTTTTTTACACTTGTAATGATAAAGACATTAAACGTTACTCAATACAGGCTGTCTGTCTGTGATGTCATCGCCATGCGCCAGCAGACAACAGAACATAGCATGGCGGATGGCAGAGGAGAAGCCGGCGAGCCAGAAATGATCAAGTCACCATTGTGGTCCAGTGTGTGGAAACACTTTGGCTTTTGCAAAGACGGAGATGTTCTAAAGAAGTTGCTCCCTGTTTGTAGGATATGTAAAGGTCAAGAAAAGTTACCACGGCAACACACCAAATCTATCCAACCACCTACTAAGGCGCCATGGGATTTCACACAACGTCGACCGTCCAGGCACCTCTTGCAGCGTTCATCAAGGTAACATCAACGCTGCAGAAGCCTCAGGCCTCTCCAGCATGTTTAGTCAGAGACTAGGACAAAACTTGACTCGGGACAAAAACATCACGGGACAAAAACATCACGGCAACAACAGGAATCTAGGACTGTCCAGTATCAAGGGATTTATTTCAGTTACACTGGTTGAATTTTTGGCTAAAAAGTTACTGAATCGATTCGGATCGTATCGTTCTAAATGAACCAATAACGTCCTTTAATCGTATCGGCAACCACGAATCATGAAACAAATCGAATCGTTGTTAAAAATAATTGTTACACCCCTAATACTGACATCATGCAAAATATTCCTATTGATGCATAAGACTGACGTGTCCCAGCTTATTTGCATTAAACATACACAAGACCTACGTGTGCATACATTTAGATATTTCTTGCTATGGAATGGTTGTAATCAACGTGTTAATCCTGATGGTGTTCTGCATGCATGTGACTTTGTGATTGTTGTCCTCACCTCTGCCGTGCATGGTCCTCCTGGAGTAACGGCGGCTGGGCCTTCTCTCAAAAGACGCTGACCTCCTGGCTTTATTTGCCTTGGTTGTCTGATACTCAGTCTTTCCACTGTTCAAACAAACACAGACAAAAATATTTAACACATAAAAGCATGTATTATTTTCAACCTCAAATAATGCATTAAAAGTACTTCTTGATGAATCTTCTATGTCCACAAAAAAAACAAAAGGGCATGATGATGATGACCCTTGCTGAACTCTGGAGTCATCCAAGCGATAACCTTCTATTAACAACAAACCCTGTAACCTCTGTGTTAGACCAACAATACTGTCAATGCTTATCCAACTGGGTAATGTTTGAACACACACAGAAGGGAACACGCTGGCTACTGTGGTATGTGGACACTGAGTGCGTGTCTTGTAACTCTGAAGTATCTATGTGTACACACATGGGCTTTTTGTATATACAGAGAATGATACTGTGTGCAAAGATAGGATTATCTGTGTTGATATGTTCAATGACATGGCACAGTAACAAACACCAAGCTCTCTATATACAGTATGTATGACAGTGACCCCCCACCCCCACCCACAACCCCCACCCACAACCCTCACTTCATCGCATGTCATCTTTCAAAGCAGGCCCAGCTGCACTTGTTCCCACAATCATTTCAGCCACGTTGCTCTTCCAGCTAGGAGTCACAAGTGGTTTGGATGTACAGCCTACACACTCACTGGTCATTCTGAAAGCACCAGATGTATTCATACAGTTTGCTCTTCACTGAATGTGTTATGTAACCTAGGAAAAGTTACTGCACACTGTGAAAGTTGTGCTGTGTTGTATTACAGAACATAATAACTTGCTGAATTTAGGTCTAGGGTGAAATCATGGTTAAAATGTGTTTTCTAATGCTGTAATGATGGAATGCTTTATTATTGTTAAGATAGTATGTTGCTACCACAATATGTGATGTTGGGGTGTAACTGCTATAACATCGTAACATCCAGCTTTTGATACTCAACTCAACTTTATTTATATAGAACCTTTCATACATATAAACATGCAGCCTAAAGTGTTTCACAGAATAACAGACAGACAGAAAACAACAGTAATGGTAAAATTAAAAAAGGTATGATTATAAATAAAATAGTTAAATACTTATAAAATAAAATCAAGACTGTAAAATTAATAAAATAAGTAAGAGTGGAAAAAAAGTTTAAAATAAGCTAGCGTTGACAAGATCAGATGAATACAGGAAATAAAATAGATAAATAAATAATTAAATGTTAAAGCAATAATTAAAATAATAATTATGCAGTCTGAAGATTAATTAAAAGCTAGCAGTCTAAAAATTAATTAAAAGCTAGCAGTCTAAAAATTAATTAAAAGCTAGCTTAAAAGGGTAAGTCTTAAATTAGTTTTAAAACAAAACAGTTTTTGTAACTTTGTTGTCATTGTGGAAGATATGTGCTTCATAGTGATTTTGCACTACTGTATTGTGTAGTTATTTTTTATAGAGTAGTGCGTTTAGCTTTTAATATTTTAATATTGCACTGTTCATTTCACTGTGAAGGTAGCCATGTTGTTGTATAATATTTATTTGCTTTATTTTAATTTTATTTTTTTCTGTAAAGTGACTTTGAGTACCATTTAAAGCGCTATATAAATCCTACCACTTCTTCTTATTATTATTATTATTATTCTTATTCTTATTAAAGTGGTTATGTATTGTTGTGTAGCTGTTTGTTTGATGTCTGTTTTTAACAGACTCCACCCAAAGACTACAGATGTAAATGAGCTGATAGCTAACTCTGGTACAGCTTAATAACTCTACACTGTCCCTGTCGAAATAAAAAATAAATAAATACTTAAGATTTTATATATATATATATATTTTTTTTTATAAAACTGAAGATCTGTTTCTACATTTCAGGGCGGCTGTGGCTTAGTTGGGAGAGTTGGTCTTCCATCAGTCTGAAGGTTGGCGGCTCGATCCCAGTTCCAGCAGTCACATGCCGAAGTGTTCTTGAGCAAGACACTGAACCCTAAATTGCTCCCGCTGTTGGTCAGCGGTGTGTGAATGTGTACTAATGAGATTAGCTAATATTGATAGTCTCTACTATATGGCAGCCTCTGCCATCAGTGAGTGAATGGGTGTGAATGGGTGAATGTGACGAGTAGTGCAAAAGTGCTTGAGTGGTCAGACAGACTAGACTATAGATGCTGCACTATAAAAGTACAAGTCTTTTTACCATTACATTTACACCACTTTTTGTTGTTGATAAGAGTATAAAATCACAAGTTCATACAGTAGGATTTCAAATTGTGAAGAAATAAACTATACAATCTCTATGCAGTGGTTAATACTATTATTAAGCACAGACACTGAGCAGCAAAAATTGTTGGTGAACATTGAACTCGATGTTTGTACAAAATGATACGCAACCCTTTTATATCAACCAACTCAGACCCCAAAAACCTTCTTATTATTGCTGCATTACCTGTATCTGAAGCGTGATCCCATGCGGATGAATCCGGAGCGTGCAGAGTTCTTGTGTACCGGCCCTCTCAGCCTGAAGAAAGCATGATGTTCCACAGCACACTTCCACAGATGCTTACAGGCCTTAGGGTGATCCATCCTGAACACAAAGGTGTGCTCCTGTTCTTTGCCCTGGGAGAGGATCGGTGTAGTTAGGTTTGGATAATAACACAGACTATCCTACCATGCTACAAACACACCAGTTTAACTAGGTCACATTTGGGTCACGAGTTCCGCCTCAGCCCTGGCTATCGTTTTTCTAATAAAACAAAGCTTATGTGCTAGCTCATGCTTATCAAAGGAGACAAATAAATATGTCACTGTACTACAGAGTGCAAATGCAGCCTCATTAATCCGATTTCTGGTGGAGACACAGATGAAAGTCTGCTTTTCACCAAAGCCACATACAAAACTTGCACAATAGCCACTGCATTGTCACTGCCAGACTCTGCAGTTTTTTAGATGTCCCTCTGGTCTACAAGTCGTTTTCTCTCAGGCATGAATATACATGAAAAGAGGTAAGTCTGCGTCCGGGCCAGAGAACTGTTTACTGCACATTCATCTGCATTCTTCTGTATTGTTACTGTTGTACAGATATACAGGTATAATTTGTCTCTATCACTATCAGACCATTGCAGGCAGTGTTCATTTTGGCAGCTATGTTAGATTTAGTCTTAGTATTTAGATGAAAATGTCTGTTAGTTTTAGTCACATTTTAGTCTTTTAGCCCTTTATAGTTTTAGT
Organism: Notolabrus celidotus; assembly: GCF_009762535.1. Taxonomy (NCBI): domain Eukaryota; kingdom Metazoa; phylum Chordata; class Actinopteri; order Labriformes; family Labridae; genus Notolabrus; species Notolabrus celidotus. The sequence goes on along the minus strand of NC_048281.1, from coordinate 4,085,477 downwards.
CAACGAAAACTCAAAACATTTTAGTCTTTGATTTTTGCAAGAACATTTTCTCTCTAAAATAATTCATGTAGTCGATCAGATATCAGTATCAGGGTTATACCAAGTGTTCAAATCATCAACATTTCACATTCTTTAACACTTGTGTGTAATATCTTCAGTGAAATAATTCAGTTTGTCCCTGCTAAAAATTCAAAAGAAAACATTTTTGATGTGACCACTGTGACTGTATTTTGATTCTCTTGATTCACAGAAAAATCCCATGAACACAATATAAAGGGCTGTATTGCACTTTTGCGACAGTCCCTGAATGCACCTGCAGTGACGGGCGCACTGGACAGACAGTCAGTTCACGGCACTCTGAAATGCATCTGCATCTTTGATGACAAAGAGTTGATCAAAACTTACTAAATGTGTCTGATGTTTCACCAAACTGGAACAAATCAAGCTCTAGATGCAGAGCTTTTTACAGTAATGGCGATGAAAACGTCAAACATCAAATAATAAACAGACGTCCCCCGGTTGTGTCTTTGTCACTAACTCACACCGGGGTAAAAATCATCAATGAAGATGAGACAGATGCATGGAGGTGAGGAGAGCTGGTTCATAAAGCACACCTGCTGCAGGTAGAGACCAAGCTAACACTGAGCCCCTCAGATAATAACTCAGCCTGTCACAGGAAGTCATCACTTTTATCTTTAAAGACGCACAGCGGGGGAAACATGGATTCTTAATGTCCGATGGTCCACCACTAATGTTTTAGTCATCGTCATCATCTCGTCAACAAAATCAGAACATATGTTCGTCTGAGTTTTTATTATCAGTGATGCAGTTTAGCTCATCATAGTCTCATTTTCATCTTGAAAAATGAGTCGTTGACGAGCATTTATTGTCAGAATTTCGTTAACAAAATGAACACTGCTTGTAGTTTCTTCTCTGGCCCTTTAAGGCTTCATAATAATATTGTAAAGACTTGATTCCTGGTACCTAAAGAGAGTCACACAAGCTCAAAGACAAAGACAACATTCTTAGAGGGAGATTTCAAGTAGCCGCCTATTCCTTTTTTTTTACAGTACATGATGGTTTTTTACTTCCTATTGCAGAAACAATTTACTCAAAATAAATGCAGAATTTCTCGATGCAATGAACCCTAATAAGATCAAGAGTCAACCCTCTTTCTAACTGTTCCTACACTGTTGCTCCTGCTGTGTGTGTGCGTATATGACAAAGGAGCAAAGTATGTACAGGTGGTTCTGATGTAACTAGACAATCATTCAGTACTGTTTTGAACAAGGCAGACAAGAACTGCATGAGTGTGTGTGTGAGAGTAAGAGAATAGTGCATACCAGAAATACCAGAGGGGGTAGGCTTCTTTATTAACCTCACTCACAGACCTCCAGGATGGACATAAACAGACTCTCCTTCTCTCTCTCATCTAATCTAGCCTCCGGGTAGAACAATACTAAGTCTTGTTTCATTTTGATTTGGAACCAGCCGTTTACTCGGGCTCAAGCACTACAAACAAAGGTTTTTAGAGGAATACAGTGCGTCTTATTTCTTCATTTTCTTTAGAGCCATTTAAAAAAAAACGTCTTGCTCAGTCCACCTGAGTCTGACTCAGTCCCTCTCAAGAAACAAAAACAACAGTTTCATTTTATGTTCAACTCTTTCCTTTTTGTGACAGAGTGCATGCAATAGTCATTGAATGTGATTGATCACTGTGTTATCAATGAATCAGGTAGATGTATAAAAAGGTGCATGCTCACATTCACCTGCTCATCATCTTCTACCACTATGAGCGTCAGTCTGCTCTTCTTGAAATCCAGACAAGTGATCTTCGGCCTACAATGATAGAAACATAAGACTTTAAAGTTTAGCCAACATCCATAGATCAACATCGTTACTCCAAATCTTTTATCCCGTCTGCTCTCAGGCTTTTACACTCAGACGGTAGTCATTTTAAATAACATTGGTATGACAAAGTAGATCATAGTCTTTTAATCTCCAACTTGCCGAGCACAGGTCCATGTAGTCGGATCATAGGAATATAAATCGATACATCAATGTAGTAGATTTATCATTACACCCCTAATGGTAAGCTATAAATGAATTGCCATTCTTGGGATAAATAAAGTTGTCTGAATCTGAATCTGAACATACTCTACATGGTTGATATAATGATTGCTCAAATGTTTTTCTATAGAGCAATGATGGAGACAAGGATTTCCCAAACTCACCAGAAGAAGAGTCCAATCTTGGTTTGTCCTTCAAACACCAGAACCCCAGTTGGTGTCAAACCCAGACTGTATTCATTACCATCTCTTGCCTGCGGGGCAAATAAGGAAAGAAAGACAGGAAAGAAGAGAACAGAAGTTTTAATATACATTCCATAAAATCTCAATCTTTCATGCAGGATTTTCTAACTTCAGAGACAGCTTATGCGTGGTAGACAGAGTGTGTTCCATTACCTTGACCATATGCATGTCCACACCGTACATTTCAAGCCACTTGGCCTTATTCAGGTAGTTGATTTCAGCTTGGGCTGGTGTCTGACCTCTGAAAGACAAGAGGGAAGAAGGGGGGCAAAATAGTTCAGACCGTTAGCATGATCAAAACAATAAAGAAGCTCCGAGCTGAAGGGATGAGGTGTATTCATTCAATGTACAGCCTGCTCAGCATTACTCCAGAATGAAACTCATCTATTTATGTTCACAGGATATCTGCCATCTGTCTGCATTAAGAAAACACACACTCCTCACTGATATTCAGTCTAGCTGACAGGCCCTACATTAATGTGATAGGTTGAAGTGACATGACTACCTGCACTCCTTCCATCCGTTGTATATCGCCAGCTCTACATCCTCTGTCTGGTTGGGAACGAAGCGAAACTCTGACACCAGGTCCAGGTTATGATCCAGTGGGTCGCAATCACCAAGCTCAGCTGAAAACATGAAGACACACACACAGTGAGAGACAGAGTTCACAGGAAAGATCACTTCTTAAGTGTTCCTTTAGACCTTGACCTTATAACCCTGGAGGACAACACCAGGATAAGTGCCTCATACTGTGACTGTGGGTAATCCCCATGAACAAAATAAACTGAAGAATCCATGTGACAAGACATAAACGTGTCGCATTAAGACATGATGATGGGTCACTGATCTCTTTCTAGATAAGAGGTTTTACACTTTAGACTGCTAACAGGAAGAGTAGGCATACAAGCACTCATACAGTGAATAAAGAAAGCTTAGTAAAAATGAGAATAGTGTTTTGTAAACACAATATATGCAGATCAGAGAAATAGGACTCAGACCAAAGGCCCAGGTTCTGATTTTGTACTGCAGTGTTTGGGTAGAAAGAAGAAAGTAAGAGCTCACTGTTTAGTGAGTCCAGCTGTGAGAAAAGCCTCAGGATATAAAGGAGAGAAAAGATAAGCTTATCCTATCCTTAACCCAGTAAATGTCAGTAGACCAACATAACTCTAAAAAAAGGAAACACAGGACAGAGAGCTCAACTAAAGGAAAGACAGAAGACAGAAAGGGTGCTGGATTAGGGGGCCTCCGAAGAGGATGGAGCACTAATGAGCTGGCATTTACCCCACAGTGACTATGTTTGTGTGTGTCTGTGTGTGCGTGTGTTTCCAAGTGTTTGTGCATGCAACTCCATTCCATAAACATCTCTAATGACTCAGTTCATGTTTTTCTGGAGCAGCAGATTTTCTATTGCTCTTTCAGGTGAATGCTGCAGCTGAAACAATGACAAACATTAGAGAAATGCAGAGTGGGCTCATTCAAACTTAGGTAGAAACAGAAAGCACAAACTATTTCTGCTCCATTAACTGTACAGTATGTAGCTATGGGAATGTCATCACACCTCAGCTGGCTCCTTTAAATGCAGAAAACTAACAGCTTAGTAGGTTTGGGCATTTCAAGCCAAAATACTATTCCATAATCATTGGCTTCTATTCAATGATTATTCGAATAATCCCCCCCCCAGTCTCTGGAAATACATGTCTAGTAGTGTGAGATTCACAAACGAAGAGAATCACTGCGACAGTCGCTAATGTTTTCTTCTTCTTTTGCTATTTAATGCAGTTAGCATTCTTCTTCTTCTGTTACTTAATGCGGTTAGCAAACAGTTTTAAGACGCTGTATAGCCACCGTCTGGCGGGAATACTGTATTACAACAAGGCACCGGTGAAATGATGAAAAATTTTACTTTTAAAATGAGAAAATATTCAAAGTATCTTCGATTTTTACAAAGTGAACGAATATTCAAAAATCATTGCCCATCCGTACAGCTTAGTTAAAGAGAGTTTTGATCCTTTTATAAAACATGCAGCAGAAGTGTCTGAAATCTCTTTTTTGTGCTACAGCGCCTGTCATTTCAGTCCTTATGGTCATGGAAGGGTTTATGTTCCCCTGAGCCCACAGTGGCATTGTTGCCAGGAGCCTCTCCAAGATGGTGAATCACAGAGACAGCCATGACTAGCCTGAAAGGATCAAGGGAAACTTGGAGGTGCGGGGATGCAGGGGAGCCCTGCTGCAGCTGCAGCCAGGCTTCTGAATACACGCCTCAATCTGGACAAAATCAGACTTATTCATCTGCTAAATGTATAATGCAGACATTAACTGGACTTGCTTGTACAGCACAGTAAACAACATAACATAAAAGTCTGAGGTAAAACAACGTTTAAAAGTTGAAGGTTAAATCAGGTAAAAAAGTAGCACACAACAAGCTCTTCAAACATTGATTCTGTCACTACTGAGTGAAAATCACTGAGATTCTTAGAATATGAGTGAACCCTGCTTCAACTTCAAACTCATCAATGATTGTCTGACTCACATTAACCCTTACCCTATCAGGAGTTTTTATTTTGCTGTAAAGCAACTTTGAGTACCATGCAAAGCCTTATACAAATCCTATCAATTATTATTATTATTATTATTATTATTATTATTATTATTAGTTGAGAGTTGGAAAGAATGTGCATGGTCTCTCTTACCTTGTAGAGAAAAGGCAGCCAGCTCCACTGTTGTTTCAAATGGACACTCTAGCCTGAAAATACACATGTTGCAAAAGTCAGCCACAGCAAAAACAAAAAGCTTTAATGCTAACATACTTAAAAAGTTTCTCTTATGGCCTTAATGAAACCTACTGTTTACTATGTGCCCGCAAAAACATATTCATTTTGGTGATATTCTGTTCAACAACATGTATGCCTATAGTCTCCTATAGTAACACAACAATTTTAGTAAAAACAAGATAAAGATGATGTTTAAAAAGGAAAGCAATACAAAGCTCTGCTTCTTCAAATGACACTAAGGTGAATGGCTGTTCAAATATGGGAAATACTTACTTGCCACTGAGGATGTCTTGCTTTAATTGTAACACAAACAGGTACCTAAAAGATAGGAAGCACATTGGGTGAGATTTGATGTTTGCTAGAGCTGGGCGATATTGAAAATTATGTTATCACAATTAAATATTTCATATCAGTCGATACCGATAATTATCACAATAAATATCAAATCATTATTTCATTTAAATGTGAAGTCAGATTTTTGGTCCTGAGTGAAAGTTGAAGAATCCAGACAGTGTGTTAGTTTGTATCTGGATTTAGTTTTCTGATCAGCTTCTTGAATCCATCATTTCTGACGGTGCTAAGTAAGTAAGATGTGTAAGTTTTCTTCTGTGCCGCTGTCGCTCATTTCAACTCTGTTTACATTCCACTCCAAACTTCTTTTAGCCCGCCTACCTCTCACCCTGCGACATGATTGGCTTTTCAATGCCGTCTTATTCTTCTTCTGTCTAATATTAGGTGGCAACTTGCGTTTCAGGCTCATTAGCGCCCCTATTAGCGCCCCTCCCTTTCCAGTGGTTGGGGAGTATAATTACAGGTTTAAATATATCAAACTTTTATTGAACATTTGTTATATTTAGATTGAGAAAAATTACATCACGATAATTATCGTTATTGAATTATCGCCCAGCCCTAATGATGGCATATGACTTAATCTGACATTTGGTGGAACAAGGTATAGAGCAACAACAACAAAAAATGTTTTGAATTTGTTATGAGGTGAATATCCTTAAAAGCTGCACAGAACAGGGCAAAGCTGAAATGCTGGTGTCTTTCCTCACCTGGTGAGCTCCTCGTGGAGGTTGTTTGGTTCTGAGGAGTAAAACTTAACTCTCATGTGAAGGCAGTAAGGCGGGCCGACTGTAACATGGATCACATTGCAGGAGAGTCAAATTTCAAGCTTATGAATCATGTTGTGTGATAAGCAAAACACCAAGTCGAACTACTCCACATTAAACTTCACTAAAAGTGTCTTGAAGACGTGATGCACCAATGTTAATAACATAAACGTATATTATAATCTGTGCAGTGAGTGTTAAAAACAGAAGTGAAAAAAAGGTGAGGATTAAGTATTCATGCATGCTTGAATAAGGTCTCTGGATACTTACTTTTCACTTGCTTTTTGATACTTTTTGTAACATCCAGCCAGTGCTGAAACAGCAAAGAGATCATACATTAATACACACATCTGCTTTAGCACAAGAGAGATGAGATTAAGTATCAGAAAAATATCAAAACAAACAAAGACATGGCCTTAACATGTGATACTTAAGCATAGTCTAACTTTCCACAACTATTATTTTATTGAATTAACAAACATGACTTGTTTTGAACTGAAAGGATGATTCAAGTCTTAGAGAGCCTTTAGGTTATGAAAACTTGAATGGTGGGAGGTCCCAAAGCAAAGACACACAAACAGTGAAGTCAGTGTTCTGCTCTGTGCTGTAATTCTTCTTGGAAGTTCAGGCTCTATGAGGCATGAAAAATGTCAAGGAGAGGCGGTGGTGGCGCTGCATGTGTAAGTAAGAGAGCGTAAAAGAGAAACAGAGAGAGATAACAGAGGAACTCACAGCACTCTCCAGTCTCCTCTCCCCCACATTCCTTTACCACAGCCCTCTCTCTCTCCCTCTCTCTTTACTTTAGCTCCCCCTCCTACTCTATTGATTCTCTACCTCCCCCCTCTCCTCAGTGTCCCTCCCATCTTTCCTCCCACAGGCCCTCCCTTCTTCCACGGCCTTCAGAAAGTATCAGGTTGAAGGAACAGGGTCAAAGACAGACCAGTGACTTAAAACAGTTTGGCCTTGTTTACATTTGGATCTGGATCACAAGTGACCAGGTTTAAGAACAAATGTTCACACTTTGCACCAACCCCAGATCTCCAGAGACAACTACAGACTACGGATGTAAGGATATATTGCAAGACGGTAAAAAATCCATACAAATAAGGGTGGATTCAAATCGATTCAACAACATTTGTATTTGGATATTATTTTTAAAAAGTAGAAGGCACGATCTGCATTATACTCCGCTTGTTCAACATCAATAAATCTCTTGCACTGCTCTCTCGTCACTCACTGAGTGAAGTGTTTTAAGTTTAAAGCATGTTTCAGAATCAGCTGACTAAAGGTGCAGAGACGCCCAGCTGAGTGACAGGTCTCCACGAGCTCTGTTTCTCCGGGGTAAAGTTCCTCTGGTCAAAAACACCTTTTGTCTAAGAGCACAGCCTGACTCTCAGAGTTGACAAGAGTCCCATAACCAATCCCTTTAGCATTCACTGGAAGGGGCGGTGTGACTGCCTCAAGTTCTCCTTTGAAACTGTGATTTGGAGTGAAATCTGAAGTCTGGCTATGAGCAGCAGCTGAGACTGCTAAAAAAAAATAGTATAAACAAGTGGGGGTGTAACGATTCATCTACTACATCGATGTATCCATTTATATTCCTATGATCCGACTACATCGATCTGTGCTCGGCAAGTTGGCCTTCAGGACGACATATATCCATCTAACATCGTTTTAAAAGGTAATAAATCGATTGTATCCATATTAGGAAATAACACATTGGAATTAAGCACGGCAGACTTTATATGGATGTGTTTTTTTTTACACTTTTAATGATATAGACGTTAAACGTTACTCAATTCAGGCTGTCTGTCTGTGATGTCATCACCACGCGCCAGCAGACAACAAAACATAGCATGGTGGATGGCAGAGGAGAAGCCGGCAAGCGAGAAATGATCAAGCCACCATTGTGGTCCAGCGTGTGGAAACACTTTGGCTTTTGCAAAGACAGAGATGTTCTAAATAAGTCGCTCTCTGTTTGTAGGATATGTAAAGGTCAAGTAAAGTTACCACGGCAACCCCACAAATCTATCCAACCACCTACTAAGGCGCCATGGGATTTCACACAACGCCGACCGTCCAGGCACCTCTTGCAGCGTTCATCAAGGTAACATCAGCTCTGCAGAAGCCTCAGGCCTCTCCAGCATGTTTAGTCAGAGACTAGGACAAAACTCGACCCAGGCCAAAAACATCACGGCAACAACAGGAATCTAGGACTGTCCAGTATCAAGGGATTTATTTCAGTCACACTGGTTGAATTTTTGACTAAAAAGTTACTGAATCAATTTCAAGTCACTGAATCGTTTCAGATTGTATTGTTCTAAATGAACCAATATTGTCCTTTAATCGTATCTGCAACCACAAATCATGATACGAATCGATGTTAAAAAGAATCGTTACACCCCTATAAACAAGACTTGAAGAAACCCAGATAAGTTTAGTACAGCAGGCTGACGGGTTATAGTAGTCAGGTCACAGCTTGGTAAACCGACATGGAGCAAAATGATTGCATACAGTGGTTTTAATTTCACAGATGAAGGTCCTTTGAGGGTCCTCATGCTCTGAACTATCTTTTCTGTTAGATATTGTAAGCAGCAAGTGCAATTCCTGTGTCTCAGATTCACACTTAAGTATTCCAAATCTTCTCAGGTTAACTCCTTCTTTTGGATTTCTTGTTTTTATATTTTTCGTACAGAAATAGTTAGAGTTACAGGCTGAACTGAAGCAAGCAGCATATGAAACCATTCAATTGCAGATAAATGCATGTACTCAGCACCTTTAATGGGATACTATTATATTCAGTGCAGTCTTACTGGTACTTGTGCAGAGTCCATGAAGCGCAGTCCGAAGTAGTCTTTCTCCACAATGTCCAGATGGTACATGATCTGGTCAAACAGCTCTTCACCTTTGGCTTTTTTCTGTCCAGGTAAACACACAAACAAACAAAGGGCTTAGTAATGTGCGTGACAGAGAGCCCTGCCACGCATCATGGAGACAACACAAAGCTCTGAATGAGTTTATAAAAGGTTGATTTACAGAGAAAAGATTCACAGGCATGATGATGGTTGTGCAATGTTGGCAAAATGTAAATATGCACAAAACATACAGAAGCAAAGCATGACTCGGTAAAGTTAATACATCAAATAGACATCAGGTGACTCAGTATACATTACAACACAGGACTGTTATAATAATGATAATAGATAGGATTTGTACAGCGCTCTTCATGGTGCTCAAAGTCGCTTCACAGAAAAAGAAAAGTAAGAAATAAAATAAATAAAACAGAACAAAGATAGAGGTGGGGCGGGAGTAGAGGTTATGTGTTGTATGCATTTTTGAAAAGGAAGGTCTTGAGGTGGTTTGTCTCCGATCCGTCACAGCACCGGATCTGATACGTTTCTATTCTAGTCAATGTGTTAACTTCCACTGGATCCACTCCGTTGTGTTCCGGCTGTGACAGTGATCCGGCAGGTCGGAGTCCTCTGGATCAGATACACAAGACTTCTATTTTTGCTGAATGCTGGAGCACGACGCTTCAATCTCAACAGAGCAGATGGAGCGGGACAGGAAGTCAGGTTTCACCAAAATAAAATGAAAACATCCGGTTTATTTTCAGAATAAAACACTCTGTGTTATCACCAGATCGTTTTTCACTTAACTATGACAACAAAATGTAATTTAGAGCGGAGCCAGGCCGGGAGTCAACAGGTCAGAGGTTTTCAGAGGACCAGAAAGACAACATGGATGAGGAGAGGAGGAGAAGAATCCTTGATTCAGTGATTGCCGTGGGAAAACCTCATTCACATGACTCCAGCTGCCCGGCGGCTTGACCGCAGCAGATCGGAGATAGACTGGACATGGATCTGGTGGAAGTACTGTGAAAGGGTCTTGACCCATGAGGACAAATTCATTCATCAAGAACACATTACTGTGAGGAAGGAAATACAGCTGAAAGTTTCTTAGACATTTCATATCTGACTCCTCCGAGGAATCTGGCACAGCTGCTCTGAGATGGCTACAAAAACAACTGCTTCACATAAAAGTTGTTGCCACTGATGACTCATTGATTGAGAATGCATAAAAGTATGCATCTGACTTTTCTGGAGAAGTCTCAAAGGTGTAATATTTCATGAAAGAGGAAGTCTAACATATGCACTCAGTGTGTGAAGAGGTGTTGGCCTCTGCAGCAAGGCAGTACCAGTTACAGCCTGCGCTCTGCCCGGGACTGGGAGATCTGTCCCTCACATGAGCTCTAACTCACTCACACACACACACACAGGCATCCAACTTCTAAACCCTACCATGAGGCACAGCCACAGGGTTTCTATGGTTACCGGGGCTAAAGAGCCCCAGACGCTGAGAAGCTGAGAGAAGTGGTGTGGCCGGACACATCATGTGATCATCTGGTTCTGCATTAAGTTAAGAGAAATGCTATTCGAGATCAGTTTGCAGCTGCATTCATTCACTCCTTTTCTCTGTCTTACATTTGTCCTCCTTGTTTCTTTAATCACTCATGTCTTTATCCAAACTTATCTGACCTCAGGTGAACTTTAATGTTCATATTCTTAGCATCAACACTTTTGTATCATTTACAGAGCAAGTTCCTTCAGCTCATTAGTTTCTGCTTTGCTTTTAATGTAAATTTAATAACCTTTACACAAACGTTTAAACACTTCAAGAGAGGAGAAATAAGCAGTTCTACAAGAAACTGTAAAATTTGGGGGAAAGGGTATCTAGAGGTTTCCTTCTGTTTTACACTCTCCCTCACACACGCACACACACAAGCATACAAACACACACACAAGCACACAAACACAGACGCACACACCACAAGAGAGCTCCTGGGCAGCTCAGAGGGGGCTGGCCCCATGCTAACTGGCATAGTTGACAAGGCATACCGCACCCCTACCGTGCCCAGGGAGAGAGAGACGGAGTACAAAGGAGTCATTGTGTGTGTATGTGTGTGTGTGTGTGTGTGTGTGTGTGTGTGTGTGTGTGTGTGTGTGTGTGTGTGTGTGTGTGTGTGTGTGTGTGTGTGTGTGTGTGTGTGTGTGTGTGTGCAGCACCCAGGACCTTGTTTTACTGCCTGCAGTATTGTTTGGCTGTTTGCGGTCTTTCTGCTCGCCCGTGAGCGTACAACTGTCTCTTAAGTCACGGCTGAAGTGTTTCACTGATGCTGAACTTTAACAAAAATTACAATCATCATGAAACCAGACAGTTTGATAATGTTTCATTTTAAAAAAAGACCAACAACACTGACCACTGCAGGTTGATTTTTTGAATTTAAATGCTATTTAAAGCTACAAACACATGTACAATAGCCCTTACTTTCCTGAGTTGGCTACATTTTGTTGGCTGCCACCACAAATAGAGTCTCACCCTCATGAACAAGTAAAGAATCATTTAAGCTCATTAATGTTTGATTGTCTTCAGACTTATTCTTGTGTACGATTTGAGACTTGCCTCTGATAACATATACTAACATCAACAGCATGACCTCTTTTATGTTGACTACACAACACATGAATTTGCATAATGTTTCCCTTGACTATATATCTTTAACAAGTCAACAGGGAGCTTGATTTATGGTTGATGGTGTGGGTGGATGTATCCACTGGGGAGTGGCGTGTGAAAAAACAAGTAAAAAAAAAGAAAAAGTAAGTAAATACGTGTAAAGTAAAAAAATTTCAAACTTTAGTCATTTATTATTAATTAATTCATTCATTTTATTCATTATTAACTAGTTCAAATTTTAGTCACCTTTTATTTATGTATTTGTTTATTTATTATCTAGTTCAAATTTTAGTCACCTTTTATTTATGTATTTGTTTATTTAGTATCTAGTTCAAATTTTAGTCACTTTTTATTTATTTAGATATTTATGTATTTATTTATTATCTAGTTCAAATTGTAGTCACTTTTTATTTATTTATTATAAGTTCAAATTTAAGTCACCTTTTATTTTATTTTTTTAAATAACTTATCTATTATCTAGTTAAAATTGTATTCACTTTTATCTAGTTTGAATTTTAGTATTTTTTTCTTTATTTATTAATTTTATTTATTTATTATCTAGTTAAGATTTTAGTCACTTTTTATTTATCTATTATCTAGTTCAAATTTTTGTCACTTTTTATTTATTTATTTATTTATTATCTAGTTCAAATTTTGGTCATTTTTTGTTTATTTACTGTAAGTATAGTATCTTAATTTATTTTAATGGTTTAATATTTTAGTGTTTTATTGTCTTAGAAATGTATTTTATTTTGGTGAGTTTAATTTCCTGTGTTGACTTTTATAATCTTGAAAAGAGTGTATCCTCAGCTCGTTCAGCAATTTCTTTTTTTATTTTTCGTGTATTTATTTATTTATTTATCTATCTATTTATTTTATTAAGAATAAGAATAAGAAAGTCCTTGAATCGTCCCACAACGGGGAAATTCAAGTGTCACAGTAGCAAGTAGACAGTGCAAAAATATAGATATAAAGCAAACAAGAGCCTATGAAGTAACAATTCTTTTTTTAAATATTAGCAATTAAAATTAAAAAGGTAAAAAATAAGCATATCTACAACATATATATATATATACATACATATATATATATATATATATATATATTATTGGTTATACAGTCTGACCACTGCAGGAAGAAAAGACCTGCGGTATCTCTCTGTGAGACCGCGGGTGAAGAAGTCTGTCACTGAACGAGCTACTTAGTGTAGTTATGGTCTCCTGGAGGGGGTGTGACGTGTTGTCCATCAGAGAAGATAGCTTTGCTATTATTATTATCGTGATTATTATTATTGTTGCATATATTGTGTTCTTAACCTTAGGATTGTGGGGTGGGTTTGGACTCGGGGTGGGGGTTGGGATAAGGATGTGGAGGTGTTTTTATTTGTATTTTTATATAGATCTTTCTTTTTTTAATGTATTCTATTTTAAGTTGTTTTTATGTACAGCACTTTGTGTTACAAACAAAGTCATTGTATGAAAAGCATGTATAAATAAAGTCTGATTGATCTGTTTCGACATAGATGCTGCCAAACACATAGGTGCCAGTAACCCTAGGAGACAACGTTGGGGGGCCTTGCATGCGTGGGACACAAACACAGCTGGAAAACCATTAAAGCATGTGAATGAGCCCTATTCAGTAATATATTGTGGCTGTTTATGTACAACCACCTAAACATGTAAAGAAAAGACAGACTGCACCATTAGAAAGGGAGTCATGTAGATTTATGCCAGCTGGAGCTGAAGTTCACACTGCTCTGACACCAGGCAGTCCCTCAACCTTTGATGGAGCATTCAAATGTAGCCAAAGCTAAGCTAAACCCATGGGTTCACTGCAGCATGTATTTATCATAAACTAGTAGATTTAGAGTCTCTTTAAATCACAATCAAACTTTAGTAAACCTACCTGACAGGATACTGTTTCTTCTACAATTCTGCCAGCTAACACAGTGATGTGCTAACTCTTCTCAGAGACTGTTGAACTAAGAGATAAGTCTGGCTGAGGTGCAGAGAGTGAGAAGCAGCAATGTGTTCATGCAGACATGCCCAGCTTCCCCCTGTTCATTGTTAGGTTACGTTCAGTTCCTCATGTTACCTCGTCAGGAGAACGTTTAGGAACTGTTTTGACAGAATAGCAAAACAACACAGAAACCACTACCCGGTCGTATTAACAGTAACACGAATTTCAACTCATTCAAGAAACAAACACTTTCTATTGGGTGAGTTAAGAAATACAACATGATACTGATCTTAATCCATACTAACAAACACATACTCTCCCTACTTTCCTAACTTATACATATACACTACCGTTCAAAAGTTTGGGGTCACCCAGACAATTTTGTGTTTTCCATGAAAACTCACACTTTTGTTTATTAAATGAGTTACAAAATGATGAGAAAATATAGTCAAGACATTGAGAATGTTAGAAATAATGATTTTTAGTTGAAATAATAATTTTGTCCTTCAAACTTTGCTTTCATCAAAGAATGCTCCCTTTGCAGCAATTACAGCATTGCAGACCTTTGGCATTCTAGCTGTTAAGTTGTTGAGGGAATCTGAAGACATTTCATCCCACGCTTCCTGAAGAACCTCCCACAAGTTGGATTGGCTTGATGGACACTTCTTGCGTACCATACGGTCAAGCTGCTCACACAACAGCTCAATGGGGTTGAGATCTGGTGACTACGCTGTCCACTCCATTACAGACAGAATACCAGCTGCCTGCTTCTTCCCTAAATAGTTCTTGCATAATCTGGAAGTGTGCTTTGGGTCATTGTCCTGTTGTAGAAGGAAATTGGCTCCAATCAAGAGCTGTCCACAGGTTGGACAGTGCTTATGGCATGGCGTTGCAAAATTGAGTGATAGCCTTCATTATTCAAAATCCCTTTTATTTTTTACAAATCTCCCACTTTACCTGCACCAAAGCAGCCCCAGACCATCACATTACCTCCACCATGCTTAACAGATGGTGTCAGGCACTCTTCCAGCATCTTTTCACTTGTTCTGCATCTCACTAATCTTCTTCTGTGTGATCCAAACACCTCAAACTTTGATTTGTCTGTCCATAACACTTTTTTCCAATCTTCCTCTGTCCAATGTCTGTGTTTTTTTGGACATATTAATCTTTTCCTTTTATTGGCCAGTCTCAGATATGGCTTTTTCTTTTCCACACTGCCTAGAAGGCCAGCATCCCGGAGTCTCCTCTTCACTGTAGACGTTGACACTGGTGTTTTGCGGGTACCATTTAATGAAGCTGCCAGTTCAGGACCTGTGAGGCGTCTATTTCTCAAACTAGAGACTCTACTGTACGTGTCTTCTTGTTCAGTTGTGCACCGGGGCCTCCCACTTCTCTTTCTACTCTGGTTAGAGCCTGTTTGTGCTGTTCTCTGAAGGGAGTAGTACACATCGTTGTAGGAAATGTTCAGTTTCTTGGAAATTTCTTGCATGGAATAGCCTTCATTTCTAAGAACAAGAATAGACTGTGGAGTTTCATATGAAAGTTCTCTTTTTCTGGCCATTCTGAGAGTATCATCAAACCCACAAATGTGATGCTCCAGATACTCAACTAGCTCAAAGAAAGGCCAGTTTTACAGCTTCTCTAACCAGCAAAACCGTTTTCAGCTGTGCTAACGTAACTGCACAAGGGTTTTCAAGATGTTTCTAATCATCCATTAGCTTTCTAACGCGATTAGCAAACACAATGTACCATTAGAACACTGGAGTGATGGTTGCTGGAAATGAGCCTCTATACACCTATGTAGATATTCCATTAAAAACCAGACGTTTGCAGCTAGAATAGTCATTTACCACATTAACAATGTATAGAGTGTATTTCTGATTCATTTAATGTTATCTTCATTGAAAAAAACTGTGCTTTTCTTTCAAAAATAAGGACATTTCTAAGGGACCCCAAACTTTTGAACGGTAGTGTATATATATTTGTTTATTTATTTATTTTTACTTTAATTTCATCATCATTTTTAAGATGAATCCCTCTTATTAACCCTTACGTTTTGTTTCTATTTTTATGTAGATATTCTGTTCTACATTGATGCTTTGTCTTTGCGTTGATTGTTTTCATTAAAACAAGCTTGTTAGGGTTTTTTGGCTCCTCCTACACATTACATGTCACTAAAGTTAGTGGTAAGTTTTATTATTGAATTTACCTGCTATATCTTGGCTCATGTTATTGAGCAATAATGTTTTGTTGTTATTTTATATGTGAAACAATAAATACAAATAAAATAAATAACTACCACCAAAAAATATCCAAGTATGCCATATAAGTTATCCTTTGTGTAACAAAACAAATCATTTTGAACTTGTGGATTTTTACCTATTATAACAAAGTTGTTAATAATAAAGTTAGAAACTTTACATCACTCAACATCACCATGTAAAAACTACAAAAACAGCTCTTATGTGAACACATTCAGTACTTCCATTTTAGAACTTGTTTCTGCTTATACCAAGCGGCAACCTCCGGTCTCAAAATATGAAGCCCATGCGGAAGTGTTATAAACTGCAATTCATCAAGAATCCACTTGAGGCTGGCTGCAGAAACACCAGAAACCACATACACACCAATTCAAAGAAGATGATCTTTGCAGCAGAAATAAACATGTTTACAGCCTGGTTCAAAAAACGGCTTGGCTCTACGTAGCTAATTTCTCTATCGGCACACACTGTACGGGGGGTGAACGCAACGGTTCAGAAGATATTAAGAGTAGAGTTTTTGCCCAAATAAGGACATGACTGACTTGAGTCCCAGACAGGAACACATAGCTGTTGGCTAGGAGGCTCAAACCCCGCCTCTTTACCTCACACTCTGCCTGGTTGAGTTCTGCATTTCCAATATGGCTGCCGCCGCCGCCAATTGGCTTCAAAACAGCACTCAGGAACAGATGGGTGACATCACGGATACTACGTCCATATTTATACAGTCTATGGCTTATACTTGCAATATTCTATCAATTATCATCGCAGACCCTCCCTCCAAACTCAGGAGAGACAAAAAACTGAACAATACAATGTTTAATGGTGACGAAAACGTGATGCATTGACGAAACAGGGCCTCTGGTTTCAATGAGCACTACAATACCTGACACTACAGCAAGGAAGCTAACAATGGAGAATCAACCTTGGAATAAGTCTGATCCAGGCGGGAACCTCCGGTCTCGATGATTGAAGCCCATGCGGATTTGTTAAAAACTGCAGTTCATCGAGCGTCCACTTGAGGAAACCACATACAAATCTATTCAAAGAAGACGATCTTAACAGCAGAAATAAACATGTTTACAGCCTGGTTCAAAAAAGGAGTGTAGTCTGGATAGCTCATTTCTCGATCGGCAAACACTGTACAGGGGGTTCATTTTTTCATAACGCAGCAATTTCAAAGATATTAAGATTACGAGTCTTCCAATGAGAGGCACAGCTGACTTGCTTGACAGGAGGGAACACTGTAGCTGTTAGCCAGGAGGCTCAAAGCCCGCTTCTTTACCTCACACTCGCTCAACAGCAGTTGAGTTGAGTTCAATATTTCCAATATGGCACCCGCCAACGATTGGCTTCAAAACAGCGCTTCAGAAACATGCGTGACATCACGAATACTATGTCCATTATTTATAAAGTCTATGGTCTGATCCTTTCTGAAATGATTTCAATAATATAATCTGACTTAAGGTTAAAAGACAACTTTAACTAAGAGGAGAATGATGTTAAAAAATAGGTAAATTGCACATGTATTGTCTAGGTGAAATACCTTACCTCTTAGCAAATCAGTCAAACGGTGCAATGCTCAAAAGCAGCTTTTGATATCATTGCCCTATTTCTTAGAGATAACTGATAAGACTGAAGAGTTTGAAGAGGCTACATATGCCTGGGGGAGGGGAAGCACCAAAAATGTCCAACTACAAAGCTAAAATCCAACTGGGTTTCCTAAAATTCACACACACACACACACACACACACACACACACACACACACACACACACACACACACACACACACACACACACACACACACACACACACACACACACACACACACACAAGAAACCAGTAAAAAATCTTTTGAACACAAATGATTTGAGTTCAAAAGAAAGTGGATTAATGCAACAGAGAGGAGGTGGAAGAGAGAAAGAGAGGAACAGTCCAAGCAGATAGAGAAAGGAGAAGAAGGACTGAATGAGGATTTGAGTCCGGCCTCTCTCAGCACACAATACTGAGCTGATTGAGAGGGTCAAATGTTAATGATTGTCCAGGCCTGAGACTCAAAAATGTGTGACACATCACTCATGAGGCATGCTGAATCAAATACACCATGACAGATTTCTCAATAATCTGGCAAGGAATGACAAAAAGCTGGCTGAAGTCTCAGTATCACTGTTTGGTCAGACTTATGTAACCAGCCACAGGTAGACAAAGATTCACTTTGATTTATAAAGGAAAAATATACAAAAAAATACTGCTTTTCTTTTTTAAAGCTAGCGTTGGCCGTCATGGAAAACCAGCATGAATTTGAATGTAGCATTTCCTCAGAACTCCGTCTAACCCCTCCAGTCCTGAGTTCTGAACACAAAGAGGATTATAAAATCATCTTTCTGTGGTCTCAGGCTCAGACATGAGTTGAGTGTTGCATTGGAGACTTGTTTGACGGGGGTCATGGTGAGTTAACATATTTTCACACACGTGATCCCTTATCATTTTGTAATAACGCCAAATATCATGGAGGGCATGGACCCACAAAGGGGGCCCCCACAGAAAAGGTTTGGGAACTACTGACTGTGAAGGGATTTTGATGTTTTGAATTATCTTTAATTGAATTCATCTTTTATTTTCAACTAGTGCCTTGGCAAGTCAAGCTGGTTTATCACTTTAAGTGAAAATGTAATATTTGAAAATAAATTGTTCTAAATTCATTTTTGTTCTGACTATTCAAGTCAAGCTGTTTACACCACTTTTGAGTGGATCTAAGATTTCTATCCAAGTGCACTTGTTTTTTTTATTGTAATACAGCACTAAGTGTATTTGTGATTCATTTTGTGACTGAATATTTAAGCTAAATTCAGCTATTACACCATTCTGTGGAGAGTTTTCATTTTATATGCGAGTTTTACAACATTGCTAGCTGAACTATGTTAAATGGGATAAGCTGAAGACATCTTTTGATTAATTTTTGTTACTTTATTTTGGTTTAAAAAAATGTTTTAAAAACTGTATGCAGCTCTAATATCAGGGAAAATACAAGTATCGGATCAGGACTCAGTATCGACAGATACTCAATATCAAAAAGTCGGATATGGGCGAAAAAAAAGCTGATTGGGACATCCCTAATTATCATAGTGAAAGTTAAAAACCCAAACAAAAATAAAATGTACGCGCAGGAGGCGGGCAGAACGGCAGGACGGGATTTGATTGGTTTCATCATTTGGCTCCTGATCAGTGTTCATTTCATTAACGAAATTATGACGATAAATGTTCGTCAGCGACTCATTTTTTCATGACGAAAACGAGACTATGACGAACTAAAGTGCATCACTGATAATAAAAACTCTGACCAACATATGTTTTGATTTTGTTGACGAGACGAAAACTTTAGTGGTGGACAGTCTGACATTCAGAATCCATGTTTCCCCCGCTGTGCGTCTTTAAAGATAGAAGTGATCACTTCCTGTGACAGGCTGAGTTATTATCTGAGGGGCTCAGTGTTAGCTTGGTCTCTACCTGCAGCAGGTGTGCTTTATGAACCAGCTCTCCTCACCTCCATGCATCTGTCTCTTCTTCATTGAGGATTTTTACCCCCGGTGTGTGTTAGTGACAAAGACACAACCGGGGGACGTCTGTTTAATATTTGATCTTTGACATTTTTGCCACCATTACCGTAAAAAGCTCTGTGTCTAGAGCTTGATTTGTTCCAGTTTGGTGATACATCAGACACATTCAGTAAGTTTTGATCAACTCCTTGTCATCAAACATGCAGATGCATTTCAGAGTGCCGTGTATTGACTGTCTGTCCAGTGCGCCTGTCACTGCAGGTACATTCAGGTACCGTCGTAGAAGTGCAATACAGCTCTTATATTGTGTTCATGGCATTTTTCTGTGAATCAAGAGAATCTAAATACAGTCACAGTGATCACATCAAGAATGTTTTATTTTGACTTTTTAGCAGGGACAGACTGAATTATTTCACTTAAGATATAACACAAAAGTGTTAAAGGATTGAAATGTTGACGATTTGAACATTTAGTATAACCCTGATACCAATATCTGATCGACTACATGAATTATTTAAAGAGTGAAGAAAATCAAAGACTAAAATGTTTTGAGTTTTTGTCGACTAAAACTATAAAGGGCTAAAAGACTAAAATTTAACTAAACTAACAGACATTTTCGTCTTAAGACTAAGACTAAGACTAAGACTAAATCTAAAATAGCCGCCAAAATTAACACTGCTCCTGATGGCAGGGATTGGTTGGTGTTTTCCCAGGTTTACTCCGGCTGTAGATAGCAGCTTTTTTTACCTCTTTTTTAAGAACACATTATGAATTGATTACCATCAGGACAGAAAGATCATTTTAACCAGTATAACAAAAAGTGGATCTAAATCTGACTACCAACCCCAGCTTTCAGAAAGATAAAATGTGGAGGAGACAGATAGAGTTTTAATAAATGTATCTTCAACATGTCTTCCTGGAAATCTGTGCAGGATGGCTACATTTCAAGACAGGCTTGGGTCAACCAGGACAGTAGGATACCAGACCGGCCTCAGAGGAATGCTGCAGTCTTGACGCATGGAATGTAAGTGAAAAGACAAAGATGAAAAATCACAAGCTGTACAAAAGACAGGCCACATGTGGGGGAAACACACAGACATCCATGCCCTCAGTTTGAAAGCAAGAGCTCCACAAGTTAAAAACTGCAGTACGCTTTTCCAAGAAAGGTGTTTAAAAACACACACAACTAACCAAATGTGAAAAAGAGGAGGACAACAGAGAAAAGATAAGAGGAGGAGGACTGAAGAAAGAAGGAGGAGTGGAGATAGCAACGCCCTGCTGTGTGTCTGCTTGGTGACCAGCCAAACCTGTCATGTGATGCTGTCACATGATTGAGTGTGTTCTCCAGAGAGGATCATGGAATTACAGGTGATCAGCAAAACTACAACACACACACACACACGCACACACACACACGTACACGCACACGCACACACAAACCAGCACTCACTATAGGCTTAGAAGAAGTGCTCCACTGACACAGGCACGTTAATGGTCACTTATCCCTAACTGTGGCACAACTTTCATGGGACATTGTATGTGTTCAGACTTCTCATACAGCCACTTGAGCATTAATATTGTTCTTAAAGGGACAGTTCAGTTTTCTTTGGTGGTGTTGTACGAGGTACTTGTCAACGGGAAGTGTATTAGCCACAGGAGAGGCCGGTCAGCTTGCCCCCTTTGTGGAGAAAGCAGCAGTAGAGTTGGAATGGAAGCTAGGCGATCAGCCGCTGATGGAGCCGGCTCTACTACGGATTTTAGCTCATTTTGACAAACTACAACTGAAGCACTTTTCTTGTGCTACCCTTGATTTGGAAAATGATCAGCGCTTTACTTTGCTGCCAGAAAGCATGTTCATTTTAGGGATGGGCATTTCAAGCCAAATTATTATTCGCTAATCATTGGCATGTATTCAACAATTATTTATTATTATTTATTATTTAGAGAGAGAGAGAGAGAGAGAGAGAAAGAGAGAGAGAGAGAGAAAACATAAATATTCTGTTTATGGAGACCTGTCCCCTGCCCTTTTGGTGGCTGTCATGTTAACCAGCAGGGCGAGGTGCTGCTACTATCGGGCACTGACAGCGTCTTAATCGACCATAGACTTGATAAATAATGGACGTAGTATCCGTGACGTCACCCATCTGTTCCTGAGCGCTGGTCCAAAGCCAATCGGCGGCGGCAGCCATATTGGAAATGCTGAACTCAAACAGTCAAAGTGTGAGGTAAAGAGGCGGAGTGTGAGCCTCCTAACTAACAGCTATGTGTTCCCGTCCAGGATACAAGTCAGTCATGTCCTTATTTGGGCAAAAACTCTACTCTTAATATCCTCTGAACTGTCGCGTTAGAAATAAATTCACCCCCCCTACAGTGTGTGCCGATAGAGAAATTAGCTACGTAGAGCCAAGCTGTTTTTTGAACCAGGCTGTGACGGAGAAAATTGCTGCGACTGTCGCAAATGTCTTCTTCTTCTGTTTGCTTATGAGGTTAGCAAACAGCTTTCAGACACTCTGTAGACACCGTCTGGAGGGAATACTCTATTACAACCAGGCACCGGTAAATACCATGAAAAATTATACTTTTAAAATGAGAAAATATTCAAAGTAACTCTTTGATTTTTACAAACTGAACGAATATTTGAATATTCAAAAGTCATTGCCCATCCCTACAGTTACCACTGATAAGTACCTCATACAACCACACCTCAAAAAACTGAACTATCCCTTTAAGTGTTCTGTCTAAATGTTCTGACACCCTGCTGCTAAGCGAATAAGGAATACTAGTAGAGTGTTGAAAAACCTCTGAAGTCATAGATCAACAATGGTGTACAATACACCGGTACCTGAAAGCTTCAAACTCTATAAATGTTCCTTACCGGCAGGTCGACACTGACGTCTGTCCCGTCCAGCAAGGAAACTCGGCATGTGATGACAGACTTTGCTTCCCCGGCTGCAGGGATGTGTGTTGTAGCTCGCTGGGCCTCCCGTAACCGGGCCTTTTCTGCATGTTTCCGGATAGAGCGTCGCCCCAGCGTCCTGCGCAGGAAGCTCAGCATGATGAGGGAGGGGGAATGTTACTCTACCACACCTGGAACAGAAGGAGAAGAAGATAGGTGTTAGCACTTTGTAGGTACATTTGTACACATTGAAAAGCAGACTCTACGTGTAAAACATAATACATTTTTCATCAATCTCCATCAATCTTTATCATAGCATCAATTCACAACTAATGTTATCTTAAGATACTTCACAAAAGGAGCAGGTCTAGACTGTGCTCTTTGTTTATATCATTTACAAAGACCCAACATGAAGACAGGATAAGACCCAGACCCATCATACTGCATAAGACTCAGTCTGATCTCATCTTAATCCACCATGAGCAGAGCACTTTGCAGCATTCAGCAAGTTACAGTGGCAAGGACAAACTTCCTTTAACAAGCAGAAACCTCCAGCAGGACCAGACTCATGTTAAGGCTGAGAAGATCAAAGTTAGTGAGCTTAATTATCTTGGTGTAGTTCTAGATTCAAACCTTAATATGAAGAAACTTGTTAAGAAAATGTAAAAAAGAAAAACATCAAATACAATTTGACAAACTTTAGACACATAAGAAAGTGTCTTTCAGTGGATGCAGCCAAGACTTTTATGCATGCTATGATCCTTTCCCATGTGTTATATTGTATCACATGCTGGGGTCAGGCTGGGGAGACGGTCATTAAACCACTTCACTCTCTGTCTAAACAAACCTTAAAGATACTGAGCAAAAAATCAATGCCATATCACCACTGCAGGATACTGGGGAAACGTCATCCTTTGAGCCTCGAGAACTTTTGATTGTTTTCAAATTTGTGTCTGGTGTATAAGATTTTAAACGGTTTGGCCCCGCCTCCACTGCGTCAGTTTATCAACTTCTGCTCAGTGGACTCCATTAAATCCACAAGGATATCTTCTTTTAGAAATTAGAAATTGCAACGTTATGTACACTTTCGTCGTCAGCTTTTTCTGTGAAAGCCACAACTCAGTGGAACACCTTACCAGAGGACATTAATAAGAACTGTGATTCTCTCAGCAGCTTCAAAACCAAGCTGAAAAATCTGCTACAGGACACTCAACACTAAAACCACTGATTTAATAGTAGTACTTGAAATACAGTATTGTTTGTGTGTGTGTGTGTGTGTGTGTGTGTGTGTGTGTGTGTGTGTGTGTGTGTGTGTGTGTGTTTTATCAATGTGTTGTTTTAATTGTGACCTGCTAAGGGACTGCAGATGTGAATTAGCTTTAAGCTAACTCTGGTACAATGCATCAAATGGTGACATGTATGTTAAATATTGTACATGGGTCCCTTTATAAATAAATGGAATGAATAAAAAAATGTTGAACAGCCATCTGCTTTGTTTGGATTCAGGAAAGAGGGATAGAGGAGGATGCAGGAAGAGAGAGAACAAAAACAGCTCATGAATGAATACCAGGAGGACCAGAGGAACATGACATGATGAGCATGTGTCTGTCTTTGAAGATGCAGTTCCTTTTATGTTTAGTTAAAGACAGTAGCTATGTGAGCTGACCACTGCTGGTACATGAATACCATAGTCAGGGTTCCCACTCTTTTCCAGAGATCATTTTCCAGGACATTTCAAGGACATTTTCATTGACGATCAAGCTGGTATGACAGTTGAAATTTAGTTCCTAATTTAGTTCCTAAATAGTCTAATAAGTTCCTCTCAGTGGAAGTCTACATTGAAGACATGCGGTCTATGGCTATCCATGAAATCATCTCTTACATGCTTAAAAGTTATGACAAATTGATTATAGAATAATGCAACTGCAGATGTACAGCACTTCACTTTATTAGTTCAACCAAGTAACAATGATGGGCAACTCTCATCTCAGCTTTCTCTTTTCTCAAAAAATATAAATTAGCTCAGTAAAAAACAAAAGAGCCTGCAAAGGCCTCTGGAAGCTGCCTTACTGAAATAAATAAATAATAATAATAATCAGAGGATCAGTGCATTAATTGACCTAAATAGATCTGAATGACAAAAAAGGCCACAAATGTTGAATGGGGATGTGTTTTTTTAACCTTGTTAGATCGCACACAGTCATGTTGGAATCATTTTCCAGGACAATCTGTGATTTTCCAGGACATTTTACTTTTTCTCCCATTTTCCAGGTGTTTTCCAGTACTGGAAAACTGGTCAACTGTTTTCCAGGTTTTCCAGTTTTTCCAGGACGCGTGGGAACCCTGATAGTGCACCTGCAAACTGGCCTTCTGTGAGCCATTTTAATGCTCTATTTAACCATGAAGACTCCCAAGTGACAATGATGTCGGAGTAAATACCTTGGAATGATTTAGAGAGCTAGAAACCATTACTGGTTTAATAACAGGGTGTTTACAGTAATAGCCTGTTGGGCTACCACCGACGTTGACAGTCGACGTTTAAAGTGACACAAGCTAACTTTAAATGACACATTAAACTTTCTACAACATGCTCACAAGTTAAACACGTGAATCCCTGTGGATTAATGGACATATTTATGAGGTGTTCACGCGGGGAGAGGAATATTTGATAGAACTGTTTGTTTTTTATCGCACAGTTCAATACTAATGTAACGGTTTACTACATCACCTCTAACAGCTTAACGTGAGAAACAAAAGTATATTTTTTATGTTAAATGTTTTATTAGTGGAAGAAAATAAGTCAAATAAGATTGTACAATGTCGAAGAGAATGAATATTTAAAGTTTTATGACCGTTATTCGACTGCTTGCTATTTTAATGTTTCTATTTGATAAAATTTCGGCGTTTATTAAATGCTAAATAAAATGTGTTCCGCAAAAACCAGAGTAAATAACTCCAGACATCCTCTAAATACAGTATTACTCGAAGAAAGAAACAATTCAACCCTTAGCTTAACATCTCCCTCAGTATAAGGCCTGGGATACCTGGCGTAAGCAAAAGCAACAGGTGTGCGCTTGTTTTTAATGCAGGAGCATCAAACGCACTCCAAAGATAGGACTCCGCCCACTCAAGTGTGTACCGCACAGCAAAACAAACGCCTCCTTCAGCCCTGAAAAGCCGAGTCCGACATACACTTGCTGCTCCGCGGCCACTTGTGGATCTGGTCTGGAAGAAGAACTATAGGGATACTTACGAAAACCTCCACGGGTGGATTCACGGTGAAAGCACGTCCGCTTGCATTGTTGACGACTAAACAGCAGCCTCATACATTTCCATGGTGGAGGCTTGTTTCTTCTGTTAGTCCTCCTCGGTCCCTCTGCGGGGTGATTCTTCTCCCAGGTCCAGGTCCCAACAAAAACTAGGAGGCAAAGCTTCACTCCGGAAGTGACGTCACGATAAATCCCTAACAAAAACCTGATTAGCATTTTTAAAGGTACAGACCTTACAGAAACTGTGAGCCTTAAACTGCTGCTCACAAACAAACCAACCCACTCTGAGTTTAAAATGCCTCTAAAGTTTATAACCAACTATTTAATGTTCACTCATTACCACGTCAGAGAAAGCAAAGCTACAAGACTGTTGTAGGTGTGCTTACAGTAAATTCAATAATATACAGTGGATGTATCAAAAGTCTACACACCCCTGTCCCCTGTTAAAATGCCAGGTTCTGTGACATAAAAAAATGAGACCAAGATACATAGTGTCAGAACTTTTTCCACCTATAATGTCACCTATAACATGAACAATTCAATTGAATTTTTTTTTAATCTTTTAGGGTGAAGAATCAAACATTTAAAACTAAAATAATGTGGTTGCATAAGTGTACACACCCTCTTATACCTGGGGATGTGGCTGTGTTCAGAATGAACCAATCACATTGAAACTCATGACAAATAGTAGTCAGTATACACCTGTCATAATTTAAAGTGACTTTGATTAATAATCAATAAAGATCAGCTGTTCTAGGAGGATTTTCATCACATTTCCTCAGTTCATCTTACAGCATCTTACCACAGAGAGCTTCCAAAGCAGCAGAGGGATCTCATTGTTGAAAGGTATCAGTCAGGAGAAGGGTACAAACATGTTCCAAGGCATTAGATCTACCATGGACCACAGTGAAGACCGTCATCATCAAGTGGAGAAAATATGGAACAACAGTGACATCACCAAGAACTGGACATCCCTCCAACACTGATGAAAAGACCGGAAGAAAACTGGTCAGGGAGGCTTCCAAGAGGTCTACAGCAACATTAAAGGAGCTGCAGGGATTTCTGACAAGTACTGGCTGTGTACTTCATGTGACAGCATATCTCCTATTCTTCATATGTTTCTGCTATGGGTAGGGTGACAAGACGGAAGCCTTTTCTTATGAAGAAAAACATCCAAGCCTGACAACATGTTTCAAAAACACACATGAAGTCTCCCAAAAGCATCAAATGTTTTATGGTCTGATGAAACAAAGGGTGAACTTTTTGGCCATAATTCTAAAAGGTATGTTTGTCATAAAAACAACACTGCACATCACATAAAGAACACCAGACCCACAGAGAAGCATGGTGGGGGCAGCATCATGCTTTGGGGCTGTTTTTCTTCAGATGGAACCAGAGCCTTAGTCAAGGTGGAGGGAAGTATGAACAGTTACAAACACCAGCCAGTTTAACACAAAACCTCCAGACCTCCGTTAGAAAGATGAAGATGAAGAGGAATTTCACCTTTCAACACAACAACAAACCAAAGCATACATCCAAATCAACAACAGCATGGCTTCACCAGATAGCCTGAATATCTGTGGGGTGGTCTGAAGAGGGCTGTGCACAGGAGATGTCCTCACTATCTGATGGATTTGGAGCTTTTTTGTAAAGAAGAATGGGCAAATATCACCACGTCAAGATGTGCCATGATAATAGACTCCTACAAAAAAAAAAACAGTGCTGTAATAAAATCAAAAGGTGCTTCAAACAAGTATTAGTTAAAGGGTGTGTACTCATTTATTTTTTTTATTCTTCCCCCTAAAAGATTTTTTTTTTAAATGCAGTTGAATTGTTCATGTTATAGGTCACATTAAAGGTGGAAAAAGTTCTGACATGATGTATCTTGGTCTCAATTTTTACATCGCAATACCTGGCATTTTAACAAGGGGGTGTAGACTTTTGATATCCACTGTAAATTAACAATAACTAAAAGTCTACGGAATAGTTTAAATGCCATTTAACCCTCCTATTATCCTTGGGGTCAAATGGACCCCATTTAATGTTTAACGTCTCTAAATTAGTGACTCAACACCTTTTTTTTTGCTTCATATTTAATGACTTTTCTAATTTAATGGGGACAACTTGGAAAATGTAAAATAAAAATGTTGATATATACTCCAATTTCCTGTAAAAACAAATTACGTATCGGTGTTCCTTGGGGTCAATTTGACCCCAGGCTGTTTTAGCTGTATATAACATAAGAAATATCAACATTTTACACACATTTGTTTTGGTTGTTTTGGATGAAATTGAGGTCACTATAACCAAGGACACTTCTGCATGTGACTGCAGGAGCTGGGATCAAACCGCCAACCTTTAGATTGAGATCTAATATTTCCAGCCACCATGTCTCTAAAGACATTCAGTGATGAGTCCTGTGTCATACGTTTTAATAACATAGAAACAAGGCAGGGCCGAAGAGAGCATGACAAACTCACAGCAGTTTGATGTTCTGTTTTACAAATAAAGTCCTTCTGAATGTTTAAATTGTGTTTATGCTTGAAATATATTTTATTTAAAGGGCTATTTAGATAGTCAACAAAGAAACATAAAGTACCTGACACATAAACCTGGGTAACAATCAGTTTCTGAAGGTCTAAATTGCTGGGGTCAAATTGACCCCAAGTATAAAAGATGTTAGTAAATTTGAGGGTAACAGGAGGGTTAAAACTCACAGTGTACAATGATAGACTCCCTCACTCCCATTCTGTAAAACAATAAATTAATAGTTCTGTCACCCATTTGACAACAGCGCCCCCCTCTGGTCAGTTTGAGAACAATGCTTAATAAATGTGACCAAGCAGAAACAGACCTACAGTATTTAACCTGACGTTCACTGAGTTTAGATGCCATCAAGCAGGCAGTGTAGTTTGTAGCAATGTGTACAGAGGAAGGGTTTAAGTGTAATGAGATTCCTGCTACTATCAACAAATATTAATGTTTCTACATGTTTTTTTTGACATGGATATCTTGGGAGTTTGTGTTCATTTCACTCTGGAACACATTTTTTTCCAGCAATAAATACATAGATCTGATTCTGACTGCTTCTGTGTCTTTAAGGAAGTCCTATTTTCTGAAAAAAAGGAAAATGAATGAAAATGGGACATCCTTAAAAGAGTTAAGCTCTCTCTGAAGTAGCTCCATGTGTGCCTCTGGATTGATAGTGTCATTGTAAAAGGACAAAGTGAGATCTAAAGTAGCCTACTGTCAAATAATCTGACACTGTATCTGAAGGGTTGGATTATTCAAGCCAGTGTGGGATTAACACCATACATTTACATAAGAATAAAGTGATAGTGGTCGAACTCTTCAGCACCATGTTTTACATCTGCTCACTCTTTAACTGCCCAACCTCACTTTTACAGTGTGGGAAAGCAAGGTGATCTGAAGCCACGTCTCCATGCTTTGACAGACAAGCTTTAATTGTTCACAATCAAGCTTAAAGACATGTCCAAAGCACCGCAAAACCAAGATACCAGAAAGAAACAAGCAACTGAGGACAAAGGTTTTTATGACACAGGTAGAAGTTAAACCAAGGGTATAATACGGTAAAACATTTCTCATTATTTTGTGTTTCATTGTATATACACTCGCTGTTAAAGACCAGTTCAAATAAAACAAAACGTTTGAAATAGCAGTCTTGAAATACACACCATTTGTGTCACATTTGAATCATCCAAAGGAGAAAAAAAAAAAATCAAAAATCAAATAAAAACAAAATCTTTCTGCTCACACATGATTTTCCCTTTTATTTTAAAGATTTTTTTTCATATACAACATTGTATTTACATGGTCTAGTATTATTTACACAAAATTAACAAGTGGCACTGTGTAGTTAGGAGTTCTTGTCTTTTTTCATGTTCCCTACAGGTCGTACTTTTAAAACAAAAAATAAAAATGACGAAATTAAAAAAAAGAATTTAACAATGCTTAATGTCTCCAACTCTTTTTTTATTCAGTAGCACTACCTGCCACGAAGCCTTCTACAAAGTGCTGTCCTTTCCCTACCCGCCTAGAGCTGTTTTCATCTTTACAAAAATACAACTGACCCCGAGCCCTCCCCTCCAAACTACCTTTGATCAGTACCCTAAACGCACGGACAGTACCAATTATGTGTCAACAACCAAACACTTTGAACACAGACAGCTCACTGCTGGACATGTTGTGCAGATGGAAACCCTGGCAGCTCTGATATATCAATTATTAACGTCTTCACTGAAGGGCCAATGTTTTATTTTGTTGTTAGAAATTGTCAAGGTTTTGTGAACTTGTTACTGATGCCACTTCAACAGGAGGCCTTCAGCAGTAATTAATTTTTCACTTGGAGGTACAGTTGTGCTCATAAGTTTCCAGACCCAACTCGGTCTCAGCAGATGGCTGTCTAACATGAGTCTGGTTCTGCTCGAGGTTTCTGCCTGTTAAAGGAAGTTTGTCCTCTCTGTTGTAACTAGCTAAATACTGCGAGGTGCAATGCTCATGGTGGATTAAGGTGGGGTCAGACTGAGTCTTATCATGTCTTGGTGTTGGGTCTGTGTTCATAATTTGACATAGAGTGGTCTAGACCTGCTCTGTTTGTTAAAGCGTCTTGAGATAACGTTTGTTGTGATTTGGGGCTATACAAATAAAGATTGATTGATAAGTTTACATACCCTGGCAGAATGTATGACTTCTTGGGTAGTTTCTGTTGTCATTATGATCTAAAAAGAGTAAACACAGATGTTTGACAATAAATGGCTTCACCCAACCACTCACCATGAGTGAAAACAAAGTTTTTCTCTTATCATTCATATTCTCTGAAAAATGGCCACAAATTCCACCAGGGTATGCAAACATATGAGCACAACTGTAACTGCTGCTGAATACACAAAGTGACGAGGAGACGCCACTGAAGCTGAACTGTGTTTTATCCTCTTTTTTAATGCTCATATTTTCAGGGTCTGTAATATTTCTTTCCACTGTAATTTAATTTTAAAATAGTTTTCACTTTTCAGTCATTCTCTGGCTGGTCTCAGTGTCCTTCTGTGTAAAACAAGCTGTGCTACCGTACTCCCAAGTATCCTGCTCAGATGTGTCATTTGCCTTGAGGCCATGCAGAGAGAGTGGGATCCATGTATAATGATCCAAAAAAGGAGAGGCATCTGGGGAGGAACAATGAGAAGAATGGACTGTGGATGTTGCGTGGGTTAGGCTGAAGTGACTGATGTTGCCTGAGAGAAGGATTTAGGCAGATTTCAGGAGAGGGCTGCGATATAGGAGAGCTAAAAAAAAAAAAAAAAAGAGAGAGGGGGGAAAAAGGGAAGCTGTTTCAGGGCTCTTTTTGATCCCACCTCTCCGTGTGGCAAAAGTATGAGTCAGCTGTTTGATATGGAGGTATGAGCACTGTATGAAATGTTTTACGGGCAAAGATTCAGCCTGGTACTCAGGACAGACTTGTAAACTCACCAAGAGGGCTCTATCAGAATAAGCTTGAGATCAGGTTGTGGTTTTTATGACACAACCCTTCATTCCAGTTAACAGACAAGCAGGCTTTAGACCAGACAGCTAACAAACTACATGTTAGAAATGGAGGAGGGAGAGAAAACTAAAGACTGAGATCTAAATACACTCTCACACACACACACACACTCTCACACACTCACAGCAGTAGGTTTCTCCAGCAGAGTCTATGGAAGAAGCCAATGACAGCAGGTACTGAAGAAAAAGATCTCAATTCATGAAGAGGCTACACTTCATTCCATACCGATATGTCAAAAACAATGGCAGCTTAACCTGTTTGTGTTGAGGGGAAAAAAATAAGAAACAAAAAAACGACAAGCTTTTCAAACATGTGCCGTATACTGAAGTACCATTTGGAAAATTCAATAAAAAAAGGAAGAGTGTTGGTTGAAGGTTCTGTTTGAGCTGCCACTTTGAACTGTCTACTGTTCTCTGGCAGATAATGAGACAGACTGAGAAAGAAAATAAACAGCAAAGGTTGTTTTAAAGCCGCCGCCGCTATCGCCGCCGCCCAACTGACCTCTGAGCCCCACTGACAGAAAGTTCATGTGAGGGAAAAACAAACAAACAGGTCAATACTCTTTCTGAGATCAGCACAACTACAAATGTGTCAGCTGACATCTTGGTTTGCTCCTGATGTCGTGACCTTTTTGAAGTAGATTAGACGATGAGGTCAGCGGAGGGAGCTTTTAAACGCATGTTTCTATCATTCACACTCAGGTTGAGATCAGTTTACTGTCAATTCCACAGGCAGATATTTGGAAATCATGAGGGAAAACAAATTACCTACTGGTAGCTTTCAAAACACTGGAGAGCTGATTAAATGCAGGTGTGTGTATATTTGAAATACTATGACTCATATTAGTTTTGTCAGGTTGTGACACACTGCTCTGCTCCAGTCACAGCGTCGTGTGTGATACAGCGGGGCTTTGTTGTCTGTGCCTGGCTCAATGACACTTCAGCAGGGACCACTGACTGCTGTCGTTTGTTGGAGGCGTTTAAAGTCAAATTGTCTGCGTGGGAATTCGATGACTGACATAAACTGACCTCAGCTTTGATTCTTAGCTTGATCTGCCACAACGGCTTGGAAATAGCTTAGATTGTAAGTGAGTGAGGCCGTGTGTTTACAGGGGCCTCTCACTGTGACACCACTTCATCTTCTTGTATTGACCTAATGTGCTGTAAAACTTTAAGGAAATGTTAATTTTACCATGACGTCTTAGAGTGAGAGGTTTAAATCCATAGTGAGTGGTGCTGAAGTTAAAGAGAGGTGCCCGGTAAACTCAGGCCCCGAGTTTTGTAAACCAGTAACGTTCTTCACCACGCCAAACGACGGCCGCCTCAGAGCGCGCGTGTCTGTAAGCTCAAAAACACAGCACGGCGCAGGAGAAAGAATAACTTGCCACAGCATTGAACAAGAGGTGAGACACAAAGTGCTTTCAGCTGTCCGTCTGTCAGTCTGTGCTGTCAGAAACGGAGACAAGAAAGCTGAGAAAGATCAAACCAAGTACAATAAATTAAATCACTGTTTTTTTTTCCACAATAAAGCAAAAGAAATTAAGAAGTAATTAGAAGAAGAGGAATCGCACTACTTTACTAGCTAAGATTTAATCAGGAAAAGCATGAAGCTCTAGATTCATACAAACAAACATACAAGCTTTTTTGTTCAGTGGACAGGGTTCGACACAAACTAAAACACAATAAATACTCTTTCTGAGGAACAAAAGATAAGGTATATCTCTTTATCAGCTAAAAGGACTAAAAAAAGGCAGGTCCGTCTGGCAGACTCGCTCAGAAGGGGGAAAGGGCGACCCTTTGGGGGAAATAAAAACGGGAAAACCTTTCCATCAAGGGGGGCAGCCCTTCCCCTTCGTACTTATGGCACTACAGCAATTCCCCATCCACGTGAAGTTCTCTCGTCCTTTTATCTTTTCGTTCTTTGAATACTTTTTTTCTTGAACCTGAACATACGATAACCCCTAATGGTACCTATTCAACACAGCTGGATCTCTTTTTTCAGTTGGAGCTTGTCCATGGTTTTCACTTTTGTTCGTTTGTGTCTTTTTTTCCATTTTTATCAGCATAAAGTGCAACAGTGCTTTGTTCTCTCCTCCAGTGACCCTGTCACGGGTTAGCAGGGTCAGGGTCAGGGTCAGGGTTCACGCTGGTCTCACTGGTCACGCTGGTGGCGCTTGCAACGCTCTGCTCCTCAACTTCCTCCTCCTCCTCTTCTTCCTCCTCCTCCTCCTCCTCCTCCTCCCCCTCTTCTGTCACTTCTCCCACATCCAGCACCTCCACCTCCTCGTCGTCGTCGTCCTCTTCGTCCAGACCTCCCTCCAGCAGCTCCACCACGGCGGCCTCGCCTTCCTCCATCGCTGCCGTCTCCGCTCCTTCTCCTGTTTTCTGCTGCTCCTTCTTCTCCTCCCCTCGCTCCTCGTCCACCTTCTCTCTCGGCTGGTAGATGGCGGTCTTGAGTGGTTTGACCAGGCCCTCCTCGTACACTCTCAGGATGGCCTCACATACAAAGCGATACTGGCTCTGATAAAGACGGACAGAGAGGTACATTTAGAGTGTTAAGAGAAAGTCACATTGATTCTTATGATCTGTTGGAGATGGAAACACAAAATCTGCTGAGTGAACTCTGAACATGTTTGAAAACACAAAAGAAAATGTACATTTTAATATCACATATTCATCCTGTTTTGATTGGTGGACAAAGTTGTTGTTTCTCTTTTAACTGAGTGTAAAAAGGTTTCTCTTCAGAGAGTGGACATACAAACACTACCAGTCAAAAGTTTGGACTCACCTTCTCATTCAATGGTTTTTATTTATTTTAATTATGTTCAACATTGTAGATTAATACTGAAGACATCAAAACTATGAAATAATCTGGTTTTACCATAATCTGGGTTACAACAGTAGTCAAATAGGGCTATCCATTGTGTGCTAACCCTACCTCTGAACAACACAACTGATGGTCTCAAACACATTAACCCTCCTGTTATGTTCGTTTCTCTGGAAAAGCAATAATGTTCCTGGGTCAATTTGACCCAGGGCATATTCAATTATCCAAAAATGTCAGAACCCCAAAAAATCCCAATACACATTTTTTAAAATCTAATTTTGAACTCCATTACTAACCATTTAAATCAAGATTTAGTCCATTGGTGTTCTTTCATTCTCACAGATCATGGTTCAATGAGGATAACTCACTCGTTCTTCATTAAAATGAATGTTAATTTTCTTTATGTACATTGGAAAGCCCTAAATATAAATACAATAGTTGTACATGGCATTGATTTTTGTTTATTTTATTTTACATTTTGAATTATTTATTTTTTTTATGAAGTGATGTTAATAAATTAACACGACACCTCTTCTGCCACATGCTGCCCAGATTTTTATGCTGCATTTAGCTGGTTTGGAAGACATATATTGCTTAAAATAGACTTTACAAAGGGTCAATTTGACCCGCAACAAAACAGGAGGGTTAAGAAGGCAAGTCATTCTACAAATGAACTCTTGACAAGGCTCATGTTAATTAGAAACCATTCCAGGAGACCACTTCATGAAGCAGACTGAGAGAATACCAAGAGTGTACAAAGCTGTCATGAAGGAAAAAGGGGGCTACTTTACAGAATCTAAAATATAAAACAGATTCTGCTTTGTTTAACACTTTTTGGTTCATTCAATAATTCCATATATGTTATTTCATAGTTTTGATGTCTTCAGTATTAATCTACAGTGTTTACAATCATTACAATAAATACAAACCCTTGAATGAGAAGGTGTCCAAACTTTTGACTGGTAGTGTACATCTATATCCCAATAGTGATAAATGTTTGTCTGTGTTTTAATTAGTGTCACAGACTTTTAGTATGGATGAAAATTTGAGATTAAAACTGTCATTTTATTTACATTGAAAACCTCAGAGAAGCACATATCATAGATTAATTATGTATGACTGAGAAAAAGTAACAGATCATCAACAAGCCTTTGCTATAGAAACTGTAAAAGATAAGAATATGTTTGAGTGAAAACCTGAAGAGAGTGGATATTCTTAACCTATCAATTATGTTCTCCTGCTCTGCCTTGAGACAGCTGTGTAATAAATACTGATGCTGTCGCCTCTTCCTTTGACTGATCTGAAAACTTGAACAGAATCTCTCTCAGCTGGTTCTCAATGTGCTTCAAAGGAAATCATTTGAGGACATCAACAGATGAAGTTAATTGTGAACAGCTGAAAAGAAAAAGTGATGGGTACATACAGGTGTTTGTATCATCATGGCTCGCTGGTCTCTCATGGTCCTCACGATATCTAGAGGATACACAGGCTGACCACACTCCATCAGACACAGAGCCGTCTCCATCGTGATCAGAACCCCTGTCCGACCAATCCCTGCACTGGAAGAGAGACAGACAACAGAGGGAGGATGTCAGGGCATGAACTTCAACAGGTCAGGGTTGCATTTTGATGACTTCACAGACAAACGTGTGTACCTGCAGTGAACCACCATCGGCTGGTCCTGTCCAGCTCGTTTGGTCCGCACCAGAGCCACAAAGTCCAGGAAGTCAGTGGAGTCATCAGGAACGCCGTGGTCTGGCCAAGCTAGGTATTGAATCTGTGTAAGCTCTCTCTGCTGCTCACTCTGAAAACACACACACACAGAGGCAGACACAGAACAGTTAAATATGTATAACGTTGGAGAGTCACCCCTGAGTCTTTAATTTTTGATCCCTTGAAACAAACATTCACCTCAGTCAAGAACCAAGACCTCCAAACCATGTCATTCATATTCTCTGATATCACTCATTCTCAAGATAGGTTATTGGATTTCATGTGGGCGTCTGCATAGCATGTTTCATTGAGCTGCTTCTCTCCGAGGAGAGAGACCGCCCAGCGCTCTGTTTGTGTAATTATGACCTTAAAGCATGTTATGAAACAGGTAGAGGGAAGAACTGAGAGTGTCTCACTCTGCTGGATCACTTAGTACAGAAGCATTCACATGAGACGAAACAAGCTGCTCTGTTTTTCTGAATTAACGATAAACCGCTACTGTAAAATCCCAACAGCACCCAAAGGCAACACAAGGTAGTAAACATGCCCTGTAGCTGCCAGTCATTTAAGTTTATTCATTTCATTCACTTTAGTTCATATAACAATGTTAGTGAAAGTTAATAACTGTGGTCAAAGGATTGTAAAAGGGTTTTGACCAATCAGAATCAAGCATGTTACACAGCTGGAAGATTAGTAAGAACATCAGGTAATAACCAGTCAAAAGAATCAGTAAATACTGGATCCACACGCAGTGAAGCTGAGGCGCTGGGTATCTTTTTCATTCAGAAAAACAGATGATTTGATTTCACATGTGAATGCAATACCTTTCTATAACTTGGTGATATTAGTATCTCTATCCCATTTAAGCCTTAGTTTTTGAAGCTCTCAAAAATCCTTTTCCCTCGAAAAAGAACTCAACAAGACCTCGCCATAAAAGTATGAGCTGTTTACTTAAATCAAAAATAAAACTAATACAGAAAGGTGTCCATTTTCCTCGTGTTTATACACAAATCCTTAAAGAAACTAAAAGAGAGTGAGAGAGAAAGAGAGGTAAAAAAAACAAACGTGTGGCTCCACTCTCTCCTTGCCTAACTGCCCCCTCATTAATTCAGAAAACAAGTTGCTACGGAGGTCAACGAACCTTCACAAGAGGGCGGAGTTACAGCATGCAATGATTGAGCCACCCATCCAACACATGACAGCATAATGAACTTCTACCATCTTTTTATAAATGTATATATTTATCTTTATCCTTACAAATTAACTATCTATGTCAATTTAATACTTTGCACATGAACTTAAATGATTACAGCATCATGAGTTGCATTTAGGCTCCTACAAGGTTCTTCTTTCTGCTGCGATCGCACTGAACATGTCAGTTAGTTCATTCAAACAGCAGGAGAAAAAAAGAGGACACAAAAATAAGAGTCAGCAAGATTTAAAACCCACACACACACACACACACACACACACACACACACATACACACAGCCTACAGCAGATAACCATCGACCACTGTTTGGAGTGCGACTCAGAGCCCCTGTGTTCCTCTTTAATACTGCCTCGCTACGTCGCCTTGGTTACACATCTATCTCCATAGCAACAATCACAGGCGGAGAGGAGAATGCTGATTAGCTCCTCCTACAGCCGTAACGTTTCAAAAGGTCACAGTGCACGAGAGACACACGGGGAGGGGATCAGCAGTGGTGGACAAAGTGCAGGTCTTTATTACTTTAGTCAAAGTATAGATACTCCAGGTCAAATATTACTCAAATACAAGTGAAAGTTTCTCTGTCAGATTATTTCTTGAGTTAAAGTCCTGGAGTACTTGTTTTTAAAAATACTAAAGTATTCAAAGTACTTTTTAAAAATATCTCAAAACATTGTATTTTCACAATACGTAAGTGCAGTCAACAATACATAGGAGTACATTCAGTTACATAATGTTTATTTAGAAAACATTACTTGAAATCTCTAAAAACTATACCATGGAATAAAAACAGAAACTAAGTTACTCCAAGCACAGACAGCTTAGTTTGAAATGTTCATCTGGAGTTAAACAAATGTTACGTAGCTCAACACGCTCTCTCAGGTTGGACAGTGAATGTTTCTTTGTTTGGGCAGAAACAGGGAGAACATTTCAAACAACACGTATCATTCTTCATTTCAAAAACCTCTAACACGGGCTGAAGATATGACCATGGGTGCTCAGGTGGAGAATTATAGCCATCATTACCACCTCTACATAAACTGCCTGATCTGAGTGATGCTCTGTGTTTGATGTACAGGTACGACTAAACCACTGAGACAAACAGAACTACACAAACAGACTTTACTGTCTTAGGATCAGATTTCAGAAAAGAGAAGGAAACTCATGAGCTGACTTCAAAGATAAAGTAGTGAGTAACTAGAGCACTGATAGAAATGTAGTGGAGTCAAAAGGACGATATTTGTCTTTAAATGGAGTGGAGTAAAAGTAATAAGTATCCCCAAAAATAATACTCAAGTAAAGGACAGATACTCAAAACATTTACTTAAGTACTGTACTCAAGTAAATTTCCTCTGTTACTGTCCACCACTGGTAATCAGGGACACACAGACAGCGGGGGGTGAGGGGTGGACAGAAGGAGCATTAAAAGTTGATTTCATGAGTTCGTCCTCGTTAGGATGGAGGGATGAAGAACATGCAGCAGTGAAGACAGAGGGATGTAAAAGAGGGGAAAGAATGAAAACACGCTCCCTTCTTTCTGTGTAGCGGACTCTCGTCGTCCCACTCTCTGCTCCTCTGTTTGTTTGTATTTTTTATCCGCTCTCTGTTTAAGCAATGCGACTGACTAGGGTGGTTGGGGTTGTCTTGGTAACCGGATCCCAATACGTGTCCTGCATGCGGCAGCGGGAGCCAGAAAAAGAACAGCCCACACCGGTCACTATGGCAACACACCTCCTCGGGGTCCTCAGCGGCTCATCCTTCCTGAGACAGCTAGTCCCTCTCTGTGATTGGACCCGGCGTCTCTCTCGCTCGCTCGCTTGCTCTCTAACCTGTTTCTGTTCGCAGCTCTAACACCCTCTCACATCCTCCTCCTGATTCCTTTCACCTTCATTCTTTACATCCTCTGATCTGTCCTAAGTTTCTCAATCCTTCATTAAAGCTGGGGTTGGTAATCAGATTTAGACACACTTTTTGTTATACTGGTTAAATGATCTTTATGTCCCGATGGCATCAATACATAAAGTGTTCTTAAAAAAGAGGTAAAAAAAGCTGCTATCTACAGCCGGAGTAAACCTGGGAAAACACCAACCAATCCCTGCCATCAGGAGCCAAATGATGAAACCAATCAAATCCCGTCCTGCCGTTCTTCCTGCCTCCTGCAGAGCGTACATTTCATGTTTGTTTGTGTTTTTAACTTTCACTATGAGAATGTTTTGGTGTTTTCTTACCGCTGAGTGAGACATGAGTTGACGTAGTGTAAAACACAAACCATGTACTGAGGACCGGTTTTGAATCAGTCCCCATCATATGGTCGCCAATCAGCGGCGCTCGTGCATGTGAGCGGGGACGTCGTTTTGGAGGAGCTCCGAGGGGAGGGGGGGAGGGGTTAGACGGAGTCCTGAGGAAATGCTACATTCAAATTCATGCTAGTTTTCTGTGACTACCAACCCTAGCTTTAAGTCTACATGTGTGTGTGTTTGTTTCTAGAGCTGGGCGATATTGAAAAAGATGTTATCATGATAACATTTTTCATATCAGTTGATATTGATAATTGTCACGATAAATATCAAATCATTATTTCATTTAAATGTAAAGTCAGATTTTTGCTCCTGAGTGAAAGTTGAAGACAGTTTGTTAGTTATGATCTGGAGTTTAGATCTCTGATCAGCTTCTTGAATCCATCATTTTTGACGGTGCTAACAGGAAGCAGGTCTTTTGTGTAAGATGAGATTTTTGTGAAGTTTTTATTGGTAGATTTGCATTTTTCCTTCATGTTGGTTGGTAACTAGCATTTAAGGCACATTAGCGCCCCCTTCCTTTCCAGTGGTTTGGGGGTGTAATTACAGCTTTAAATATATCACATTTTTATCAAACAGTTTATATATCTATATCGAGAAAAATTACATCACAATAATTCTCATTATTGAATTATCGCCCACCACTATGTGTGTCCTCACCTGTGTGTGCAAGAGAGTCATCTCCCGGACCAGGAAGGCAGAGTTGCCCTCTTCGTTGTGGCACGTCACTGTAAAGTCTCCATAGGTGGCGCTGCTGTCTGGGTTGGGCCAGTACTGGTGACACTTCACCTGAAAACAAACACACTCTGTTTACAGATCAACATCTATTTACTGCTTTTCTGTTCTGCTCAGGGGTCAGAGGTCAGGTTAAAGTACAGAGCAGCATGTCCTTCTTCTGGAGTTAGCCATCTGTTCTTTGGTGCTATGTATTATGCATAGAGATGCAGCATATGCAGCGCATGCAGTCCATCTGGAATCATTTGAAACCTCCTGTGAGGACTCTCAGAATACCATCATTTTTTTTATAAAGTCACACCTCGTTTGATGATTCAGGGTTTTTGTTGTATGATTTTCACAGTAACACAACGTTTAGTGTGTTTGATAAATGAAGCTCTAATTAAAGAACGACACATAAAGAAGCTCACTTTTTGCAGTGTTCAATAAATGACTGAACATTTTGGCCGAAGGATTAAAAAGTGTCTACTATATATATCTGAAACATGTTTCATGGTACTTCACAGACTCCCTCGGTGTCAGTTCTTGGCGTTTCTACAAAAGGTAAAGCTCAGTTTTATCAGCTTTTACCACGCAAACTAAGTTCAAAGCCTTGCAGCTGTGTTAAATGGATTATTGTGTGATAAACTTCTATTTCCTGACAGGCTGCACTCCATATACGGTGATCAGTCTTGGTCTGTGCTGGATTCTTCTACATACCCGCCCTCTCTCGACCTGCGTGGTCAGCATGACCACCATGGATGAGCCCTGCTCCCATGTCATTTGCCAGAAGTCGGGGCAGGTGTTGGGCAGCGGGCCTTGGCACGCTATGTAGCGGTTTATAAGACTGGAGGCTGGAATCTCCATCTACAGAGGAAGAGAAACAGATTGAGTGTTAGGGAGCAAGGAAGCCACTTTACAGCTTTATTTACACTTTATCTTCTATTGAGAGCATGAGCTTCTCTGTCATTTAGCGGTCTGTTGTTGATGCACAGACAGACAGAACAAAAATAGACTTTCTTGTAGAAAAAGGTCCAAACACTTGAACACAATACACACTCTTCAGTGCTTAAACGCTGGCAAGGTAACAGTGGTTGGTTTCTGTTTGAGTAAGGCTCTGAGTCACTTACAAGGTCAGACGTAGTAACATCATTCTAGTCTGAGTTGAAAGTCACCACAAAGAGCCCGTGCCACAACACAGACACAGAAAGAAACCAGATGCTTGTCTTGTTCCAACATCGTAAAGACTCTGCCGTAACTGTACACAAAGGATGTAATGTCTGCTTATGACAAACTGGAACCAGCCAGCTTTAAGTTGCTCAGAAGGTTAGCAAAATAAATCAGATCTTAAGAAGAAAAAACAAATGTTAGAAAACTACAAAAACTTCACCTATGCGCCAGAAAAACTTCAAATGCAGTTCTCAAGCACATGCTGTGTCTCTGTCCAAAGATTATAGAGTTCTAGAATCATTGAATCTATCTCAGTAATCATAGAGAAGCATATCCTGCAGGACCTGTAACTGTGGATCTTTGGAGACTTTAAGTCACTACATTTGATCAACTCTGGTAAGTATTTTGTTTTTCTATCCAGCACTGCAGGTAAAAACTGCCTTCTTACAAAGAAGCAGGTCAGACCTTCCTCCCTCATAAAGATACTGGCTTAATGACCTGACGTCGTACTGTACCTCAGAGAAGACCCTTTATAATGTGAGGAGAAGACCTCTGATGTGCAGTTAGATTCTGGGAGCCTTTATGGACACTCTACCTCTACCGGATGCTGAATTATAATATTTTTAAAATTCAGGACTTCAATTTGGTATTATCTTGCATCATACTGTTTTGAATATTATCTTTATTTTACTGGTGTTACTTCAAACAAGAAGATTTGTTTAGACCCAAACCTAACCCTGGTCAGGGCGAGGGGGTTGTGTGATTATTATTAATTTTTTGCTTTTATTTTGCTTTTCTCTAATAAGACTTTGCACTGTTGTACTAATTCCCTCTTTATTTATTATTCTTATTATTCTATTTTTTAACTTATTTTATTTTATTTTACTTATTTATTTATTTTCTTTGTTTCACTTTCTTTTATTTATTTGTTAAATCTTGTTTTATTTTTTATTTTTTCATATTGTGAATTTCTTTACTTTCTTTATTATATCTTTACTAATACCTCTCATTTCTTTATTTTTATAAAATGTAAAACACACTAAGCACCGATGGTTTGCTTTGACTTTTGGAGATAAATATATCATTATAGAGAGAAAAAGAAAACTATCAAAAACAATCAGACTCTAAATAAGTAACTTTCACTGAAAAAATGTAAAAAGTTAAAAATCTAAATTGAAATCAAGCTCAAGATAAATGACAGGTTTTTGTTTTTTTTCAGATACAAAACATGTTTCACCCTCATTCAATTATTTTGCATCTCAAGGCTCTTTCGAGCATGCTTCTCTCGCCCTGCTCAACACAGCCATCATCAGACCTGTGTGTAATAAAGAGCTGAGTTTGGACCAGGAATGCATCACTTAAACTTCAATATGTTGGAAGAAAGGTTTAACCCTCTAAACATCAGAGAGGTGCTGTGAACATAACTGACGTAAAAACACACAGAACATTAACTCTGTGTTACAGCCTGTAAAGTGGATGTGGTTAACTCATTCACCAGCATGTCCGTTCAAACATGTGGTGTGATAGTAAACGTGACAGACCACCCAATATGCCTCAAACCAACAAACAGCAGATACATGGACAGAGAGATAAAGGAGAGAAGTATGGAGGAGAGAAAAAAAACAACTCACATTGATGTAATTTGCATTGATGTAGTCATCTGTGCTTTTCAGGATGACCCGCGTGGCATCATCTGTTAGAGGGAGAGAAAGAGACAACAGATGGGTTAGAGCTTACATGAAGAAGTACAACAGAGGAAGAGAGATAAACTAACCATGCAAGAGAGAAAAAAAAACATAGGAGAAGAGCGTGTGATTGAAGGTACAAAAGGTTAATGCCTGTGCACATTGAAAACAGAAGCAAACAGAGACGATGTGCCGTCACGTACAAGGAGAGATGTCTCTGTAGCGATTTTTGGAAACGTTCTGAGGTAATTTGGCACACAGCATGGTCATCCCCGGCTTCTTTCTGTACAGTTGCTGCAAGGCAAGAAAGAAAGACAAATATTTATTACGCTTGTGTTAAGAAGAACACCAGAGCATCATCAATCTGCTTTCATGCACAGTCTAAGTGAGCCTT
This sequence comes from Notolabrus celidotus, assembly GCF_009762535.1. NCBI lineage: Eukaryota > Metazoa > Chordata > Actinopteri > Labriformes > Labridae > Notolabrus > Notolabrus celidotus. Next base: position 4,042,256 of record NC_048281.1, on the reverse strand, counting down.
TGTATGTCTATGTACACAAATAGTAAACAGGAACTGTTAAGTGAATAAGACAACGGATGGAAAGTTATAGGAATGTGAAATTAAACATGTGACAAAAGCTGAAAGACATAGTACTAGGGATGTAAGGATATATCGCAAGACGGTAAAAAATGGATACAAATAAGGTTGAATTAAAATCGATTCAACAACATTTGTATCTGGATATTATTTTAAACAGTAGAAGGCGCTATCTGTATTATACTCCACTTGTTCAACATCATGAAGTCTCTTGCTGCTCTCTTGTCACTCACTGAGTGGAGGTGTTTTAACTTTAAAGCATGTTTCAGAATCAGCTGACTGAAGGTGTTGCTCACAGCAGAGATGATCAGCTGGGGGCTGAGCTGAGTGACAGGTCTCCATGAGCGCTTTTTTTCTCCGCACCGGACTGATTCTGACTCGGATGCACCCCCGGCTGACACCTGACCACGTTTAAATGTTTATTTTTCTCAATAAGAAGGAGAAAACTGGACACTGAGTCCAAAATCTGATCCTGTTCAGGTGTCCTGTTGCAGTAAATCCACATGTTGTAGTCTGAGTCTTCACTCTATGACCATGAGTCCACAGAGATTATTTATAAGCCTGCTCCTCACGTTGATATTCAGCGTGTTAACATTTTGAACTCCTCAATATGATCCATAGCTGTTTAATACTGTCAGTAATATACACTGTGTCAGGAAGGAACATTTGATTCAGGGGAAAAAACACATTTGTCATTATTGTTGACATGGAAAACATTCACGTTTTTTTAATGATTAAACGATAATTGATCGTTAACATTTCCAAAGATTGATCACAGAAAATACTTGAAATTTCCATCCCTAATTTAAAGAGATTGACCTTATTTGTTTTAATATTTAATACTTTCATTTGGGAATTGTTCACTTTCCATTTCTCTATAATTGTTCTGAAATTTTCCAACAAGTTATTTTTGTACGGTCATTTTAGTTTTTTTTACAAGTTGCTGAAAAAAAGTGTGCAGTGGTTTTATTTGAGTTACAACACACCTTAAAAATGAAAAAGGATGACTTTGTTTACAAAGAAATATAAGAGAACAAATATTTATTGCAACTGTCCATATCTGAGAATTGAAATAAAATAATAGTTATTTAATTTTTCAGTTCAATCCAGTTTTCTTGAACATCGTTAGAGAATCGCAAGTGAATCGTATCGTGAACCAAAAATCGGGGTTTGAATCGAATCGTGGGTTGAGTGTATCCTTACATCCTTACATCCTTACATCCCTACATAGTACTCATAAATAAGCTCCAGAATCCAGTCTACTATCTGAAACGTTTGTGTGTCACTGTGAGCTGTAAGTCTCTACACCTACATCAAACTGTGCCAGTATGGCCCCGCTGATCAGGCCTTCCTTCAGGGTGACCATGGAGTCCCTCAAAGCATGCTGGTCTAGCTGTGTGGGATCCTGAGGGGACTTCTCAGGGATGTACTGAAAATCTGGCTCCGAGTCCACCTTCTCCTCCACCACGTCATAAATAGCTGAGTGGGACAGGAAGGAAACATGTCACAGTTAGTACACAAACAGCTGTTTATGTAGGCTGAGGCCCAGGGGGGGGATCGTTTATCTTTAAGGATGTAATGAACGGAAATGCATCAAAGAGAAAGAAACTCTAAGAATCCCAACCACTGCACAGCAGCAGCACAGGAATGTATAGTTAATATGTGGAAGTATTTGTATGCATAGATTTTATATAAGCTGCAAAAACAGATTGAATTGACAGGCGTTACATACGTTGATGAAATCTTATATGTGCTCTGATGTAAGAGAGGATAGAATGCATAAATCCCTCACTGACCCACTTCAAATACTAAGAATTCCCATGTTTCATCATCTTTTAAAGCTGTCCCCCCAAATCACAGACGCTGATTAAAAGGGAATCCATCGCATTCCCTCCACATGATGAGAACGTACAGTGAAGATGTACAGAAAGCTAGATGTACACTCTGTACAGTAGATCTCCTTTTGAGCTGAACATGTGACTCGAAACGGTCCAGAAAGAGACCAGAAGGAGAATCCTAACTGGGGACCAGATGTGCAGCTGTTAATATTCAGAAGTGGACAGCGCAGGCCGTCCATATGTTGCACTCTGCCTGGTTATCACTTCAGTACAAATTGGAGATTCATGCATCATCAAATTGAATTGATGTTAAGTGTTTATCATGTTGAGATCAGTTTTTATGAATCAGTTAGACCAAGGTATTTTCAGTTTCCACTGAAATGAGGCAGATAAACAAACAAACCTCTCAGCCTCAAAAAGATGTTCAAGCTTTATCCAATTAATGGTGATGTTTGACCCTGTTTAAGGTGCTACCTGTTTTAATACAGCATTTTTTTTAAGACACTGCAAATTTAGTTAAACCTCTCACAGTTATATCAAACAAGAGAAAATGCAGCTCAAGGCCTGATGTATACTGATTCATAACTTTGTAAGAAAGAATGTCAGTCAACCAGGAAGTGGGAGAAAAAACATATCAGATTGAATGTGCCTCTTGTTGAAATGAGCTCCAACCATAGACTGTATAAATAATGGACGTAGTATCCGTGACATCACACATCTGTTCCTGAGTGCTGTTTTGAAGCCAGTCGTCTGCAGGAGTCATATTGGAAATGATGAACTCAACCAAATTTTGGCTGTTTTCAAACCGCCTACTATACTAGCAATACGTACTGATTTGGCCAAAATTCAGTATGTAGTATGATGTATGTGAAAAAGAGAAAAATCTGCAGTATGCCAAAACTCCTCTGATGTAGTACTGATTTGGGAAAATTTCACAGTATGCATCTGACCAGTCTGCCTCGCGTGCTGTTTCCCACAATGCACAGCGATCATTACGCTTCTTCTTTTTATTCTTTTTTGATGGTGGCACTGTATTTTTAGATGCTGTAAAAATCCTTAAATTCCATATAAACCACCTCTTAACTTTTTAAATCACAAGTGATGCTAAAGAAGCAGTTTTGTGAACGGCTTGGCCGTTGTTTACTTCCGCTTTCCAAAACTGGAAATCCAGTAAAGTCTGGCTCAGCATGCTGCAGAACAGAACAGCCATACTGCATACTAAATTCAAACACAGTATGTAGTAGGCAGTAATACTACATTCATAGGTAGTATGTAGCAGGCCGTTTTGAAAACAGCCTTAGTGTGAGCAGAGACTGTATATAAAATGGACGTCATCTCGCTCAGCTCGATGTGAGGCTGCCACAAACACTGCTCCCCCTAGTGGCTGCCTGCAGTATAGGTCAAAAACTCTGTCTCCCCCATTCATTTGAATGGGGCTGCAGTCAAACTTGAAAAAATAAATACACGTGGTACGAATGTTTCTCACATCCGTGTGCTGTGGTGATATGTAGTTAGTTTTTGACTGTTTTGTGTTCAAGGCCTCTTTTTTCTGAACAGTTTCTTTTTCGTTAGTTATTAGAGGTTAAAAAACGGGGTTTTACATCCGGGTTTAGTTTGATTGACAGCTGCTGTAGAGAGAAACTCCATAGGACCTCAGGATGGTATGCTGTAGGGCGGAGCTTGTTACCGTGGAAACACACAAATTCCCTACTGCGCAGACTCTGGCTGCAGAAAATGTATAAGATGTCAGCGTTCTGGAACGAGATATCTTGGCTTCAAAACCGTACAATTGGAAAAGGCGGAGCGACGCTGTCCATTATATAAACAGTCTATGAGTGTGAAGCATAGACTGTAAAAAATATGGACGTAGGATCCGTGACGTCACCCATCTGTTTCTGAAGAGCTGTTTTGAGACCAATCGGCTGCGGCAGCCATATTGCTTCTGTCGAGCCAGTGTGACGCAAAGAGGCGGGCTTTGAGCCTCCTAGCCAACAGCTGCAGTGTTCCAGCAGGCAGCTGTGCCTCTAATTTGAAGACTGGTAATCTCAATATCTTTGAAATTGCCGAATTAGAAAAAAATTCACACCCCTCACAGTGAGAGGACGTCGAGAAATTAGCTATTCAGACTACACTCATCTTTTGTACCAGGCTGTAAATATGTTTATTAATGCTGCAAAGATCGCCTTTTCCCCATTCATGTGTATGTGACTTCCGGTACTTCCGGAGCCAGCCTCAAGCGGATCCTCGATGAACTGCAGCTTTTAACACTTCCACATTGACTCATATTTTTAGACCGGAGGATGCCGCTTGGTGTGAAGTAAAGAGGCGGGGTTTGAACCTCCTAGCCAACAGCTATGTGTTCCCGCCTGTCAGTCAAGTCAGTCATGTCCTTAAATGGGCCAAACTTGTAATCCTAATATCCTCTGAACTGTTGCGTTATACAAAAATTCACCCCCGTACAGTGTGTGCCGATAGAGAAATTAGGTATTCAACTCGAGCTGTTTTTTGAACCAGGCTGTAAACATGTTTATTTCTTCTGCAAAGATCGTCTCTTTGAGTAGGTGTGTATGTGGTTTCCTGTGTTTCTGCAGCCAGCCTCAAGCTGACACTCAATGAACTGCAGTTTATAACACTTCTGCATGGGCTTCCTTTTGTTGAGATTGGTGCTTGCCGCTTGGCTCCAACTAAAAAAGCAACAAACTCTACCTGCCAACGGAGGGCTTAACAAACTAGTAACTAATATGAATGAAAAATGAACTTATCTTGTTGAAGCTAAAAACCACAGAAGTAGGTCGTAACAGGAATATCTTACAATCTAATACAGTCAACACACAGCAGGGAACAACTCACCGTTTGGCCTGACCAATAGGATGAGCTCCCCGGAGTGGCTCTCACAGCTGGCCTTGATGAACATGACCACCTGATCGTGGGTGTGGTCAGAGATGTCCCGTCCATTAATGAGGACCACCTGGTCGCCCTCGTTAAGGCGAGGCACACACAGGTCGGCCTGTGGAGAGAGACGCAGAGACAACATAAGAATGAAGCAAGTTCTGAAGTATAGATAAATAGATATTTACTATAATTGTACCTATAGGAGAGAAAAGTCCTCAAAATAGAGAGGATTTTTGTAAATGCATTTATTTTCCAATTTGCCCCAGCTGAGCACAAAACAAAATGTTAGCAGTTGCTAAACTTAAGTATCATCAAATCAGGACTATAAGTTGAAACCAAATCAAAAGAGACTTGTGCCAAAGAGTAAACTACTATAACACAACAGATTAACTCTCTCTGCATCTCAAACTGGTATATTGGTCATAGCTCAATTTTCAGATGTCTAAGAAAGGTATTAAAAGGACGTCTCATACACATTCAACATGTAATTCTTGACTTACAGATGTTCCTGGAGCCACTCGAGACACAATGATGGGCATCTTCTGGTCAGCTCCACCCTGGAAACACACACATGTTGAAATTCAGTTAAAAGAACAAATCCCTCGTTTCTTTCTTGGAAGGAAAAGTCAACTTTAAGGCAAGGATTATGAAATTGGTCATTATTCAAACAGACAATTCGTGCAAAGGGTTTTGACGAAATTGGCACAAAGAAAGAGAGAAACAGAAGAACAGATGGATGAGGAGAGGAGCAACTGAGAACAACAGTTGGATCGTGAATCACTTTTTTTTCTATTACTGGTTTCAGGCTCTACCTTGACATTGAAGCCAAAACGTCCATGTTCATCAGGTCTCATCTTGATCAGGACCAGGTTATCATGAGGGACGACTCCATTTAGCTGCGGGGGCAGAATTCAACACATAAACAACATGTTTAAATCCAAGTGCTACTTACTCTCACATCATCTTCCACAGGGATATAAGCAGCAGATGAGAGTGGATGCAAAATTGCTTTATTAATTAAAAAAGTTCACCTTCACTTTTCTTTTTTGGGATTTTACTGTAATTCATTTGCTCTTGACCTAAATACTAACGCTCCATCTTAAATGTTAGATCAAGACATGAAGCTTCCATTTTTTTTTTTTGGCCACCAGGGGGCCCAGAAAATAAATAAAAATAAAGAAATAAACAAGTAGGAAACAAAAAATGAAACCAAAAAGTCTCCTTTCACTTTGTTCACCTGCCCTGTGCCTGTCTCTTCCTCTATAGTTTAATACATGGCAGGTAAAGATTTGTGGGAGTGTGTTTGCTGGAAAAGGCTGTGAGTAGAGTGTTAATGACGGCTGTTCAGACTTAATCATACTCTGTTTTTAAAAATTTGCTTTGAAACAAACAATAAAAGTTGAAAGAGGCCAAAAAAGTCTACTACAGCCAAATGATACATAACTCCTCTGAAATGTCAGCCAACCAGAATCCTTCTATTCATCTGTGCTTTATCATTTAGTAAACATCTTATCCAGAAGCTTACACCATTGGGCTTGATAGTACATTTCTAAAAGTGACTGTGCTGCGTTCTGTTACTGACCGTTGTCTTATCAGCATTGACAGGAACATCGTACATCTCATTGAGGTGGTTGTCCAGGAGGCTCTGCTGAGAGTGCGCCTGGATGATCTGGCTCAAGGTCTTTCTGCTCAGCTGCTTTGGGGGCAGGGCTGGGGGCTGGCCGTCGAGACCCTCTGGAGACCTAATTGAGGAAGGAGAAAGAGAGAGGACAGAGATGGAAAAAAAGGGTTATGTTTCGAATTCTGATGTGTTGATAATGCGTATAAATAATCACAAACTTAAGCAAAAGTCTGTTTTTTAAAGGTGGAATGACACACACAGCTAAAGGAAAGTAATGGTTTCACAGCTTGTTGTCTCAGTTGGACAAAGAGGAGGCCTTTGGTTATAAAGAAAGGAGACAAATGGAGAAAAACAGATAAAGGGGAGTGAGAGAGACAGAGATTGCAAGAGACAGAGAGGCTTAATAGCACTGTGTTAGTCACAACGCATTAACCTCAATAAAAAGGCTGCAGAAGGAAGGAAAACACCCCCTCCTCCATCATCCGGACAATAAAAGGCAGCCAGTGTGTATGATGAAACAACCCGGTCAGTCAGGTAAGGCTTTCAGCGGCATCATGTCCCACTCTCTGGGGGGTAAAAGCCAGTCACTTCACACTGTGTCTGGATCTGTAAATGTGTGTGTGCGGTTGTGCGCAGGCTTTCCTAAGGGAGAAGAGCACCAGTCAAAGAGCATTGCCAATGTTTTGGCTGCTGCTGCTGGTGCCACTTTGCGTCTTTAACACACGCACAGAAACACATCATTTATTATGGGTCAGAATCAGGTCACGCTCGCAGAACGGGGGCAACGCACAGCAGGCCCGAGCCAAGGCCGAGCATCCTCCTACATGAATGTGCTTCCTCAACACGACACAGACGAGTGAAATGGATATGCGAGGATCTTCACACCGGATCCTGAGCCGGCTGCAGTCCTGGCATAAGGAGATGTGATCTTCAGCGGATGTTACCAAGCCCTGCATTCTACCACTCCTTGTCACAAATAATTTGATCATTACCGAACCCCTAAGTGTCTTATTTTAGGTCCAAGTAATATGCTGAAAGCCTGCCAGAAGATGTTATATTACAGTGATGTTAAAATGAGTGCACAGTGACAAAATGATCACAGGCTGCTTCATAAGAGTGGAAAGCTGTTTTAAAGCAGCAGAAGATGAATCCAGAAACACTTTTACACACTCCCGAGAGTCTTTCAAACTCACTTATGTTTAAAACCAGACTCTATATTTGATCTGAGCTGATTACAGCTATGTCATGTTATAGTATGTTGTGTAATTGTACCTTTTCTTTCACTGACAGGGTCATAAAGACACATCATTTTAAAACCATCGCCACACTATGATGTGGTTAGCTAGAAAGATAACTGTCACTCAGTGTAACCACAAACACAGTATCACACAGAGATCATCCACATGAAGCTGTCACAGTGAACTCTGTAGTGTGTTTGATTTAAAGCTCATCCTCCTTTAGTCTTTTATAGCACTAAGAGGGCAAAGTGATTGACTTGGGCAGAGTTATTTTGGTTATGTTTTGTGACGGCCCTTGCTTGTTTGTATATACTGGTGGTTATACTAATTTATTACCCGGCTCTCTTACTGATCTTCCGGTTGTGTAAGATGCTTGATTCTGATTGGTCAAAACCCCTTGGCGACGGTTATTAACATTCACTAACAGACTGATCACACGTCATGTCAAATCAATCCACAGAAAAGAGTTCAGACACATTTAGCTTCTGCTTGTTGACACCACAGACCGTAAGGTGAGGTAAAACCGTTAGCTCCCATTAGCATCATATTGGTCAGCAATGTGGCTAAAACGTTAGCTTCTGTTAGCATGCTAAATCGGCAGGCTAGGGATGTTTTCATATTGGATCCTGTCCATCAATATGATCGAGGGTACCGGTCTCTACAAAGAAACTTAAACCATGAGCGGTGGTGATGTCATGAGAGCAGTTCCTCAATTCGTCAGTAACTTCTTATTTTATATCATATTCTTAAATTTGTATATGGATTGTGGGATGGATTTGGGGGTGGGGCGTCTTTTTTTGGGGGTGGGGTTTTTAATTTATCATATTTCATTACTACTGTCATTATTTGTATATAACAGCAGGGTTCAAAGTTGTGACATTTGCCTCGTTTATTTTTTTCATTTAATTTTAATTTGATGCTCAGACCATGATCACATGGTATGGAGCCGCAGAACATAAATTACAAATAACAAAACAATATAATGATGGCACACGGCATGGTTGAAGTACAGCAGATCTTACTTAAACAATGGAAGGGCATTCTTCAAAAAAGCCCTGAATTTACAGATAAGTTTTGGCTTATCTGATTGCAAAAGTAGAATTAATTTGAACACAGAGGGACGTTTGAAATAATACTTGGGTATGAACCTCTCTCTATTATTCAGAATGCTTGTGTTCCTGCATTCAAACAAAATATGGTCCTAATCGCCCACATGATTATCGGGACAAAGGTTACAAATCCTATCCTTTCTATCCAGGCCTTCATACCTTCCAGTGACCCTTAGGGATCCTGGTGTTATTAGTTGTAAAATTACAGATAGCCTGTCGATACTTCTGGTTTTCAAATAACACATATTTTTCAAGTTTTACATCTTGTGTAAATTGTACATATAAATCAAGGTCATTTAAAGGTGTGTGAACCGCAGAGCTCAGAGAAGAAGGAGAGCTGAATGAGGACAGTTTCATGTTCAATCCACCGCAACAGGCAGAGAAGAATCCATCACCATGGAACGATCACTGACGAGGAATCACTGGGACTATTTTAAAAAACTGTAAACAGAAATCATTTAAATCAATAAAATAATCTTTAATCAATGTCTTTAACAATGTGTTTGTATTTTAAGTTAGTAGCCGGGTAATAAGCTTTGTGTCAGTGTCTTGTCTCACCCTGTCAGGATTCTTCTTCACATAACAACCTGCTAACCATACATTATCCCTTACTTCCATATGTTTCCTCGAGGTGCCAGGAGTGCTGCTGATTGGCTACATCCTCTCAGATTTGGTGCCCAGTGTTCAATAAAAGGCTGGCTTCCTGCTACCTCGCTCTCTCACTACCCATGCCAGACCAACTCGCACCATTACTTTAGTTAGACTTTTGTGTTAGTGTACTCGTTAACCCCTCTCACGACACCACATTCACACACATGCACACTACTGACGTTACAGACTCTTCATACCCATTGTTATTCCATCTATATGTCTCATTCACTTGTATAACTAATAACTTAGTTAATTTCATACATTGGTGCTTCTCTGGTCTTTCTGTCATGGCCGATGAGACGGGTTACAACGGTTTACAACAGCACAAATTGATCGTTACAAACCACATGTGGAACTGACAGCCCTCCAATACAAGATGACACTTCAATGTGATTGGTGGATGAGGTCATTCAGAGCCTACACAGCTAAAACAGAGACTCTTCTGTGTAAATGAAGTGAAAAGAAGATGTTTAGAAACCTCATGAGCAAAAAGAAAAAATGCTAATTTTGGTAGTTTTGTTCAAAAGGCAACGTTTAATATTTAACAGGAGTTTAAAAATGAATAATGCATTAAATGTGATGTTTGAAAAGCAAACCAGAGATACTGAAAACATGCCTGAAAGAAATCTAAGTGGAGCCATAACAATAATAATCATGGACAATGTGTGTGTTGTCTGAGCAGGAAAGAGCAGGTGATTATGTCATCTTTTGGCTCTTTAGAAGCGATGAACCAACTACTTGGCTGAGCTATTATGTGTGTGTGTCATTGTGTGTGAGTGTGCGCGCGCAGCCTTGTAGGCAGCAGAACTTACACTGTAATGTTACTTAACCACTCTGACTTCCAACTGAGCAATGTTCCATCCTTCCACCTCCTCTCTCTCCCTTTTACACAAACTCACACACACACACATACACACACCTACACACCTACAGTGTCAACAGAAAACACACCACATCTACAATACATTCATTCAGATCACAGAGACTGAAGCACAGAGGGTCCATACTAACAGCACATTTGTAGCTCACACTTCCGGCTTATTTCATTCTTATTATTATAGATTAATACATATTATTTAGTCTGTTTATTTTCAATATGTATTCATGTATTAATCTATTTTGGATTATTTTATTACTTATTTTTGTATTGATTTGATTTCATCATTTAATCCCAGTTATTTTTCCAGAATACTTCTCAGCATTTTTATATTTTATCCTGTTTTCTTCTTACCAGTATCTTAGTTTATTTTACTGAGTTAATACTTAAATGTTAAAATATCTTATTAATTTATTTTATTTTGGGAAGTAACATCTTATTTTAACCCCAGTGTTTCCTCATTATGATGTCATGAGAGCATTTCCTCAATTTGTCAGTAACTTATTTTTTTATATCATGTTCTTTACCTTGTATATGGATTGTGGGATGGATTTGGGGGTGGGGTGTCTTTTTTTGGGGGGGGCGTGGTTTTAAACATATTCTGTTTTATTACTACTATCATTATTTGTATGTACAGCACTTTATGTTACAACAGTGGTGTAATGAAAAGTGCTGCACCAATAAAGTCTAATTGATTGATTGATATCTAGCTCAGTATAGTAAAAATAATCAAGCTAGGTAATGAAACATAAGCACCAACATTGAATCATTTCTAAAGTGACTTTAAGGAATCTCTAAGGCAGGGGTGTCAAACATATGACCCGCGGGCCAAAACCGGCCCACCAGAGGTTCCAATCCGGCCCACAAGATGACTTTGCAAAGTGAAAAAATTACAGAGAAGAGAATAAAAATAACTGCTGGTTTAAATTTGTTCTACAATCAAACGGCTGACAGAGGGCACCTGAACGGCGCTCCGGGGCTTTTTTTCTCAAAGTGGGGAAAAAGAATATTTGCAGTTTGCATAATCCGGTGGAAATTCATAGACTTTTTGGACCACTGCATACAATACTGTATACTGCATGCAAACTGTTCATGCTGGAGCTGAGGAGTCTATAATAGTCAACTTTACCTTCTTTATTATTATAATCTCTCTGTTCTTTTGCAGTAAACATTCCACACTCTGTGTTAGGTGAATGGGTAACCTGTGTGTTTGGTGTGTTCCCAGCAGGTTTCAGGGCTTACAGAATGTAATATTTGGCCCCACTTTGAGACTCATCATGGCAAAAAACACAACAGCTGTTTTTGTAAAAAAGATAGTTTGTGTAATGTGAACATTTTCAGAATGTACTTTTTGCACTAAAACAAAGGGAACATTTTTGAGTTTTTGTTATTTATAGGTTATGTTATGATTTTACAGTTCAGTCAAATTGGGGTGTATGTGGCCCCTGAACTGAAATGAGTGTGACACCCCTGCTCTAAGATTCATAATTTTTACTCACCAGCCTGAGATAAACTTGAGATAAAAACTTTCTCACTGACCATCATCAGACGCTTTAGCATGGTGCTAACACAGACCTCTTAAAGTGTCAACAAATCACTGCTGAGTGAGCGAGTGAGCAAATCACTTGATAGGTCTCCAGTTCAAAGATGTCTTTGCTTGATATTTCTATCTCAAAGTCCACCAGGTTTGAAATCAAATAAGCTAACAAACACCAAACTCCTTAACGTCACGCTACAGTATCCTGAGATGGACATGATCCTCTGGTTCTTAAATGGTGACGTTTGAGAACTCACTTTCACTCAGAGGCTGCCTGGGCCGTGGAAACAGACATGTGGAACTTTAAAGGAATTCAGCAGATAGATTTTATAGTGTGTGAGCACAATAAAGACACGCAGTTATCACACATACACTTGCACACATGCTAATTCCCAGTTCAACCCCATTGTACAACCTCTCCACCCTGTTATCCGCCATAAACACATTTTACAAGCGGCCTTTCAAAGCGTTCATCTTTCCAATGAGGCCGGCTAAGTGACACTGTGAGAGGGTGTGAACTGTTGGGAGAAGCCACATACACAGACAGACGCTGAAAAACAAGTCAACTCAGCAGCGCACTCAGACAGAGTGGCACTAACTCTGATGAGTAAAATTAAACTCCAAAATTAAAGGGTGGCTGTTTTGTGGTGGTGCGTCTTTATATGAGGTAGTTGATTTACAGTGAAGTCTACGTCCCTGTCACCAAGTCAAGGCTGGGTTCTTTTTTTTACTCAGAGAAAAACAGCTTTAAAGAAAGAGGGAGGGATGGGAGAGCATCAGGAAAAAGAAAATGAGTGATGTTGTGAGATAGTGAACTTACGGTGTGGAGTCCAAGCTGATGCTGTTAGCCTGTGTGGACGATGCTGATTTGTGATTGGAGGAGAAGACAGGCAGGCTGGGTGAAGCGTGGATCACGTGATCGACCAGGTGTCCAACCGATGACGGGCGTATTCGCGTGCCCTCTTGTACAAACAGCGAGTTCCTGATTGGCACAAATGATAATGTACAATGTTAAAGAGCTGGAAAAGGATCTTATTTCAAATGTTTTTAGACTTCATGGAGTTTACACTAAGTTGTTGTTCAGCTGTGTTTACACTGAAACTCTGGTATGGGGAGAAATAATGAATTATATGTCAGAGGTAATAGCTGGATTATAAAACTCAGCAACACTTTTGCATCATGAATATTTGCAAATTAGTGAAATGAATCCCTGGCTCAAAAAATGTTTCTTTTGCAGCTGGCAGACCTTTTCCACTCAACAACAGCCTGTAAAATTAGCAGAGTAAAGAAACAGACAGCAGGGGCCTGACAATGTTTGTAATGTTCCTAGGAACATTAACCAAAAATAAAGCATGAGCTGTAAATACTTGGAAACTCCTTTTGTCTTCCTTCAACTAAATGAATCAAGTTAGTAGTTTGAACATTCACAGTCAAAACAGCCGTTTGAAACATTTATGAACCATGATGAAGGTGGTGCCCAATCATAGTTGTTGGCTGACATGAAGCTGAAGATGAGTCCTGAAATGTGGACTCACTGATTGGGCGTCCCCGGCGGAGAGCGGGTGGGTAGGCTTTGAGTCTCCAGTCTCTCGTCTGATAGGCTGTTCCTGCTGACCGACTCCCAGTCTGTTCCACCCAGTAACTTCCTGGCCAATGGCTTGCTGGGAGATCTGCTTAGACAGAAGCTTCAAATGAGCTGCGGCTCAATAACAGTGATGGTGACACATTACAGTAAACATTGGGTGTATGTAGAGCTGGGCGATATTGAAAAAGATGTCAGCACAATAACATTATTCATATCAGTGGATATTGATAATTATCACGGTAAATATCAAATCATTATTTCATTTAAATGTAAAGTCAGATTTTTGGTCCTGAGTGAAAGTTAAAGAAACCAGACAGTTTGTTAGTTTGTATTTGGAGCTTAGTTCTCTGATCAGCTTCTTGAATCCATCATTTCTAACGATGCTAACAGGAAGCAGGTCTGAGATTGATCAGATTTTAGTGAAGTTTTTGTTTGTAGATTTGAATTTTTCTTTCATGTTTGTTTGCAACTAGCATTTAACCCCAGAACACTATCGCTGGGTGATTTTCCCCCGTGCAAACAGAGTTACATGATTTTCATTATGTTGCGTTTGTCTGAGTATCAAGGGTTCCTGGGTAGCTTCAGCATCGTCTTTGACTTCCTACAGGCACGTGTTTGGGTGATTTTCACACTTTTTGCCTCTCTCTCCTGCAGCTGTTTGTTTGTCAAGAAGACTGTGCCTTCATAAGCGAAGTCTCAAATGTCCCAGGAATGGATGGGCCAAACTCCAAGTTTCTAGTTTCATCATTTTTTGGTCCTGAATTCCAAATGTTCAGTAATTTTAGAGCATTTTCATAGGGTCCACCATGATACATTTTTTTCATTTTGTTAGACATGGCACAGTTTAAAATAAAAGAACACTACTCTAATTTGTCATGTATTGTCGTATTTTGATAAGTTTGGTGACAAGTAATTTTTATTGGATATATTATATTGGGTAAAAAACACCCGGCGTTAGTGATGGTGTTAGTAATTTTAGCAATGGTGTTCTATGGTTAAGGCACATTAGCCCCCTCTCTTTCCAGTGGTTGGGGGGTGTAATTACAGGTTTAAATATATCACATTTTTATCAAACATTTTATATATTTATATCGAGAAAAACTATATCACTATAATTATCATTATTGAATTATCGCCCAGCCCTAGGTGTATGTATGCAAACCCCCCCAAAAACAAGATGTGTGTATTACCTCGCAAACACTCTGTCCTTGATGCCCTTCTCCTTTCCATACTGCACAGACTGCACCTCCGTCCGCCCACTTCAGAGAGAAACATAACAAACAAGAGTCAGAGAGGACTGTCTTAGAACATGAAACTTTAATTAAACTAGAATAAGACAATTTTTTCTTAGTGAGTTAAACAAGGTTTAAACACACATTTCCACAGATGAGTATATTTTTACTTACCCCTTTAATGAATACAAAACATAAAGTGTTCCACTGTTGTTTAAACTTTCAGTATTGATGGGCTGCAGCTACTTTGCTATTAGCGACTCAAATCACTGAAAAAAATCAGCTTAAAAATTGAAAAATCTGATTAAATTGCACCACCAGTAAGAGTTGAGCAAAGGTGTTACAGCCAGTGCAAAACAACATGTTTGATATTGATATTTAATTATTTCATTCACAGTTTCTTACTGAATAAGAAGGCAGCATTTTCACTTAAGGTTGTACCCCTGTTGGAAAATCAGTCAACATCTTCAGGGCAAAAACAGACCCACACAAGCTCTGTCAAGCCCCACAGCAAGGCTAGCTAACATTGCATCACTGCTGCTCAATAATGCATCACAGGACCTTCAACTTTCATGTCATCTCTCACTCACATTTCAGAGAAAAGGAAATCAAAAAAAGCTTCCAATGAAGTGAAAAGAATTTGAAGGCCATGGCACACCGCAGTAACAAGTAGAGTGATGAACAAAAAATGTGAAGAGATTTACACACGACGCTTCCACACGGACACAAACACAAAAAGGGTTCTTGCAAAAACTTAAAAGAATGGCTGTGAGGCCAGACACAAACAACTTTGTTCTTCCTCTTTTTTGAGGCAAACCATGAATAATTGAGTTGTGGTTTTCAGAGGGAAGGTAGCATGCGAGACACTCACTAGACTTCCAGTGATTCAGCCTCTTAACCCAAAGTGAAACAACTACATCAGCTTCCAAACAAACATGCCATCCACAAGTCTGGTCCATGTGTGTTTGTATGTGTCTGAAAAAGTTTGTGTACACGTCAATCCGTCTGCGTCTGGCAGTCAAGACCAGACGTCTCAGAGAGTCCCTGCTTGCTCTGTGGATGCTGTTTTCTCATCTGGGAGTGTGTGTGCGTGTGTGTGTATGTGTGTGTGTCCTCCCGCCCTTACCAGTATCTGAACTTTGAGCCCAGGGTGAAGTAGTGAGCAAAGAAGTTCTTCTGTGGAGGGATGGGCCTCTCTAGCCTGAAGAAGGTGTGGTGCTCCACACAGGCCTTCCACAGGTTTTTACAGGCCCGGTAGTTCACCATGTTGAAACCCAGCAGCGTCTCCCGAGTCTCCGTCTGTGTGCACAGAGGCAGAGCGGTTAGAGGGCTGCTGAACAACACTTTGGTATTTACACAGTTTCTCTGAATTCAACAGTATTTCAAGTAAAGATAGGCAGTGTTTTAATATGTCAAAATATAAGTTAGTTGTAATAAAGCAGCAATTTACAACATATTCTGTAAAAGGTCCCACCATGGCTTCATCAGATGAACTGAAGTAACCCTCATATACACCTCATGTTCTTATTTGGAAACCATCCAAACAGGCCTTCAATTACTTTAAAGCTAATTATAAAAAAGTGAGTAATGTTACAATAATATCTGTCAATGGTGAGACAGATTTCCACTACCACCACGTGAGAGTAGCAGAAACTAACTTTCAACAAATGACCCGTCACTTTGAGCTCACAGTTTGAACATTTAACTCTCTAAGTTCTCCTGTCAACTACAGTAAGCTAACTATTTCAGCTGTTTAACTATATTCTTTAAGCTAACCTCTTTTAACAGTCTGTTCATTCTTTTGCTTTAGTAACTATTTTAATTGGTTATTTATTATTTAAGCTGAATGTTTTCAAGCTTTATCCGTCAGTTTTACCGAACTTTTTAAATTTCCGATGATTCACTGTAGGCTAACATTATTTTGTAGCTAACTTTTCAACACATTAGCTTTAGTGGTTTCAATTGTTTGTCAGTTACATCAGCAAGCATTTTAAGAGTTTACCCATTACTCATGCTATTACTATTTGAACGTTTAATTTATAAGTTTAAATTAACATTTTTAGTAGTGTACTCTTTATTTTGGCTAACTGTGTCAAACTGTAATAATTAGTGTTAGCTATTCATTTAGATTTTTTGAAATATATTTTAGCTGACTATTAATTACTTTAAGCTAACCATGTTTCCACTACTTAAAGCTAACTGTGCAACAGTTTCCTTATTACTGTGAACTTACCGTTTCAACAACATTTTCAGCCTTTAAACTTTGACAGAAAACTTACAGCTACATATTCCATTCATACTCTGCAATCCATTTCAACTGCTGTGCTGAGGCACGCCCTGACTATAACCAGCCTGGGAGAGGATTCATAGAGTTTAATATATCAGGGAGAGTTTTATGTTGAACTTTCACAATGAAGTTCATGTAAAAACTTAAAGCTAGGCTTGGTAGCAAGCGGCAAACTCTGGTCTGAAACGATGAAGCCAATGCGGAAGCGCTATAAACTGCAGTACATCAAGAATCCGCTTGAGGCTGGCTGCAGAAACACCGGAAACTACATAGATATGAATGGGAAAAAGACGATCTTTGCAGCATTAATAAACATGTTTACAGCCTGGTTCAAAAAACGGCTTGGCCCTATGAAGCTAATCTCTCTAATGGCACACACTGTACGGGGGGTGAATTTTTTTCTAACGTGACGGTTCAGAAGATATTAAGATTACGAGTTTTGCCCAAATAAGGACATGACTGACGTGACTCCCGGTCGGAAACACACAGCCATTGGCTAAGGGGCTCACACTACGTCACACTCTGCCTGGTTGAGTTCCGCATTACCAATATGGCTGCGGCCGTCGATTTGCTTCAAAACAGCTCTCAGGAACAGATGGGTGACATCACGGATACTACGTCCATATTTTATACAGTCTATGGTTGGTAGTCATGGAAAACTAGCATGAATTTGATGTAGCATTTCCTCAGGTCTCCATCTAAGCCCCCCCCCCCTCCCCTCGGAGCTCCTCCAAAACGACGCCCCCGCTCACATGCAGGAGCGCCGCTGATTCAAGACCATATGATGGTGACTGATTCAAAACCGGTCCTCAGCACATGGTTTGTGTTTTGCACTACGTCAACTCATGTCTCACTCAGCGGTAAGAAAACACCAAAACATTCTCATAGTGAAAGTTAAAAACACAAACAAACGTGAAATGTACGCTTTGCAGGAGGCGGGCAGAACGGCAGGACGGGATTTGATTGGTTTCATCATTTGGCTCCTGATGGCAGGGATTGGTTGGTGTTTTCCCAGGTTTACTTTGGCTGTAGATACCAGCTTTTTTTACCTCTTTTTTAAGAACACATTATGTATTGATTACCATCAGGACAAAGATCATTTTAACCAGTATAACAAAAAGATCTAAATCTGACTACCAAACCCGACTTTAAAGCAGACTGAAAAAAAAGTCCTCCAACAGTCAAAGCAGCTTAAATTGTAACCGTTTATCAGCCTTAATTTATTTTATCTGCAGAGCCTGAGGGTGTTTGATTAAAATGCAAACCAATTTTATAACTTAAAATTCAGAAAGTCTTTATTCAAATCTGAGGTGACCAAGAGGGCAACATTTGTGCAAATACATATTACTTCAATACAAGTTGAATCTGACTCAGCTTGAATATTTATTTTAGTACAAGAGAAAGAGAAAGAGAAACCAACATTGAGAAAAAAACCTGACTGCAGCAGGTGTAGAAGACGTGTACGAAAATACAGTACCTTTAACAGTAAGAACTCATTTATTAAATTGTTTTTTTTATTTAAACTTAAGTATTAACTGGCTGTGCAGTAACTTACTATGTCAATGACATAGTGACAGATAAGCTGTCTGTTTTCTGAGAAAAGAGTTCCACGTGTCAGACAACGGATGCAGGACACAGTCAGGGATTAAAGAACAGGCAATCAGGACACGGTCAGCAGGGGGTTAATCTGACACTGATTAAACACACACACATATGCATACATAGATCTGAAGCATACACACACATCCACAGTCAGGATGTACAGGAGGACACATTTTGGATAAAGTCCATCTGTTCAGTGAACTGGACACAAATGTGGCAGGGAGATTGTGAATGCATGTGCGTGTGTGCGTGTGTGCGTCTGTGCGTGTGTGTGTGTGTGTGTGTGTGTGTGTGTGTGTGTGTGTGTGTGTGCGCGTGTGCATGAGTATTTGTGTACACCTACCGCCTCTCTCCTGAGCTGGACGAAGAACTGTTTGCACTTGAAGGAGATTTTCACTATTTTCAACCTGGAAGCAGAACAAGACAAAACAATCCGGGTCAGTGTCTGCAGAGGAAACGGGCCTATCATCTGTAATGACACACTCATGTTTGACTTCTACACTTGTGTTGGCTAAAGGTCACTGGCTAATACCTGTCATGAGTATGCCAAAATAAAAACAGTGCTACCAACTTAAATCAAATGTTGAAAATCCCTATGAAAGGATCACAGCTTCGCAATTTGTTTAACTGCTCCACGTCCGTTTGTTTAAACTCTTCTGTATGGGGCGCCGTTTGTAAAGTTGTGCGCACTGAAAATAACAGAAAATGCATTTCTCCAAATTTAGCTCCAAAACTTCATAACAATGTAGAGTGAATTTTTAAAAGTCACTTTTTTTATCTAAATGTTAAACGTTAAACATAAATCTAAATGTTAAATGATGAATCTAAATGTTGATTGTTAAATCTTAATGTTAAATGTTAAAACTTTTTTGGAGCTTTTATTTCCCGCTAGGTGGAAGTGGGAATTTTGCATATTAGCTAAATATTTAGGATCGCAGAGCAACATTTAACATTTATTTATATTTAACATTTATATTCATATTTAACATTTAATATTTAGTTTTAACATTTAGATTTAGATTTAACATTTAATATTTATTTTTATATATATAACATTTCGATTTAACATTTAATATTTATTTTTATATATATAACATTTCGATTTAACATTTAATATTTATATTCATATTTAACATTTAGATTTAACATTTAGTATTTAGATATACATTTAACACTTAGATTTAGATTTAACATGTGATATTTAGTTTTATATATAACGTTTGGATTTAACATTTAGATTTAGATTTAACATTTAGATTTACCTTTTAATATTTCTATCTATATATAAGGTTTTGATTTTACATATATCATTTAAATTTAGATTTAACATTTAATATTTATTTTTATATATATAACATTTCGATTTAACATTTATTATTTACATTCATATTTAACATTTAGATTTAACATTTAGTATTAAGATATACATTTAACACTTAGATTTAGATTTAACATGTAATATCTAGTTTTATATATAACGTTTGGATTTAACATTTAGATTTAGATTTAACATTTAGATTTACCTTTTAATATTTCTATCTTTATATAAGGTTTTGATTTAACATATACAATTTAAATTTAGATTTAACATTTAATATTTATTTTTATATATATAACATTTCGATTTAACATTTAATATTTATATTCATATTTAACATTTAGATTTAACATTTAGTATTTAGATATACATTTAACACTTAGATTTAGATTTAACATGTGATATTTAGTTTTATATATAACGTTTGGATTTAACATTTAGATTTAGATTTAACATTTAGATTTACCTTTTAATATTTCTATCTATATATAAGGTTTTGATTTTACATATATCATTTAAATTTAGATTTAACATTTAATATTTATTTTTATATATATAACATTTCGATTTAACATTTAATATTTATATTCATATTTAACATTTAGATTTAACATTTAGTATTTAGATATACATTTAACACTTACATTTAGATTTAACATGTAATATTTAGTTTTATATATAACGTTTGGATTTAACATTTAGATTTAGATTTGACAATTAGATTTACCTTTTAATATTTCTATCTATATATAAGGTTTTGATTTAACATATATCATTTAAATTTAGATTTAACATTTAATATTTAGTTTTATATATAACATTTAGATTTAACATTTAGATTTAACATTTAGATTTAGATTTAACATTTAGATTCAACATTGAGTTTTATATATAGTATTTAGATATAACATTTAACATTCATATTTATATTTAAAATGTATATTTAGCATTTGGATGTAACAGTAATTTAACTTCATATTTTTCACATTACAATTAAATGTGAAGAAGTCACAAATATTGCTCAAAATGTGATAAAAAAGTGACTTTTAAAAATTCACTCTACATTTTTATGAAGTTTTGGAGCTAAATGAGGAGAAATGTAGCTTTTATTTTCAGTGTGTACAACTTTACAAACGGCGCCCTGTACTTCTGTGTCACTTCAGGTTGCAGAACTGATCTTTTCCCACACTGCTGAGACTGTATCCGTTTCAATATCAGCTTTTTCCACTTCCTCTGGGAAGTTTTAGGATGAATTAATCAAACCCCAAACCCTGCTGTAACGCCATAAAACTAACTTTATAGATCCATCACAAAGAATACATAAAAAGTCTAACTCTGTTTTCTCCCTCAGAAAATGACTTACATCCTGTGTGACTGACTGAAAACACACATTACGGGCATTTTCATTGGCTCTTGGTGTTGTTTTTGCAGACAAACCAACGTCGCAATTTTTCATGGATGTAACCAAGTTGCTAGTCGGCTTTATAGAGAGATTTGAAACGTCTTACTCCACCTACAAACCTCTGAAACAAAGAATGTCTTCAAACTCTGAACTCTCAACTCATTTTTATTTATATAGCACCTTACATACATTCAAGCATGCCGCCCAAAGTGCTTCACAAAGAACAGAGAGAGAAAACAACAGCAACAGATTAAATGATACAAGGCTAAAACAAGATAGAGGAAAGTAATATGAAATACTTAAAAAAAATTTTAAAATAAAATCAATCAGTTTAATAAAATCAGAGAAATGCCAGAAGAATAAAATAAATAAAATAAGTCTTAAGTTTACTTTTAAAAACACCCAGAGAATTTAAAGTACTGCAAAGCTGGAACAATTTTTGAAGCCATCGTACTCCAACATATTCCAAGCACTCACATCCAGCAAGACAGACCCACACGACTGTTTTCAGGAATCAATAAATAGAATTTGGATGCACATGTCTCAATTCACCGCCTGTTCTGCAGTAAGCTGACCCACGTGTCACATCCCAACTGTTCATTTAACCTCCAACCCCATCCTCTTTCCAGAGCGGGAGGGTGAGGGTTACAGGACTAACACCATACTGGAGCATCAGTGGTTCCAGCTTGTCACCTTTTTCTATTAACCTTCATGTTATCATGCGTCTCTGAAACGCAGAGAAGGCATAAAAATAATGTTGGCCAGCACACGCACAGCCACAGTAAGAGGACTACTGATGAGCAGCAGAGTAACATAATCCCTTCCTAGAGCTCTGCTGCTGCTGCTGCTGTGACTCATCGCTCCCTGCTAAATATATTTTACATACTTACTCACACACACACTTGCATGGACAAAACACACACAAACACAGACACACACATGCTTAGGCAGAGTGTGAGTCATGCCCCATCTAAGTGTGGCTCATTTGTCAAGCTGCTGTGAACAGAAATAGGAAAGAGGCAAAAATCTAAATGCCTCTCTGGTTCTGGTTCTTGACCCTTCTTTACAGTATCTCACAGTTTATCACACGAGAAGAGGAGGAAGAGGAGAAGAAGAAGAAGAGAAAGGGAGATACCAGGAGAAGTGACAGCACTACAGAAGGAACAATGAGGCTTTGTTAAAAAGAGGGGGAAGACAGAGGAGAGAGGACAGGCAGAGGAGGCACTGTTGACTATTATGTGTCTCACTGCTTTCTCCTGTTCACACATGGCAGAGGACAGCTGTTGGGGACCCCGCAGTTGATCTCTAAATTTAGCTCAACTGAAGGAATATGCACACATGCACACACACTGACTTAAGCTGTTTTTTTCTTCACACAGGGAGACTTTGAGTTGACTTTATGTTGACGGACATTCACTCTAAACCTGCTCCACCCGACTCTGAAGTTTGTCATTTGAGCTGGATGTGGCCCAGCAACATAAAAAATATCTTATCTGACTGCTACATGAGCGTCCAGTGTGCTAGTAAGATGCATGTTTATCATAAGAGTGACATTAAAACATTCTTAGCCAACAACTTTCCTTGCCTCTCAAGCTACATCCCCATCCCTGACTACTTCAAACCGGATGAAGGTGAGTGTGTCGCAGCTCTGCTCACAGCTCAGCCAACTTAGATAAACACATCTGGCTTTTTAAACAGAGAACTACTTTATTCAGTAGTTCTAATGGTTTTGATCAACAGGCCAGTAAGTGTTGGAGAGGTAAAGACCTCAAACAATGATTCTGCTCTGGGGAAAACACAAAAACACTGAAGGAATCCAATTAGAAACCCTGCACTCAGATTAGAAATGAAGTGAAAATCACTCTTCCTGATATGTCTGCTTGGGTTCTGCTTTAAAAAGTTTAACAGTTCCATCCAAATATAAGAACAGATAAATAAATAACAGCTCCTTTTTTCCTGAAAACTGACTTACCACCCTGTAAAACTGACTGCAGATTAAACACATCAATTCTCTATTCTTTGCAGCCCCAGGAATAATGTTCATCCATCAGGTGATTTACTCTGAACAGTAAGTCACAAAGACACTTTATTTGTGTCTTCTCTGTAATTTTTTCACTTTGCAAAGTCATCCCGTGGGCCGGATTGGAACCTCTGGCGGGCCGGTTTTGACCTGCGGGCCGTATGTTTGACACCCCGGTCTTAGGATAAATCAGAACCCTGTAAAACCCTCTGAATGATGAACACTGAGGGATCAAATGAGACTTCATTTGACAGCCCTAAATGCAGTTGCTGTAGCACCGTCCTATGTAGAGTGAATGACAAACACAGCTGACAAACACAAAATTGCAAATACTCATCCAACAAAATGTAAGTCATCTCCTGGTCTTCTTCCCTGATTTAAATTATGAGCCACACAGGGTCACTTCCATACAACTATCCCCCCAAAAAACTAACACACTGTACTTATATTTACCATCAAATTCAAATCCTTCAACATTTCATTCTCAGATGTTATCCTCACAATGTCACTATTTCAACCTAGAAGGCCTCCATGAGCTCTCACTCCACCTAATCTTATGTCCACACACAGACACAAACTGCTATGTGCAAGGTGTGTTTGTGTGTTTGTGTGTGTGTGTGTGTGTGTGTGTGTGTGTGTGTGTGTGTGTGTGTGTGTGTGTGTGTGTGTGTGTGTGTGTGTGTGTGTGTGTGTGTGTTGGGTTAAGCCTACACACCAGTGAATTATCTTCCGGAGTTACAGGGATTTGTGTAGTTACTATCCAACCCCCAGCACCCATTAACATTTAGCCTCCCACAGTGCAGCAGCAGAGTATGGGAGATTTCCAAGAATCAATGCTTTGGAGAGAGAAGCAGGGCCAGAAACATAAAGAGTGATGAGAGTAAGTGAATTAGACAGAAAGAGATAGAGAGAAAAAAATAGGATGAGAGACGGACGGCAAACAGATTTGGTGCCTGTAATATTTCCAGGAAATCTAGTTTAATGTTAAGCTCTCTCCCTCGAAAAATCTGGTGGAATCATCTGCATAATTCTAGAAAAGATCAACTAAGGCTTGAACATTAATATGCCACGCCAATAATCAGTCTGTGAGAGGTTACGGAAATATTACGCAGCGCATTTCTCAGCAAAAAAGGGACCATGATGACTTTTGACGTGGACCTGGCTGCAGATTCATGGAGGACGTGTGTGTTTGTGACAAGAACATTTAGAGTTTGGCAACAAAGAGACAGAAACTACTGATGAACCACAGAGAGCAAGCAGCAGAGATACAACTATCCCAGTGAGGATGATAATCATGAATGTGTTTGTGTTATGAAATCATCAATGGAGATGTTTTTGTTTTTTTCAGTCCAACACTGCTCTGTTCTCCGTCCACTCACTCACACCTGAGACTAGCAGGCTCTGTGTAGCTGGCTGAAACTGAAACAGTAGGTTTGGAGACACCTTGCTTTAGAGGGTTGTCTAAAAGATGAAGCTCAAGCTGTTCAACCTCTAATCATGAGCTCATTTCATGTCTCAGGGGGGTTGAAGGTTCTAAGATAACAGCTTGTTTTCAGGTACAAACATGTACTGTATGTTTACTGCTCATCGCTTGCTTTCTTTCTTATATCTATTGACACAGCTGGTTCAGGCAAATGGCTGTTCACTGAAAAAGTAACTTCAGGTTTTTGCTCATTTAATCATATTTTTTCTTATCACTGTTCTCATGTGCTTATTTAAGTTGAATGAAGTTAAGTCACTATATGATATATTACACAACGTATGTCTATGTGTTCAGTGTTGTGGACCGTCTTCAGTTTGTCATGAAGTGGAAGCTGTGATGCGGATCTTAGACGGATGTCTTTTGAACTTAACTGTTTACTGTTCATGTTAAGCAGCTTACAGAGAAGAAAAGGGTTAAAAACAAGCAGCAACCTCCGGTCACAAAATATGAAGCCCATTCAGAAGTGCAGAAACACCGGAAACCACATACACACCAATTCAAAGAAGACGATCTTTGCAGCATTAATAAACATGTTTACAGCCTGGTTCAAAAAACGGCTGGGCTCTACGTAGCTCATTTCTCCATCGGCACACACTGTACGGGGGTGAATTTTTTTCTAACGCAACGGTTCAGAAGATATTAAGATTACAAGTTTTGGCCAAATAAGGACATGACTGACTTGACTGACAGGTGGGAACACTTAAGGCTGGTTTATACTTCTGCGTTGAATCAACGGCGTACCCTACGCCGGGGGTCCGCGTAGCTCCCGTACCTACGCCGAGGCCTACGCACGTAGCTGACGTGCACCTCCTCCAAATTGTAACTCCCCGTAGAGCCGATGCGGACCGCAAGCCCTTGGATTGGTCCGCTCGGCGGCTTTGTATTTCCCGCATTTACAACACTTCCGGGATCCCGGACATCGGCCGCACATCGGCCGTGTATTTCATCTCCTCCTCTCTATTCTTCATGTAATCATGTCTGTATGATAACCAGCAACATGTATCAGCTGTAGATTAACATAACACGCTCTGAATCTCTGTGGAAAAGTAAACAGAGATCGTAGCGGGGCCGGAAGCAGGCGACCGGCTATCAGAGAGACCGCACTGCCCTCTAGTGTTTCGGCGGCAAATTGCTGCGCGACACGGACACACCGACGCACAAGTATGTGGGGCTCATGTCCGCCCCTGCTGCGTAGGGGAGACGCAGAAGTATAAATCAGCCTTTAGCTGTTGGCTAGGAGGCTCAAACCCCGCCCCTTTACGTCACACTAAGTTTGGTTGAGTTCAGCATTTCTAATATGGCTCCCGCCGACGATTGGCCTCAAAACAGCGTTCAGGAACAGATGGATGACGTCACAGATACTACGTACATTATTTATACAGTCTATGGTTAGAACACAGACTTCTCAAAACATCAAGCTAGCAGCAACAACAACTCAGTGACGTGTTACTTTCTGGTACTTCAAAATAAAGGGCACTTCCTGTCAACATATGAAATATAACTAATCATTTACATTAGCTGGTTTTTCACATTAATTGTTGTAAACCATGTAAATAGCGTGTTTTGACACTTCTTTGTAACTCATGAAACTAAGTAACATGTAAACAGTATTTGCTGCTTTTCCCATCGAATCAATTCACAACAAAGTAGTGAGGATTTACTCCGCAAAGCACAGTGACAGACTTCCATTCAGCCCAAAAACAAGCTAGCTTTATATTTTAAAGTCCGAAATCTAACAACAGCACTTCTGGCACTCCTGCTCAGTTTCAAGGCATCCCACAGGGTTCCATACTTGGTCCTCCTCTGTTCATTATCTCTCTGTTACCCCTCATCCACAGACAGTATAAAACATTGTAAATCTTTGAGAGTCACCCACTGGTTTCTGAAGAGGTGTTGCCCAAAGTCTGTAAACCAGCAGGAGGTGGAGTTGAGGCCATATCCTTGCTGCCTGGCAAACGGCTACGATGCCCTACCTGTCAATCGAATTAGCTCTGCCCCTAATTAGGCAACTTAACCTCAGTATAATCCAAACAGATTGCATTTACATGGCTGACACTTACAGGCCTAACTGATATTAGATCACAGCTCCAATTCAACTGGCTCACCCAAACACCACTAAATTGAAAATGACATAACTCGTCAAAACTAACTGTATCACTCAGTCTCCTTGTCTGAATATTTGCTTGAACTCAACTCTTGCAAATCCCTTTCCAAAGCTTCTTTTCAAGTTGTTTGTTTGTTCTTCTCTATAACTGTTTACTGGACTAAAGATAGCTGGCGATAAATATTGTAGAAACACTCGGCTAGAGGACTAGCACATTTAATGACTCATGTAATTTCATGTTTTGTTCGTGGCTGTGTCACTCACCATGGGAAATAGTTGATCCGTACCCTGTTCTTGTAAACCACAATCCCGGCAGACATAACCCCAATAAGAATCTCTGTGTTGCTCTGGTCCTGGAGAGAGGGAAAGAAGAGCTGAACAGAACAGAAACACAGAGAGTAAAACATGACAGT
Source organism: Notolabrus celidotus (assembly GCF_009762535.1). Classification (NCBI taxonomy): domain Eukaryota; kingdom Metazoa; phylum Chordata; class Actinopteri; order Labriformes; family Labridae; genus Notolabrus; species Notolabrus celidotus. The sequence continues at coordinate 4,014,990 of NC_048281.1, read as the reverse complement.
ACAACAGGAAGACACAGCTGAGAACAGAGGGGGAGCTGGGAAAACAGCACCAAAGTGAAAGTAGATGATCAGGAAACACTAAAAGAAACCGAACGGGGGTTAGAAGAATTTATGCGGGACAATTTTTGTTCTTATGGATTTTTGAATTTAAAAGTGCAGTTTTACACAATATGCTCTCTGAATCCACCACAGGCATTGTGGCGCTGATGATGACAGAGAGCTGAAACATGGTTCTCTTTTCTACTTTATAAAGAAAACAAAAGTGATTTGAAGTTTTGATTTAGGCCTAAAGAAAGTCATGGAGTAGTCGGATTATGATAACCAATCTTGAGTCTGTTAACTAGTTAACAGGGTGTTCATGAAGATGGTCTTTGCTTTGACTCATCAAGATTTCTCTCTTTTTGTTCTTGATCATTGCTTTACTGGATAACTTGAAACTCACATTTTAATCATCTGCATACATACTTTGAAAATTGAACTTTAAAATGTAACTCCAAAAACATTCACCAAGCTTTAAACACTTTCTTTATAACATGTGTGAAGATTTACTGCACACCAAAACATTTCACATGATTTCATGAGACATACTGAACGCAACTACTTGACAGGAAATCAAATAACTGCTGCTCTTTGTGGGCTCAGCTCTACAAAGCACCTAGCTCTCCTTCCTCCTCAGCTGCTGCAGGAGGGGAAACATCCTTGAACGGACAATGTTGTGACTGCCGGGGGGGCAGATTGGGACTTCACAGAATCAATTCTGAAACCACTGGTTAACAGTGGACATGGATTAGGTTCTTTATCGTGTACTGCTCACAGTTTTTGTGGAGGAGAGAGAGGAGAGAGACGGCCAGAGTGAGATTTAAGATACACTGCCACAAGGTTAGATGGCTTTTGACTGAGAAAAAAGTGGACAAACAGATGAAAACACACACGGACACACAAACAGTGGAGCAGATAGGTGTTAAGAGTCACCGGGTAAAACCTTACTTACCCTTGCATAGTGCAGCTCTACCCCGTAGAGCTCCAGCGTGCGTGCTGTGTTCAGATAATTAAACTCTGACTCGGCAGGAGATAGACCACTGAGAGGGGAAGAGGGGGAGAGAGGGAGAGAGAGAGAGAGGGAGAGAGAGAGAGAGAGAGCGAGAGAGAGAGTTGCTGAATATTGTGTGTATCATGTAACCAATATGTGTAATATCACCCGTTTTAAAAGTGATGTAGAAAATTAATCATTTAGAGGAACCCACTCAGGTAGCACATCATATTCTGTTTGAGAGGGTGGATTATATTTGTGCTGTAATGTGAACTAGCAGGATTTATTCCTATGTGTATATGACTAACACTTCTACAGAGGTCTTCTAACATTAGTTAAGAATGCACCTGTTAGGACAGGTGAGAAATCAACCCACGTATTTTTTTTGGGGACTGTGTCCTCCATCGTTTCACACTCTCATTGCGTGGCTCATGTAGCCATCTTACTTGTCATGTTAGTAACTCTGTTTGTTATTTTTATGTAAAGCACTTTGTGACTCATCTGTGTGCAGCTGTATGCAAGGTATTGAGGATTAATTTTAAAGCTCCAGTGAGGAATTTTGGATTTTTGTCAGTTTTGGCGCCCCCTGTGGACAAGCGGTCTTTACCATGAACATTTAAAAGTAGTTTTCGAGACCAAAAATATCCGCCTGCTCTCTTTCGATGGTCCAATTTTTCCCTTATTGAGGAATCTTTGCCGGCTTTATGAGCAGCATACGGGTAATTACTTCATCTGACACCTACCCCCTCACCAAGGGGTTTCAAACATTAGAAATAGCTACAAAAAAAGGTCACTATTCTCATTGATGGTCTTTTTTTCTTTTGTAGATCATAAAGAGACATCAGTCTGTTTTATAGCCAGCTAAACATTGCTCATTGGAGCTTTAACATATCTTGTAATGAAGCAAAACATCATTTAAGGCAGAGGTGTCCAACATATGGCCCACGGGCCAAAACAGGCCCGCCCGTGGGACAACTTTGCAAATTAAAAAAATTACAGAGAAGACATTAACTGCAGGTTTTTAATACAAGTAACTAATATTTCAAATTAGTCCCCTGGTGGTCGCATAAAATCATAGTGCTGACGTAGAGAACTAGAACCAGAACGGCGCTCAAGACTTTTTTTCTCTAAGTAAAAAAAATAGATTACTTGCTGTTTCATTTTTTTTTTATTTTACCTTTATTTTACCAGGAATAGTCCCATTGAGATATAAAGTCTCTTTTACAAGGGAGTCCTGGCCAAGACAGCTAGTCCTGGCCATATTCAGAAATTCAGAAGACTTTTTAGAGTGTTTCATGATCCAATCAACACTAAAGTTTACATATATGTACATTTGTCACAGTAGGAACGGTGTATCCACAATCTTCGAAAGGGACCACATATTGTGCGCTTGCTAACCATACATGTGCATGGTGCACTCTGTCACTACTAGCACTTGCACTAGCACTACACCCCTGCATACAAACATATAAACATTTCACTGTGTGTCAGGTGAATGGGTAACCTGTGTGTTTGGTGTGTTGGCAGCAGGTTTCAGGGTTTAAAGAGTAAAATATTCTGCCCCACTATGAGACTCATCATGGCAAAAATACAACAGCTGTTTTTGTAAAAAGATAGTTCATTAAATGTGAACATTTGCAGAATGTACTTTTTTGGACTAAAACAAAGGAAAAATGTAGAGTTGTCCTTCTCTATAGGTTATTATGTTATGATTTTACTGGCCGGTCCACTTCAGATCAACTTGGGCTGTATGTGGCCCCTGAACTGAAATGAGTTTGACACCCTTAATTTAAGGCTTTCATCAATGCTTAACATGATGAAGAGTTGTGACAGAGCTCATAACTGTAACTCAACAATGTAAGACATGAAAGTGAAAATCCTTTTACAGATGCATATATCAGTTTGGTGTACATGTATTGGAATGCATCTTCTTTCTTATGTGTAACAGTGTACCTGTGCTGCTGGTGATGTTTGGAGACCTCCTTGTGGAAGTCTTGTGGGGGGTTGGGGATGAAGCAGTATTCCGACAGATAGCCTGATGAATGCTCCGTTTCACTGTAGTCCCCCAGCTCGGCTACAGACACAGAGAGAAAGACAAAGACCAAAAGAGAAACTGTCATTGGATCACTGCTCTCTTAATTTATTGTCAAAGTGGAGGAAAAACACAGATCATGAAACAAAAACAAGGATGACAGAAAGGTTCAAACTGTTTGTGAGCAGGTATGATTCATAATTATCCCTTTACAAACTCTGTTTGACATTTGTTGGAGTAACTTGTAATATTCTAACAAAGAGAAGTGCTCTGTCTGGTGTCAGAGAACATGTGTGAGTGGAAGGAAATGGTTCAAAAATAAAAACGGTTTATTAGAAACAACATTTTAAAACAACACAAGTAAACACTGTGCACAATCTACACCTTCTGTCTTACAGTCAGAGATTCAACTTCTGGGTTATTTAAGCAAAATCTTTTTCTGTCCTTGACCTGCTTATTTTGTGAAAGTGAGAACCTTTTATCTTAACCATCTGAAAGCGTCTGCAGGATACGAATGTTTTTCATGCCGTGGCTCACTTTGAACAGGGACTGTTTGCACCAACCTCTGTTACAGTTTTAAAGTTAAGTGGACATCTATCTGTACGTTACGTATTTCACCACAGTTAGATTCTTCCTGTTTACTTTATGATGTGATTCAGGGAACACATGAGAGCCTTGGAGCGATTACAATCACAATAGTGGAAAGAGATGAATCTTCACACCTTTAGCTGAAACATCTCACAGCCTCTAGCAATCCTCTGTGATTAAGAAAATATCAACTATCACTACATATCACACATAAAGGACGGCTCTGAATCTATACTTAGTGTCAAAACCAACACCATACTGAAATCATTGAGTGCATTCCAGTGTGCTACTGTATACGAACACTACCAGTCAAACGTTTGGACACACCTTCTCATTCAATGGTTTTTATCTATTTGAATTATTTTCAACATTGTAGATTAATACTGAAGACATCAAAACTATGAAATAATCTGGTTTTACCATAATCTGGATTACAACAGTAGTCAAATAGGGCTATCCATTGTGTACTAACCCTACCTCTGAACAACACAACTTGCAATTAAGAAGGCAAGTCATTCTACAAATGAACTCTTGACAAGGCTCATGTTAATTAGAAACCATTCCAGGAGACCACTTCATGAAGCAGACTGAGAGAATACCAAGAGTGCGCAAAGCTGTCATGAAGGAAAAGGGGGCTACTTTACAGAATCTAAAATATAAAACAGATTCTGCTTTGTTTAACACTTTTTGGTTCATTCAATAATTCCATATATGTTCTTTCATAGTTTTGATGTCTTCAGTATTAATCTACAGTGTTTCAAATAATTAAAAAAATACAAACCCTTGAATGAGAAGGTGTTTCCAAACTTTTGACTGGTAGTGTAGGTCTGTGAGTTACCATTATGTCCTTTTAGATCTTAAACTTAGCCAAATAGCAAGCATGCTAAAGTCATTTAATCAGAGAAGATATCAAGCGGGTGTTTAAAAGTGGTAAGATTGTCTGTGAATGGAGTTCTGTTTGTCAATATTTCCAGTTGAAAATATAAAAATGATCTTAATTCTCTCGAAGAGTAAACACTTCACATGCTGGTTGGACTGTTAGGTATAATACTAGCACAGTCAGCTAACAATCAACTGTCTTGCCACCTGGTTTAGTTGTAAAAATAAATAGATTTTTCCATTTTAATAACACTTAAAAACAGGTTATAGCAGACTATTAAAAGCAGACTGATTGGATTCTATCTTTTTTGTAATCATTGTGTTTTGCTTTTTTTGGGTTGCCTTAATTTACAAAATGTAGCTGCTATATTCAGAGGTAAGGTGAATATTCAACTCAGATATAAGTACATTGCACATGGTGAAAGTCTATAGACTGAAATCTAAGTAAAAAATATTAAAAGTAACAAAATAAAATTGAGAACATAACAAATATTTTGAAGAAGAACCTAATGAATGCACACTGATGTTATGACCCTTTTTGCCCCTCATCAATGGATCGATTTCACACAGCAGGGCCCAACGGGGAACTTCAGATAATACGATATATGAAACTATTCCCCAGGTCTCTGTTAGCCTTCAGAGTCCTTGGGGAGAATGAGCTCAAAGCAAATCCCCAAAGCCGTTAGCTCACTAGCTGGCAGCTGAAGCTGAAAATCATCAATTCACTCAAGTAGTCCCTGGACTAACCTTACCTTCCAGTAGCCTAAGCGTATTGACCGACAGATCAATCGGAGCTGAACCGCTTATTGATGCGCGCTCTCTAGGGAGAAATTTATGTCCGGTCAATCGCTTGCATCTTCACACAGTAAGCTAATGTTGTTCTATTTATGCTGCGGTTATTACTCTAACAAGGTTTAATGTTAAGGCCAATAAAGCTGAAAGACTTGCTGACAGTCTGATCTCTCTTTTTGTATTTATGATCCTTCTATAGACCAATTAAGCTCCAGCAGGATATTAAACTCTCTGTTAAACACACAAGTGATGTCAAATCAGAGTGTATGTTTACTCCTCAGCGCTCGTGTGAATACATTAAAAAGGCAGATGTATAATTATTGATAAAAGGGCATTTACTTGGAAGGAGTGGGTAGAAAGGGGTATCCTCATATTAGAAAATATGTATAATGCTGATACAATTAAATCATTCAAAGATCTAAAACAAGAGTATGATTTACCCAAAACGTGATTCTGGAGATATCTCCAATTATGACATTTGTTGCAAAAGCGCTTCGGGTCAAGTATACAGTCTCCAAAGTCAGCGGATAAGTTAAATAAAATTATAAAAGTATTTGGGGAAGGTAATGAAGCCTCTTAATATTGTAGGATGCTCATGTATTATGGAGGAGTTAGCATTGTTGAAGCCCTTAAAGTTTCCTGGGAAAGAGATTTGGGGGTATCATATGATGAGCAGGAGTGGCTTAAGATTTTTGGTAATTTTCGGACAATGTCAAGGGATCTGAGGGTGAGGCTTATTCAATTCAAAATTCTGCACCGGTTTTATTGGACCCCAAGTAGGCTCCTCAGACTTGGCTTAAAGGATTCGGCTACTTGCTGGAAGTGTGGTGTAGAAGGAACCCTGGTACATGTACTTAGGTCATGCTCCATGATCCATCAGTACTGGAGGAAGATTCATTGTTATATTGTTAATGTTGTAATAAAGGCAATTTGTACTGTGTCCTAAGCTCTACATTTTAGGAGATTCTACAGTGTTATCTGCTTTTTCAAAACCACTGATCGGATGGATACAAGCTGCTATTATGACTGGACGAAAGATTATCCTCAGGAATTGGAAGACACTGGGAGAACCTCCTTTTCTGAACTAGTTGACTGAACTGGGCACAGCAGCTGCATACGAAAGGATGTCTTATAGGATGCAGGACAGAACAGAAAATTATCTTCTGAAGTGGGGTGTGTATCTTGATAGGATTAACAGGCCAGAATGAAGATCAAGTGTGAAAGTTAGTGGTTTTGTATTTTTTTGTATTTTCATGTCAATTGGATCTTATTATTTTTATGTGCTTTAATATGCTAAGCCAGTGTAGAGGAAAGTACCTGCTGACCCCTCTTGATTAAGGTTTTGTGTGTGTGGGGGGGTGGGGTAGAGGATATTTGTAACAAACAGATGTATACCATGTATTATCACTGATTTGTTTTTTGTAAAATAAAAATTGTAAGTCATTAAAAAAAAGGCAGATGTATGCAAATCAATGACAACCAGCTTGAAAGGTGCTCAAGTGTTTGATGATGCAACATGTTTGTACATATGAAATGCTGCATTACACAAGCCCACATCTCCTGTTTAAAGATGGAGGAACAAAAAGAGGTTATTTCAAGATTTCTTTCACTGAAACGCCTCAGTGCTGAGGAGGGGGATGCTCTGCTTTTCAGACAGCATTTTGGTCAATTTGAAACAAGACTTCAGGCCTGCTGGGTGGGATTTGTGGTGTTTTGAGAATGCATGCTTTAGTGTAGGATTTAGAGTGATCACTGCTGGCACTTGGGCCCAGCTAACTGAATTAGCAGCATAGCAGCTGCTTGAAGCTGTTTTTCCCAAAGCAAACATTTATCTTCATAATCTGGGCTGGCACTGAGAGGAGTGACAACATGCACCTAGCAACAGAGTGTGTGTGTGTGTGTGCGTGCGTGCAAGCGGGTAAAAAAGCAGTAGTGTCATGATGTTGGGAGTCTAGACCAAATCTCTTCTCTGACCTATATACAGTAGCTGTGCAAATTCCCTACAAATGATACCAGAGAGGTGGAGGAGAGAGGAGGGAGGAGGGAGTAAGAGAGAGGAGGGGGGTTGTGAGTGTGAAAAAAGGGATAAGCAGAGAGTGATGAGAAAGACTAAACAGATAAAAGAAAGAGGCAGACAGAAGGCAAAACAGGCTGCGTGAAAACAATGAGCCGCAGTAAAAAGAGAAAGAGCGAGTGAGACGGACAGACAGAGCAGTGTGTCAGGAGTCATTATTGTGATGACAGAGGGGCCCAGTCAGCGTTTAACCCACACGCTACATCACAACAGTAGATGGGATTAGCGCTGAGGCTGAAAGTCCGCTGGCATAGACGCCACTGTGGGTCTGAAGAGATGTTTTTAAACCAGCGGTTTGGGCTGAATGAAGGGAAGGAGGTGTTGGAAGAAGGACAAAAACTTCTGAATCATTTCTTTCTTTGCCAAGTGCATGTCTGGATCAGTTTATAGAACAGAGTATCGACTAGGGATGTAAACAATGAATCGAGTATGGATTAACTGATTGTTGGGAACTTACTCAAACACATTATTTGTTTGGATTTTCTATCAAGTGGAACAAACATCATGTGGTGTCATATTTGTTTCAGCTATCATGGAGGTGTTTTAAGATTAAAGCATGTTTCAGAACCAGCTGACTGAAGGTGTTGCTCACAGTGAGCTGAGTGACAGGTCTCCATGAGCCCTTTTTTTCTCCGTTGGCGGACTGATTCTGACCTGGTTGAGCTCCCGGCTGACACCTGACCACGAACACATGCTTATTTTTCTCAATAAGAACGAGTAGACAGAAAACTGGACACTGAGTCCTAAATATGACTTTGTTCAGTTGTCCTGTTGAAGTCTGAGCCTTCACTTTTATGACTGTGTGACCACAGAGATTATGAGCCTGCTCCACACATTGATATTCAGTGCGTTTAACATTTTGAACACCTCAATATGATCTGTAGATATTCAGCAATGTCAGTTATATACATTGTGTTGTGAAGGAAAATTTGAATCAGGGGAAAAAACCCATTTGGCATTATATTTGACATGGAAAACATTTCTGTTTGTTTGAATGATTAATCGATAAGTGATCGTTAACATTTCCGATCAAGATTGATCACGGAAAATACTTAGATTTACATCCCTAATATATCCCTGTTTTTATAACAACATGTTCAGAAACTGCTCATAATAATGCATCTATTTCTCTTCTTTGTTTCTTTCATTTGCCTCTGTACCATTCTTGCCTCAAATGAGTCCCAGCAGTGAAAATAACAACAGAAGTAGCATTAATTGAATATTTATATCATTGCAGACAGCATCAAATATCACCACACGGCTTAATTGAATCATAATGGCTTCAGAGCACCAGCTACAAATGCACCGGAGCAACCACAGTCATTACATTTAACAGTGTGTGCAGCTTAAGAGAGGCCTAATGAATTGCCTTTCTATTGCTGTGCAGAGTGGATGCATCCAGGGAGCACTACTTACATTGAACAGCATACGATGCCAGCAGTGCGGCTGTGTTGTGTGGACAGGGCAATCTGGAAGGCACAAGGACACAGTTAGACGTATAGATATTCAGTCTGGGGTCAAAAAAGTAGCTAATTTCAAAGAACAGTTTCAAGAGGAGAAGAGGAGCAACATCTTAAACATCTCTTCTAAGAATAAAGACCATTAATGCTTGCTAACAACAATAATACATCTATCACAGCAGCTCTTTATGAGGTAACTCTGTCTGTGCAGCGACATCTGATACACAGAGGACCACACACTCACCTTCCAGTAAATATGTCCTGCTTGATTTGGAGAAAATATTGGTACCTGAGGGAGAACAACACACTCTGTTAGGATAGGAGACCAGCAGGACCATTCTCTTTCAATGATTGGTTACAGTTTCATGTCAAGACAGATGGCATGTATGGCGTGAGTCCCATTATGTAAAATGATAGACATCCTTAAGCAGAGGTTTTTGTTTAAAGCTCCTCGAGTCCTTTCAAAATAAAACTCCATGAAAAACTCTGAACACAAACCGATGTATACAACACTTTTAAAGAGGGAGGGGTTGTCTGATAAAACTTTCAGGATTGGGTTACAGGCCTCACTTAGTTGTTCATAACACCAGATCATCATGTCACATCCAAAGCTCCCTCCCTGCTGTAACGAGCTGTATACAAAGTGTTAATGAGGCTCAGGGAGCGAGGCCACGACTGAGAGACTGAAATAGACAGCAGGCGGAAAAGGCGATATGGCGCTGCGACGCCTCCTCTGCATGTTGTTTATATAGAGCGCGCTGATGCAGACCTTATGTTTGCAGAGCTGTGGGCTGGAGTCATCATAATGGCCCTGATATGAAACATACAGGTTTCTTCTTTTTCTTTAATGAGCGCGCATCCATCGGAGAAGGAAGCTCTGCTTCTGGGTATCAATTTAATCCATGTAACAAGATGTCAAAATCTGTTCTCATATAATCCTCCTACTGTTTGTTTCACACACACCTCTACATTAGTGTTTATTTTATATCTACAGAGTATGAACATATTCACTTTATATTCACATATAGTTAGGGATGTAAGGATATATCGCAAGACGGTAAAAAATGGATACAAATAAGGGTGGATTAAAATCGATTCAACAAAATTTGTATTGCAACATTATTTTTAAACAGTAGAAGGCGCTATCTGCATTATACTGTGCTTGTTCAACATAATGAAGTCTCTTGCTGCTCTCTCGTCACCCCCTGAGTGGAGGTGTTTTAAGTTTAAAGCATGTTTCAGAATCAGTTGACTGAAGGTGTTGCTCACAGCGGAGACGCTCAGTTGGGGGCTGCAGCTGAGTGACAGGTCTCCATGAGCGCTTTTTTTCCTCCACTGCCGGACTGATTCTGACCTGGTTGGGCTCCTGGCTGACACCTGACCACGTTCACATGCTTATTTTTCTTAATAAGAACGAGTAGACAGAAAACTGGACACTGTGAGTCTGAAATATGTTTCTGTTCAGTTCCCTTGTTGAAGTATGAGCCTTCACTTTTATGACTGAATGTCTGCAGAGATTATAAGTCTGCTCCTCACGTTGATATGTTACAATGTTACAATGTTACAATGTCATTTAGCAGACGCTTTTATCCAAAGCGACATACATACGAGAACACAAGCAAAGATCTAGACAAGAGGAAACAAGATCAGTAAGAGTAACAAAGTGCTTCAAGTCAATTTGGGTGCAGGTACTGCCAAGCAGTGTAAAGGCAATGCACAAAAATAAGTAACGAATTTTTTATTTTTTTTTCCCCGAAATAAGGAACATCTACAATGAAGCAACCAACCAATTTAAGACCTTCCATTATCATCATCAACAATTAACATCACCACAATAATGACCAAAGTACCAAGTGCTGGGTCACTCCAGACCTGAACACAGATTCCCAGAGTAGAGCAGGACAGTGTGAGTCAGCTGTAGCTGGAAGACATGGTCTGCCACTGGGGACAACAGTGGAGAACAGTCTAGCAAAGTGCATAGTGCTTCCTAAAGAGCTGGGTCTTTAGCTGTCTTTTGAAAGTAGAGAGGGACTCTGCAGATCGAATGGAGTTGGACAATTCATTCCACCATTTAGGGACAACAGAAGAGAAGAGTCCAGCTAGTGATTTTGATTTTGAGGCCTTGTGTGCTGGAAGCACTAGGCGCTTTTCAGAGGCTGAGCGTAGCGGGCGAGAAGGGCAGTAGACCTGGATGAGGGGTTCCAGGTAAACTGGAGCAGTTTTGGTGACTGCTTTGTAAGTCATGATTAGAGTTTTGTATCTGATGCGAGCTGCAACTGGAAGCCAGTGTAGTGAGATGAGCAGGGGAGTGACATGAGCTGTCTTAGGCGTGTTTAACATTTTGAACACCTCAATATGACTGTTTGAACACCTCAATATGATCCGTCACTGTTCAATACTGTCAGTTATATATACTGTGTTGTGAAGGAAAATTTGATTCAGTGGAAAAATCGCATTTGTCATTATTTTTGACATGGAAAACATTTACATTTGTTTTATGCTTAATTGATAATTGATTGGCAACATTTCCAAAGATCGATCACGGAAAATACTTGAAATGTACATCCCTAGTTCAGATGAAACACTGCACTATAAATGGAAATCTACACCACAAACATGTATACGTGGACCCCTTTAGCTTCAGCTCAACACCTTCCATGTTTACACCCTTCCATCTGATGAAATGGAGCTTTCACATGGATGACTCACAAACATTTAACATTCTTATCCTCTGTAAATGTCTCACTCTTACCGTGTGTATTCTTCCTGAAGTTTGCCGGGGTCTGTCACAAAGAATTTGACTCTGAAGCTCAAGTTATAGGGAGACCCTCCTGGAAACATGATGGTGAACAGTCAGAGGGGCAAACACACGCTTGAAGCAGATTTGTACACAGAATATGAACTTTCTCCTCTAGATTTCTCTGATACTGTTGGTGCTGCTCAAAGTGAAAAACAGAAACTTCTCTTTCATGCTGCTCATGCCTGAGATACTGACTCTTATGATGACATTGTTATTGTAACAGTACAGGACACAAACAAGTGGAAGAATGAGCCAAAGGGAAGAATAAGAGAGCTTACATTTATACTAACACATCAGTGGAATTCAAAGAACTATGTTCAAGGCAAAAGTCTCTTGTTGTTCTTCAATGAATCAGTCACCCAGCATAAAACCGAGTTGAAACGCAGTTCAATCATTGCTCGAGGGGGACTGCGCTTCTCACTTGGGCTACGTCTTAATTGTTCTTCATGTTACAAACTCTATTACTCATTATCAAAAAGGAGTCAAGTTGAAATGAAGTTTACCCGTTGCTTAAGGCAGATTGAGGATTTCTAACTGGACACTGTAGCTTTAGGTAGAGTGTGGATGATTAACTGTAAGTGAGGCTGAGGTGCACACGACTACAATGAAAATCCAGAAACTAAGTTGGACGTATAAAGAACCGTCTCAGCTCTATGACTGTGTGCTGATTCCTGAAAAAGCCCGGGACTGGTTAAGTTGGGAGGAGGTGGTGTGTTGTGGATTTCACCTACTTTTTAACTGTTTCCTGATGGGCTTGTTGGGATCGAGCCAGCGCTGTAAAATATTGATTGAGAGACACTTAGAGACACCAGAACGCTTTCACAGCATGAAAACACAACGTTAATTATTCACCACTGGCCACACACACACACACACACACATACACACACACGCCTGACACAGTGCATATGGACACAAACCCACATCAATATATCGTATGCAGTGAGACGCATACATTCTAGAGAATTACACACAGAGTCATGATGCATCTCATTTTATGAGACCGAACCAAGTACAGAGTCTCTCTAGAGACACACGCATCCATACTTATGCACACATACACAGGTTTGAGTTGACCTTTACGTAATGTGATTCACTGAATTAACATGGCGACAATTTCCCAGTGAAGTCACCCTCAAGGTGTCCCACTGCTGCGTTACTAGGGATGTAAGGATATATTGCAAGACGGTAAAAAATGGATACAAATAAGGGTGGATTAAAATCGATTCAACAAAATTTGTATCTGGATATTATTTTAAACAGTAGAAGGCGCTATCTGCATTATACTCCGCTTGTTCAACATCATGAAGTCTCTTGCTGCTCTCTCATCACTCGCTGAGTGGAGGTGTTTTAAGTTTAAAGCATGTTTCAGAATCAGTTGACTGAAGGTGTTGCTCACAGCTGAGACGCTCAGCTGGGGGCTGCAGCTGAGTGACAGGTCTCCATGAGCGCTTTTTTCTCTGCCGCCGGACTGATTCTGACCCGGTTGCGCTCCTGGCTGACACCTGACCACGTTTAAATGTTTATTTTTCTAAATAAGAACGAGAAAACTGGACACTGAGTCCAAAATCTGATCCTGTTCAGTTGTCTGGTTGCAGTAAATCCACATGTAGTAGTCTGAGTCTTCACTCCCCATGCGTCCACAGAGATTATTTATAAGCCTGCTCCTCACGTTGATATTCAGCGTGTTAACATGTTGAACTCCTCAATATGATCCATAGCTGTTTAATAATGTCAGGAAGGAACATTTGATTCAGGGGAAAAAACACATTTGTCATTATTTTTGACGTTCACATATTTTAATGATTAAATGATAATTGATTGTTAACATTTCCAAAGATCGATCACAGAAAATACTTGAAATTTACATCCCTAATTTAAAGAGATTGACCTTATTTGTTTTAATATTTAATACTTTCATTTGAGAATCGTTCACTTTCCATTTCTCTATAACTGTTCTGAAATTTTACAACAAGGTATTTTTGTACGCTGATTTTAGTTTTTTTGTAAGGTGCTGAAAAAAAGTGTGCAGTGGTTTTATTTGAGTTACAACACACCTTCAAAATGAAAAAGGATGACTTTGTTTACAAAGAAATATAAGAGAACAAATATATATTACAACTGTCCATATCTGAGAAGTGAAATAAAATAATAGTTATTTAAATTTTCAGTTCAATCCAGTTTTCTTGAAAATCGTTGGAAAATCATGACTGAATCGTATCGTGAACCAAAAATCTGGATTTGAATCGAATCGTGGGTTGAGTGTATCCTTACATCACTATGAATTCATCCACACATTCGATGATCATAACTTGCTAGAACATCCTTCAACTTATCACATTCGTATAACCACAAACACACACTCACACACACTCCTATAGATCCCAAAAAATCATACTGACTGGTGAATCTAAGGAGTCATCAGCCAAGTGCAGGCCAAAGTAGTCTCTCTCAGTCAGCTCCAGGTGCTTAAAGACGGCATCCAGCAACAACTGGCCATGATCCGACTTCTGCGGAAAAGAAGAGAAAACAAGTTCAAGTTGTTGTTTGAGACACAGACTTCACACAAAGACCTCTGACTCACGTCCTCCCTGCTTTGGAGAAAGGTCAAAGAAGAAAGAGCGAGGGCATGTGATTGAGAGAGGAAGTATATCAACCACATCCTGTCACATATTAAAGAGAAGAAAGAAGCACGGTGCTGGGACTCCTTCACACAGAGAGAAGCCTTTTTCCTTCAGAGGAATCTAAATAATTCAAATGCTCTCATTGCGACTGAAACATTTCTCTGAGTTTCACATTCATCCATGACGAGCGTTGGTTAATATCTTTACAACCACAAGGGTAAGAACATGCATGAGGGATTAAGCAGACGTGTGCCTGAGGGCTGTTGTCATGTACTTCACTGTGTGGCTGATTCAATGACCATGTAACATCATCTGACATATTTCTACCAACAAAGCAAAGTTAGGGAGTCTTTAAAACACTATAAACAGAGTCAGCATGAAAACAGTACATAAAATCCAACAAACACAGTAAATTAAATATGTATCTGCTTTGAAACTGTGTCACTGGAGGCAGAGAGAACTGGGACGAATAGACGCTATGAAAGGGAACACTGGATTTAAAAGAAAGATGTCAAAATATGATACTATGATCCTCTTCAATACCATGTGCTTTACAGTGATAGACCTTTATTATAATGGATCATTCAGAAAGAGATATTCTTCATTTCCAGACCTAACACGGTCTCAGCAGATGGCTGTCTAACATGAGTCTGGTCCTGCTCGAGGTTTCTGCCTGTTAAAGGAAGTTTCTCCTCTCCGCTGTAACTAGCTAAATACTGTGAGGTGCAATGCTCATGGTGGATTAAGGTGGGGTCAGACTGAGTCTTATCCTGTCTTGGTGTTGGGTCTCTGTTCATAATTTGACATAGAGTGGTCTAGACCTGCTCTGTTTGAAAAAGAGTCTTGAGATAAGGTTTGTTGTGATTTTCCACTATACAAATAAAGACTGATTGATTATTGTGGTATTGAAACAGGTATCAATGTCATTTGATATTTAAAGGTTCAAAATTATGTTTCTGTGACAACTCTGTTTCTAAAGCCATTTTCCCAGTGTGGGAATTCATGGATTTCAAATAATCATGAAGCAAAAAAAAAATGTATTATCGGTCTGAAATGTTGGTCATACTGCATGTTATGTCTAAGCTGTAGCACGGCAACCTGCCGCTAGTCAGGGCAATAGCTTCAGTTAGTGCCTGCTGCGATAACGCTAAAATGCTCTACTACCTGGATGTAAACAAGCACAGGTTACATCTGTGGAATCTTGTAATGCAACGTGGTTTGTTAGTATGTTGATCTAGTAAATGGAGATAAAGTTGAGTGACCAGCACAGGCATGATAACAGATCGGCACCGGATCTGATCCGTTGTGTTCCGTCTGCGTCTCTGATCTGGCAGGTTGGAACGCAACGGATCAGATACACAAGACTTCTATTTTTGCCGGATGCCGGAGCACGACGCATCAATCTCAACAGAGCAGATGGAGCGGGACAGGAAGTCAGGTTTCACCAAAACAAAATGAAAACATCCGGTTAATTTTCAGAATAAAACCCTCTGTGTTATCACCAGATCGTATTTCACTTAACTACAACAATAAACCGTCATGGCCTGGAGTCAACAGGTCAGAGGTTTTCAGAGGACCAGAAAGAAAACATGGATGAGGAGAGGAGGAGGAGAATCCTTGATTCAGTGATTACCGCTGGAAAACCTTGGTCACATGACTCCAGCTGTCCAGCGGTCCTGCTCCGTGCGGTGTCCTGAAAACGCAACCGGTGGGTACTAGACCATTCAGTGCTTTATAAACCATCAGCAGGATTTTAAAGTCTATTCTCTGACAGACAGGAAGCCAGTGTAGAGATCTAAGAACTGGAGTAATGTGATCTACTTTGTTGGTCCTCGTTAGGACTTGAGCAGCAGCATCCTGTATGAGCTGCAGGCGTCTGATGGACTTTTTAGGGAGTCCTGTAAAGACACCGTTACAGTAGTCTAGCCTGCTAAAGATAAATGCATGGACCAGTTCTTCTGCATCCTGCTGAGACATAAGTCCTTTAATTCTAACTTTAGTCTCACTCAGCAAACCACTTTGACATTGTTCACTAGCAGACTGTGATCCTGTGTTCAGCCATGTTAAAAACATTTTCCCCAGTTTAGACTGTTTTGTTTTTTTTCCAAACATGAGACAAGTCAGCTAGTGGGACTTCAACTTTCTGTTAAAATGTGGGAAAAAAATGTTTAAAAAAACAAGAAGGGAAAAAAACAGTCATTGAGTAAGTTGAAAAACTTTAGTTAAGAAATGAAGGTTCATTGTTACATTTTAGTCCCTTTACTAACAGAAAATAATGAGATAGGAGCAGACGGGGTGTGTGGCCAACTGTGTTCACAAAACTGTCAGCAGATCAGAGAGCAGCAGATACAGAGGAGTCAGAAGCTCACTACTGAGGAACATTTTTGGCACTAAACAAATGACAAAGGAGGCAAAAAAAAGAGAAAGACACAACAAAGTTCGAGGCTGAAACCACACCACCAGTCTGTGACATGGACAGAGGAACATTCCGAGAAGAGACTGAAGGTTTAGGTAATTAGGTTTAAGTGAATCAATGAGTGGGAGCTTTAACGTGGTTAAGTAACTTCAAACCTTCTCTGTTCAGACAGGAAGTTCTTTGCTGTAACTCAACAGGAAGCAGAAAGAATGTGAGCATGCTTCAGAGAAACTCAATCATTTCCTGGATTTAAAGTCACGGTGAAGAACTTTAGTGTTGATTCTGCTTTGGATAAAATGTGTGGTGTTTTTCTGGATGGATGTGAGACTGCTGGTAGTCAGTCAACAGTAGTATGTATGCAAGTGCTCGTCTTAGGGATGGGCAATGATTTTCGAATATTCAAGTATTCATTCACTTTGTAAAAATCGAAGAGTTACTTTGAATATTTTCTCATTTCAAAAGTAGAATTTTTCATCGTTTTTACCAGTGCCTGGTTGTAATACAGTATTCCCACCAGATGGAGTCTACAGAGCGTCTTAAAGCTGTTTGCTAACCGCATTAAGTAACAGAAGAAGAAGAAGAATGCTAACCGCATTAAATAGCAAAAGAAGAAGAAAACATTAGAGACAGTTGTGGCGATTTTCTCTGTCTCTGAATCTCACACTACTACACACGTATTTCCAGAGACTGAGCATGGCTGTAAAATGTAAACACACACACACACACACACACACACACACACTGCGTCACAGAAACACCGACATAAAGACTGAGACAGTCACTGTCAGTGCCCACTACTAGCAGCAACTCGTCCTGCTGCTGGTTAACACGACTACTTCACAAACGGGCTGTTAACAGGACAGGTGTGTGTGTGTGTGTGTGTGTGTGTGTGTGTGTGTGTGTGTGTGTGTGTGTGTGTGTGTGTGTGTGTGTGTGTGTGCGTGCAGGATTATTTCAATAATCGTCGAATAGATGCAAATGATTATCGAATAGTATTTTGGCTTGAAATTCCCATCCCTAGCTCATCTCTGGAGCTACTAATAATAACAATAATAATAACTGATATTTATATAGCGCGTTTCAAGAAACCCAAGATCGCTTCACAGGGTCAGGTATGGGGTCTGGGGGGTAGGTGGGGATAACACTAGCTAATGGGGAAAGGCCTTGAAGAAAAGGTGCGTTTTGACTGCTTTCTTCAAAGTGTCCAGGGTTGGGGCGCTGCGAATGTCAGGAGGGAGAGAGTTCCACAGAGTAGGGGCTGCCACCCTGAAGGCTCTGTCCCCGAAGGTCCGCAGCTTAGTCCGGGGGATGGAGAGGAGACCCAGATCCGAAGACCTTAGGTTCCGGGATGGAGTGCGTTAGCGTTAGAGGAGGTCAGCCAGGTATTGGGGGGCGAGGGCATGCAGGGGTTTGTAGGTGAGGAGGAGTTATAGGTGATGCAGTACTTAACAGGGAGCCAGTGGAGGTGAATGAGAGTGGGGGTGATGCTACAATATGTTCACTGAAACACTGTAACTGACATCATTTCTTAATATAATTTTTATTCTTATTGACTATACTTTCATCTCTCAGAAAGTTCTGCTGTTATCATCAACTTTTCAAAACTCAAACAAAACAAAAAAAAAGTTGTGAGTTATTGCAGCGGCCTTGATGAGTCAGCAAACCCAGCAGGTTAAAGACTGGATGTGTTACGGCCTCACATTACCAACAAACTTCAGTCAGAGATCAATACTAACCAAGGTTTTCATCTCCAGGTGTCATGAGGGATTAATGAGGTCTAACTTCAGCTTGAAACTCCTGTCTGGGACCCCGGCCTAATGAGCTGTATTGTTTCGGTCATAATCATTGTTTTCCCTACAGACCTGAAAAAAGCTGCTTAAGCACACCTGATCACCTTACAATCAAAATCACAGGCGAAACAACAAACTAACTCAAAGTTCACTTTAATCCAGATATTAGAGCCTTTTTCCAGACAGGAACAATGAAACTGAGTTTGAAATTACTTTATATACTACAGTTAATGTAAGGAATAAATTGAATGTTGATTTTAAGTTAGTTTACATTCACTTTTAAAAGAAAGGAGTTGCTAGCATAGCATTGGGATGAAACCAGAGGGTGAGATGTTATATATAAAGGAAGGAAGAGTGGCGGATTATGATAAGAACGCTGTTTTTATTAGAGCCTGAGAACGACAGGGCAGAGGAAAGAGAGGAAAGAGAGGGATGAGGGAGGTGTAGGGAAACAGGAAGAAGCCTGAGGAATTATTTATTAAACACATCATTAATATCCCATCGTTTCATGAGAGAGTAGGAAGGGCGAGAGGACAAACTGTGGGACCGCAAGTGGAGCAGAAATTCACACCTGATCCTGCTGCGACTTTGAGAGAGAGAGAGAGAGAGAGAGAGAGACGGAGTGAGAGTGTGAGTGTGTAACTCCATCAGGGCTCCCATGGGAGAATACACACAAACACACAGTTGGTGCTCTCGTCTAACGCTCTCCTTTACCCTGGTGACACACTTTTACAGCGCAGCATGTGTGTGTGGGTGTGGGTGTGGGTGTGGGTGTCAGAGGAACGGACGGCATGATAGTTGACAATTGACATGTTGACATGGCAGCCCTCTAGGATCACAGGCAGTCTTTTAGAGCTGTGTGTGCAAGTGCTTCTGCTCGCAATCAAGTGCTGTCAGAGCCTCGTTAAGTCAGTGAGTCAACGCTCGTCCCCTCTGCGCTCCATCCCTCACTTCATGCTCACTTCCTACAGCTTCACTAACATGTTTGAATGACTGAAAAACGACATCTCACAGTGTTAGACATGTTAATGTCAGTTTCAGAGTCTGGCAGTACTGGATACTGGAGGTGTTGGTATTGGATGACTCTTGAGTCCTAGGAATGTAATCGAAGGAATCAGTGAAAACAAAACTTAAGTGCAGCAAGAAATACAGTTCAAAACTTGACTGGATTCAAATGAGTCCTTTGACATTGAGAAGGACAGGATTGATGCTGAAAGGTGCAAAACAAACTTCTATCATCCATTCTCAATCAGAGTGACGCCCTGGTGTCATCCTTGGAAACAACAGCAACTTATCTCAAATCTAAAAGTCCCTAAAATACAGCAACACAAACAATGACCTCAGTCCCATCACTCTATTGTACTTTTGTGTGTTCTGATCCTCATTCTGAAATTTAAAGTTTTACAAATCATATGCATCTTTCAAATTACAGATTTAATTGACTTTGGAGGCATTTTTTGATTGCAGCATCCACAGCATTGTTCTCAAATTAAAATTTGAAATGCCAATGGCCGAACTTGTGCTCTTTAACTCATTGCACAATACACACAACAGTATTATAATATTAGGGCCGGGCAATGATTTTTGAATATTCAGATATTCGCTCACTTTGTAAAAATCAAAGAGTTACTTTGAATATTTTCTCATTTTAAAAGTTCTATTTTTCATTGTTTTTTGGGGGTTTTTCTTGGAACTCAAGATTGAATGTTATTTACATCTTTGAAGAGGACAGAACAACAAACACTACGAATCACACACAACCACACACAACTACACATACACAGACATGGGTGTTCACTCAGACACAAGCAACCTATCAGCACACTTAACACATACTCTCACACATACATAGTCACAGCAAGGCATTGTGGGAAGGGTGTGTGGACGGGGGGGCGTATGTATGTGTGGTTTTGTTGAACATTATATACAATGTGTGTGCGTGTGTGTGTGTGTGTGTGTGTGTGTGTGTGTGTGTGTGTGTGTCTGAAGTCATGGCAGTAAAACCTTCTGTTATTGGCAGTACAAAAGTAACATATTCTTTGTTTTTACTGGTGCCTGGTTGTAATACAGTATTCCCACCAGACGGTGGCTATAGAGCGTCTTAAAGCTGTTTGCTAACTGCATTAAGTAACAGAAGAAGAAGAATGCTAACTGTATTAAATAGCAAAAGAAGAAGAAAACATTAGCAACAGTCGCACTGACACTGTCAGTGCCCACTACTAGCAGCACCTCGTCCTGCTGCTGGTTAACGCGACTGCCTCACAAATGGGCTGTTAACAGGACAGGTGTGTGTGCGTGTGTGTGTGTGTGTGTATATGTGTGTGTGTGTGCAGGATTATTTCAATAATTGTGGAATAGATGCCAATGATTAACAAATAGTATTTTGGCTTGAAATGCCCACCCCAATCTAATACCCTTTTAGCTTCCTGTCACACTAGAACACACCCAGCTATCTGTTAACTCAGCCACGCCTCTGATTATGCAAATGTAGCATTAATCTCAGCATCTAAATGATCTTCATGGACTCGTAATATAAAATTTTACCCCAAAATAAAGAAGTGATCTCTTCTCAGCCAGCCTCAAGTGGACACTGGAGGAACTGCAGCTTTTTTGCTCTTTCACATTGGCTTCACTTTTCAACAGGGGTGGTTGACACTTGGTACACTTGATGTCATTGGTTTTATTCAACTCAACTCAACTTTATTTATATAGCACCTTTCATACATAAAAACATGTAGCCCAAAGTGCTTCACAGAATAACAGACAGTAAGAAAACAACAGCAATGGTAAAATTATAGAAGGCATGATTTAAAAAAAAAAGAAAAACTTAAAAAAGAAATGAAAATCAACACAGCAAAATTAATAAAATAAGTAAGAGTGGAAATAATAGTTAAAAATAAGGTAGAGTTAACGAGATCAGATGAACACAATAAATAAATAAGATAAATAAATACATGTTAAAGCTGGGGTTGGTAATCAGATTTAGATCCACTTTTTGTTATACTGGTTAAAATGATCTTTATGTCCTGATGGCAATCAATACATAATGTGTTCTTAAAAAAGAGCGAAGAAAAGCTGCTATCTACAGCCGGAGTAAACCTGGGAAAACACCAACCAATCAGCCTTTTTTGGGTGCCAAAATTTTAAACCATTCAAATCCCGTCCTGACTTTCTGCCCGCCTCCTGCGCGTACATTCCACCGGCGTGCGCTCCTCCGAGTCCCCGTCTCCTGCCTCTGCTTCCCCTGACTCTATTTCCTGCTCCTCTCGCTCGACCTCGGGCCTGTCCCCTCTGACCTGATGAGGTGCTTTGCTCAGGACTGTAGTCCGGATCAGAGTCTAAAAATCTCTCACCACGGGGCTCTGACAAGCAGAAGAATTAATGACATTCAGTAAGTCCTACAGAAATGTAGATGTACTGTAGCGTCCGTCCGGATGCTGTGAGGATGACGAGCCGATTGATGAACACGTTGAGCTTTACTAACCGGTCACTGTCAGCCGTTACCACGACAACCAACAAAGCAATAATCAATGTTTGAATGAATGAAGAACTTCTCCTCTTGTCTCTCCTCTCTCCCGCTCACACACTCTACACCTCTCCTGATGCGTTCACTGACCGTCAACACTGTAGGAATTAAGAGCATCTACACTGAACATGTTTAACGAACAGTAGATCTGTTACAGTATTATATGTGTGTTATAACTTTTCTCCTGATATCGTGTCACTGGTACAACTGGATAATGCTAGCATGACAGTTTTGAGCCATGTTTGTTTGAGTTTTTAACTTTCACTATGAGAATGTTTTGGTGACGACCGGTTTTGAATCAGTCACCATCATATGGTCGCAAGTCAGCGGCGCTCGTGCATGAGAGCGGGGGGGGCGTCATTTCAGAGGAGCTCCGAGGGGAGGGGGGAGGGGTTAGACGGAGTCCTGAGGAAATGCTACATTCAAATTCATGCTAGTTTTCCAAGACTGCCAACCCTAGCTTTAAAACAATGGTTTAGATAATTATGAGAAAAATAATAAAAATGATAATAAAATAATAATAAAAATAATAATGATAATGATATTGCAGTCCAGGGCTAAAATAAATTACTCCAAATTAAAAGCTAGATTAAAAAGGTAAGTCTTAAGTTTACTTTTAAAAACACCCAGAGAGCTCGCTGTTCTAATGTCCACTATCTCAGTCACCTATCTCACTCCGTCACCTTGTGTTGCTTAATTTGTCTGCTTACTTAACAGAGTACAAGGAATATGTCAGATCACTTATTGTGCTCCTCAAATCCACAAATTAGAACAATATAAGCGTTGAGTTTTTTGCGTCTTTAAATCTTTCCCATACTTACTACTTACTACTTTTCAAAAACTGATGTAGAAATCAGAAATCCTTGGTATATTCATGACCAAAGAACACAAAATCTGACTCGTAAACATGCTTGTGGCGTCAAAAACTCTTTGACGCCACAAGCATGACTCTTGGATTGAGCACAGTAACAAAAATCTTAAAGTTGAATGATTTGATTTACTACTGACCGATTTCAAGAATTAGGTCAAATGAACAAAATGAGGATGTGAAGAAACACACAAGCCTCTAATGTGATGTTTCCCCATCCAAGGCTATTCATAGACATGTCTGAGAATCTGTGTGAGTGTGTGTTTGTGTGTGTGTGTGTGTGTGTGTGTGTGTGTGTGTGTGTGTGTGTGTGTGTGTGTGTGTGTGTGTGTGTGTGTGTGTGTGTGTGTGTGTGTGTTAGCTGGCTAGCCTCTACTTGTATTCTAAAAGCATGCCTCCATAATGTGCAGTTGCTGTTCTCTGCAGGAGGAAAACACAGCCATACATTGTAAAAGTGAGTGGAGAATTCGCAGCCTGCTATAGGCCTATCCCACTCACACTTCTTCACACATTCTTTTTATGGACTTTTACACAACACACTGCATTTGTAAAGCCTGTTGGCTTCATATTTAGAGTGAGAAAGAGGGAAGATAAAAAGAGCAACACAAACTTAAGCAAAGATCGTCAAGTGGAGGGACAGGAGACAGAGACACACAGACAGAGAGAGAAGAGAGAGTAAGGGGGGGTGATTAACGATGTGATTGTGTGAGACAAACGCTCTTTGTGTCCATCTTCATGAGTCCGGCAGCACCACTGACTGAAATAGTGTCTGTGTGCATGAGAGCAGTAAAGAAGAGGGAGAGGCATGGCGATAGAGCGCAATCAGAAGAAAAGAGAGAAAGAGAGAAAGAGAGAGAGATGCTCTGTTAAGTTTTTCACCCTTCAGGATCTAGCTTGAGGTTCTGAGGGGAAACAAAACCCCAAACATCAGAAACAATGGGCAGGAAGAGGGAAAATCCAAATTTCTTAAAAGATGACACATGTTGTTTTCTTTTTAGTGTCACGGGGAAAACTGAACGTGCTGCATGGACGCGTTCGTGTGGAGGAATGATGGAAATTCAGGAATGTGTGAGGCTTCTTGTTCAGACAGGAAGAATTCTACATAGAGGAGGAGGAGGAGTCGTCGACATATACCTCCTTCTATATCTGTGTATCCAAGACACATCAGAGAAAAACAGAGTATGTGACTTCAGGCGTAAGATTCACAGAAACATCACCGTGACATTTGTGATGGAGCTGCTCCTTTGTTTTATCAGAAAGACGTTTTTTAGAAATCTATCAACACGTGTTGAAGAAGCTGTGTCAGAGCTTCTAGTTTTATCTAATGACTGGTGACTTGCATTGAGCTACAACTCAACAACAACTGAGCAGACTCGCAAAGAAAGCTCCTTTGATTTAATCCAATCAATCAATCAATCAGTCTTTATTTGTATAGCGCCAAATCACAACAAATGTTATCTATTTATTACAAACAGAGCAGGTCTGGACCACTATATGTCGAATTATGAACAGAGACCCAACACCAAGACAGGGTAAGACTCAGTCTGACCCCACCTTAATCCATCATGAGCATTGCACCTCACAGTATTTAGCTAGTTACAGCGGAGAGGACAAACTTCCTTTAACAGGCAGAAACCTCGAGCAGAACCAGACTCATGTTAGACAGACATCTGCTGAGACCGAGTCTGGAAAGAGGGATAGAGGAGAATAAGTATGGATGCACTGAAAATTCGGCCACCTTAAAATAAGCGGTCGAGAAGTGCATTTTCGGTTTTCGGCCAAAAGACTTCAATCACCGAAACAACACGGCTGAAACAGAATGTTGTGATGACAGATGTGGGAATAAAGCAGCGCGCACGAGAAATGATCCAGGCCGTGATGGATGTGGAGAACCCGCTTGGAGACGGAGAAGCACACAGCGCAGGAGAAGGAGAACAGAGCACAGAAAAAAGGACTGGTCTCTCTGAACCAGATGAGGGGCATGCACCCTCGTTGTCTGATGTGTTCAATGAGATCCTTGATGTTAGTGAGGTAAGAACACAGTCAGAGCCAGAAATGCAATGGTACTAATAATTGGTGTAATAATTTCTTTCTGTGTTTCAGTTTTCGGCCTTGGTTTCCTCATTTTGGGTTTTCGGTTTTGGCGCATCCCTAATAATAAGAGATAGAGGGAGCGGTGATAGTGATGAGACGAGTACTATAAGGACTCCAGCATCCAAAGAGCCCTGAAAGGCTGCTTCATAGACCTTGTGGTCAGATTGTTTACTCAAAGGCTAGTCTCAGAGATTAAATCCCTTTATCAGACTTAATCTGCCAAAACAACACCCTTTATAATTACACTTACAGCTAAAGGGAAAATAGAAAGAGGGAATAACTGATCAAGCCGCCATGCAGTGTATTCCATCCACATACCTTCCCGTTTCTGGATGAAGAAGTAGCTCAGCAAGCTGCCTGCTCTCACAGCCACACCCAGCCCACAGCACAAACAAAAATATGCTGCGCCTGTATCCACGCTTTTCACACTAATTCTAAGTCTGTCTCTAACTCGTAATTAAAATGAAATAATTTTTACAGAAACAGAGCAGCCATCATGGTCTGTATTTTAGCTCAAGCAGTCACAGGAATGGCACGCAAACTGTCTGAGCTTCTGCTACGAGAGCTGTGATGGAACAGTACAGAGTGCAGGTCGTGGAATTGCTTACCTAGTAAATATTATATGAAACACTCTGCACTTTTTTCCCCATTTTTTTTGTTGAACAAAAAGAAAAGATGCAGAGTTTTGTATGCAGGTTAACTCTTCCTGAAAACCTCCTGTTAAACACTATTGATACAAGCTGACCTGACACTTCACACGGGACAGTTGTGTTTTAAAAAACATAACTGATAAAAACATCTACAGCTTTCATTTCTGTTATTTTGGCAGCTATTTCTGTCTTCACTTGATAGGACAACTGAAGGGGGCGGGAATTGAGTGGTGCAGAGCAGGGGGATGACGTGCAGCACAGGGTCTTGGCTCGGGGTCAAACCAGCACCTGCTACAACAAGGTCTTTGGCCTGTGTTTATGGGGCGTACACAAGCAGCAACCCTCCAGCCGTGAGAATTGAAGCCAATGCAGAAGTGTTAAAAACTGCAGTTCATCGATGATCCGCTTGAGGCTGGAGACCGGAAGTACCATAACCCACATACACACCAATTCAAAGAAGCCCATCTTTACAGCAGAAATAAACATGTTTACAGCCTGGTTCAAAAGACGAGTGTGGTCTGGATAGCTCATTTGTCGATCGCCACACACTGTACAGGGGGTGAATTTTTTCATAACGTTGCAATTTCGAAGATATTAAGTAGTAATCTTCCATTATGAGAGGCACAGCTGACAGGCGAGAACACTGTTGGCGACGAGGCTCAAAGCCTGTCTCTTCACTACTGGCTTGGCAGAAGTTATGCTGAGTTCAGCATTTCCAATATGGCTGCCGCCGACTATTGGCTTCAAAACAGCGCTTCCGAAACAGATGGGTGGCGTCACGGATAATACGTCCATGGGCGCACACTTTGACCCCTCCGCTAAAGCAGCATCCTCGACTTTAGATAATTCCATGAATTACTTGGAGTCATACTTAAGTCACACGAGGGATGGGCAATGATTTTCGAATATTCGAATATTCAAATATTCATTAACTTAGTAAAAATGGAAGAGTAACTTTGAATATTTTCTCATTTTTAAAGTGCATTTTTCATCGTTTTTTACCAGTGCCTGGTTGTAATCATATACTGTAAATAAAAATGGACAGCGTTGCTCCGCCTCTTCCCATTGTACAGTTCTGAAGCCAAAAAATCCCTCTCCTGGGCGCCGCCATTGTGCAGCCAGAGCCTGTGAAGCCACTGTTATAAGCTCCGCCCTACAGCGTAGTGTCACAAGACGCTGTGCGTCCTTTGAAGTTTCACTCTACGGCGGCTGTGAATCAAAGCAAACAGGAAGTAAAACCCTGTTTTTTTAAACTCTAATAACTAACGAAGAAGAAACTTTTCAGGAAAAAGAGGCCTTGAACACAAAACAGTCAAATACTAACTACATATCACCACAGCATACGGATGTGAGAAACATTCGTACGACGTGTATTTATCTTTTAAAGTTTGACTGCTCGGGGGAGATGGATTTTTTTTCCTATACTGCAGCCAGCCACTAGGGGGCAGACACACTGTTGAAAGCCTCACCACCAGCCGAGGGAACTACTCCCCTGGTTGTAATACATATTCCCTCCAGACGGTGGCTACAGAGCGTCTTAAAACTGTTTGCTAACTGCATTAAGTAACAGAAGAAGAAGAATGCTAACTGCATTAAATAGCAAACGAAGAAGAAAACATTAGTGACAGTTGAAGTGATTTTCTCTGTTTCTGAACCTCACACTACTACACATGTATTTCAGAGACTGAGCATGACTGTAAAATGTAAACACACACGCCACGTCACAGAAACACCAACATAAAGATGGAGACAGAGCCCGCTACTAGCAGCATAAAAAAGGCTGTTAACGAGAAAGGGTATGTGTGTGTGTGTGTGTGTGCGCGTGTATGAGAGGGGGGTCCGCAGATTCAGAACAGAAACCACATCGATTATTCGAATAATAGTCTAATAGGTGCCAATGATTATTGAATAGTATTTTGGCTTGAAATGCCCACGCCTAAGGTTCAGCAGTGAGTTAAAGCTGTTTTATGCTTTGTCTCTTGCTGCTCAGAGTTCCTCATCATTAAGACCTACTTGATTGCTAATAGCAGACAGCGTGAGGTTTGTTTGATGTGTATCGGTTGCTGCTTTCAGTCAACAGAGGTGGGTCAGTGCGGCGCTCGGCTTTGTCATTTCTCGTCATCTATCAAGCTGAGAGGCCACACCAGATTCTGCGCTCTCGGCGTATCATTTCGACCAAAAGGCTTTTCATCTATCTAAAGATCATCAATACAAGCCCTCATGTGCATCATGAGCACTCTGGTTCCCATGACGATAAGTGACCGCTTCTGGATTTTCACTCTCGGCGAGAATCAAGTTGGCCGTGGAGAGGATCAATAGACGTATTGTTGCTCTGAGGATGGCTTGGCTTGTCTTTCCAGGAAGTTACTGCCGCTGCAAGGGTCTGATCAATGACACGGACGGAGAGACTGACAGAGAGCGAGTCATTCATTCAGGAGGAGGAGGAGGAGGAGGAGGAGGAGGGAGGGGGAGTCCAGAGGAGGAAGAAGAGAGGGCAAAAGAGACTGTGTGAGATAGTGATCCAGAAGTATGGCTGAAATGAATGATGGCTGTAGTTCCAGTGTTTGGTAACGGAGCCTGAAATGTATGTGTGTTATGATTTGAAAGACAGAGCGTGAAGGGTTAAACAGATCGTCAACCACACGCCTGTCTGAACAGGAATGTTTGTAACTGCTTCATGAAAACATCCACAGATTCTGCAGAGCTCGAGAATATGAACAGATCGTTCTAGTTCTGGAGCTACGACCTGGAAGACTCTGTCCCCACAGGGTTTGAAGTGTTAGCATGGCACTGCTATTAAATGTAACATCTAAGACCCGAGGGAATGGGCAAAGGGTCCGGATTATAGAGTTTTAAACTGGATTCTTAAAGCGACAGGGAGCCAGTGAAGGGATGGCAGTAAGGGGGTGATATGAACCTGGTTAATACTCTGGCAGCAGTGTTCTGGACTGATTGCAGGGTGCTGAGGGCTGACATGCTAAGTGTAGTAGAGAGAGAATGACAGAAGTGAAGGGGTCCAAAAGGGTCCAAATAAACATGCTAACAATAGCATTTATTCTACTTTAGCTTGTTCAATGTGGAAGAAAGTAGCTTTGATGAAGCAAGCTGATTTTGCTGTGTTGCGTTAGCTTAGCTTGCTACAAAAAAAACAACAACAAAAAAACAAAACTTTGTCTGATTTTTCTCTGGCAGTTTGCTGAAGTTGTGACCTCTTTTGGCCTTCCGTTGGTGAGAGTTGTGGACTGTTTTTCACGACGAAACTGGCAACCCCGCTTTGTTTTGTTTTTACTCGCGCTCAGCTGGTTGAGCTGAAGCAGGCCGGCTCGTCGGCTCGGGCCGCTGGATGTTCCTGCGGAGCTCTGGAGATTTGGGACACATGGAGGCAGAGGAGGCATAGAGCCACGAGGAGGAGAGCTGGTATAAGGAGATGGAGGTTTATGGAGAGGAGATAGAAGCCGTGTCTCTCCTCTTTCATCATGGGGAACGTGAGATCTCTGGATAATAAGATGGACGAGCTAACAGGACTAGCCAAGAGTCAGACAGAGTTTGTAGCATGGTGTGCTTCACGGAAACGTGGCTGCATCAGGATATTCCCGACCACAACGTCTCCATTGACGGCTTCCAGACTGTCCGATAGACCGGGATAGCAGCGAGAGCGCTGTGCATATTATCTGCACAGGGAGATCTCACATGTCACACTGGTAGCTGTTTACATCCCCCCTCTGCCAACCAGACTACGGCGTCCAACGTTCTCAACGCTGCCATAGCCAGACTCCAGACAGACCACCAGAGTGCCCTCTTCCTGATCTCCAGACAGACCACCAGAGTGTCCTCTTCCTGATCTCCAGACAGACCACCAGAGTGCCCTCTTCCTGATCTCCAGACAGACCACCAGAGTGCCCTCTACAGAAGCAAAAATCTGACTTTAAATTTAAATGAAATAATGATTTGATATTCATCGTGATAATTATCAATATGGACTGATGTGAAATATTTTATCATGAAAACACAATTTTCAATATGGCCCAGCACTAGTTGAACCTCCAGAGCGAGGGACCCTATGTACCGATCACTTCCCATTTCATTTGTAATGAGTGGTCCTCTGGTTATCTGTTTGTAACAATGTGGTTCAAGAAATACAGTCGCAAAACAAGAGTACACTTGTAGTTCTTTTAGTGAGAGAGCATAACACTGAGTAGTTTAAGAGATAGAGGACGAAGACAACAGCTCAAAGCCATCCTCTGTCTCTTCTTTTCTGCAATGGAGTTAAAGTTTCTTCATCATGTTAGCAGTCTGAATGAAACTGTTAGCTTGTTCACATGTGTGCGTCTATATTGCTGTACATACATGAACACACACAGGATGTGATCAATCAAGCAGGATGTTTTGAAGGAATTGTATTTTCTGACTCACAAAAGGGAACTTCCCTTTTTGACCTGTTTGAATTCTGATCAAACACGCAGTGATTGAGAGAGAGAGAGAGAGAGAGAGAGAGAGAGAGAGAGAGAGAGAGAGAGAGAGAGAGAGAGAGAGAGAGAGAGAGAGAGAGAGAGAGAGAGAGAGAGAGAGAGAGAGGGTGAGAGAGAGAGGGACGGATGTGTCATTACACAAAGTGACAGACAACCCTGATGTCAGTCACAAGTCTATTTGTCACCTGATTTGAAAAGGAACATACAGTCATTTTATACACACACAGACACACACAGACACACACAGACACACACTTGACTTTTTGTGACTGCTCGTAACACAAGATACAGACGGTGCCTGATCAGTCAAACCTTGAGGGTCAGTTACCATACATTCATAAAAAAAACATTATGTTTTAAAGTGATGATTTCATTTTAATCGTCTGCTCACTGACTGACAATGAAAAGTGGTCTTGAAGAAAAGGATCAGGAATGAGAGAAGCTTGGTGTTGAAGAAAGCGGAGGAGAAGGAAAGTGAATAAAGGTTGCTTTACTTTGTTTTTGAGGGTGTGATGGTTGAAGTATGATACCAGCTCTTTATTAAGACATACTAACATCCCTTTAATGCTTTGTTGTAGTGCAGGGACATAATTCGATAATTATTGCGATATCATTTTTCTCAATATATATATAACAAATGTTTGATAAAATTCGAAAGAAATAAACCTGTAATTACACCACGCAACCACTGGAAAGGAGGGCGCTAATGAGCCGTAAATGCTGGTTGCCACCCAACATTAGACAGAAGAAGAAGACGCTTTTAACAGCCAATCATGTCGCAGGGTGAGAGGTGGGCGTGGCTTAAAGACGTTGGGAGCGGAATGTAAACACAGCTGAGACGAGCGACAGAAACACTGAAGAAGACTCAAAACCATAGACTGTATAAATATGGACGTAGTATCCCTGACGTCACCTATCTATTCCTGGGCAAAAACTCGGAATCTTAATATCTTCTGAACCGTTGCGTTAGAAAAAATCCCCCCCCCCCCCCCCGTACAGTGTGTGCCAATGGAGAGATTAGCTACGTAGGGCCAAGCTGTTTTTTGAACCAGGCTGTAAACATGTTTATTAATGCTGCAAAGATCGTCTTTTTCCCATTCATGTCAATGTGGTTTCCAGTGTTTCTGCAGCCAGCCTCAAGCGGATTCTCCATGTATTGCAGTTAATAACACTTCCGCATGGGCTTCATCGTTTGAGACCGGAGGTTGCTGCTTGCTTAAAACCTAGCAGCTCAAAGCAGAGTCGTTAGTCTGACACTGAGTCGACTCTGCGTTAACTATTAACTTCATACACTTCATTAAATATACTTTCAGGATGTGGGTAAAGGAAGAGCACAGAGACAACTTCTGCTGTGAACACGTTTAATGTCCACCAAGACCGTAGGACAACTGAACACTGAATAACCGTGATGCATTCACTGCACTGTGGGAAACAACATCACTCTGCCTGTAACCCTTAGTAATCTCAAAGGGGAGAGCACAACTCAGAACAATACTCTATAAACTGATACACAGAATACAATTTGATATATATTTGTTGTACATCTTAATAAAACCTGAGAAAAATAGAATCTACAAACTAAAACTTCACAAAAACCTAATTTTACATAAAAGACCTGCTTCCTGTTAGCACCGTCAGAAATGATGGATTCAAGAAGTTCATCAGAAACTAAATCCAGATACAAACTAACAAACTGTCTGCTTTCTTCAACTTTCACTCAGGAGCAAAAATCTGACTTTAACTTTGAATGAAATAATGATTTGATATTTATCATGATAATTATCGATATGGACTGATATGAAATATTTTATCATGATAACATCATTTTCAATATCGCCCAGCTCTTGTTGTGATTTATGCTTTTTAAAGATTCACAAGAAGAGGATCCTTGTGATTTTCATAGCTTTTCATATCCTATTTATAAAGAAATCCATGTTGGCCCTTAGTTTAAAGATGCAAAAACTACTATACTAATAAAAGATGATTATAAACAATGCATGATCAGCTTCTTTATTACTCTTAAACTGAGGAAAACTTGAAAAACTGAATGATTTTCTGCCAAAAGCAGCTGTTAAAGGAGCTGTCTTACTTTGATCTCTGATAAAAAAGACTGAACATGAGTCTGTTTGTGAAGAAGATCACAGTCCATTAAGGTTCATAGTCATCCACAGGCTGTGTATCTACTGAACCTTCAGTCATTTCATTCATGTAAATCTAGAGTAAGTGTACTCACGCTGACTTTGAAGGCCTGGACTGTGTTGTCCAGCAGCAGTACGTTGCACACAACCTGTGTGTGCTGCCTGTCTCGCTCCAGCTCCGTCGCCCGGACATTGTAGGATCTGCCAGCAGGCAAGCGGAAGCGCGCGCTCATCACGCTCCTACCAGGGTCTGCAACCAAACAAACACAGCAGAGAGGAGAGAGTGAGACACACACGCTTAAAACAGAACACAGAGGACACATTAAAACGGAGCATCTTTTACGGATGTCTGTAATTCACACATACATAAAGACAGCTTGATCTGCTTTGGCGAGATTACGCCAATGTACAGTAAAATATGATGTAGGCCATGTTCCCTCCACAGTCTTACTGGAGGCAGCCACACAGCAAGACAAGCCTGTACAAGCAAGGAGACGCAGCGAAGAGCGAGTGCTTCATGAGAAAAGAATGTCAATGAGTAGGCAAGCTGTTGATTCCCTACTGGGGGACGTGGAAAATGAACAGCAGAGTATCTCCAGGACTCTCATAGGCTACAATGTAATGAGGGAAAATACCAGAAGAAGAGCTTTTAATGTTTGTCATTCTTATATTTCATCCTTTAATGTGAACGTAGACGTGGATGAAGAGGAATACCGCTGGTATAGAGTATAAAAGCAACAATGAGAGGAGATCCTGGTTTGACACCATGAAGCATTTATGAAACGCCTGCAGCATGCCGAGATGAAGGGGCTCCAGTGATTGGTCGATAGATGATGGCAGGACAAACAGAGGCTGAGGGTGCCCTGTCTGCTCATCACAGGGAATAAATAACATTCATTTCATGTGAAGCTGCTCCAGTTAGAACAAACTAAAGATCCTTTTACAAACACCTGGTCTGACCCGGTCTCTGCATGCAGACTGAATCCATGTTTATGGATTCAAACTGACAAATACACTTGAAATTTGTACTTTGGACTTCATCTGAACTTTGCAGCATTACTATGACTAACAAACATCTGCTCCATTACTGACAAAAAAAACAGACTCACATTGTAATTCTCAATTTGCTCAACACAGAAGCACTGAAATCAACATTCACATTAAACATTATATTTTTGTATTTATTTATGATAATTAAACAAATTGTATCATTATGTATATTTTTCAACTATTCCTTAGAAAAGAGTAGAACCAGGAAGAGAGAGCACATCTCTCATTTTATGGCTCCCCATAACATCTAGACTAGAATTTAAAATCCTTCTTCTGACCTACAAAGCTCTTAATGATCAGACACCTTCATATCTTAAAGAGCTCATAGTGCCCTCTAGAACACTACGCTCCCAACATGCAGGCCTGCTGGTCGTACCTAAAGTCTCTAAAAGTAGTATGGGAGGTAAAACCTTCAGTTATCAGGCCCCTCTCCTTTGGATTCATCTACCAGTCAGAGTACGGGAGGCAGACACCCTCTCTGCTTTTAGGCTTCAAACTTTCCTTTTTGATAAAGCTTATAGTTAGAGCTGGATCAGGCTTGGACCAGCTCTTAGTTATGCTGCTATAGGCTTAGACTGCCGGGGGGAACTGGCACATTGAAACACTAGGATCCTATCTCACCCCTTTCCCCCAACCCCCCCATCACTTACTTTAACTCTCCCTGTCCCATTAAAGTTACTAACCATAGACCTTTCTGGAGTCCCTGAGCTCCCTTGTCTCGTAGGTTCCTTTGAGTTGCCGTAGACGTCCTCCTGCTGTGGACGTTCCAGACTCCAGCTGATACAGACGTGCTGGACTCCAGCTGCAACAGCTACTACTACTCATCTCATCACTATCACCGCTCCCTCCCTCTTATTCTCCTCTATCTCTCTTTCCAGACCCAACTCAGTCAAGGCATGATGGCTGTCTAACATGAGTCTGGTTCGGCTCGAGGTTTCTGCCTGTTAAAGGAAGTTTTTCCTCTCCGCTGTAACTAGCTAAATACTGTGAGGTGCAATGCTCATGGTGGATTAAGGTGGGGTCAGACTGAGTCTTATCCTGTCTTGGTGTTGGGTCTCTGTTCATAATTTGACATAGAGTGGTCCAGACCTGCTCTGTTTGTAAAAGAGTCAACAACAAGTTTTCAGGAAAAGCCTTCCCCTGAAATGTTACCATGTAGTTATTAATACATGTCCCTCACAGTGTGTCACAGTGTGAAGTTCCCCCTGTCAGACAGGAAGGAGGGACTCAGAAGGCAGCACAGGACGTAAAAAAGGACGCTGCTGAAATCTCAGTTTAAGGGTTACAAGACTTCCATGATGGTGAGTGAAGACTGCTCCTGTCACACACTGATCGTGTGGAATTAAAGTTATCATCCCCTTTCTCACCCGGGTGGAGAATTATCTTGAATTTTAAGTGCAACTTTCTCACATCTGCTCACCCTGACTTCTTTTAGAATTTTTATGACAGAGAGGGTTGGCAAGAAAAAAAGCAGAGTAAAGTCGTGGTGTTTGCGTTCAAACATGCTGCTAACCCCTGACATTTTCTGGAAATGTTCTGGAAAATTTCAGAAGTTGAGAACATGTGTGAAAACGGCTCGAGTGACATAATAGAAGTTATCGCACCTGCATCCTATAGTACGAAGTGAGTTAGAAATACTTGTGATGGGTAGATTAACTGTTTCCTATCAATACATAGACTAGGGATGGGCAATGATTTTGGAATATTCGTTAACTTAGTAAAAATTAAAGAGTTACTTTAAATATTTTCTCATTTTAAAAGTACAGTTTTTCATTGTGTTTACCGGTGCCTGGTTGTAATACAGTATTCCCACCAGACGGTGACTATAGAGTGTCCTAAAGCTGTTTGCTAACCACATTAAGTAACAGAAGAAGAAGAATGCTAACTGCAGTAAATAGCAAAAGAAGTAGAAAACATTAACATTCTGAATCTCACACTACTACACACGTATTTCCAGAAACTGAGCATGACTGTGAAATGTAAACACACACGCCACACTGCGTCACTGAAACACCAACATAAAGATGGAGACAATTTTGGAATGACATCAAGATGCATGAGTTACTGAAAGTCTCCATCAGTAGAATTTCATCCATGTTACATTAGTTGTTTTTATGCACTTATTTAGAAATGTGACCAATCCAATAATCCATGACTTCTTCCTACATTAGACCCCTGTTATGTTAACATGCACAGCGTATATATGCAGTTGCATTGGAGAACAGCATTTGTGCGAAACAGACATGGCGGGGACTGAGCGAGTAACACCAACCACCTGTGAACTTCAAATTGAAAGTTGAGGATCACTACAGGTTTTACAAGAGACACAGGAAGCTGTACAAGTCATTTGCATAATGTGCTATGCTGCTCTTCAGCGCACAGGCTGCTGCAGTCCTGATGTCATCAAGCGGAGTGTTGTGGAGATAAAGATGTGAAGTGAAAACTGCCAGTCTTTCATAACTTGCGTCACTATCAATAACATTTTCATATGTATATCATAGAGGTAGACCGCAGTGTCTACTTCCTGCACTCTTAGTTGTTCTATGTTTTTAGGACTTCATCAAATCAAGGGAGAGTTTATGGTTATCCATAGACAGAGCTAGCAGGCTATAGTTTCTATGTTTTGCCCATAGCAAAGCTACCAAGCTGCTGGAAGGTGATATAGTGCTGTATATAGTGCTGTATATAGTGCTGTAAAAACTGTCTGCTTTGCCTCAATGACACAACTTAGGGGAAATCTCCATTTATGTGAGCATGTCCTGAGAGCTCCACATGCTTCCTCTGTTTTTGTGCAGTCGCTGCAGTGTTTTCTGTGTTTTCATATTTTGTTGGGTAACATATGCCTCTGCAGTGGGATTTCTGTCCTCCCTGTCCCTGTCCTCCCCCTCTCTTTTTTTTTTTTTTATTCTTTGGTGATCTGTCTTGACAGGAGACATAATAACCCCACAAGGGTCATAACCCCGTCATCAGGAGCTGCTGTATTTGTAACGATGGCTCTGTGTGAGCGTATTGGTGTGTGTGTGTAGTATATATGGAGGGCTCGCTGCGTCTCTGAGCTGCTTGTCACTACACATCAGCACAAAACCCCCATGACCACTGGCAGATGGTGTGCATTCTGTGTATGCACACACACACACATACATACATATCTATAGTTGAAGCCACAGTTAAGAGCAGCAAAAACCCTCATCCTCACCTCAAGATCATTCAAGATTGACTCAAAATATGAGTTACATTTTCAGTTGGTTTAGGTATATAATTTTAAAATGTTAAACAAAGTATGGAGGTGCATATCTCAAGCTTAGAAATAACAGAAACACTCCCAATGAGGAAGAGCAATATTCCTGGAGCAGGCTTGAACGATATGAGGGCCTAATAGGATACTGATTACAGCTCATAAATGAACAATAATAAAAATGAATCACCCCTTATGATGTCAGTCGGGTTATTTCAGTGCAAGCTTGGAGACTTAAAGGAGCGTTAACATGTTTTTTCACAGTGTTTTGTAGCAGTTACGTTACTCTTGCATGATATTGAGATCCCTGCCACTAACACAGATACAGTTCTTACACTGCTGTGAAAGTTTTGCATACATCTAATGAAAAGTAGAACACTTCAAAAACGTCAAAGCATAGTATTAGCCTGCGGAGCCCTGCACCTCAGAAAACACCCAGTTCACTGCCAGAGCCCAAGATGAAACAGAAACAACAGAGACAAGTTTAACAGAACTGGAAAATCCTCCTCCCCAGCTTGAGTCATCGGCTGAGTAATGCTTTGCCTCTACTGAGAAAAAAAAAACCTTTAATGTACTAAATGTTGTGGTTTTGCTGTAATTATTTGGAAGCTGATATACCCTTTAAGCCATTTAGATGCTGCCAAATGTATGCTGAATAACCCCAGCATTGCAAACTGGAAGCTTGTTGGTTTGTTTGTAATGTTAAGAGCTGACCATATAAAGTTAAGCAGCCATATTTTAATAACTGTGGGAGAGACCTCAGATGCACATTCTGATTGTGTTGTGTACATGTCCAAAACATGCTCCAATAACCTGAAAAATATGAGATAGTCAAATAAGATATGCTTTTTCTCATGCTCTGCTGCTCATGTCCGTGTTCCTCTTACGCTAACTGATGTGGGCATTACATCACGCTCATTGTTTGACACTTGTATATTGATTTGACATCAGCTGTATCCTGTAAAACAGCTTTCTGTCTATTTCTGGCACATTGGCACTTTTCTGCACTATCTGAGAAATAAATTGAATGGAAGGGTTTAATCATAAGTACAGTGATATTCAGAATTATAAAAGGGGTAATTATTTTTGTGACGACCCGATTAGTTAGTCGTTGAACTGACCACAGAAGGAGATTTCATTTGATCCTACCTTTGGTCTTACTCTCAATTTTGTCCCTCACCCAAACCCTAACCCTGGCAACTCGGACTTGATGCCTAACCCTAACCCTTAGCATTTGTCAGTGGACTTAGTCCCTAACCCTAACCCTTAGCATTTGTCAGTGGACTTAGTCCCTAACCCTAACCCTAAGTATTTGTCAGTGGACTTAGTCCCTAACCCCAACCCTTAGTATTTGTCAGTGGACTAAGTCCCTAACACCAACCCTTAGTATTTGTCAGTGGACTTAGTCCCTAACACCAACCCTTAGTGCTTGTCAGTGGACTTAGTCCCTAACCCCAACCCTTAGTATTTGTCAGTGGACTTAGTCCCTAACCCTAACCCTAAGTATTTGTCAGTGGACTTAGTCCCTAACCCCAACCCTTAGTATTTGTCAGTGGACTAAGGCCCTAAACCTAACCCTAAGTATTTGTCAGTGGACTTAGTCCCTAACCCCAACCCTTAGTATTTGTCAGTGGACTAAGTCCCTAACACCAACCCTTAGTATTTGTCAGTGGACTTAGTCCCTAACACCAACCCTTAGTGCTTGTCAGTGGACTTAGTCCCTAACCCCAACCCTTAGTATTTGTCAGTGGACTTAGTCCCTAACCCTAACCCTAAGTATTTGTCAGTGGACTTAGTCCCTAACCCCAACCCTTAGTATTTGTCAGTGGACTTAGTCCCTAACCCTAACCCTAAGTATTTGTCAGTGGACTTAGTCCCTAACCCCAACCCTTAGTATTTGTCAGTGGACTTAGTCCCTAACACCAACCCTTAGTATTTGTCAGTGGACTTAGTCCCTCACCCCAACCCTTAGTATATGTTAGTGGACTTAGTCCCTAAACCTAACCACTCAGACTTTATGCCTAACCCCAACCCTTAGTGCTTGTCAGTGGACTTAGTCCCTAACACCAACCCTTAGTGTTTGTCAGTGGACTTAGTCCCTAACCCCAACCCTTAGTATTTGTCAGTGGGCTTAGTCCCTAACACCAACCCTTAGTATTTGTCAGTGGACTTAGTCCCTCACCCCAGCCCTTAGTATATGTTAGTGGACTTAGTCCCTAAACCTAACCACTCAGACTTTATGCCTAACCACAACCCTTGGTATTTGTCAGTGGACTTAGTCCCTAAACCTAACCACACAGACTTTATTCCTAACCCCAATCCTTGGTATTTGTCAGCGGACTTTATCCCTAGACCTAACCTGGGAATGTGGGTGTCTCACAGTGGGTGCTGGAGTTTGGCTTCAGTTTGGCCCCCAGGGTGCTGAGTTTGAAGGATGTGGGCACTAACCAGGCAGGGACGGTCGAACAGAGAGGAGCTACTGAGCTGCATTACAGGAAGTGTAGGTGGTTGAATGCTAGCAGGTAGTGTCAAACCAAGCGGGGCGCTTTCCATCCCGCAGAGATCGATACGTTCCGACTGCCAACAGAGCCACCACACACACACACACACACACACACACACACACACACACACACACACACACACACACACACACACACACACACACACACACACACACACACACACACACACACACACACACACACACACACACACACACACACACACACACACACACACACTCAGCAGAGCACACACGTAAGAGCACAGGCCCCCACACAGCCTCAGATGCAAACTTGCATACTGAGGCAGCAGCAGCAGCAATGTCAGGGTGGGGAGCAGAGCGACTGGGCAAGAGAGATGAGCGCAGAGGAGCACAGAGATGAAGCCATGCAGAAGGAAGGAAGATCATAGGGAGGGGGAGGGTGAAGGAGGGTGAGGGGGACGGTCTCCTATCACTGGCTCACACTGCGGGGTGACGGGATACATAGATGATGAGGTCTGACACACAGACTCTCTCCACAGGCTGACTCGCCTTCCCTGCTCTCGTCCTGTCCTAACATTTTTCTGCCATGCAGCTGAAGACAGTTTAGAGACCGCAGAGCTCAGCTGGACCTTCTCTGTGGTGTGCAACCATTTAATCATATGTCCCCCTGTAACATCTCTGACTGAATGTGACCTCAAAGTATCTATATACGAAATAAAAGCAGCCTGGCTTATGCTTCTGTATGTCAAAACAACCCTCTGTCTAACAGTCCGTGTTGCTAAGTGTTATGCTGTATTGTCTGCTCTCACATGCATGTTTTGTTCTTCTTAGTCAGGGTTAATGTACAGTGAGCTGGTTGTTATGGCAGATTGGAACCCCAGGACTCCAGCACCAAGAGGTCCTTCTTATTACACGGCTAATAAGTTAAGAAATTAATCACTTTGTTATAAAACCAAACAGGGGACCAGGATTGGACAAATCCGGACCCTACTATCCGGTTAAGCTTTTCTGCCTCATCACTGTCAGTCTGTGACATTTTCTTTTCCATTATCAGTACTTAAACGCACCATATCTGATATTCTTATCTGTTAGGTGTTTACTTCATGCGTAGATTTCGGACGCTTTCTATGGAGTGTTAATGAGAGATGGGCACTTCAAGCCTAAATACTATCCAATGGTCACTCAGGTCTATTTGACAAGTATTCATAATTGTCTCCAGGTAAAAGTCTACCAAGCTGAAAACAAACACGTGCTGAACACCCATCGCATTACCGGTCCATGTGTGGTGGTTAGCGCTAACCAGCACCTGACTGAGGTGCTGCTGGTAGCAGGACCTAGCATAGGTACCGCATCAGTGTAGCTTGTGATTTTACTATCATGTCAGTAATACATGCATGGTCTCTGCAATTTTCTTTGGTTCCCAATTTTGCTGAACTACACTCATTTTTCCAACAACTGATGCTCATGTTTC
Source organism: Notolabrus celidotus (assembly GCF_009762535.1). Taxonomy (NCBI): domain Eukaryota; kingdom Metazoa; phylum Chordata; class Actinopteri; order Labriformes; family Labridae; genus Notolabrus; species Notolabrus celidotus. Next base: position 3,974,516 of record NC_048281.1, on the reverse strand, counting down.
TTCTTCTTCTTATGCTGTTAAATGCTGTTAGCATCCTTATACTTGTATTTTAAATGCAGTTAGCATTCTTCCTCATTTGTTTTTAATTGCAGTTAGCATTCTTTTTCTTTTATTTTAAATGCAGTTAGCATTCTTCCTCATTTGTTTTTAATTGCACTTAGCATTCTTCCTCATTGTTTTTAATTGCAGTTCGCATTCTTCCTCATTTGTTTTTAATTGCAGTTAGCATTCTTCTTTTATTTTAAATGCAGTTAGCATTCTTCCTCTTGTTTTGAATTGCACTTAGCATTCTTCCTCATTTGTTTTTAATTGCAGTTAGCATTCTTCCTCATTTGTTTTTAATTGCAGTTAGCATTCTTCTTCTTTTATTTTAATTGCAGTTAGCATTCTTCCTCTTTTGCCTTGAATTGCACTTAGCATTCTTCCTCATTTGTTTTTAATTGAAGTTAGCATTTTTCTTCATTTGTTTTTAATTGCAGAGACCATTCTTCTTCTTTTATTTTAATTGCAGTTAGCATTCTTCCTCTTTTGCTTTGAATTGCACTTAGTATTCTTCCTCATTTGTTTTTAATTGCAGTTAGCATTCTTCCTCATTTGTTTTTAATTGCAGTTAGCATTCTTCCTCATTTGTTTTTAATTGCAGTTAGCATTCTTCCTCATTTGTTTTTAATTGCAGTTAGCATTCTTCTTTTATTTTAAATGCAGTTAGCATTCTTCCTCATTCATTTTTAATTGCAGTTAGCATTCTTCCTCATTTGTTTTTCATTGCAGTTAGCATTCTTCCTCATTTGTTTTTAATTCTAGTTAGCATTCTTCTTCTTTTGTTTTTACTGTGGTTAGCAAACAGCTACAGTCACCATCTGGTGGGAGTGTCACATTGCAACCAGACTCCAGTAAAAACACTGGAAAATAAATATTATGAATATAGGAAAATTATAAAAAATGTTATACATCAATGATTATTCAAATTCCAAAGTCGTGACTCATCCCTCATATTGACCATCCACAGTCAAGTATTTAACACAGCTGTGCAATACATTCATATAATGTTTGTTTTTCTCAGATTTTTTTTGGCGTTTATTTATGCTCTGTTTGTGTAAATTATAATCCCATTATCACTGGTTCTGGTCTACTGTACACTTCACAATCCTTTCCCATTGTGCAGTTTTCTATTCTACTCGGTCCTATTCTCCATGTTCTATAATTTTCTGCTCCACTGTGTTCTTTTCAGTTTTTCTCTGCTGAGCTGGACAGGGCAGCCACACTCCCCTGAGAGAAGCCTCCGGAACTCCGGAAGCACGCTACCATTATTGCTTCCTGCAGTCAGCAGAGCTTACAAACAGGCAGGAGTGTGTGTATAAATGTGTGTATACGAGTGTGTGTGTGTTGACCCTAAAGCTTCCCCTCTCAGTGGTGGGCTCCTCTGGCTCTCTCAGCTTATTGCAAACACAGACGGGCCGGGAGCTTTCCTGTCTGTATACAGGAATGTACACATATATGAACACACTCACTGGGACTGAGACAAACACACACACGCACATTAACAATATTTACAAAGCTTCCCTGAATCAGGACACACATATACACAAAACAACAAAACAAGCACAAATACAAAAGTTATGTGAATAAATTACCCAGTAAACTAAGATTCTCCTCATATTTCTTATTTATCCAACAGATATAAAGTCTTCAAAGTGAAAGTTGAACAATACTCAGCGTCCTCTCCCGGTTCAAATAAGGGCCAACTGCTGAACTCCATTCGCCCCATGCATCTCTATAAATACCCCAATGTCTCAAAAGAATCTCCAAAGACATGCAACGTATGTTTTTTTCTGTCCCGTTGTGTTGCTTTGAAACAATTGAAATAAGATGCTAGCAGCTAATAATCCCAGAGGAACTGTGCATCACTGTTAACTAGGCCACAGAGAAACAGGTGGTCTATTACAGATGTGTGCCAGAGTGTGTGTTTGTGTGTTTGGAGACAGCTTGTGACTGCTGTGAGTGTTCATAATAGATGATAGGAAAAAAACAACTTTAAAGCTCCCGTCGTTCTCTCTCTCTCTCTCTTTGTGTGAATGTGACATTTGAAGAACACAACACGTGGGGGTCCGTGCCTGGCCTGACCTTTGTGATATATTCAGTTACTGTATCCTGCCTTCAGTAGCACAGCTCTGCTCTCAGTATCAAGTAAGTGAGGATGAAATAAAAAGACTGACTCCAGGTCTTTCTGCAGCAAACATCCCTCATCTTCTTCATACCTGCCCTTATTCCCCCTTCACCGACGCCCACATCCACTCCTCCTCTCCTAATGTTTCCTCACCCTCTACTATCAGACCACTCCCATGATCCCTTTCATTCTTCTTCATTTATGTAGGGCAACGCCAGCAGACAGAGTGCTGCCTCATGTGTGTGTCTGTGCATAATTGACAGATTCAAACAAAGCATTTAAAATGTGCCTGAGTCGGGAGGAGGGGTGGCAGTGAAGTTGCAGCTCAAGGAATGTGGGCAGCAGATGACCTCTGACCTCCTTTAGGGATGGCCATATGTGGCCCCGGCTGATGGTAAAGCCATACAGTGCAGCTTGTAATCTGATTGCTAAAGTCTCTGAGGAGAGGAGAACAAAATAGAAGATGAGAGAACATGGACTTTTGTGACCCATGAAGAATAAGACTTCTTCTACTTTGAAGGTCAACAGATGACTGGAGGAGGTTTTTTTAGTCTTAAATATTTATCAACTGCTTGTTTTTTCCACACATTGTACAGAGCAGGATTGGGTTTTTTTTGTGTTTAATAACTCGGTCTACATCAGAAGCACAACATTCATTCAGCAGCAGTTATACAACCGAAATTGAGGAAGGCGGTAAGATGACGTTGATGGACAACACCTCAGCACTCACACTTTAACCACAGTAAAACCAAGGGGGTCGAAAACAGGAAGGTTAACTGTGAGTCAGTGTGATTTTACGTGTGAGAGTTCAGTCTATCTAAAACAGCATCTATCTCAGTCATGTTTGAAAAAACATTATCTGGAAAAACGCCTTTTTCTTTCATTATGTGGGCTTCAATCAAAAGCCACACTGCTATCTTAGTGTCTAATTGTAATATAGATAGTATGATAATGAAAAACTTGTATTATAATCGTCTGCTGAAGCCACTGTCTGAGCTACTGCTTGGTGTAAAAAGGAGCAACTGCTGATTGGCACTAGAGATGCCATATTCCTATGACCCGACTACATCGATCTGTGCTCGGCAAGTTGGCCTTCCAGACGACATATATCCATCTAACATCGTTTTAAAAGGTAATAAATCAATTGTATCCATACTAGGAAATAACCATAGACTGTAAAAAATATGGACGTAGTATCCGTGACGTCACCCATCTGTTTCTGAAGAGCTGTTTTGAGACCAATCGGCTGCGGCAGCCATATTGCTTCTGTCGAGCCAGTGTGACGTAAAGAGGCGGGCTTTGAGCCTCCTAGCCAACAGCTGCAGTGTTCCCGCAGGCAGCTGTGCCTCTCATTGGAAGACTGGTAATCTCAATATCTTCGAAATTGCCGAATTAGAAAAAAATTCACCCCCCTCACAGTGAGAGGACATCTAGAAATTAGCTATTCAGACTACACTCGTCTTTTGTACCAGGCTGTAAACATGTTTATTAATGCTGCAAAGATCGTCTTTTCCCCATTCATGTGTATGTGACTTCCAGTACTTCCGGAGCCAGCCTCAAGCGGATCCTCGATGAACTGCAGCTTTTAACACTTCCGCATTGACTCATATTTTTAGACCGGAGGTTGCCGCTTGGAAATAACACATGTTGGATGTGTTTTTTTTACACTCTTAATGATAAAGATGTTAAACGTTACTCAATTCAGGCTGCCTGTCTGTGATGTCATCGCCACACGCCAGCAGACAACAAAACATAGCATGGCGGACGGCAGAGGAGAAGCCGGCGAGCCAGAAATGATCAAGCCACCATTGTGGTCCAGTGTGTGGAAACACTTTGGCTTTTTCAAAGACAGAGATGTTCTAAATAAGTCGCTCTCTGTTTGTAGGATATGTAAAGGTCAAGTAAAGTTACCACGGCAACACCACAAATCTATCCAACCACCTACTAAGGCGCCATGGGATTTCACACAACCTTTATATCCATAATTATTTGCACTAGGGACTCACCGATCTTACTTTTTAGATCCCAATACCGATATCGATACCTGGGCTTTGGTATCTGCTGATACCGATACTAGCCGATCCGATCCTAGCATTGATTTATTAATCTGTATTCCTTAATGTGAGAGTAGAATCATGTTTTGGCAACTTCAGGCTTTTCTGACTTTGTAAACCAAAATAAAATAAACATTTTAGAACTGACAGTATCATTATTCAAGAGACTATAAATGTGTACCAGCAGTTTGGTGAGTTAATCTTCATAACCAACAGATGTTACAATTCAACTGTAAACCTCAGCAGTGGATAAGAGGAACCTGTGGCAGGGAGGAGGGCTATTAAAATCATTGAATATGTTATTACCATAGACTGTAAAAAATATGGACGTAGTATCCGTGACGTTACCCATCTGTTCCTGAGAGCTGTTTTGAAGCAAATCGACGGCAGCAGCCATATTGGTAATGCGGAACTCAACTAGGCAGAGTGTGACGTAGTGTGAGTCTCTTAGCCAATGGCTGTGTGTTCCCGACCGGGAGTCACGTCAGTCATGTCCTTATTTGGGCAAAACTCATAATCTTAATATCTTCTTAACCGTCACGTTAGAAAAAAATTCACCCCCTGTACAGTGTGTGCCATTAGAGAGATTAGCTTCATAGGGCCAAGCCGTTTTTTGAACCAGGCTGTACATGTTTATTAATGCTGCAAAGATCGTCTTTTTCCCATTCATATCTATGTGGTTTCCGGTGTTTCTGCAGCCAGCCTCAAGCGGATTTTCGATGTATTGCAGTTTATAGCACTTCCGCATTGGCTTCATCGTTTGAGACCGGAGTTTGCCGCTTGGTTATTACTCTACCGAGCAAAAATGCACAGATGAATAGATCTACCATATGGATTGGCACTAAATATCGGCCCCTTGTAACCGATATCCGATCTAGCTTTTTGAGGCCGATCTAGCCGATATCCGATACCAGGAGTGGATCGGTGCATCCCTAATTTGCACCCGATTATCTTACAAGCAACAACAGGAATCTAGGACTGTCCAGTATCAAGGGATTTATTTCACAGTCACACTGGTTGAATTTTTCGCTAAAAAGTTACTGAATCAATTTCAAGTCACTGAATGGTTTCAGATCGTATCGTTCTAAATTGAACAAATATCGTCCTTTAATCGTATCGGCAACCACGAATCATGTTACGAATTGAATCGTTGTTTAAAAGAATCGTTACACCCCTAGTTTGACAAGGTAATGAGGTGGCACCAGTGAAGGATTGCAACCTTAGAATAAACAGCAATCCTGAGTGGAGAGGTTTATTCTAACCCAGCCCTAACAGTGTATCCTCCTTTTCTGTAATGACTGATCTAAAATATGTATCTGATCTCATTTTCCTGGAACACAACATGAAAGAAGCTCAACTACACTTAACATGCAACACATTTGTTTCTCTCCTCTCTCCTCCTGTCTTTTACTCTCAGTATGGCCTCTGAGTCCATTATGCAAATTACAGTCATCAGTGCCAGAGAGCATCCATTTACTTCCACACACACACAAACACACACAGAGCCATTCATAAAAGCCAACACCTGTCACAGAGGATCGTACTGAATCAAAGATGCAGATAACGCAGAGTGAGGCGCTTCTTTAGCAAGAGGCTCTTTGCTGTCTTTCTCAATGATGTCAGTGGAAGAGCCATCGTCGCGAGTCCTCTCTCGCTAGTTGTTTCACCTGGCCGACTGACATGTGGGACGCCCCGCCCCCAAGACTCTATATAACTTGTTCTGTTGAAACACCCTCTGGCTAGAAACACATTCCTTTCATCACTGTAACATCCAGAGAAACACTGGATACGAAAAAAAGGAGGCCTCAGGCAGCTAGAAGTGCAAAGACAGCTGGGGTACATTTCATTTAATGGTCTTGAGTAAACGTGGCGTTGTGGTTTGCAATCTACACAACAACAGCTTTCAAGTAACAGCAAATTACAAACAGAGCTTCTGAAGCTGTAGCGTTCCTCTAATGTGATATTTCCATTCACATGCTCACTGACTGCATCTCAACATTCACATCTAATCTTAGAAATAAAAAAAGAAGCCCACACTGGAAACTTTCACACTCACACCTCAGTCTTGCTACGTTAACAGCATTACTGACTATCTGGTGTATGTGAACCACAGTCACCACACCTTCAGAGCATGTATATGCACTAGTACACTTAAGGTTTTGTATAGCATAATTGTAAATGTGGTGGCTCGATATAACAGACGTAAGGAAACCCACAGTTTTTTTGGGCTTCCTGCTTTCAGCACTGCAAGTCACAACCTGTTGGTCCTCTCTGGTGGCATGCACACCAGTCCAAGGAACTTTCTTGAAATCTACTTGTGTCTTAAGAAAACAAGAAAAATGTCAAACAACTAAAAATGGCTTTATGGTGATGGAAACCTTGAGATAAAGTTTTGTGCATTCTACCTTCAAATCTGGAATATCAAACAAAGTGAAAGACAGATTAAAAAATGTCAATTAAATCAAAAAAAAATATATATATACACAGTGTTTCCCCTAGGTTTACAGCCTTGGGGGGGGGGGGGGGGGGGGGGGGGGGGGGTGCAGACAGACTTTGCCACAACTATCTGTCTATCTGTCTATCTGTCTATCTGTCTGTCTGTCTGTCTGTCTGTCTATCTATCTATCTATCTATCTATCTATCTATCTATCTCCCAAGTACTAACATCATCAACGTTTCACTCTTTTAACACTTTTGCTTTTGTAATATCTTATGTTAAATAATCTAAAATAATCTAGTCAAAAGAAAACATTCTTAGATGTGACCACTATATCTGATTCTCTTGATTCAAATAAAAATGCCATGAACGCAAAATATAGGTCTGCATTGCACTATTACGACGGTCCCTGAATGCACCTGCAGTAACAGGCGCTCTGGACCTCTGGACAGACAGTCAGCTCACGGCACTCTTTGATGACAAGGAGTTGATCAAACTTACTAAATGTGTCTGATGTTTCACCAAACTGGATTAAATCAAGCTCTAGATGCAGAGGTTTTTACGGTGAGAGCGGCAAAGACGTCAAATATTAAACAGACGTCCCCCGGTTGTGTTTTTGTCACTAACGCACACCGGGGGGTAAAAATCCTCAATGAAGAGGAGACTGGTTCACACAGCACACATGCTGCAGGTAGAGACCAAGCTAACACTGCGTTGTTACGGCAACACTGTCCTGAGCATAGGTGTTATTGCTGTGGAGCTACAGGTGGGCGGGCCTTCCTGGTCACGTGACCAATTGGTAAGGATAGACCGATTATCAACCAGGCCAATTAACGGCGCCGATATTCAGCTTTTTTTTTTTTTAAACCATGTTTTTATTAAGATTTTCAGAAAGTTTTACAGAGCGTAAAGAATAAAGTCAGACCGAAAAACAAACAAACAAACAAAACAAAAAAAAACACAAAAAAAGAAAACAAAACAGGGCTTACATTATTCTACATGGCATCACTAGCACAATATTTCTTAAGACAAATCTTTACAGAGAGGTAAGTGGTGAGCAGTAAAATCAGACACTGTCAGGGTACTCTGTCCAATTGGGCAAGATAATCAGAAAAAGGCTGCCAGATGTTGAAAAATTTGGTAAGATTGCCCATCATGCCATACCGGATTTTCTTCATGTGCAGTACACAGGTGAGGTCAGGCAGCCAGGTCTTGAACTGGGGCACAGTGTCAGACTTCCAGAGATTTAATATCACTCTCTTAGCAATTACCATACCATACATGATAGTGCTCTGCACAGAGAGACTTTGATTATATAAAGAGGCAGAATACCCAAATAATGCTATCTCAGGGTCCGGTTTGAACACACAGCCATACGCTCCAGATAACCAGTTGAATATCTCACACCAAAAAGGTATACAGCCTTGGACATGTCCAAAAAAGGTGGTCCAGGGAGCCCTCAGCAGACTTACAGCGATCACACAGAGAAGAGATTGTGGGAAAAATCCTATGCAATTTAGATTTAGAATAATGGAGCCGGTGTATTACTTTAAATTGTATTAACTGGTGTCGAGTATTAATGGAACATGATTGGATTCGATATTCAGCATTTTGACGCATATCAACATCGGAATTTATTTTTTAAATACGACGGCCGATAAGAGATCAATTTAAAACTGGGTTATGTTGTCTGATTTCTCCCTGCAGTTTCTCATCACAGGGGACGAGCTGAGCAGCATCCATTGTGGCCCCTGCAACTACTAGTGTTTAAAAACTCATACAACCCCACTCAAAAACACTGAAATAAAAAACCTTTTAACATGTTGCAAATTCTGAATCTGTTTAATAAACATCTGCTTAAAGGCATTTAAACAAAGTGTTGGAGTTTGTTTTATTCAAAATTTTGACGACAATATTTTCCCTTTTACTGCAAATGAATATCCGCTCCAAATATCGGTTATCGGCTTCCTTGATTACTAATAATCGGTATCGGCCCTGAGAAAACCATATCGGTCTATCTCTACTAATTGGCCAATGACACGGGAAAGCTGTGGTCTTGATAGCTCAGGCAGACACCTGTTGAAGAGGCAAGAAGAAAAGAGACGCCATTGTTGTTGTTGTTGAGAAGTTCTCCCTCTTTTTCCCATTGAGTTGAGTTTTGTCGTGTGTTATATGTTATCTTAAAATGAACAGTCATCTGAAGCCCTGAGGGGTAACAAGAATGAAGCAGCGTGAGCTGGTCCTGGAACCGTTCACGGTGGCCTGGAAAGAAGTCGCTACAGGTAAGGTCTGCCTTTTCCCTTTGCCTTCTGTTAGACAGCGACCTGTTTCTTTACTTAATCATGACACGGGCAGGCGATGTTTGGATGCCCTAGACCACGCTTGTGCCAGGGTTGTGTTGCCGTGACACAATCAAATCTAAATTTTAAGACTGCAAAATTAAGATTTCATGCATATTGTAGCTATAGATAATGACATGTGGTATCTTTTTATTTCTCAGTTTGTTTTTGGTTGTATTATTATCATTGTTTATTTTTATTGTTTGTTTTTTTTTACCTTTAAAAGTTTGCACTTTTACATTTTTTTCATTTTTGTATTTAATTTTTATCATTTATTATAATTATAATTGTTTTTTTCCATTCATTCACTTGTTAACATCACTTGCTTTAAATATTTACATTGATCTTCTGTATATAATGTGAAAAAAATTCAAATAAAAAGATTTTTTAAAAAAAGATTTAATGCATGTGATGGAGTTTTTCTTGCACATTATAAAAATGTTCCTGAAATCAGATTAAAAAATGTCACCATATAACCTTTTTTATAGGATCACAAATTCTTGCACCAGCGAATCAAAACCTCCATTAACTCAATCTGAAGTCCTATCACCAAATATCCTCCAATGAACAGCTCCATCCTGCACACATCTACTTCAACCAGCAGGTTTGCATCCTTAAACCCACTGCACGTTCATTCATTAGCCCAATACAAGAGTTTGCAATTGCAAAAATTATCTCATGTAAACAAGCAAATCTTTCTCCCAGCATGTGAACGTTTTACTCATTGGATGGAGTCAGAAGTATAATTGGCATGTTTTCATAACATTTTGATGCAGTCAGATGAAGCTCGAGTCATCAGCTACTCTTGATTTAAACGTTGCTCTAATCCTGAAGTGAAACATCAAATACTTGATGATTTTCAGGGATGATAAGATGCAAACAGGTATTGTGAAACTGGGAGTTTTAATCATTTGAATTATTTGATATTCGCTGATTTATTGCACTTCATGTATTTTCGCAATATTTAAGAAAGTAAAACCAAATCACATTTTTCCTCATCATGCAGGCCGGAGATCTATTGGGCTAATCACCTCATCTACTGAAACAAACATAAAAAAAATCAATGGGCTGGTTAAATAGATGATTTAACTCACAGCATAGAGACTGTTCTTATCACACAGCTTCATTCTATTGATGATGAGAAACCTGTGATCATGTCTGTAGAGTAATCCCTCCACGTGTGACAGCTTCCACACAGTCTGTCTCAGTCAGTCCTTAAAGGGTTAAACATATTCAATATATTTCATGGAGTTTATATCATTTTAAGTACACTTAGTTATTGTTTTTAACATTATCGTCCATCAGTGAAAGTAGCTGGAAAGAAATTAAAGGATCCCAAATGATGACGCTACACTGAGCACACATGTTAGAAATCTGAGAGGGGTGGGACAGTGTTAGCTCATTTATATAACCAGAGGCCCTCAGTCATATACTCACACACACACATATCTCAGCACACACACACACCTCCAGTGCGCACACAGAAAAACAGAAAGCAGGGAAACAGAGATGCAGGTTTGATTAAAGCAGCACATTCCCCTGATTTTTCCCTTCCTGCTGACGCCGGCACCTTTAAATGTTAGCAGGGGTCGTGTTCTGAGCACGCTGCAAATTTCCACCCGCATCCACCTCAACCCTGCACATTCCTGCCCCACCGGCAGGGAGGCCAGGTGTTCGGCACCCAGCACTAACCCCCCGCTGTGAGGATAGGTTAGCTGAATAACAACACGCCTACACGAGGAGGACTGGAGCCACTTTCACACCTGCTTTCTGTCTGAACTCATATCTTTTTATTCAGATTGTAAAAGCTCATTTTCCTCTTTTTTATTCTGGTGAGATTATTTCAATATAATCAGTGAATGCATACAATTCAACACTGAAAATTAACTGCTAGAAATAAAACTACTGAATATATTTTCTGGTTACATTCATTTAGACCTTTAACATTTCTTTGTAAGTACTTTGACTCATTGACTTGATAGAAAGTTTGTTTCCAAGTATCACAACCTTACATTTGCAATGTTTTACCTCTTATTCAGTCAATGCTTCTGTGTGCTACTCTAAACCTTGCTAAGTGCATTCATCACTTTCTCTTCTGATGAAAGATCATCTCTCTAGGTGGTATAAACACTCGAACCACACATTCAACAACTGTAGGAGAGTGTTTCACACTTAAAACAGTCAATAAGTTGATCAGCCTCTATAAACCTGAGTGTAAAAGCTTCATTAGACAAGTACAAGCAAGCTCTGGCATAAAACATAATGTATTTACTTCAATGTCTGCGAGGATGTTGAATTTACATGATCAAAGCTTGTAGAAGCTGCACATGTGAGTCTACAGGAACTGTCCCAGTGTTCCCCACACATAGACGATACCGGGGGGGGGGGGACTTTTTTAAACAGTAGTTGTGTTATTTGGTTGATTTTTTAAAATACACTGCTGATGACGAGCGGAGGAGCAGGCAATACAAGCAGACAGAAAAAGCAAGAGGTGATGATGTCAGCAAAGTCTGCACCTCTGTTGAGATTTAAAAAATCTGCATTGTTTAACAGATTCATCAGGACTGTGCAAACTACTCAAATACCTCCCTTTGACCAACGTGAACCGGGTTGTATTTCTGGGCTGGTGCTCGCGCTGGATTGGAGCTGGTGGAAGTCGCGAATCAACACGGCACCTGTTTGTTTTTCCACCCACTCGAGCCCGTGGAAGAGGCACGTCATGACGTCAGATTTACGTGACCGCTTTTCCAAGCAGCGCTAGTCCGAACTTTCCCTTACAACAACAACGATGGTGGACAACAGCAGCTAGTCTCCTCGGCCGACCACTGCTTTGCCTTGGAATCCATTAGTCTCTTTTAATTCTTCGCTGCAGGACAATGGAGGAAACACGTTTGGTTTGTGTTTTTGATCACAGCAACCCGCCCCTCACCCCTGATGTAAGCAGTTCGCGGTTCTAGACCAGCAAAGAGTTGGAGCTGCTCTGGAACCAGGAGCCAGTTCACTCCAATCGAAGCACAAAAAAAACAGCTCTCAATTGAGGGCCGGCTCCAAACCGGCCCTGAAACTGCCTCGGCTGAAAAGAGGTAAAAGTGATCCCAGGGAGTAACAATAGATTCGTGAACACTATGTCTCTCATCAAACTTTTACCCACCCATATAAAAACAAGTTTAGCTATATTTTGGGGGCTTTTACAACTTTATTGATAGAGGAGAGGACAGTGGTCAGTGTAGGAAACTGGGAGCCAGAATGACACGCGGGAAAGACGCAACAGGCTGGATTCAAACCCGGGCCGCCCACCACATGGGCGTGCAACTTCACCATTAGGCTAAGTCTGCACCCATCCCGCCCATAGACTGCATAAATAATGGACGTAGTATCAGTGACGTCACCCATCTGTTCCCGAGTGCTGTTTAGAAGCCAATCGCTGGCAGGAGCCATATTGGTAACGGTGAACTCAACCAGACATAGTGTGACATAAAGAGGCAGAGTTTGAGCCTCCTAGCCAACAGCTGTGTTCCTGCCTGTCAGTCAAGTCAAGGTGTCCTTATTTGGGCAAAAACTTGTAATCTTAATATCTTCTGAGCCGTTGCGTTAGAAAAAAATTAACCCCCCGGGTAAAGTGTGTGTCTCGATGAATTGCAGTTTATAACACTTCCATAAGGGCTTCATATTTTGAGACCAGAGGTTGCCGCTTAATCCCTCCCCTATATTAACTAAAGTCCAGATCCCAACAATCGTCACTTCTTCCCTGCATTACCATGTGTCAAAGACATCCATCATATTCGGCATGACATTTTCATTGTTTGCCATTTTAACAAGTGCGTAACAGAACCTACGTAAATCCAGTGCTGTCAACATGCATGCCCAGCCCTACTATGCACTGTGCTTGTTGCTGGAGGATGTTGTGTGGGATGTAAATATCAGACATGGTGACATTTGAGGAGTTTACTATGATGCTAATTCTGAATTCAGGGCACCATCTGCACTGCTGCAACCACACATCATTCAGACGTGGGTTGTCACGAACTGTGGACTGGTCTATCAGCTTGTCCTCTCAACTTTCTGCATTTGTTGACTCTAACATCCCCTCTCAGCCTCTACACTGCCCTTACATCCATTCTGCATCTTGCCACTGCAGCCAACGCTTCATAATGCAGGGAACACCCATCCAGGACAATGCAGCTTAGATCACTTCCATGCTGATCATGTAAACAACTACAGAGCTCTACTGTCTAAATGCAAGAATGTCACACCAACAGGTCTTACATTGCAGGTTTGGAGTAGTGCTGCACAATTGATCTAAAATTCATCATCATCGCGATATCAACATGCGTGATATACATATTGCAAAAGACTGCTTGAACAACGATCAATTGCATGACAATGTATTTGGCCAATCAGATGGAGCCCTACTGCCCAATATGCCCGCCCCCTACGCCCACGATGATAAATGATCGCCATGACCATATTTTCATGACGAAAACGAGAGTATGACGAGCTAAAGTGCATCACTGATAATAAAAACTCTGACCAATTAGTGGTGCAACGGATCATCGTTGATCCGTGATCCGTACGGATGCCTCTCCACGGTTCGGCATGGACGTGGTCCGCGGATCGGTTGATGAAAAAAGTTGCGCGTGTTCACGTGATGACCGCATGTTCAATCCACACTCACTCGTCAAGCACAGCTGTTGTCATGGCAAGTGAAGGAGCAGAGGGACTTGAAAACCCTCCTGCAACTTTTAAGTCACATGTATGGGAGCATTTTGGTTTCCCTGTGAAATACAGTGAATGCTGATTGAGCCACGTTATGAAATTCCGTCGCACACCCACTAGACCAGAGGCCGTCAATACGCGTCCCGCGGACCGCATCCGGCCGCCTGTTCATGGCCCCCGAACTGTTATTCCTTCACTCTGTGTTCTGGTCGTGTTTACCGGGACTTGTCTCCATGTCAACGATACGCAGACAGGCTGTTACTGGGTCACTTAGAGTTCACTGCTGCAAGTGAAATTTTTTACTTTCACTTTCATTTATGGAGCGGTTTGCATATTGGCACTTTGCCAGCTGTAGGACCCTAGAATGCACGAAAACGGTGTGTTCAGTTTGCATCTCAAAGAAGAGTGGACGGTGAAAATCAGCAAATGAAAGAAGAATGGAGTGAAACTTTTGAAGTTCCTCTGGTCCTTCACTTGTCATGACATGAAATGCAGTGAATGAGCCAGGACTGGGCCCACAGTAAATTTTGAGTTGATGGTTGTTTTTATTTAATGGGCAAAAGCTTAAAAGTGTTTTACAAAATAAATGGAGGACAAAGTTATATTTGTCTTTTTATTTTTTTATTTTTTTTTGCTGATCCGAAAAATGATCCGATCCATGACTCAAAACCGTGATCCGATCCGAACCGTGAGTTTTTTGATCCGTTACACCCCTATGACCAATGTATGTTTAGTTTTTGTTGACAAGACGAAAACTTTAGTGGAGGACCGTTGGACATTCAGAATTCATATTTTCCCCCGCTGTGCGTCTGATCTTTAGAAATAAAAGCAATGCATACTTAAGTATTTGTTCATTTATCGCAAGCCATATCGTCATCGCAATATTCAACAACGTTATCGCATATCGCATGATTTCCTAATATCGTTCAGCCCTAGTTTGCAGTGCATTCTGGGATGATGTTACAGATTTTGCGGGTTAAGACACAAATGCTCAGTGTATTGCCGGAAAGCCAAATAAGAGCTGTTATGATGACGGACAGGAAAATGGTTTAGGACCAGCTTAGTATAAAATACTTTTATTAAAGCATGAGTGCTGCAATCTGTGAGTCTCTGAGAGAGAGAGAGAGAGAGAGAGAGAGAGAGAGAGAGAGAGAGTTTGGCCTGTGACATAGTCATGATGACTGCATGATTTACTTAATCTTCTGTACCCTCTGGATGACCCTCTATTCCTATTCTTGGAAGCTTTGGCTGTTCAGGCTATGACACTCAAACACTAAACCAATCACAACTCATCTCATCAAATTTCAACCCATTTGTTGTATTACCTTTTTCACCTCAAATTACTCACGCTCCTCTTTCTAAGTAGCCTTTTGCATTCCATTCCCGCTCTCTGCTGACAAACAGATTTAGAACGAGGTTGACTTTTAAAACGAGAGAAAAACAGCTGGTGATGGGGAAAAAAAGGAGTACTTGGAAAAGGCTTTTATCATCAGTGTAATCTTTGAGCTGCAATACAACAGTCATTTTCCTGGAATACCTGCACCTCTTAGGAGGTTAGAATAAAACATGTCTGTTTTATTATAGCTCTGTGTCTCCTTAAGGTCACTTGTTAAGCTGCTGAAGAAGAGAGTCGGCTTTAAAGGCTTATTTCACTTATTTTCATTTTAAAAATGTTTTCTTGTGGTCTCAACGAGACACCTCAACAAGGGGGAAGATAAATACAGCACTTCCATTCCCTACCTGGAAACATCTGGAGGTGTCCTACCTTGTAAAACCAAGTGCTGTGGGTCATGGCATTGCAACATTTACTCACACTAAGTGAGTATGGTCCTGAGTGAAAGTTGAAGAAACCAGACCGTTTGTTAGTTTGTATCTGGATTTAGTTTTCGGGATTTGAGCCTCCTCACCAAGTGTTCCCGCCTGTCAATCAAGTCAGCTGTGCCTCTCATAATGGAAAACTCAGAATTTTAATATCTTTGAAATTGCCGCTTTATGAAAAAATTCAACACCTGTACAGTGTGTGCCGATCAAGAAATGAACTATCCAGACTACACTTGTCTTTTGTACCAGGCTGTAAACGTGTTTATCTCTGCTGTAAAGATCGGCTTCTTTGAATTGGTGTGTATGTGGTTTCCGGTACTTCCGCAGCCAGCCTCAAGTGGACACTCTGAGAACTGCAGTTATTAACACTTGCGAATTGACTTCAATTCTGGCGGATGGAGGTTGCCGCTTGGTGTGCACACACAATGGATGTACCATAGTGTGCTATTTTTGCTGGTCACAAACATCATTCAATTAAACTTTTGCACGTGACTTGTGCTTTACTTTTTTCTGTGCTAAAGGCTAAGTAACTACCAATGTCAAAAAGAAGGTTGGCTGCTGCTGAAAAAAGGCTGATACAGCAATTAGTCACTTCTGCATGTCCTGAGGTGTGAAAGCAGTGTGCTAAAGGCTAAGTTTTTAAAGGTAACATATCACGCTTTTTTCATCAATATATATTGGTCTAAGAGGTCCCCAAAACATGTCTTTAAAGTTTATGCTCAAAAAAACACTTTGAAATCAGATTTTGGCATGCCTGAAGAACCCTCTTCTTCAGTCCTCCTCAGAACACTCTGTTTTCTCTCTGACCACGCCCCCTCAGGAAGTGGATGTGCCTCGGCTCTCCAGCACGTTGATCTAATGTTTACATGTTGGCTGAATATACACGGCTGCTCACAGACCCGCGTTACTTCAACCCTCTGAATCTGATCCAGAATCTGATCCTGACGGAGAGGCGCCTGTAGCAGGACCTTTCTGAAGGATTGGTCACAGATTTAGTGTTTCTTGTTGTTTTATTTATCAGTATGTCGACGTGTGTCTTGGTACACAGCTACGAACATGTAGCTATGTGGCTATGCTAACTAGTGCTAGCACTTATCCATGATAAATAAAAATCATCCACTAGATCTTCAAATCTGCAGACGTGGGGAGTAAAACTGACCTCTACAGAAAGGCAGCAGGACCTTTTCTGAAGGATTGGTCACAGATTCGGTGTTTCTTGTTGTTTTATTTGTCAGTATGTAGACGTGTGTCTTGGTACACAGCTACAGCTATGACATGTAGCTATGTAGCTATGCTAACTAGCGCTAGCACTTATCCATGATACATAAAAATCATCCACTAGATCTTTAAATCTGCAGACGTGGGGAGTAAAACCGACCTTTGTGTTTATTAAGACAGCCTAGAACTAGCATGCCTCCCTCCTAAGCTCCTTGTTAGCACACATGTGTGCAGGTAATGAAAAACGGGGGAGGGATTCAGTATTATTTTATACAGTCTATGGGCTGAACAAGCTCCGAGCTCTGACTCTGTGACAGACCGGATATTGTTGTTACGTCACAAAAACACGGAAGTCTGAAACGGCTCGTTTCACACACATTTACAGAAAGGTGGAGAAATCAGAACAGGGGCAGAATGGATTTTTTTCATTCTCGGGGGGTTTGTAGACATGCCAGGGACACATATTTCAGGTAGAGAACCATTAAAAAGTCCATTTTGCATGATATGTCACCTTTAAGTCAAAGTTGCAACAAATGGTTGACTCCATGGAATGTCTTTTAGTTCATTGTTTGTTCACAGAGATAAAATGTATTTGGTGTACAATGAACAAAGAATGCGGCAAATCCACAAACTTCTTATCACTCAGGTGGATCAGGTTAGCTTGTGTGAATAAAATACAGCTTGATGAACAAGACGCATTGGAGAAAGAGAGGTGTGAGGAGATGTCTCGCTGTAATGGTTGTATGAAGAGGTGAAGATGAAGAGATGGAGCTGGGTGGAACACATTGTGGTTGGTAAACACGGCCAAAACAGGAAAGCGTGGGCCAACCCGACAATCACCTCAGAGCCTGTAAAACGTTTCTACGCTGTCGAAAAGAAGGTTAGCTGCTGCTGAAAAAAGGCTGATACAGCAATTAGTCACTTTTGCATGTCCTGAGGTGTGAAAGCAGAACTTTGCTTTCTTTTTCTTTAATGCCCGATTGAACTTCTTTCAAGGACACAGTGCGCTTTGATAAGAAACACCAAAAGGCAGGCTTATGTGCAAAATCAAACACATAATAAAATCTCCCATCACTGGTGAAGTTTGATTTCTGATTTCATCACTCGATCTCACTCTGATACGGCACTGACAAAAAAAGCATTCGTTGTAATATCAATAACTGAAATAAAGCCTCGAGTGTCTAAATTAGTCAGTATGTCAGTATTATGCAGAGAGCATATTTAACAACACATTTCCCCACCTCCAATATGTATGCTTGTGTCATTGAGGAACATTTTAAGACCACTTCAAAACAGTAGCCAATGCTAGCATGCATATTAATAATGGATGCCACTTGCTAGGGATAAATAAGAACTTCTTCCAGGTGATTTGTTGTGGTAACAATCAAAAACGATGTGGTTCTACCCGAGTTTAGGTGTCAGACTTAGACAAATGTCAGCATTTTCACACGGGGTTAGAGGCAGCGTCTGAAATAAACACCCACCGAGCGCCATACGCAGGCAGATTTCCCGTCTGGCCAAAATATCTCAGAGGGCTTCGCGCCACATGGCCGCAAATCTTTGTACCAAAATAGTCCTTTAATTACATTTTTTAAAACAGATGAGCTTTAGCAGCATTTTTGAAGGAGCTACTTCTTTGTCCTGCTCCTCTGCTGTTTGAATGCTGAGCTACATGGGCATAGGGTTGAAAAGGGGTTGAACATTTCTGGTAAATTTTCAGAGAATTTTTGGCAATATTCCTAATTGGAAACTTTCCATGGTAATTATTGGAATTTATGGGTATTAACTGTGAATTAAGGGTAATTTAACGGAAAGGTGTCATAGCCAAGTATAAACATTTATTTTGTTATAAGCAGACATCCATCCAAAATAATAGAATTAAAACAGATTTATTTGTTAGTAGAACTTTATCAAGTGTTAAATATTTTATTGAGCAATCAATTCTTCATTGAAGAACAAAAACATGAATGTTGAGTTAAATATTACTCATCCCCCCGACCTGACCCATTCAAAAATTAACAAAAATGCAATCCTAACAAAGTCCCATTCAAAATGTTAAATGAAAAGAGCCGCTCTCCCTCCAACAAAGTCCCATTCAACATGCAAATCAAAAAGCATCTTCCCTCAAGCTTCTCAAGCCTAGCCTCTGCAGGATTCTAGAAATCATGTGTGCATGTGATGGAGGAATGCACAGTGTATGTAGGGGGCGTGGTCTCAATAGCCCTGCAGTAAGCAGTGTGCTATGTGCATGTGATTGAGGAATAGCATAGATATTCAACTGTACTTGCCTGACATCTGGTTGTTTTAGTCAGGATTATGCTAAAATTTATTTTCCCCAAGTATATTTAAGTTCCCTATTAAGAGCCAACCTTCAGTTTAGTAAATTCCAGTTAATTCCCTTGGAAAGTTTCCAACTTTGAAAATTCCAGGAATTTTGCAACCCCACATGGACGTTCTTGTATATGCATGTACAGGAACGCCTGGCACCACGTGGCACTGCTTACTGTAACAGTGGCTGCCCTGGTGCAATAGTTTCATTCAGGATCAAGACTTCATGAGTCATGTTCAGGCTTCCAATGATTGATGAGTGATCAAAACAGTCATTTGGCTTCACTTTTTACTCTGCTCATGTCATAATATCAATGAAACGCACCGTAACACAAAAACCCAACTTATTATTTTGGCAGATAAAAATAACACTTGGCCTGTTTATGTTTTCATCTACATGCCAGGTCAGAGGTATACAGCAGTTCAAAATTAACACTCATTCAGGGCGTTGCTCAGTGGTGAAAGCTCACTCCATACAAGGAGTCCTCAATGCAGCAGCTACTGGTTCCACTCTAACCTGGCCTCAGCCCCTTGCTTCACGTCATCCCCCACTCTATTCTCCCTACATTTCCTGTCTCTACATATTTGGTCAAAGAAAATATCCCCAAAAATAACTTTTAAAAAATGTAATGGGTTTATATTATTGGTACTACTATACGCTGATGATCACGTGCAAGGGTCAGATTGGTATCCAAGCTGTCTTTAACCCATTTCCCAAACAAATGACAGCTGTTGTGTTGCTACAAAACAATAGCAATACTACAAAGTAGCTTCCCGAACTAGTATTCCAACCTGCCTGGGCCCTGCATCTCCTGTTGGTTTACCATGAAAATTCTGAATGAATAGTGAAAGTGCCGGTTGGCCTAGTGGTTTAAACATGCACCCCATGTACTGAGGATGCCGCACTTGTTGCAGCGATTGCTAGCTCGACTCCCAGCCACAACCATTTGCTGCATGTCATCCCCCACTCTCTCCTCTGATTTTCGAATATTCGTTCACTTATTAAAAATCAAAGAGTTACTTTGAATATTTTCTCATTTTAAAAGTACAGTTTTTCATCGTTTTTACCGGTGCCTGGTTGTAATACGGTATTCCCGCCAGACGGTGGCTACAGAGCGTCTTAAAGCTGTTTGCTAACCGCATTAAGTAACAGAAGAAGAAGAATGCTAACTGTATTAAATAGCAAAAGAAGAAGTAGACATTAGTGACAGTCGCAGCATTTTTCGTAGCATGGCTGTAAAATGTAAACACACACGCCACTCTGCGTCACTGAAACCCCGACATAAAGATCCAGACAGACGCGGTCATTGCCCGCTACTAGCAGCACCCCGTCCTGCTGCCGGTTAACTTGACTGTAACACAAACAGGCTGTTAATGGGACAGGTGTGTGTCAGATGCCAATGATAATCAAAGAGTGTTTATGCTTGAAATGCCCATCCCTACTCTCTTCTCCCCCCATTTCCTGTCTCTCTTTAACTGTCCTATCCAATAATGGCAAAAATGACCCTCCAAAAAATCTTCAAAAATGAAATGGTGAACAACATTTTCAAAAGATGATATGTTAGTACATGATCAACTTAAGTAAGTACAAGGTACAGTATATTAACAGTTTAGTGTATATGTGGAAAAACATTAGCAGCCATGGAACAAGTGATGGACTTTGAAATCTGAGTCATCCCTATTGAGTTGCTTTATTCTGTAGCATTCAGTATGCTTACTGTAAAATCAGAGTGATTATGATTATGAGCTCCATACATAAGCTCCTCATAGTTTTATAAGGCTGCATATGTAGGCCAGTCGCTGCAGTTTGTGTATTTGTGGTAGCGTTACTAAGCAGCAGATGGGATTTCTCTGGAGCACTGTCCTGATATACAATAACCTCCAATCAGGCTTCATAATAGTTTAAACAGTGCTTCATTTAGGATGTTTAGCATAAATGGGATTTTAAAAAGGAAGATTAGTGCAACCCCTGACCTACATAAAGCTTAAATGGACTCCACTTCATAGTGAGACTGTTATATAGTGGTGTGTCACATATACGGGGCTTATAGGGTAGAAATGGACTAGGGCATGTAGAGCAACCAAGCAAGAGAAAGACACAGAAATGCAAACTGACTCTGCATGGTCGCATTTCATTTCTCAATGTTTGGCTGTAGATTAAAGTTGACTGTACATTTGTGCCTTACAGCCCCTGTAGCTTTGTTCTGATCGCTATGAAGTGTTTAAACTTTAAGACGGATATGGTTTCACAACGCCAGAAGTTTTTAAGACTTGATTATCAGGATGTCTGGCCATCAGTATACCAGTTTGGGCACTAACCTTCTGATGTTAGGGTTGAATATGTTCCTGATAATTCATCAACTCTTCTTCAAATCCATATATTATAGGGCTCTATGATTTCTGCATTCACAGAATTGCAGACGGAATTGGCCAATAAAAACAGAATCTACTGTTAAACGCAGAATATCCAAGCGGCAAACTCTGGTCTCAAACGATGAAGCTAATGGGGAAGTGCTATAAACTGCAATACATCGAAAATCCGCTTGAGGCTGGCTGCAGAAACACCGGAAACCACATTGACATGAATGGGAAAAAGACGATCTTTGCAGCATTAATAAACATGTTTACAGCCTGGTTCAAAAAACGGCTTGGCCCTACAAAGCTAATCTCTCTAATGGCACACACTGTACGGGGGGGGGGAATTTTTTTCAACATGATTGTTCAGACGATATTAAGATTACGAGTTTTGCCCAAATAAGGACATGACTGACGTGACTCCCGGTCGGGAACACATAGCTGTTGGCTAGGAGGCTCACACTACGTCACACTCTGCCTGGTTGAGTTCCGCATTTCCAATATGGCTGCCGCCATCGATTGGCTTCAAAACAGCTCTCAGGAACAGATGGGTGACGTCACGGATACTACGTCCATATTTTATACAGTCTATGGGAATATCGCGGAATTGACAATGTGACTGAAATGCAGTCATCATGAGGAGAAGGAACGTTTGTCTGTGGAAATGTTTTTTTCCAGGGACTGCTCATTCGTGGCCCCACCCGTGCATCTCCCAAGCGGCAACCTGCGGTCTCAAAATATGAAGCCCATGCGGAAGTGTTAAAAACTGCAATACATCAGGAATCCACTTGAGGCTGGCTGCAGAAACACCAGAAACCACATACACACCCATTCAAAGAAGACGATCTTTACAGCAGAAATAAACATGTTTACAGCCTGGTTAAAAAAACAGCTTGGCTCTACGTAGCTAATCTCTCTAATGGCACACACTGTACAGGGGGTGAATTTTCTTCTAATGCGACGGTTCAGAAGATATTAAGATTAAGAGTTTTTGCCCATATAAGGACATGACTGACTTGACTCCCGGTTGGGAACACTAGGAGGCTTAAACCCCGCCTCTTTACGTCACACTTCGCCTGGTTGAGTTCAGCATTTCCAATATGGCTGCCGCCGTCGATTGGCTTCAAAAGCGCTCAGGAACAGATGGGTGACGTCACTGATACTATGTCCATATTTTATACAGTCTATGGCATCTCCTCACAAACACTCACCCACCTTTGTGATTTATTTTTCAAACAAACAAACAACTGAAATGGACTTGTGTTTACATTCAGTTATTTCTTTACTTGAAACCATGTCAAATTATCAGCACTTGTACACTGTACTTATAGCACTTATTGGTACATTGTTATGTTACAACATTATGTTTTGACTTGAAATACTGGGCAAAGTTGTGCAATGATGTGTTGCATCAATAAATTTAAGGATTGGGGCGCTGGTGGCCTAGCGGTCTAAGCGCCCCACGTACAGAGGGTACAGTCCTCGTCGCAGGGGTCGCCGGCTCGATTCCCGGCTGGTCGACCATTTCCCGCATGTCTTCCCCCACTCTCTACTCCCCACGTTTCCTGTCTCTCTTCAGCTGTCCTATAAAATAAAGGCAAAAAGGCCAAAAATATAACTTAAAAAAAATAATAATAATTTAAGGATTTTTGCATTTCATTAACGGACGTTTTATTCACTGACACAAAAAGCACACTCTATATAGTGGTAAAATAAGTGTAAAGGTAAAAAAAAACAGAATTCTAAAAAAATGTGAATTAGGGCCCTAAATAGGGCCCGAATATTATAGTTGTACCGAAACCCGAACCCCCATACCAAGACATCTAACACCTCAATAAGAGCCAGGCCTCATCTGTAGCATCTAAAATTGTCCTGAGGAACAAGTATTGCGAACTAAAAGTCAAATTATCACAGCTGCTCAGAATGTTAGCTTAGCTTAATCTGTTGCTAGGTTAATGCTTGAGCAAGAGGTGCTTAAACATGCACAGATGAATAGCCCTGTAATACTGCGTCTTAGATCAAAGTGTCCGAGAAATGTCATGTATTGTCCTGTTGCTAGCAGCTTCCATGCTGGCAGGGAGCAGCCGTGAGTCAGCCTGAGCTAGCCCCCTGCCTCACGCTGAAATCAGAGAAACCACAAGAATGTAACAGCTTCTGTTATTATCCCTCCCTGCTGCCTCTCTGCCTGATGCCCCAGAAAACAGGAACGAGGCTGCCTCTCTCTCTCTCTCTCCTCTCTCTCTCTCTCTCTCTCTCCTCTCTCTCTCTCTCTCTCTCTCTCTCTCTCTCTCTCTCTCTCTCTCTCTCTCTCTCTCTCTCTCTCTCTCTCTCTCTCTCTCTCTCTCTCTCTCTCTCTCTCCCTCTCTCCCTCTCTCCCTCACACACACACAGTCCTGTTCTCATATTCTTTCTGTCCTCTCATTCTCATCTCTCTCACACACACACACACACACTCTCACATATATACCATTTCTCCCGGGGTACGGTTGTCCATTTTGCTCAGCTTACTTTCTGCACACGTAGATATAATATAAGAGCTGGTACAAAGATCCTGACAGTGCAGAAATCACATACACTGTTATTGTTTTTCCTGTAGAGAATTGCTGCAAACCCAGCAGCAGCAGACACGTAAAAACATCTAGAAACATCTAGAAAAAAAAAGACCCACAGAGAGATGAAGCTGACAGTACATACCAACTAGCAGACAAACAGTTAGATAAACAGATTGAAGCACAAGCTATTTGTCTTGTGAGTCAAAGTCAGTCAACAGATGCTTCAGAATTAAAATTAAATTCCAAGCCAATAAGAAAATGTGATAAAAACACACCAAAATATTGAGCTTACGGTATATATACTTGTTCCAACATCCATCGCATTACGTCCACATGTCAGATTCTTACGTACAGCTTACAAGACGTGCATTCAAACAGGAGTTTTTGGCATCAGAGTCCAGCTCGTGAAATCTCCCCGTGTTACGTTCACTTCTGTACACTTCAGACATTTATGTGCTAAAAGAAAAAGGGCTGAGTCAGCGGCTCCTCTAAAAACTTCCTGGTGATACCTGTCCTCAGGACCTAAGTTGTGCCTTTCCTGAGTCATTTTCTGTGAGACATCTGCTGGTTTCATTCTCACACCAAGGAGAGAGAGACCGAGGCTGTTGTAGAAAAAGCTTTCACACATACATTATAAAACATTTTGTTGGCACACTGAGAGTAGGGCTGGGCAATAATTCAATACGGATAATTATCATGATAGAATTTTTCTCAATATGAATATGACAAATGTTCATTAAAAATTTGATATATTGGGGCACTGGTGGCCTAGTGGTCTAAGCGTCCCACGTATAGAGGCTATAGTCCTCGTCGCAGAGGTCGCTGGTCAACTCCAGGCCGGTCGACCATTTCCTGCATGTCTTCACCCACTCTCTACTCCCCACATTTCCTGTCTCTCTTCAGCTGTCCTATATAATAAAAGCAAAAAAGCCCAAAAATATAACTTAAAATTTTTATTTTTTATATACATTCAAACCTGTAATTAACGCTAGTTGCCACCCAATATTAGCCAGAAGAAGACGACATTGAACAGCCAATCATGTCGCAGGGTGAGAGGTAGGCGGGGCTTAAAGACGTTTGGAGCTGAATGTAAACACAGCTGAGACGAGGGACAGTGACACTGAAGAAAACTCAAAACTTACCAGCTCAAAGCAGAGTGGTTAGTCTGACACTGACTCGACTCAGCGTTAACTATTAACTTCATACACTTCATTAAATATACTTTCAGGATGTGGGTAAATAAATCTGATTATGCAAATAACCTCAACCTGAGAAAAATAAGAATCTACAAACTAAAACTTCACAAAAATCTCATCTTACATTAAAGACCTGCTTCCTGTTAGCACCGTCCAAAAATAGGGATTCAAGAAGTTCATCAGAAAACTAAATCCAGATACAAACTAACAAACTGTCTTCAACTTTCACTCAGGAGCAAAAATCTGTATTTAAATTTAAATGAAATAATGATTGGAAAAAAAATATTGTGATAACATCTTTTACAATATCGCCCAGCTCTAATTGAGAGAGTATTCCACTTGTTAAACATGAAGTAAATGTAGGGGCCTACAGAAGCACTTCACCTTTAACTCATACCAAGATAACACATACTTAGATAACGTATGTTTACTCTGCTTCACAAACCAGCTACAGTCCTGTTTAAAATCTATTCCTCTGTGTGGGACAGCTACCTTTGGCTTAATAGGGTTATCTGACTTCTTATGCAGTGCAAGTTGTAACACTGCCTTGCTGCAGTGTTAATGCTTGTTGTTGCATTGTCTCTAAATCTTGTTGCAAAACCCATCTCCAGGGGCTGAGAATGAGGCCCCGAGGAGAGGGGGAGCTGGGAAACAACGGGCCTCTGGTTTTCTGCATCGCAAACTAAATGCAAGCTTTTCCAAATAAAAAAAAAAACGAGAGCGATCATTCGTGAACAGTGGTGGGGCAAAACATCAATACGGCTATATACTGTCATCATGGGACACAATTATCCTAACCCTCATACCAAATATCAAACTCATACATCAAAAATAAAACAGCGTTCAGAGCAGATTTCCAATATGACTCACTGGGTCACCAGTTCATGACTCCTTGAAGTGCTGCTAACAACATGAATCCTTCTCTTTGCCCTTTAGAGGCTTGTTCTTGTCTTCAATCAATCAGACATAGTGATGTGTCATTGCATAATTGTCTTGCAATTTATCAATTATTGCAAAATCGCTGTACTGTGATGTCATCACTGTGGACCACGTATTCACCTTATCTTCGGCGGTTTAACAGACGCAGACAGTTAACTGTTATTTTGTGAAGCACCTCCTGTTCCTTACTTCCAGTCAATGATAAATGCCAGTATCTTGACTAATTCAAAGCTGACAGAATCAACAACTCTGGAAAGTGATGTCTTGGAGGAAAACGGGAATTATGTGTGCCGTCAGAGGACGTTACGACAGCTGGAATAAACGGAAAAGGCCAAGCCACACAACAATGTATATTTTAAAACGGATGTCCGGCACAAAACTCTAACTGAAGTATGTCATAGCTTTACCTCCGCATTCAACAATAAGGTGAATAGCAGGGGGGGTCGTGAGATGTCTTCAAGAATTTTTCTTTTTCAGGTTATCTAAAATTAGTACATTTCACTCCTGATAGTAAAAAATATTGACAATATATATTTTTTTTTTCATCCAAAAAAAAAACTTGAAATAAAACCTTGAAAATAGAAAATTTATGAGTTTGAGTTTTCTGCCTTCCGTTTGCCAGATGACTCTTAAATTCAGTGTTAGAAAACAGATATTTTCAAAAGCATCAGTAGCAGTAGGTTACATCATACTGGCACAGGAAACACAATCATATGCTACGGAAGAGGATTAGGGCCACTGAAGAAAAAAAAATGAAGGTCCAATATATATTTTTTATTATTATTGTTTTGATAAGTCAGAATTCTGAGATTAAGGTCAGAATTCTGAGACTTAATTCAGAATTCTGAGAAAGAGGTCAGAATTCTTAGATTAAAGTCAGAATTCTGAGATTAAAGTCAGAAGTCTGAGAGAGAAGTCAGAATTCTTAGATTAAAGTCAGAATTCTTAGATTAAAGTCAGAATTGTTAGATTAAAGTCAGAAGTCTGAGAGAGAAGTCAGAATTCTTAGATTAAAGTCAGAATTCTTAGATTAAAGTCAGAATTCTTAGATTAAAGTCAGAATTCTTAGATTGAAGTCAGAATCTGAGAGAGAAGTCAGAATTGTTAGATCAAAGTCAGAATTGTTAGATTAAAGTCAGAATTCTTAGATTAAAGTCAGAATTCTTAGATTAAAGTCAGAATTCTTAGATTAAAGTCAGAAGTCTGAGAGAGAAGTCAGAATTCTTAGATTGAAGTCAGAATCTGAGAGAGAAGTCAGAATTGTTAGATCAAAGTCAGAATTGTTAGATTAAAGTCAGAATTCTTAGATTAAAGTCAGAATTCTTAGATTAAAGTCAGAATTCTTAGATCAAAGTGAGAATTGTTAGATTAAAGTCAGTATTCTTAGATCAAAGTCAGAATTGATAGATTAAAGTCAGAATTCTTAGATTAAAGTCAGAATTGTTAGATTAAAGTCAGAAGTCTGAGAGAGAAGTCAGAATTCTTAGATTAAAGTCCGAAGTCTGAGAGAGAAGTCAGAATTCTTAGATTAAAGTCAGAAGTCTGAGAGAGAAGTCAGAATTCTTAGATTAAAGTCAGAAGCCTGAGAAAAATTCTGACTTTTTCAGAATTCTGACTTTCTTCTCAGATAATAATAAAAAATGTATTTTTGACCTTATTTTTTATTGTTATTTTTCAGTGGTCCTAATCCTCTTCAGTACCATGCTCATATAAGTAGGCACATGAAGCCACATTAAATCACTTTGAGGGACAGTGGGGGTCACAAGTCTTTGGCACCTGTATTTTGAAAATCTGACACATAGGGTAGTTGGTATCAAAAGTTGCCCTTCCACTCCCAGCCCCATCTGTAACTGCACAGCTCCATTCTGTGGTAGCCATAGCATGCACTTCAACTGGCTTGCACATAAATATTCCCTTTTACTCACACAGAATATCCCTAAGAAAACCAAATGTAAATGGGTGATTCTTTTAGAATTATCATAATGAAAAGCTCTGAAAACAACTCTTTAGAGCAGAGAGTGTGCCGTCAAAGTGGTGATAATCTACCCTGGTTAAAAGAGAGCTACCTGTGTGACATTTAAAACCCTGGCTTGAGGCACAACATACCTCCATAACCCTTTAATCTAGCTTTAAAGCACACCCCTCTGATTTATTGTGAAAAAGTTGGCTGGAGGAAAGGATCACCCCTATCATCAGGGTGTGACTCTGCGAGCGCTGATGTCAACAAAAGAGCGTCGAGAGGCGCACATAAATGTTTGTGTGTTGATATGTGGCTGGGAACACCCTCCAAAAAAAGCACGCCCATCAGTTTTGTAACCAGATATCTTCACATATGCTGTTGATGCTTTGCCTCTTGGTTTCGTCACATGCACAGTAACAATATTTAACACCCCCCATCCACATTTATGCTCTAACATTACACCTCTGTTGACTAAACAGAGACAAAGCACCTTATTCCTAGACACACTGGTCACTTGGAGAGGAAGGAAAGTCAGAGGTTGTTGGTAGAAAACATTGGTAGTTCTTGTTTGAGTTGGATGTGGAGTCTCTGTGCGCTTCCTCCACAGATCTCCAAGCAAAACAAGCAGCGGATAAAACAAGGTTTCGCCATATAAACTGTTGATGTTCCAGAAATAACCCTGTCAAGTGTCACACAGAATCACATTACTTGTCTCCAAAAGAGAGCAGGAAACTACAGGTTTACCAACTTAATGTCTCTAGTGCTCCATTAAATCAAGGAACCAGAATGTAAGCCAGTGACTGTCTCTAATTCTGCTCATTGGAATAGGCATGACCTATTTCTGACTGGGAGACATGAATTATTTGAGGTTGGAAACTTGAGGCTCTGTAACCTCTAATGTCACCATGTTTTAGCTACACTTTTGCAATTCCATCTCGTTAATCTCTGGAAAAACATTCGCAAAGCAGCGTTTTTCTTCAACCTCAGCTGGTCACATTTCACCTCAACCTGGGATCAACACAATTATCATGAGGGGAACGCGGCAGGCTATCCATTTTTGGCTCTGACCCACTCTTCTTAAGCAACTGCGTCCTCTGACCTCCCGAGGTATTCAAGTCTCTTTAAGCAGCTGTTTCAAAGGCAGACCTGAGGATCTGAAGCTGACACACACACACACACACAGAAACGCACACCCATATTAAGCTCAGGTTGCACAAGCAGCAGGTTATAATGTGCACCTGGCAATACGTCTACAACTCTTTGCTGAGCAAGTCGTAATGCATGAAATAGTGTGTGGGTTTGTGTGCTGAGATGTGGAGGTGTTGCTCTGTGTGGATTCAGTTTGGTTTAGATACAAGGGAAGGATGACAGTGAAGGGAAGGACAAGCCGAAGCACGCACTGGAGCATAACTCTTGAGTAAAGAGTAAGAAGCCAGCTGTACCTGCATACCTGAGGAGGGTAATGGTGGGGGTGGGGCAGAACCAGAGAGAGAGAGAGAGAGGACTGCTCTTTTTGAAAACATGTAGGTAGAATCACATGAACTTCATGTAATCTAGAATAGTTCAATAACATGGAGTACTCATGAAGCAGGAATGAGCTCATCAGCTAACCATTCCTTTTGACTTCAGCAAAAATGCAGTATGTATCTGAAAGACCAGCTTCATCCACTGAATCCAAACATTAATGCATTTAGTCTCATCGTCATCACAGTCAGTTCTAACTACATTGTTTGCATCTGTGAAGACTTTACATATTCCTGCAATAGTGTTTCTCAAATTGGGTCACCAGTATGCCGTTGGCAATATTGGACAACTGGAGGAGGTACTTGATTTTTTTTTTTAAAGTTATTCTAAGATCCATACTATGACTATATACTAGGGATGCACTGAAAATTCAGCTGAAACAGAATGTTGTCATGACGCAAGCAAACACCGCGGCCAGTACGCGCTTGTCTGGATAAGGGCCAACATGTCTGAGTCCGTTCTTCCTTTAACTGCAGCACTAAAGCGTCTTCTAAGCAACGAGGTTGAGACGGACCACGGAGTGTTTTTTCCCTTAGCATACTGTTGCTTGCTTGTGTTGTCTATTCGTTGTGCTCATCTGTCGCTCAGTCTATATGTTGCCTCATTTGATCTGCATGCAGCTAGTTTAATGATTGGTAGTCACTGCCAGATGCAAATATGTACTGCACTGTTAAATGTTGTCCTGTTGTGTCTGCATGTGTCTTCTTTAACATTTCCTCATTGCTGCTTCCTGATTGTCTTGCTCCATGTATTTTATGTCCATGGACACTTTCTCCAAAACTGTCATATCATGTCCTTATGTTGCTTTTAGTCATTTTTAATCGTATGGTGCTATTTGTACTTTTCTTTTCTTCTCTTGTTTGTTTGTTTGTTTGTTTGTTTGTGTTTTGGTTTCTCCTCTACCTTCTTACTTTGATTTTATTTTACTCAATTTTATCTTTGTTTAATCATGATCTTTTTAGGGAGCCTTTTTAACATCTGGCAAGGGACTACGGATGTAAACTAGCCTTTTGGCTAACTGGCATATTTACAGAAATGTTAATTAATATGCATGGTCCTTTTAAATAATAAATAAATAAATAAATGAAAAGTACACTCTGAGAGTCTATCAGTACATGTTTTACTGAGATCTATTCAGATCCTCTGCACTTCATCACGACTGTACTTGATCCACATTATAAAGATCATTACTTGGATGTGGGAATAAAGCAGCGCACATGAGAAATGATCCAGGCCGCGATGGATGCAGAGAACCCGCTTGGAGACAGAGAAGCGCACAGCGCAGGAGAAGGAGAACAGAGCGCAGAAAAAAGGACTGGTCTCTCTGAACCAGATGAGGGGCATGCACCCTTGTTGTCTGATATGTTCAATGAGATCCTTGATGTTAGTGAGGTTAGAACACAGTCAGAGCCAGAAATGCAATGGTACTAATAATTGGCATAATAATTTAGTTTGGTGTTTTGGTTTTCAGCCTTGGTTTCCTCATTTTCGGTTTTCAGTTTCGGCCAAGAATTTTCATTTCAGTGCATCCCTACTAAACAATAATAATAATAATAACTTGTAATTTTGGAAGATATTAATCTTACAAGTTTGGCGTAATTAAGGCCACAGCTGACATGACTGACAGGCGGGAACATTGTAGCTGTTAGCTAGGAGGCTAAAGGCCCGCCTCTTTGCCTCATGTTAGGTCGATCGAAGTTAGGTTGAGTCGACACTTCCAATATGGCGACCACCAACGATAGGCTTCAAAACAGAACTGAGTTGCTTCAGAAACAAATTGGTGATGTCACGGACTACATCCATTATTATTTTCAGATTGTATTAGACAGTCTATGGTGTGCACCAACAGTTGGTTAACAGAACTGAATGTAGAAAGGTGAGCAAAGCAGAGCAGTTTGTTGAAGAAAAAAGCTTAATTGAGATCTGAAGTATCCTAATATTAATACACACGATAACCATAGACTGTATAAATAATGGATGTAGTATCTGTGACGTCACCCATCTGTTTCTGAAGCGCTGTGTTTAAGCCAATCGTCGGCTGGAGCCATGTTGAAAATGCTGAACTCAACTTAACTGCTGTCGAGCTAGTGTGAGGTAAAGAGGCGGGGTTTGAGCCTCCTAGCCAAAAGCTACAGTGTTCCCGCCTGTCAGTCATGTCCTTATTTAGGGAAAACTCGTACTTTTAATGTCTTTTGAACTGTTGCGTTATGAAAAAATTAACCTCCTGTACAGTGTGTGCAAATAGAGAAATGAGCTATCCAGACCCAAGCCATTTTTTAGAACCAGGCTGTAAACATGTTTATTTCTGCTGTAAAGATCGTCTTCTTTGAATTGGTGTGTATGTGGTTTCCTGTGTTTCTGCAGCCAGCCTCAAGCGAACACTCAATGAACTGCAGTTTATAACCCTTCCGCATGGGCTTCATATTTTGAGAGCGTAGGTTGTCGCTTGACTATATATAATCACTGAACTGTCACAGGTTATGTTAAAGTTGGTGGATTAAAATGTTGATAATATTTCCAAACCCAGTAACACATGGAAATCAATCAAATTCACTTGAGGCTGAAATGTAGTGGCGATACAACAGGAAATGTAAAAAAGAAAAGGGGAAAAACCAAGCATTCAAAACCCCATCAGTATCAGGACGGAGATGTTTCATTGCCAGTTTAAACCCTCTTCAGGCTTTTGCTACTGTTGGAGGACAGAAACAAGACAAAAGATGATAGCCAGCTGATAGCTAAAATCTTCTTCAGTTGCAAGATATTTGTTTGGTAAATTAGTGTCTAATAGTGCAAGGCTGTATTCAAAAAGTGTTTGCACTTTTCTTTGGGTTCTTGGTGGTAAAGCATATCTCTGACATAAAACAGCTGGAGCATCCTTGTTTCAGAACAAACAAGCCTAACCATCTCTGTCTCCCATTCATCCATCTATACAACTGTCCATCTCATACCCAGTGATCATCAGTGATCGTGTAAATCCTCTAATGTCTTTATGTTGTGCTGTCTTAATCCCACCTCTGCAAGGCAAGCTAAGTCCATCTCACGGCCCTCAAACTATAATCTAGCCAGCTTTATTTCCTGCCTCTGTAGGAATAATCTAGCCCTGCATTTTTCAGAAACTAGGTTAGAACACACAAGTGACTCATAATAGGGCATGAACCAATGATGAATTACAGCAGATATGTAAAGCCTCTATTTATGTTGCCATGGCCTACAGGCTAGTGGGCTACTGGAGCAAAGAGTCAATCTCTACCAATAAATCTCAGCTCTTAGAGTTCTTTGAAGACCACGGTATCCTCTCTTCTTTCAGATCTTCATCCAAATAACAGACAATGATTCTGCACACTGAGGTATGAATGACTTCAAATCTAGAGAGATATCAAGAGACCATGTGAAGTCACAATTCTCTCCAGTGTTAATCAATCCTATGTACATGAATGTAACTTGTAGTTCAGTTTATTTAGCATGTTTCTATGTATGAGTGAAGGAGTAAGTGAATGAGGGTCAAAGTAAGGAGGGGAGGGCTGATAGCTCCTTTCTCTATCTGGGTAACATTCTGTTTTGACTAATCAAACCATTATAACTGATTGCTAACAGAGAACACCATTAGCATAATATGCAGGTTCATTGGATTGGGTTGTTCCAGGAAAACAGGGCAAAAAAAGACAGAAGGGAAAGAAAGAGTAAGAGGGGAGGAGAAGTGACCCTGATTTGACATTAATACCTCGAAATAAAAATGTGGTAAAGACTCACCTGCTAAACTTGTTTTCATAGAAAGGCATTACTGCTAGATTAAATCATTTTTCACACAAATTGTGCACAATCAAGACCAGGGGGCAGAATTAGGTTTTTTTTTGTCCACCTACCTCATGGCTAGTCAATGTTGAATTTTTACGTGTATGCATGTGTGTGCATATGTGTGTTTATGTGTATATATGTATTTCTATTTATTGTATTACTTATCTTCGTTTATTTTGTTATTTAAAATCATTTCTCAACTAACATTTTCTTCACGTGGTTTCTATTAATTTATTTGTCTGTTTTTTATTTTTCATATTATCAATTTTATTTTATTTCATTTCACATGTCTGAGCCCCTGTTTGATTGTATTTGTTTTGTCTTGTTACATTACAAAAGTTACAAATAAAATACTAAAAAAAAAAAAAAAATGTTGAATTTTTACCAGCCAAGCAATCGATGAACAATGAGTATTTGCTGGTCTCTGGAGAGAATCTACCAGCAATCTGCATCATTTAGCAGCATTTTAGTGCTAATTGTATGCACCCTGTTTGAGCTTCCTGAGTGTTTTCTGACATCATGTGAAATCTGAGACTTTTGTCAATGGATGAGTCTGCTCTTCTCTTACCTGACTGGCGTGGTCTGGGACTACAATCAAAAACATTGCGGTTGCATCCATGTGATATTTACATGATGTATTACCAATCAGAATTCACTCGTCCCTATCAATATGCCGCAACTTGCTTGTCTAGATCTGTCCAGGCACCTTCGTCCTGGCACTCTGTCGCTGTGGTGTCTTGCACAGAATAAACACAGCTGTGTTTGGGGCTCGGAGACAATTTTGGCTGAAGAGTTGTGCCATGTCCGCCCCAGCAACAGACCACTAACTAGCTGCCTTTCTGGAGCTATCTGGCTTGATATTTATGTGAATGGATGGCTGTTTGGCTGGTTCAGTGAGGGGCTGCCAGTCAGACAGACTGAAAGAAGCGTCGCTCAGGACAATGATGGTGTTCTGAGAGTGCTGCTAGCATGTGCCATGTGGGGCATAATTGTTCTACTGCCAGCCTGTGCCAGATCAGGCAAATTTGTAAATACACAGCGACCGCCTTCCATCCCATTTCAGAAGGAATCATTGGCAGTGATTTCCCTTCGTGTAATTACTGATTCAACATGTTCAACACTGAAGGACAAAGCTGGCAAAAATCACCAATAACTTGGCAACAGTTTGGTGAGTGTGTAGCTGCTGGTAACTGAAATGTCTGAACTCTGTCTGACACCGACTCTGCTTACTGCGCTTCCCAACTGCAAATAGGACTGTAAGCTTTCCAAAGGGTTATAATAGAAAGGGCAGGCAGCTGGTCCTCTTGGTCAAACATGAACAGGCAGCCCTTTGACAAGGCTGTCACTGACAGTCAGCATGGGTCACAGGGAGCCTGGTCACACTTAAACAAAGAGGAATCTAATGAGGGGTCTTATAGGTAAGTACTCGGGATGTAAGGATACACTCAACCCACGATTCGATTTGAATCCCGATTTTTGGTTCCCGATACGATTTTCAAGAAAACTGGATTGAACTCAAAATATAAATAACTATTATTTTATTTCAATTCTCAGATATGGACAGTTGTAATAATTATTTGTTCTCTTATATTTCTTTGTAAACAAAGTCATCCTTTGTCATTTTGAAGGTGTGTTGGAACTCAAATAAAACCACTGCACACTTTTTTTCTGCACCTTGCAAAAAAACTAAAATGACCGTACAAAAATACCTTGTTGGAAAATTTCAGAACAATTATAGAGAAATGGAAAGTGAACAATTCCCAAATGAAAGTATTAAATATTAAAACAAATAAGGTCAATCTCTTTAATTTAGGGATGTAAATTTCAAGTATTTTCTGTGATCGATCTTTGGAAATGTTAACGATCAATTATTGTTTAATCATTAAAAAACATGAATGTTTTCCATGTCAACAATAATGACAAATGTGTTTTTTTTCCCTGAATCAAATGTTCCTTCCTGACACAGTGTATATTACTGACAGTATTAAACAGCTATGGATCATATTGAGGTGTTCAAAATGTTAACATGCTGAATATCAACGTGAGGAGCAGGCTTATAAATAATCTCTGTGGACGCATGGTCATAGAGTGAAGACTCAGACTAACATGTGGATTTATGTCTGCAACAGGACAACTGAACAGAATCAGATTTTGGACTCAGTGTCCAGTTTTCTCGTTCTTATTGAGAAAAATAAACATTTAAACATGGTCAGGTGTCAGCCGTGTGCGCAACCAGGTCAGAATCAGTCCGGCAGTGGAGAAAAAAAGCGCTCGTGGAGACCTGTCACTCAGCTGCAGCCCCCAGCTGAGCGTCTCCGCTGTGAGCAACACCTTCAGTCAGCTGATTCTGAAATATGCTTTAAACTTAAAACACCTCCACTCAGTGAGTGACGAGAGAGCAGCGTAAGAGACTTAATGATGTTGCACAAGTGGAGTATAATGCAGATAGTGCCTTCTACCGTTTAAATATAATATCCAGATACAAATTTTGTTGAATCGATTTTAATCCACCCTTATTTGTATCTATTTTTTACCATCTTGCAATATATCCTTACATCCCTGGTAAGTACCACTCAATTTCAAGCTGAATTTATATAACTGAGTTATTAATTTATGTATGTGTGAAAAAAATGTGTTAGCACTACTTTAACAGAGACACAAACTACAGTGACAGAAGTGTAAGCTAACCAACACAAACCGTTTTTGTCATAGCTCCTGGCAATGGATCCAAGTATGATACGCAAATGCTAGCCTCTTTGAAGCCTGATAATGTATCTTGCCTGCAGCACCCAGCCAGCAGTCTTCTCACCAGCACCGTCAGTTAACACCAATACTAGGCTGTCAGCACTGTTAGCACCATGCTGAGTGGCAGGGTGTGCCTTTACTGACATTGAGACTAACCAGACATAAGGTGTCAGGCAGAGATATGGAGGAAAAAGGAAGAGTAGAAAATGTAAAGTAAAGAAGAGAAGCAGGTGAACCAGATATGAAGACATGGAATAATGGCTGAGGATGTGGAAAGATGAAATGAGCCTGATATATTTATAAGACTAAATGGAAAACATGGTATTTAGCTTCTTCAGAGAAACATGGACTTCTTGCATTACACAGAGAACTTGAAGTGTATAAAGTTGTACACCTTGTGTGCTCCTATTCCCTCCCACAGTGTATACACATTTCAAGCCCTGGGAGAACAATGGCTGACCTTTGACTTCTTTGCTATGTGGGCTGGTTTATGATGTTTACCCAGGAAGCTGTCGTCTTTATTCATCTTCTCTGCAGGCACCAGCAAAACCCTACAGACATCTCTAAAAAGAGTATGGGGAGTAAAGCAGTAGACAAGAACAAAGATGCCTTGTTTTTTGCTGCACCTCTTGTCTAACTACATCGAGCACTAATAATACTCTCAGCTATCAACCAAAAGGACTGGAGATGTGGAGCTACCAGTAAAAGAGAATTATTCATCACTGGAGCTTCTTATGTTCCATTCAAAGGAATAGAAAAAGATCCAGTGATGCAGAAGTTTCCAAACTCCCTCCGTTGTTCACAGCTACTTTTTCTACTGTTGTTTTCAAAAAACATTTTGTATAGCAAGTCAGAGCGTGCTTTTTCTGTGCATTTAAGAAGCTCTGCCCTCTGCTTCAGATCAACATGTGAGAGAGGCCTGTATGTCTGTGTGAGTCCTTTCCCTACAGGGTCCATGTGTCAGTGTGGGGAGGCAGGGACATTCAGTGGAAGGCACACTTTGGTAGTTGATGGATATTACCAGATTGTTAAAGACAAGAACAAGAACAGCATTTTACAGCACAGAGAGGGGTCATCATCATTAAGGGCTGCTTCAAAAACACAAGAAAACAACAACAGCGTGATGCGTTCACAGTAAGAATTTCAAATGTTGTATTCTGAAGACACTCCATGATGACCAAATAAAAAAAATGACCTTTATGCATCACAAATCATCTACCGTGGTCCAAAAGGTTGTGGTTCTAATAATCATGGGATTATTTCCCTCTTCTGTAGATTTCTGGCGACTACACCATCATTACATTTGTTCCAAAGCAGCATATACTGAGCCTGAAAGCCATGATTATTTAAACAGAATTTGGGTCGGGGCTCAATTGGCCTAGCGGTCTAACCATGCACCCCATATACAGAGCTGAAAGTCCTCGATGCAGCGGTCGCAGGTTCGACTCCAGGCCTCGCCCATTCCTGCATGTCTTCCCCCACTCTCCACTCTCCACTCCCCATGTTTCCTGTCCCTCTCTAGCTAAGGGCAAAAATGTCCAAAAACATTTAAAGTTATTGGGACTCAATAATCATTATTGTGATATCCTTTTAAATGATCGATCTTCAATACAAACCGTTGCAGAACTATTCAACAGAGTGATTGGTATTAAGTGTGAGACATGCCCCAAAAATGTCTGAAGGAGGCCCCGAAGACCCCCTATTATTACTTGTGCCTTACTGTGTCTAAATGAACCCCACTGTGAAATAGTCCAACTCTGTAACATCTGG
Source organism: Notolabrus celidotus (assembly GCF_009762535.1). Classification (NCBI taxonomy): domain Eukaryota; kingdom Metazoa; phylum Chordata; class Actinopteri; order Labriformes; family Labridae; genus Notolabrus; species Notolabrus celidotus. The sequence goes on along the minus strand of NC_048281.1, from coordinate 3,936,600 downwards.
GCTATCTATAGTCATCTTGGCCCTCAATAGTCTTTTCCCAGCCGTCTCTTATTATGACTGGTGCAGACCAGAGGCCTAATTCTCCATTGCAATGTTAAACATTTGGATGTGTTACAGCTATATGTTTGTTCTGTCTGCCCTCCCACTGCCACCTTTCTCCCTGCAGGTGACTCTTACACAGGACTTCCCGCGAAAACATTGGATTCTCCTCCTCCTCTCCTCATCCATGTTGTCTTTCTGGTCCTCTGAAAACCTCTGACCTGTTGACTCCAGGCCTGGCTCTGCTCATCATGACGGTTTGTTGTTGTAGTTAAGTAAAAAACGATCTGGTGATAACACAGAGTGTTTTGTTCTGAAAATTAACCGGATGTTTTCATTTTGTTTTGGTAACTGACTTCCTGTCCCGCTCCATCTGCTCTGTTGAGATTGATGCATCATGCTCCGGTATCCGGCAGATATAGAAGTCTTGCGTCTCTGATCCGTTGCGTTCCGACCTGCCGGATCAGAGACGCAGCCGGAACACAACGGAGCAGATCCAGTGGAAGTTAACACATTGAATAGAATAGAAACCTATCAGATCTGGTGCCGTGACGGATCGGAGACGGACTGGACATGGATCTGGTGGAATTTGGCCGTTAATTAAGGCAACAAGGTTCCCCTGGCCGTGGACCTTTCCTAAGGGAGCTGTATTTTGGAGTTGGGGACTGCTGCTCTGCTGCCTCTCCTTTGGGGGCTTTCTTGTGCTTTTGTTGTGTTTAGTTCATTCAGACTTTAGTTGTTGAATTGTTTCATCCTTTTTGTCATTTTGTATTGAATCCCATTTGTTACATTTTAAGGTGTTCTTGTGAGTTTTTATGGGTCCTGTGTAGGATTGTCATTAGCCCCACAGGGCCGCCTTAGGGTGGGGCGTAACTGATAGCAAACTCCCTACAATATGGGCCTGCACCTGGACCCCCATAGCTGGCTACTTTTCTCCCACTCCATGGGAAGCCTTGGTGATGATACAAAATAAACTTGCTTGCCAAACTCTCGATGTAACCTTATTTCTGTTCTTGGTTTCAAGCTCCAGGCGATGTTGCCCAACAGTTTCTCCAAATGTTGTGGATGTGTTACCGGCCTGCAGGCTATGCCTCCAGACTAAAAATAATTTAAAGTGAAAACAACTGGCACACTGGTTGTTAGCCAGCAAAATAAGACTCTGAGTTTGAATCACAATTTGCAGCCAAATGATATCCAGTGAATTCACACTGCATTGAGATCTGATCTTCCTCCCTGCCCCCCTTGGGTCCCTGTGCCCTCTTCCATCAGGTGCAGCTCAAGCCTCTTGTCCATGCCACACCTGTGCCCCTTGTCTCCTTCTCTCACTTCTTCACCTCACTTTTGCCTTTTCTATCTTCCCTATCTCTCTCTGTCTGTCTCACACACACTTCTGCTGTGCTCCAGTGGGATGGCAGGTTCAGGTGTGCTGCCCAAGTAAACCAAGGACAATGCCACAGGCAATTTAATCTTCACCAGCTGAGTCCAGCCACTCTTACAGCTCAGGACTTTCTTTAGGTTTGGGTAGAACATGCAGACATATTATCAAGAGCAGAACATTGTTGGTTCACCATTCATGATTTTTAAATCTGCACTGAAATCATTTTGGTGAGGCAGAGGACAGAGAAAACCATGAAAACAAATATGTCTCTGCTCTGTTTAGTGATGTTTATGTGTCAACAACACCACAGCTGCAGCGCAGATCTTATGTTATGTTTGAATTATTTATGTACTATTTTATGAGACCTGGATGCCTGGCTCTTTTATCCTTCTCCAGCTGAACCCAAAATCTACTGATGCAAAATAATCCAACCCACTACAACTTCCACATATAATATAATATTAGACAGCCTCGGATGCTGCCCCAAATAAAAATGTGCAACACGGCAGGCCTAATTCCAAAGATAAGTAGTTCAGCTCCAGCAACCATCGGCCTTTGACAGGGATTTCCAAACATATTCAGGTCAAGTCCCATAACCAACACTAGGTCAATCATATCAGTTATCGTACCCCATCTGTTTAGTTTGTTAATATGGAGATGTTATATGAAGATGCTGTGAAGAAACTATAGCCAAACAGTAGGGGTGTAACAATTCATCTACTACATCGGTGTATCCATTTATATTCCTATGATCCGACTACATTGATCTGTGCTCGGCAGGTTGGCCTTCCAGACGACATATATGGATCTAACATCATTTTAAAAAGGTAATAAATCGATTGTATCCATACTAGGAAATAACACATTGGATTTAAGCACGGCAGACTTTATATGGATGTGGTTTTTTTTATCTTTTAATGATAAAGACGTTAAACGTTACTCAATTCAGGCTGCCTGTCTGTGATGTCATCGCCACGCGCCAGCAGACAACAAAACATAGCATGGCGGATGGCAGAGGAGAAGCTGGCGAGCGAGAAATGATCAAGCCACCATTGCGGTCCAGTGTGTCCAAACACTTTGGCTTTTGCAAAGACGGAGATGTTCTAAATAAGTCGCTCGCTGTTTGTAGGATATGTAAAGGTCAATTAAAGTTACCACGGCAACACCACAAATCCATCCAACCACCTACTAAGGCACCATGGGATTTCACACAACGCCGACCGTCCAGGCACCTCTTGCAGCGTTCATCAAGGTAACATCAGCCCTGCAGAAGCCTCAGGCCTCTCCAGCATGTTTAGTCAGAGACTAGGACAGAACTCGGCTCGGGTTACAATTGCCAAGTTCATCTTGCATTTGCCAATTTGCCATTAATTGTTGTTTACTTGTTTGTTAATATCCATAATGAATGTATACCTGATTCCTTTACAAGAAACAACATGAGTCTAGGACTGTCCAGTATCAAGGGATTTATTTCACAGTCACACTGGTTGAATTTTTTGTCTAAAAAGTTACTGAATCGATTTCAAGTCACTGAATCGTTGCGGATCGCATCGTTCTAAATGAACCAATATCATCCTTTAATCGTATCGGCAACCACGAATCGAATGGTTGTTAAAAAGAATCATTACACCCCTACCAAACAGTCACCTCAACAATTTGAAATAGTTACAAGAGCAGCTGTTATTCATAATATATCATGTGAGTTCACAGCCAGAGGCTTCTGCTGCACATTTCACAGATACCTTGTGTTGCAGGCTTGGAAAACTTAACCCTGCCTCTGGATTTCATTCACAAGTCCTCCCTTTGCAGAAACCTCTTGAGATCTGTGCATCTCCAATTCATGATTCTAAAGCCATGTTTGCAGTTCAGATAAAGAAAAGGACAAGGAAGAGGCATGGGTGGAGGGATGGAGGGATGGATGGATGGATAGAGGCGAGACAAACAGGACAGAGCAGGGTCCATATGATCCCAGCAGCGGCAGCAGACTGACGAGCAGCAGGCAGCGGAGGAACCGACTGCGACCCAAAAGATGTGGCACGGATGGTGGAGGATTACGTCATCGAGAGAAAGGAGGACGCCTCATCCCAGCGAACCATCACATCCATTACTTAACACCACACAGTTAACAGCTTTTTAAGGAGACGTGGGAACCGATTCGAACATCTACTTTACACAACATTGACGTTTATTGCTACATGCAGGGTCGCAGTCAGCAGCTTATCCATTCAGGCCCTTTGGTGTGACATATCTAGAATGTGCAGCGTGCATTACAGCTGGTTCTCCACCAATCACTTAGCAATGAATGACAAAAAAATCCCATCAATTAAACATAAAGGATGTGCATTGGCTTTATCGATATACCTCTTATTCTACATGGAAAAAGACGCACAATCGCTGTGCCATGAAACGCCACCCTGCCCTCAACAAACACACAAACACTAAAGTAATTATAAATGACTTAATAGTCACCTTTTAATGTCTTTAAACGTCATTTCTAAAGCCACATCCATAACATGAGTGACGCCGCACTGCTGGTCCCATTGAACGCCAGCTGGACTGTGTCATTAAAGGGCTTACTGCTCACTGTATAAAGAGACAAGTTGTTATTATCCTGTTTATCTGCAGTATTAAAATGTATACATGATTTGTTATCTCTTCAATGAGCCTTCAGATGATGCGCACAGTGGATTACCTCCCTGCGTAAAGTCAGCCAAGATATTGAATGGGATGAGGAGCAGCTAGCTAGCTAACAAGCAAGCTACACAACCAACAGCCTCTGATATCATGAATTAATGTGACTTTAAGGCTTCTTGTTTCTTTTCTCAGGGTTAAATCAGAGGAGATGTAAGTGTACGAGTACAGCAGGCCCTTTGGAGAAGCGTTATCTCCATGTAATTCCGCCACATTCGCCTTTTCTGCTGTGCGGGTAGCAACTTGGATAAAGTGACAGCGCTGCGCTAAGCTAGCTAGTGTCAGCTGTAAACCTGGTGGCCTGTGAGTCTCTCTTACCGTCATAAACTGCTCCAGGGGCGTCCAGGTTTTAAGGAATATATGTTTTTGCTGTAAGAGGAAATGGGTTTGTGTGGGGGCGATAAAGCCCGAACATCCAAGCTCAGTTCACCCACTGCCGATGAAACCCGAGCATCATCATTATCACCGTCTTCATCAGAACTCGGAGTCCGCCGCTGCCTCACACACATCCATCCAGCAGAGCGGGGCCTCCTCCGGGCTCGACCATGCAACTGGCTCGGCGACGACGGATAATCCACAAGACGGGAGCCCCCGCAGTAAGCATTGGCTAGACACGGTGAGTAGCAGTCATTTCAGGTCGAGAGAAGGAAAAAACAGAGTCCTGCGCTGCTTCAAAACAGAGAGAACGTGACCAGGAAGAGGTTCAAAGTAGAAATGTGTGGGTATTTAATCACAGAAAAGGCAAATGTTGCGTTTCTGACTGTCCCAACATGAGCCTGTCCGTTGTAGTCAGGTCCCTGGTCTCTCTGCAGCTGCTCTGACTGTCTCTGCCTGCAGCACAGCAGCGAGCAGCACGGCGACGTCATGGCGCACACCGAGCGCACAGGGGCGGGGCCATGGAGAGAGGCGCGCACTTTGTTTGGATGTTCCTGGATGATACAAGAGCTCCGTAACACCATGTATTTTAACGCCCAAATGCATTTTGACCCTTTCATACAAACCATTTCGATCGCTTTATATTTGCCATAATTAAATGCAGCTTACAAAGCATGTTCGCCATATGAAGGGGCGTCGTAGTGGGGGGAAAGTGGGACTGACTACCAAGGGCAGGGGCGTCAAACTCATTTCAGTTCAGGGGCCACATACAGCCCAAGTGGGCCGGACCAGTAAAATCCTAACATAATAACTTATAAATGATGAAAACTCTAAATGTTTCCCTTTGTTTTAGTGCAAAAAAGTACAAGTACATTCTGAAAATGTTCACATTTAATGAACTATCTTTCTACAAAAACAGCCGTTGTATTTTTGCCATGATGAGTCTTATAGTGGGCTGAGTATTTTATTCTTTAAGCCCTGAAACCTGCTGTGAACACACCGAACACACAGGTTACCCATTCACCTGACACACAGTGTGTAATGTTTTCTGCAAAAGAACAGAGCGATTATAATAATGAAGAAGGTAAAGTTTATTATTTTGGATCCCTCAGGTCCAGCAGGAAAAGTTGCTTGCTGGACAGTGTTGTATGTAGGGGTGTAGTGCTAGCATTAGTAGTTGGTGGATCATTTTATAGTGCTCTAAAAAGTCTTCATGAATCTCAACCAGATTGTACAAACAGCAGGTAATCTATTTCCTCACTTTGAGAAAAAAGGTCTCCATCAGCACTATGATTTTATGCAACCCCCACAAATCTGAAATAATAGTTACTTTTGTTGAAAAATTGCAGTTAATGTCTTCTCTGTAATTTTTTTCACTTTACAAAGTGGTTCCGCGGGTCGGATTGGAACCTCTGGCGGGCCGGTTTTGGCCCACGGGCCGCATGTTTGATACCCCTGACCTAGGGCCCAAGTGGATAGGGGGGCCCTTAATGGGCCTGAAATAAAATGTGTTTCCTGCTCCACTTTTCTTTTCTTCTGTTATGACTGCAATAAGATAACTAAAATAGTCTGAATAAATAAAAAAAACATTCAGAATTCCATAGCTCCGTGAGATGTGCGTCTAATGCCTAAAGTGGGGAATTGTCATATTTTCACAGCATCAGGTGTGGCTGAATCTGATTGAAGGTAAAATGTAGGTTTTTAGAGTTTTATTTGACTTCATGAGGTTAGATTATACTAAATAATGCCCTCTTGTTCTTATTCAACAAATCACTTGGCTTCAAATAATCTTCTTTAAAGAGGTGGACAGTCTGAAGGTTAATATTGTGCAGCTACATTTGGAGAAATTGTTAAAAAAATAATATTGATATGTAGCATAGATTTGAGTCAGTTAACCAGGATAGTTTTAAGCATATATTTTTGTTTAATGCAAATAAACCAGTATTATAACAGCAATGGTATATTTTGTAGGGTTGGCTGTGGTGATGGGGCCCACTGAGATATCTTTTCAGGGGGCCCCTGGCCATATGGTAACTGATACTGTATATTAAGAGCTGACAGATGACAGATATTGGCCTGTCTCCTATAATAATGCTTGATCATTGCTGAATATGCATTGCGAACTGAATGTATGTACAAATAATGTTACCCAATAAATGAAATTAGTATATTGTATTGCAGGATACACCATTTATTTAAGAAGGTTGTAAATAATGATGGACATTGCTTTAGAAAGTTGCTAGTGCATATAAATAACATTTGAATAATAGCTACAGAATTAAAGTGTCATATGAAAATTTTATTTCACAATAATAACACCAAATAGACAAATCTTTTAAGAAATTTATATATAAAAGAACCTCAATTGTTAGACAGGGAATTAGCAATGGGAATTTATATAATTGATGTCTGATATAGTTTGATGCACACACACACACATACACACACACACACACACACACACACACACACACACACACACACACACACACACACACACACACACACACTATGCTTGCATACTTGCTAGGATTACATTTCAACTGAAATGTATTGTTAACCTGACTTTCATGCGATAACATTCATGTCCTTGACAGGACTCTGAATTTCAGAATGGATGTAATTTTGTGATTTTGAAAATGAATGTAATTATGAAAATCACTTCTCTGGATCTCTTTCACTTCGAGTCCAAGCTTTGCCCATTCAGACAAAATGAATCCCTGGCCCTGTCATTCATAGATGGTGTCACAGAGAGATAGAAAGTAACACAGTGTGAGAGAGAGGTAATGTGGGCTGTACTGACCTCAAGTGGCTTGGAACAGAAATAGCGTACAATGCAGCGAACAAAGGACCATTGTACAGTATCTCTGTTTGGCATACAATGAAGTACGCAGATGAAGCGGAGTGGTGAGAACAAGACAATAAGCCCAGTGTTGTTGATATGCATATCTTAAACCCCCTTTGTAGTGAGTACATGATGGAGTAGACCTATAAAAACCAGTCAAAGCCTTTTTCCCTCTTCACTATGACTCAGGGACATTCCTAGTCATGGGAGCACTTACCTTTTACTTCAAATGTGCTTTTTATACAGAATGAACTGAAGAGGAGAGGTTGATTCTAGTTCAAATGTAATAAATAGATAAAGAAGGGACAGGGTGCCACGTTCCACAATCTGTTGCAACAGCTAGTGCAATTTCATCCAAGGTAATGATGTTGAAGGGACACTTGCTGTCAAAGAACACAGAGTCCATGCCGTCTGTGTGAATAACTGCCTCTACAGCTCTATCATTTGCATGATTTTATGTCCTGGTTCTATCACATGTGCCCTCTGGCTGTAACTATTTTGACCTATCGGGGAAAAAGAAAGATTTCACTTTGCTGCTACTTCAATAACATGGTGTACCTTCAAACAAAGAGGTGGAAAAAGTGTCATTACATCATCTACGTGTATTTTCAACAAATTACATACCTCTGCTATTACCTCATTTTAGATGGTATAAGATCAAAAGTGTGATTGAAATATATCTGAGTCTGAGTCACTTTTTTTATTTGATACCTGACCTGTCATGTAAAAAGTAAAGCTGCAGCTCATTATTGTGAGCATGATCACTTAGATGTTATAAGGAATTATAGATGGCTGTATGTATAAAAAGCACAGTTCCATGCCAACATACTTGAGCTTGTACGTATGAACAGCACATACAGCTCCAGGGGTTTCAACTGCTAGTCCATATCATAACAGTCTGACATATTGTCCTCCTTTTTCTACCTGCCTCAGGTTCATGAACACGACTCACTAGCACTGAGATCCCATTTCTCTGCAGGCAGTAGACAAAGAAGTATTCATTTGAGTGAGCACTTCAAAACCAAGAGCAAATGCTTGAGTCTGTTTAGATGTTGAAGGAAGGCCATGCTGAATGCCTGCAATAGGAAACCACTTCAGTGTTGGATGGTCGTAAAAATTACTTGTTGAGTTTCTTTTATCATATATCTATAAACTGATTAGCTGATTCAGCTACTTAAAGAAATGACTCACCTTTGAAAAAAAATAAAGATATTAAAAGTTTTCCATCTCTTTGGAAACAATGTACCAGAGCAAGTGTATGTGAATATATATAAATCAAGCAGCAAACTCTGGTCTAAAAATATGAGTCCAATGCAGAAGTCCAAAAAACTGCAGTTCATTGAGGATCCACTGGAAACCACATACACACCCATTCAAAGAAGCCGATCTTTACAGCAGAGATAAACATGTTTACAGCCTGGTTCAAAAGACGAGTGTAGTCTGGATAGATAATTTCTCGATCCACACACACTGTAGGGGAGTGATTTTTTTTCTAATGCGGCAATTTCAGTATATTGAGATTACTAGTCTTCTAATGAGAGGCACAGCTGACTTGATTGACAGGTGGGAACACTAGCTGTTGGCGAGGAGGCTCAAAGCCCGCCTCTTTACGTCACAATCACTCAACAACAGCAATATGGATCCTGCCCCCGACTGGCCTCAAAACAGCTCTTCAGAAATAGATAGGTGACGTCACGGACACTACGTCCATACTTTATTCAGTCTATGATATAAAACAAGCAGAAACTTTGTGAGGAGACATGTTCCTTTAAAGATTTTCAAAGGTCATTTTCTAAAGAACATGCAAAAAATTCCATTCAAAGTTCCATTGTAATGAGGAAGTGACAGAACCATGCACCAAAAATAGTGTCAGAGCATCTCTATTCAGCACATGGGTATCTCCAGTTCCTCTTAAATTAAAGTAAGGCTTTTAAAACTCTACCTTGCGTACATGTGTGTTACTCCTCACTGCAGCAGCTCACTACTCTGCTTCTGTCTGACACTCACTCACTCACTCTCTCATTCAAAATGTTGAGGAATTTTGTCCATTTGTTAGACATGGAATTTTTTATTTATTTAAAGTATTTGACTTATATATCCGTTTATTGAATGTATTAATCTGCGGTTTAGGGTTATATGTGGACAGGGTTGCTGGGTAAAGGCTGATTTTACGATACTCCAGAAAAGTCCAATACAGTCCAATGTTAGCAGGTATGCAGTACATCTATTTGGAGGGGGGGATATGGTAAGCTCAATATTTTGCAATGCTTCTCATCCCCAAAAGGTGTATGATTGTAATATCTTCAGCCATAAAACATCAGAATATGTTGGGCAAAAACTGTTCACTTGTGTCTCTTCAATAACATATTCCATCCCATACAACGAACAGGCTTCAGAAGTTTTTATTTGTACAACAAGTACAGACTTACCCCACTAGACAGTTTCTTTGAAGAATAAATAAAACATTTGAAACCCACCTTTAAAAGACTATGTCCTCATTTGGTTGTGCACTCAATGGTTCAAAAATTACATTTAGCATGGGTGGTATGACAAATTTGATGACAAATATGTTAAAAATGATTTTGTCCAGCTGAAAAGAAAAAGTCAGGCACCCTTCCACTTCATTTAGCATAAAGTAGGATTTGAATAAGGGACTCTGCAGCTTTTAAGGTAAACCAAAGTGAGATCCATCTTTACAACATCTCCTCTCTGATTTCTTCTCAAGCTTTCTCCTCTTTCAGCAGCGTGAGGATCCTGTCCCTCCTGGATGTGTACGGTGTGTGTTTCAGCTGTAGTAGGTTAGCAGGAAACAAGTTTCCACTCGGAGCGTACATATCCTCTCCCTTCTGCCCCATCAGCGAGCGCAGTGTTACGTTTCTGGACAGAATCTTACTGTAAAATTCGACCCCTCCTTTGGCATAATCAGGGGACACTCCCGCTGCATGTCGGTCTGAGCTCAAGTCAACCCACTGCTTCACGGCATCTGAGGTGAGGAGGTAGGACACGGCACCCAGACCCAGGGCCAAAGCGTTCACGGCCCCACGAAGCAGCGGCGGCCCCGTGTGGAGTCCAAACATTTGCTTCAGCACCACACTGTACACCCAAACACCGCTCAGGCAGAAAGGAGCAACAACAGCAGTCAGAACAGGTCCTCCAGACTGCAAGCGGGCCACTTCTCGCGCTATGGCAAACTTCTGCGCATCAAGGGAAAACACTAGCGCCTCCTTCAGAGCTGAGCCAGTATCACTGCTCCAGTCCACTACTTCCCCGTTGATGAAGATGGTGCGGTTGGTGATGCCGCTCGGGTCGTCTGTTGTGCTGTTAAAGTTCGCTGGGATGCCAATTTGGGCGCCTGCAGGGAGCCAAGGGACACCAGCACCGACTGGATGGAACCCAAAGGAGGCGAATGCAGAGATACTCTTAGATGAACTCGATCCATAGTCCTTCATCACCTGCAGATGACAACAATGACATTCAGATATAGTTGAGGTCAAAATGATTAGCCCCTTGTGAAATCAGATAAAACCCTTGATTTCTCCATGAAAATGACCATTAAAAACAAGTGTTTATAGTTTATGTGTTTCCAAAATAACAAAGACAAATGTTCACTATGTTTGACTTGGATATTTTATTGATGCAATGAATTAAAACAAGGAAAGGTAAAAATGGCATGTCCAAAATTATTAGCCCCTGGCCCTAAGTAGTCAATAGTTTACCCTTTCTGCGCCACACCAGAAAACGACCTCTTCAAATAGTTCTTTACAAGGTTGGCACATGTCTCTGGAGGGATTTTGGCCCATTTTTCCAATGCAAATTGTTCCAGCTGGTCCAAAATACATGGTTTCTGAGCATGGACATTCACTTTGAGCACCCGCCACAGATTCTCCACAGGATTTAGATCTGGGCTCTACGGGCCACTCCAGGACCTTGGTTTTGGTGTCCTTTAAGAACTGTTTGACCAATTTTGACGTGAGCTTTGGATCATTGTCTTGCTGGAAGACCCAGCGCCGACCAAAGCCTAGACTAAGAACAGAGTTCTTCACATTATCCCTCAAAATGTCAACATAACTTTCTTTTTTCATGATGCCATGCACCAGAACAAGATCTCCTGTGCCTGAGGCTGCAAAACAGCCCCACAGTAAGATGCTCCCCTCACCATGTTTAATTCTGAGGACCGTGTTCTGAGGGTTGAAGGACTCTCCCTTTCTTGGCCAAACATGAACAACATCCATATGCCCAAAAAGTTCCATCAGACCAAAGGATGGACTTCCAAAACTCATCTTTACCTTTCAAATGTTCTCGGGCAAACCTCAGTCTGGTTCTGATGTGCCGCTCTTTGAGTAAAGGGGTTCTTCTGGGACGATGGTCCTGAAGCCCACTACGATGAAGATCCCTCACAACTGTGCTCCTTCAAACATCAACTCCAATGGAGGTCAGGTCAGCAACAATCACCTTGGAAGATGTCCAGGGCTTCTTGCAGACATCTTCAACTACTTTCCTCTCCAAAGTTCTTGAAATCTTGCATTTTCTACCACGCCCAGGTTTGTTTCTAACAGAGTTTGTCTCCTTGTACTTTGCAATGATGCAACGTACAGCTATTCTAGACACTGTAAAACGCCTGGAAATGACAGTATAGCCTTCCCCCTTATTATGAGCCTCAATTATCTTCTTTCTGAGCTCAAGACTGATTTCCATTGTCTTTGGCATGGTTAGTAAGAGTAGTCTCTCTCAATAACCTCTTCAAGTGCTCTGTTTAGAGTCCATCAAGTAAATCTCAATACTGTTTGAATGCTCAGCTGTTGTTAGGAAGCTTACAGACCTACAGGTGTTGTTAGGAAACAAGCTGACTGCTCAGGTGTGTTTTAAAAGTAAAAATTCACATGGGGGCTAATAATTTTGACCACGCCATTTTTCACCATATTTGATATAAAGTTATCCTAAAAATGTATTTTACATTCCAAAATGTACCAAAGCTACTAAAGAACACTGGTGAACGTTTGCTTATATCAAGTTTTATCAATGATTCAAACATTGGGCAGAATTTAAGGAAAATGTTCCAGAATTCCTGGGAGGCTAATAATTTTGACCTCAAGTGTACATGTCCCTTCTTTACACTGCACATTGTGACACTTTGTGGTGAATGAAATTGAGAATTTGTGAGAGCTATAATTTGATATGTAGATTTATTTGACTCTTCTTTTATAACTTTTGTGAAACACTTGTGCATGTGTTTGTTATCTACTCAAATATAATATTTTAAATGTTGTAATGTCAAATGCTTTCTAAGAGTTTCCTGGCCGATTCATTCCACCCTCTTTTGCACAATCTCAAAGTAATTGTACAATCCACGTTTAGTTTTCAAGGAATTCAATCAAATTTAACAAGGAAGGCACTAACAAAAGCAACACAAATAAGAGAATGCACAGATAAAGCCTTCTGCACATACACACACGCACACACAATACCTGTTGGAAAACATCCTCCAGCTTCTCAGACAGCTCAACTGGCTCTCCTTTGTGCCAGGCCTGATACAGCTTACGATACGATATGTCAGGAAAAACATGGTAGAACATGTTGGCTGCAAAGACCCCGCCACAGCTGGTGATGATCAGCGGAGTCCGGTACTTCCGAAGAAGCACGGAAAACTTAAGGAACTGAGATGCCATGTCACGCTCTTTTGTTTCAGAGTTTCAGTCAGGTTCTGCAGACTTCAGCAAGTGGCATCTGAGAAAGAGGCAGATGATGTTATGTGACAATCACAACAGGTGTTAAAGACCTTCTGTACAGAGAGGGAATTCAAAAAGGGTATGACCTTGTGCTGATTCTTAAGGAGTGGAAGTGATCTTAAACCTGTGCTGAACCTTTTGTTGACCAGTGTAAGTGACGGTCCCTAGCCTAGTCTTGTGCCTATAAGCTCAACAAAGAGGACTTCACCACCAGAAAGGGAGATTGCTGCACAACTAACAAGCATTATTCCATTACTGTGTTCAATAACACAGCTAAAACACAAAGTATAATACAAAAATTTAAAAAATCCTTCTGATATTTATAAAAAAAAAAAAAAAAGTATTAAAGTGTTGCTTAACAATACAAGACGGGTGACAGACATGACAATACCATACACAATATACAAAACAAAGTGAAAGACAACAAGTGAACATTTCAGTGTGTGTGTGTGTGTGTGTGTGTGTGTGTGTGTGTGTGTGTGTGTGTGTGTGTGTGTGTGTGTGTGTGTGTGAGTGTGAGTGTGAGCGTGTGTCTCTTTGTATGTTTGATTGTATCAAATAGGACAGTAGTTTGAGATAAACTGGGTGGGAGATGGTAGTGAAAACAATTCTTGGGGGGGGGCTAAATGATTAGAGATACCAAACATTAAATAATTATAATCATAGATAAATACATAAAAAGAAAGAAAATAGAGGGAAAAAAAGGATTTATGAATCGTACTTCCATTAATAATTATAATAAAAAAATACAACAATCATAAATTTTTTTTTACTACCATCACATACAAATGAAACGAATAATAATAATAATAATAATAATAATAATAATAATAATAATAATAATAATAATATTAATCCAAAATAAAAGAAGGGGGGGAAACTAGTTCAGTAAGAAATGGAGTTGTTATAAATAAAGAGATATAATACTACAACTAATAATAATAATAATGATATTACTAATAATAATATTAGTAATTAGTTCGATTTAATATAAATTAAAAATAAATAAACAAATAAATAAAAATATTATAACTAAATAATAAATCATTATAGTAATGATAATAAAAACGGAAATCATATCAATAGTACTTATCATAATTCTTAGTATCATTTACACCTTAACCATCATCATCTCTGCTTCTTCCTCTCACCCTTCTGATATTTGTACTTTTATTTCCTCATTCAAAGAGTCACTTTGTTAGCAATGATGAAATACTGCTCTCGGATGGAAATGATGTGAAAGGTTCATTTCACTGTCGAACAAACCTCTAATTCTAAACAATTAATGCCCCGAGCACATTGGATAAGCATATCTTCATGTCTCCTAACCCTGCAACTACTGACACATAACTCCTGTTAATGTAAAAGTGACCTTAGCTAGCCGAGCTGATAATAAAATGCGTCTTACAGTGACCGCTTTATCTTAGCGTTACCTCATCATGTGCAAAAACAATACGACATTAGAATAACTCTCTTTATCTTCTTCATATCAAACAAACATACCGGTGTCTTCATACTCACAAGTTGCCCACATCTCTACAAGGACAGTCTGCAGTATGTAACCGTATGTAACAGCTCCTCAGCTGTGAGTGTATCCTGTCCGTAAACAGACTGTGTCGTAAAGCTGGTGCACGACAGTTTTACGACAGTTGTTTTCTAAAGGCGCATAGTCCATCTAATGTAATTTCCTTTAAGTTATGGTCTTGTTTTAGGATTGTAATGTCCTTGCTCCAATATTTAGGTTATATGCCTGATATTTAATTCATGTTTTTTGTTTATTTTATTTATTGTGTTTATCAGATAATTTTATTCAAAAGTTATTAAGGGTATAATCTTTTTTTTGTCTCAAGATTAGTTTTTATTGGCAAAACGTAAACTTAACAATACAGGTCCATTATTTCAAACATCTCTTCATGTTTTAAACATAGTCATATGTATGCATATATATATATATATATATATATATATATATACGCATACAAAAATAAATAAATAAATAAAATAAAATAATAATAATAATATATACAAACATACATACAGAAATTAAAATAATAAATATATATACTGTATATACATACATACATTCATACACGCATACACACATAACAATAAAATGTATATAAAATATAATAATATTAAATAAAATAATTGTGTTGATGTACTTCTAATAAGTAAACAGGTAAATAGTTGAATAAAGCAATGAATATAACAATGATAATTAAATTAAGAGTAATAATATTAATAAAAATAAGAAAATGAGTGTATATTCAAAGTAATGATTAAAGAATCCTGAAAATAAGATATATATATTAATGTCCTTAACACACCTATCTATGCTCTTTTTTTTAATCTGAATTTTATTTATCCTCATCCTAATGTTTGATAAATGTATAATTTATTAATACAGGTTCAATAAAAAAAACTTAAAACAATTTAAAAAATAAAAATAATGTCCTCATCTCTTCAAATAATATCAGAACAAGAATCAGAATCAGAAATACTTTATTTATCCCGGGGGAAATTCAGCCATTACAGTTGCTCCTATTCACAATAAGTAAGAATTTTAAATAATATTAATAGAAGAAATTAATATTCCAAGTAATGTGTTTCTTGGTAATTGTTTTTATCAAATACACTATTTCAATATAATTCAAAATAAAATTTGCCAAAAGATTTGATAATGACCACCTTCAAAGCAGCTATATTCAGGAGGTGCAGGGACTCATTTAAATGTCCAGATGTGATCATCTGAATGCATCAAATTAGAGACAATGAAATGTAATTTTAAATGTGTTGTTATTAGTGATGGACTGTGTTGAGTAGTCTATGTATTGTTTTAAATGCTAGTATGTTTTTTTTTTTGTTTTTTTTCCGTTTGTATTGTACATTTGTTAACATCTTCCTGCCCAGGGACCACAGATGAAAATTAGCTTATAGCTAACTCTGGCTTGACAGTTTTTGTTTTGCATGGCCCCTGTCAAATAAACTAATAAATAAAAATAAATAAATGCTAATTTCTTGAGATAGCTTATGATAAACCTTGTTTATTTAATTGCAAGCTTTGGCTGTTCTGTGTTTCTTGTATCATGTGCAGTCAATATAGAAAGACAGAAAAATGTAGGTTATCTAAGCTATATAATAAGGTTAATACAGAAGAGGATCTGGGCCACTGGAAAAAAAAATGAAGGTAAATTTGTTAAACAAACATTATATTATTATTATTATTGTTCTGAGAAAAAAGTCAGAGTTCTGACTTTTTTCTCAGATTAATAATTAAAAAAATGTTGACCTCATTTATTATTATTTTCTCCAGTGGCCCTGATCATCTTCCATAGGTTAATTATACAAGGTAACTTCATCAATTATGCAAAACTCTAGATATGGGGGCAGTATTGGCAAAACTATTGATAACATGGCGCTTCCATAAAGAAAGGTATGTTAATATATTAGGATATGTTATTCGTACTGCTGGGTCATGGTTGAGTTCTGTGTGCCATGCGTAATAGAGATGGATCTAAAGAACCAACCAATAAACGAAATAAAAGCTCTGTTACTTGTCCTGCTGGAGCGGTCCTGGAACTGTAGTTAACCACTGTGCAGGGGCTCACCATGTACACGATGACAGGGCACAGTCAGGAGGGGATAAGCCTCAGGAGGTGCAAGCCTCAACCCGGGGACTCAAGATCCAGATTCACATTCAAATTTACGCATTAACTCCCGCAGCAATTATCTGCAACGCGGTTTCTCTCTGTGTTGCTGCTATCTTTCCGAAAATATGTCAAACTCGTTTTATGCGCACATGATCATTTCTATTGCACAACGATGAAGTGGGCAGACCTCTTTTCGTCGGCTGTGGCTGCCATGGCGAATCTATGGGAGCCCCATTCATGTTGTCTCTTTCTAGTGAACCTATAGTCACGTGAATTAACTCAATTAGGATGTTGTGAAACTCGAGTGTTCTATCTGAGGGTAAAACAACTCAGAGTATCAGACTCAGAAGTGAAATATTTTTTGGAGCTCATTATTATAAGTCAATTTGAAACAGTTTGAGCTTTTTAACATAACTGACTATTAAGTGTTACGCTGTTCCTGTGGCTGAGATGATGCTGGAGCTGTCCATGGTGCTCCGGTGCATGACTCCTCCTCATTGTCTCACAGTCCCAAAAAGAGGACAGACCTCAGCAACAGGGCTACATTAGAAGGCTGCTTTCTTACAGGCTTGCAGCTGAGTAACCTACATGCTTTGATCTTTGGACGTATCGATGTGCAAACTCCTAAACCAGCCTCTTTAAATCCAGACTGCGTGTG
This sequence comes from Notolabrus celidotus, assembly GCF_009762535.1. Taxonomy (NCBI): domain Eukaryota; kingdom Metazoa; phylum Chordata; class Actinopteri; order Labriformes; family Labridae; genus Notolabrus; species Notolabrus celidotus. Next base: position 3,919,238 of record NC_048281.1, on the reverse strand, counting down.
CGCATTTTCAATTCTCTACACGACCAGAGTCTCTCCTGTGCCATGCTGCTCCTCAGATAGATTCTAGTATATTTCAGTTTTGAGAAATATCTTGCGACAGTTACAGGAAGCATAAGAAACAGTGTAGCCATGGCTACATCAGACACATTGTGAGTGATGCTTCATGAATAGAGTGTATTCGGCAAATCTAGAACTGAGCCATGGCGAACAATAACGCGCTTCTTAGAGAGAGCACGTGTTCTGGGAATTCAAATCACATTCCTGTTGCCATAGAGTCTATCTTAAAATAGAATTAAAGTCATTCACAAACAAAATATACATTTAAACTGACAGACAAGGGTGGGGCCCTCCTGACTGCGGCCCCTTCTCCCTGCCTTGCGTGGGCTGCGGGGGACCCTCATCATACTGGCCCGACTATTTGTAGGCTGTTCAATCAAATATTACGGTAACTTCAGTGAGAACTCTTGGGACGGGACACCCTTCGTTTTAGCCGGCAGGGGGCGCTGGACGTCTTTTGTGCAATTATCATTTGAACAGGAATGAAGTCTACAGTCAGCCTTCAGTCTGTCATCTTTGTTTTCCAATGACTCTCCAGGGCTGTTATCTCCTTAGTCCAAACCAGTTATTTTCCTTTCTAGCCACAACTTTTTCTTCAATGCTTCATCTTTTCTTTCGTTTTCGTTTCATTGTAAAGCTCCCTTTAAATGTTCCTCGTCGTTAATGCAACATGCAGACTGGTGGGAGGGTGTTAACCTGTGTCCCCAGTGTTGAGGAGCCCTGCAGACAACACGAGCGGGTGTCAGATTCAGTAATGAATACACACTTCACAAGTAAAACCACAACCTTCATCTGTTTATTTATTTTTTCTCCCAAAGTTGTGTTGACTGGAGGACTCAATTTGTCTTGAATTAATAATAGTGTCAATTTTTTTCTCTTATTTTTTACTTAAACTCTTTATACCTGAATCCATGTCTTGATTCTGGCAACTTCTAAACTATATTGAAAAAAAAATATTAACAGCTGTATTTTGATCCTTGCTTTGTACAGACCATCTTTGCCTCCCTTATAGGGGAGACCAGGTATGGGGAGCTTTTAAAGCTTGATTAGTAAATACACATGGACTAGAATAACTTCAAGACATTTCACCTCTACTCTAAAAGGCTTCTTCAGTTGGGAACAGACTCCTGGATGGATCTTAAAAATGTAAGCCTTTAAGGGTAGTCAGTAAGCTAGAGGTTGTCACATGGGGTTCTTTTTTTATTTTTTCATTTTTACTATTTTTTCATTTTTTATTATTTTATATGCAACAGTGCAAAGATATAAAAGTGCTCAATATTAAACAGAACAGAACAGAAAAGAGAAGAAAAGAAAAGGTAGTTTTTAAAAGCAATAATCAAATAAAGTTATCTGGTAGACTACATTACACAAAAAAGGTTATGTGATGATGATCACAGAACAAATAAAATAAAATAACATAGACTGTAATGGTAGGGAGTAAAACTATTCCTCAGTTAGATTGTCAAGAATGAGAGGAAAAAGAGAGATATGTGAAGTGGGATTCTGAATGTGTGTATGCAGTTATATGAGTGTTGGTGTTTATGAACTTGTTGTAGTTTGAAACATAGTACAAGGTATTTATATGTGGACTCTAGAAAGCTTGTGGTCTGCCACTGCAGATGAGACAGCTGTTATGTATGCCTGAAAACAGAAAGGGGTGGCAGAGGAGATTCCAGTTTTATATAATGAAAAGCGAGTCCTTTTATGTTTGCATGTGTTGGTGTGTTTGTGGGTTTCTGTTGTAATGATGGAGGGGATGGGGTGCCGTCATGTCATAAGGATGAAGAGAAGAGAAAGAAAGCAGAGGGAAGAGCATGAAAAACAAAATCAGAGAAGTAATAGCAGAAACAACAAAAAATAAATAAATGTAACACATACTAATAATAATAAATGTTAGCAATAGCAGGTACTATTATTATTAGAAAATAATAATCAAAATCCTAATAATTTCAGATGTCATATAAATTGAAACAGGTAAACAGTGCATCGTTTTGAGGGATGGAATGCAGGGAAGAGAAAGAGATAGGAAAGAAAGAGACAAGATAAAAAAAACATTTAAAAATATAAGATAAAATGTCAAATCAAATAAGAAATTGTAAAATGACATTGGATAGAATTGGTGAAGTTATTATTGGTTGAAAGAGCAATCCTCAATGAAGGCTAAACAACCCGAGTTACAAAGTTGTTGATGAGGGAAGATAGACTAATAATGCAAACAAACAAATAAACAAACAAACAAAAACAAAACAAACAAAATATATATATATATATATATATATTTAAGGTTTAAAAAAGAAAAATAAAGAAAGAAAAAACAAAGAAAAAGATGAGATTGTATAACAATGTTGGATAGTACTGTTGAAGTACAAGAAACATATTGAAGAGTAAATAAAAAGAAAAGAAAAAAACAGAAGACATTTTATGAAGATGTTTGATTGAATTATTGAAAAATGAAGATTGAATGACTAAAGTTACCATGTAAGTAATTGAAAAAAACCCCAAAACATTCAACTACTACTACTACTACTACTAATAATAATAATAATAGTAATAATATTTATCATCATTATTTTTATCACTTCAACCACCAACACTAAAATAAATATAAATAAATAAATAAATAAGTAAATAATAAAAAGTAAAAAAATAAAAAAAGATATATATATTCTGAACCATTTTGGAAACCGCATTATGGAGAACATACAAAATGAAAATAATCCTCTCAGTAATCACATAAGTGGAAACAGATACAGTTTTGATTATTTATTTATTTATTAGTTTATTTGACAGAGGCCATGCAAAGCAAAAACTGTTAAGTTAGAGTTAGCTATAAGCTAATTTTCATCTGTGGTCCCTAGGCAGGAAGATGTAAACAAATGTACAATAGAAATGATAAAAAACATACTAGCATTTAAAACAGCACATAGACTACTCAACACTGTCCATCACTAATAACACATTTAAAATTACATTTCATTGTCTCTAGTTTGATGCATTCAGATGATCACATGATTGTTTTCCCTTGAGCCATAATTTCAGTTTTACTTTGTGATGAGAAATGTATGTCCAAAATTAGTAAGTAAGTAAATTAATAAAAAAAAAGGTCATACAAATAATAATAACCATAACCATAATAATCATAATTATAAAACTATTTAAAAAATAAAACCATAAAGGAAGTAGGGAATTGACCCAGAAAAGTTAAACTATCATTTTAGGTGAGGCTGACAGTTTTTCCATTGATATGTATTCTGTGAGGAAGTTTTTCCAGAGTGGGGTCCTTAACAGAGTCGTTGACCTAGTTCCTGAGGGTTCTTCAGGTCTTGTCTATGGGACCTTGGGTCACATTGTTCCCAGTGTCAGTGTGGCCTTACTCATGTGGATAGAGAGAACAAGTTGCAATATATGTTGCAGATAAGTGTTGTCTTATCACTAACTCTGCTAAGGTAAGGCTGGTCAAGCTAACATAGAAGGCTTCCTGGACACCTCTTCCAGAACAATGGACGACCAAATGTACTGCACTATGTTTCAGATAAATCCAATGACTTTGATCAAACTTGTAGTTTCCCTGGAAAAAATATGATGTCTACTTCCTAGCTAATTTCAAGCCACTATGCTAATCCTGCTAGAATATACAGAATTCAGCATCAATACACAAACATTTATTACTCAAACATATACATAGTTGTTTGAATATAATATATCCAGAGAGACAGAGACAGACCTGTACACACACACACCACAGACCTGTACATAAACACATCACAGACCTGTACATGCACACATCACAGACCTGTACATACACACATCACAGACCTGTACATACACACATCACAGACCTGTACACACACACATCACAGACCTGTACATACACACATCACAGACCTGTACACACACACATCACAGACCTGTACATACACACAACACAGACCTGTACACACACACATCACAGACCTGTACACACACACATCACAGACCTGTACATACACACATCACAGACCTGTACACACACATCACAGACCTGTACATACACACACCACAGACCTGTACACACACACATCACAGACCTGTACATCTTTCCTCTTTAAATCTTTATATTTTAATTTTACATTTCTGTAAATAATCTATAGTCATCTGTAAAAGATAAATGAAATTATTATTATTATTATTATTATTATTATTGTTGTTGTTATTAGTATTACTGTTGTAATTATTATTTTGTTGTTGTTAGTGTTATTATTGTTATTTTTATTATCATTATTATTTTTATTATTCATATATTTTCTTTCTTCTATGCAGCTCTGTTAGTTTAACATTGAATCTTATTATTCTTGAATTGTTTGTAATTTTGTGTTTTATTTCTTTTTAAGCTTTAGCAATGATTACGTATGTTTTCCATGCTAATAAAGCCCTTTGAATTGAATTGAATTGAAATTGAGAGAGAGAGAGAGAGAGAGAGAGAGAGAGAGAGAGAGAGAGAGAGAGAGAGAGAGAGAGAGAGAGAGAAAGGGAGGGAGAGAGGGAGGGAGAGAGAGAGAGAGAGAGAGAGAGAGAGAGAGAGAGAGAGAGAAAGGGAGGGAGAGAGGGAGGGAGGGAGAGAGAGAGAGAGAGAGAGAGAGAGAGAGAGAGAGAGAGAGAGAGAGAGAGAGAGAGAGAGAGGTCCATGAAGGATTGTTCAATAAGCCTCTTTGTGAAGCACATGCTGTGGTCTTTGTGTTCGCTTCTTTTGTCTAGTTGTTTTTAACCCCAGCATTTGTTACAACCTATAGTAGTGGGATAAGTTGTAACAAAGGAACGCTGAATATTTGACATGAAATCACAAGGTCTATGATATTCTTGCAGAGGTTTGAACTGGGTTTGTTTTTTAAATGAATGAGGGTACTTTGTGTTAACATTTGAGGACTGAGGTCCTAAAGCAAACAGTGCTACAACCTTACATGGTCTCCCCTACTCGTCCACATCCCAACGGTCAGTGGTGGACAAAGTACATGTCTTCATTACTGAAGTCAGAGTATAGATCCCCCTGGTCAAACATTACTCCAATACAAGTGAAAGTTGTTCAGTCAGATTCTGACTTGAGTTAAAGTCCTGGAGTACTGTCTTTTAAAAATACTGAAGTATTCAAAGTACTTTTTAAAATATCTCTAAACGTTGTATTTTCACAAAGCATCAGGTCAGTCAAGAGTGCATGGGTGAACATTCTGCTCCGTTTTGTTTATCTAGAAAACATGATTTCATATCTAAAAAGTCTACCATGAAATCTAAACTAAGTTACTACAAGCACAGACAAGTTAACAATGTTCCTCTGGAATCAAAGCAGTGTGTGAGCTCCAGACCTCCACATGCTTTCTCAGGTTAGATGCTGATGTTTTGGAGGCTGTGATGAAGTTTGTGTGGTAAACAGATCAGAGATTTACAAAATCTGCGTCAACAACAAGTGTGCATCACTTTTATGTGTCCTCTGGAAACACTTCTGCTGTGTTGCGGTCTATTTGCAGCACGTTTTTCTAATGTGTTGAGTTGTGGTCTTTGCAGTGCGTTTTCTAAATGCTGTGCATGTGTTGTCAAATTGATGAAGATGTTTCTTGATTTGCTTGTGTTTTGTCTTTTTGCATGTGTTTTCTTAATTTGCAGAGCTGTGGGATCTCAGGGCCACCGTATCTTTGGGATCGGAAAAGAAAATTCGTCAGCTGACCTCAAAGCAAAAGTAGTGAATAACTAAAGCACTGTTAGAAATGTAGTGGAGTCAAAAGTATGATATTTATCTCAAGTACAGATACTCAAAAACTGTACTTTGTTACTGTCCACTGCCAACAGTGCATAGCATATAGCATAGCATAAATCTAAATTATTCCAACACAATCAAGCAGTTTGCAATACAGAGAACCGCACACTGTATACATTCAGTGTTCCACATTTTAGTTAGAGTCTAAAACTTAGTTTTAGTTCTGTATGTAATCAAGAATAAGTTGTTGTTTTTTCCCCTTTTTTGTTCTTACGCTGGGTCCTCCTAAATTTTGATCATGACACCATGTATACATTTTCTCTCCATTTAATCAGAGAAGTGACAATAATATGTTTAGTGCAGCAGTCATGAAGTGTAAACTTACATGAAAGCATTAATGCAGTTAGCCAATACTGTGGAAATTGTGATGGCACATTGTAAGATTGACTGCTCAGTTTCAAAGATAATAGAAACTAAAGATGAAGTACATTGATTGCACTTATCATCAGCTCACAGTTCAACAGTGAGCTGTGCAGCATCTGGAGGCAGCCAGGGCTCACAAGAACAGGAAATGCATTTGAAATCCAAAGTAAAGAAATACACGAGTACTGCTTTGTGAATTATCTGTAAGTTTATGGAAAATGCTGAACTCAACTCTCCAAAATGTCAATTTGTTTACACTGCTGTTCAGTGTTGTGCAAGTTACTGAAAAATAGTAACTAGTTACAGTTACTAGTTACTTTATTCAAAAAGTAACTAAATTACTCTGTTAATTACTTACACCAAAAAGTAATGAATTACTGTTAAAAGTAACTTTTTAGTTACTTTATAATAAGAACATTATTTAATGCTCCTATTTATGCACTACCAGCTTCATTTCAGTGCTGTATGGAACATAATACACTATTGATCATCTTTACAGTTTCTATTTATTTGCATGCACATCGCTAAACTTTACTCAGCATTATGATCAATGCAAACACAGACCTGACTCAACCTCAAAGTAATTTTTAAATGCTACTTTATTTAAGTCAGACCAGCAACAACTGACAATATCACAAGGATTTCTGAAATAAATAAAACAAAACAGTCTGAATATATTAGTCAGAATCAAAGATAAAAAAATAAAGTGGCTTCAGCATCATAAAAGCTGTTGTGTTTAGCCCTTAAAAATGTTCCTTCACAGCTTAAGTATGAAAACTAGCAACAATGTACTTATAACATATGAGCGTATTTCCACTTTGAGAAACTCGTCTTGCTTTCGCCTTTACTCTCCATGACTGCCGCACATGTTATTAAACGGAAACACGCCCACACGCGTCTTCTTCTTTTGTTTTACAGCGGTTGGCATGGCACCCAGCAATCCCACAATGCATTGCCACTGTAAACAGGAAGAAGTACACTGCAGCTAGCCAACAATGAATTAATTTAAAGTAACGGACAAACGCACGATGTTGTAACGGTAGCTGAGTTTATTTATTTTAAAAAGTAATGCGTTAGAGTATAAGTTACTGTCAAAAGTAACGGCGTTACAGTAACGCGTTATTAGTAACGCGTTACTGCCCAACACTGCTGCTGTTCAACCACTTTTGTCTCTATTTTTTGTGTGTGCATGTGTTTTCAATTTTGTGGTAATCAAGCCACTCTTAGCGATGTTGAAATTTTGAATTCCCTGCAAACATTGAATCAAAATGAAATATAATCATATTAATTGTTGTTAAAATAAGAGTGGAGAATTTAGAAAAACAAAATAGAAATGATGTAAGAACAGTCCAGTAGTGCATAGTTTGAGGTGAACATTGTGGCCTTTGGTCAATGAGGGCATATATTTTGTGAGCAGCTCTATAGAGCATGTATGTACATTATGTGTACAGTCATGGCCAAAAGTTTTGAGAATGACACAAATATTACATTTTCACAAAGTCTGCTGCTTCAGGGTTTTTAGGTGTTTTTGTCAGATGTTTCTATGGTATAATGAAATACAATTAGAAGCATTTCATAAGTATCAAAAGCTTTTATTGAGAATTACACAGAATCCATGCAATAAGTCAATATTTGCAGTGTTGACCCTTCTTTTTCAAGACCTCTGCAATTCTCCCTGGCATGCTGTCAATCAACTTCTGGACCAAATCCTGACTGATGGCAGTCCATTCTTGCATAATCAATGCTTGGAGTTTGTCAGAATTTGTGGGTTTTTGATTGTCCACCCGCCTCTTGAGGATTGACCACAAGTTCTCAATGGGATTAAGATCTGGGGAGTTTCCTGGCCAAGGGCCCAAAATCTTAATGTTTTGTTCCCCGAGCCATTTTGTAATGACTTTTGCTTTATGGCAAGGTGCTCCATCATGCTGGAAAAGGCATTCTTCATCACCAAACTGCCCTTGGATGGTTGGGAGAAGTTGCTCTCGGAGGACGTTCTGGTACCATTCTTTATTCATGGCTGTGTTTTTAGGCAAGATTGTGAGAGAGCCCACTCCCTTGACCGAAAAGCAACCCCACACATGAATGGTCTCAGGATGCTTCACTGTTGGCAAGAGACAGGACTGATGGTAGCGCTCACCTCGTCTTCTCCGAACAAGCCTTCCTCCAGATGCCCCAAACAATCGGAAAGGGGATTCATCAGAGAAAATGACTTTACCCCAGTCCTCAGCAGTCCAGTCCCTGTACCTTCTGCAGAATATCAGTCTGTCCCTGATGTTTTTACTGGAGAGAAGTGGCTTCTTTGCTGCCCTCCTTGACACCAGGCCTTCCTCCAAAAGTCTTGGCCTCACTGTGCGTGCAGATGCACTCACACCTGCCTGCTGCCATTCCTGAGCAAGCTCTGCACTGGTGGTGGCCCGATCCCGCAGCTGTAACACCTTCAGGAGACGGTCCTGGCGCTTGCTGGACTTTCTTGGGCGCCCTGGAGCCTGTTTGGCAACAATTGAACCTCTCTCCTTGAAGTTCTTGATAATTGGATAGACGGTTGACTGAGGTGCAATCTTACTCGCTGCTATAAACTTCCCTGTTAGGCCCTTTTTGTGCAATGCAACGATGGCTGCACGTGTTTCCTTGCAGGTAACCATGGCTAACAGATGAGGAACAATGGTGTCATGCACCATCTTCATTTTAAAGTGTCCAGTCACTCAATCATGACAGATTGATCGCCAGCCTTGTCCTCATCAACACCCACACCTGTGTTAATGTGTGTGACACCTGTGTGTCATTGAAATTCTGTTAGCTGGTCCTTTTGTGGCAGGGCTGAAATGCAGTGGAAATGTGTTTTTGGTGATAAAGTTCATTTTCAAGGCAAAGAGGGACTTTGCAATTAATTGCAGTTGAGCTGATCACTCCTCATAACATTCTGGAGTATATGCAAATTGCCATTATAAAAACTGAAACAGCAGACTTTGTGAAAATTAATAGTTGTGTCATTCTCAAAACTTTTGGCCATGACTGTAGGTGTAACAGAGACTCATGAAGTAGAACAGAACTCATGAATCGTAAATGAAAAAGAGTCATAAAGTGTTAGACTAATCAGTTTCAGTCCGATGATTGATTAGAATACATCTGAATTATTAGAGCAGAATAATGAGGATCAAAGCAGGTACACACAGCAGAATAAAAATAAAGAAGCCTCCTCCACATGGAGTCACTGCTGTCAGCTGTGGGTGTGATGAAGAGATGGTAACGATTGGTATTTTCCAGTCTTTTAAGAGAACCTGTTCACTGCATACACTGCATTGTTACACATGCAAACTATGTCACATTTCCACATTTCTATAGATAGAATCAATTGATCTCGTGATCTCTCGTTGATGATAGAAAAGAGAAGTGGTGAATGTGTGTTTGCCGCTCATCTGTAATGGTGTTGTGTTCATTTGGTGAGCTTCCAGATGTTGGCACGTGCTTGTATTTTGTGGAAAGTTTCAAAGCTGAGCTTGTTGCTCATGCATGGTAGTCAAATGAAAGCTGGAAAAAGATACACAAAGTCTCATTTCCATTCAATCTCTGAACGCAAATGTCAGTGCAATATGGGAAGTGAAAGTTGCGTAGTTGCCTTAGAAAACCTCAGTATTTGGGCTGTCACATTGCAGCATCCTGTGATGACTTATTGTTCCAGGAGTTAAGATGACCATGGGAAACTGCTGAAAGAAAAAAAGTAGTTTGTACTTTGAAGTTTCCATGATCATGGAACCTCAAATAAAACATGGTGTGATATCTGCCAAATAAGCAAAGTGCACTGCAAAAAGTTGATCCCAGCTTCATTAGCTGCAAGTTTTATCTTCAGTTGATGACTGTGGAAGTAATTGTTAGGCTCATTTATGCCAGGGGTTCCCAAAGTGTGGGTCGGGACCCCCTAGGGCAGGGGTGTCCAAACTTTTTTCAAAGAGGGCCACATTTGATGTTGTCTGAATACCTCAGGGCCAGTGGCTCCTACTGAGACTTTGGAAACCTAAAAGTTATATATGAAATATCTTTTTAATAACAATTATTTTAAATGTTTTCTCAATAAAACAGAAACTAGGAAGTACCATGTAAACATTAGCAAACGTTATCTTCTTCTGGAGGAAAATGTTTTTAAGGGTTGGGCAATGTGTGAAAAATATTGTCTCATTATTTTCCTATGGCAGGATCACGATCTGGATTTCATCACACTTCTTTTTCATGTTGTTTTGAAGACTTTTCTGACCAGCAGAGAACACATTAAGAACTAAATAATTATTTTCCTGAGTTCTGAACATTTTTTTCTGCACCAAATTTTGCCTTTTCTGTACAATTTCATAATTTTGATCTTGTCTTGTGTTCTCTTTTGTGTCTTCTGAACTTTTAGTGTTCATTAAGAACATTTTCACATCATGATGAAAACATTAATTTGAAAAACTGTCAGCTTTAAGAGTTCTTGTGTTTCTTCTTTATTGCCGTCTTGAAGAATTCCCAGAGCTTTGGCTTTAGAGAGGTAGTCGTTATGAAGCTTTTTGAGACGTTTCTGGATTGACTTTAGTTTTGTTTGTGCGCTTGAAAGAAACTGCAAATGTACAGATGATTCAGAAGGTGATTCATTTCTGTGCTATAAATAAAACAATTTAAGATGGAAGCTTGGGGCCATAAATAAATGGACCTCGGGCCGCAACTGGCCCCCGGGCCGTACTTTGGACATGCCTGCCCTAGGGGGTCACGAGACACAAATGGAGGGTTGCGCGATGTCTGCCAGAGTGTTTTTTTTTTTTTTAAAGTTATCAAAAAATATTTATTTATATACATTTATTAACCTGTTTCCTTATGTTGCTTTTCCTTTTTGTTTCCTTTCTGTTTATTATTATTATTATCATTATTATTATCATTAATATTCTTTTTTGTATTTTTTTCATCTCTTTTTTTTATTGCTCATGTATAATTTGTTAACTTGTGGTGAAAAAGAAAAACATTAATTATCCAATAAAAAAAGATGAATGACAAAAGTTAGCTATAAAAAGTACATTTACACATTATAGAAAAAAATATCCACAAAAATAGTAGCTAAACTTGAAATAAAACCTTGAAAATAGGAAATGTAATGAGTTTTCTGCCTTTCTAAGGATAATTCATAAAGGCACAGGAAACAGACACATGCTCATATAGGTAGGGTCATTTCCTATAGACTAGCTAAATGAAGCCACATTAAATCACTTTGAGGGACAGTGGGGGTCACAAGTCTTTGGCACCTATATTTTGGGGGTCGCGGGCTGAAAAGTTTGGGAACCCCTGATTTATGCCATACTGCAATCCTTAAACAGCTGTTGACTGAGTTGTTATAAAACTAATTTTCAGCAAAGCCTCAACACAAAGTAATCAGTTGTCACTCTAAAGGGAGCAACATGACAAGAATCAGAAAGATTTATTGCCAAGTAGGTTGTTTATGTTAAAGTTTATTTATTTGCACAATTAAAAGAAAATACATACAAAAAATAGCAAAGATAAATAATAGAATGTGCAGGAAGAGGCAGAAAACTCAGAGAGCTTATTTGAAGCCTCAACCCAAATAGTGTTCTAATATAAAAAATGAATTAAAAAAAATACTAGATTGACACATATAAAGACAACAGTTGATACTAAAAATAAAATAACATAAGAATATACAAAATGCAGTTATTACATCAACAGAATTCAAAAGTACAAAATCTGAATATGATGTGCATGGACACCTACTCTATGAGTATTTGGTTGAGCATGATGAGTATATTAAGTAACAGTAGTTAAAAGTTTTTTCAAGCATCCTTTATAACATTTTAAAGATAAACAGTTTTTAGCCACATTGGAATCAATATTCCAGAATTTGCTGCTCCTGAAACGTATCGAGAATTGACTTCTACAAGTAAAACATTCAGGAGGATGAAGAAATAAAGTTTGACGAGCTGAATGAGAGTGAACCTGTGAATTTGATTTGAAGTAAGACTTGAAGTGATCAGGGATATTCCCTTCACGTTGTATTTTATACAAACAGACACATATTTGAGAGATATTGATGTTATAGATATTAAGAAGCTGGAGTTTCTGAAACAGGTTAAGACAAACCAAGAATTTGAATCTGTGAAATTGGTGCATTACAGTTCATATCAAATAAAATAAAAACTCCTACTATCAAAACTTAACTTCAATAAAAAAGAGAGTATTTAAAATATCTTCTCTCCGGTGAATGGAAAGAGCAGTGATGAAATGTGCAAGGTGTTGCTAAAGCAGTGTGCAAATGTGTACCATGTGCACTGATGTCCCAACAGGGTGAGACAAGACCCCTTCTCACCTTGTCCGGATTCTATTTCCCATAACCACCTGCTAACCGTACATTATCGCATATATATGACCTCAAAGGCTACGTTCACACTGCAAGGCTTAATGGTCAATTCCGATTTTTTGCTCAGATCCAATTTTTTGTTTGCCTGTTCACATTACCATCTGTAATGTGACCTGTATCCGATTCCAGTGTGAACCATTTAGGGCTCCAAACTGCCCCACATGCGCAAAAGAACAGTAACAATGACGTCACATGCAGCTGTTTCACAAACGTAAACATGGAGGAAGTCAGCATTTTCATTTTTCTTTTATCACTGCAGCCACGTTCTTCTGTGTCACGATTCTTCTGTGTCACCGTTCTTCTGTGTCAACGTTCTTCTGTGTCACCGTTCTTCTGTGTCAACGTTCTTCTATGTCACCGTTCTTCTGTGTCAACGTTCTTCTGTGTCAACGTTCTTCTGTGTCACGATTCTTCTGTGTCCACGTTCTTCTGTGTCAACGTTCTTCTGTGTCACCGTTCTTCTATGTCACCGTGCTTCTGTGTCAACGTTCTTCTGTGTCAACGTTCTTCTATGTCACCGTTCTTCTGTGTCACCGTTCTTCTGTGTCAACGTTCTTCTGTGTCAACGTTCTTCTGTGTCACGATTCTTCTGTGTCCACGTTCTTCTGTGTCAACGTTCTTCTATGTCACCGTTCTTCTGAGTCACGATTCTTCTGTGTCACCGTTGGGCAAGTTCTTTCGATATACTTTCAAACACAGACTGGTTACAGTATGAACCCTCAAGCTTTGCTTGTATGGAAGTGTCAACCCATATAATTATAAGGTCCAAGACCTTGCTGTCCCTCCGTTGACTCTCTCCATCGTTGTTATCCTCCATTTTTGCAAGGCTACCGCAGAATTGTGACGTGTGTCGCTATAAAGTGACTTGAAAGTATCAAATGCGCACCAAATCCGCCTTGGCTGTTCACACTGAGGTCGCATTGAAAAAAATCAGATCTGTATCTGATTCAGGACCACATATAGAAGTGGTCTAAATATGATTTGAAAAAATCTGATTTGGGCTAGATTTGAGTGTTCACACTGCCTCTAAAAAGTCTGACCTGGTCACTTGACCACCAAAAAATCGGATTTGGGACACTTTTTCTTTCAGTGCGAACATAGCCAAAATGATGTCAAAGTAAAGCTATACAAGGAGCTAAGTGATTTAAAGTGTTTATTTGAACTAACAGCACATTTTATCCTCTCAAACTCTGTATCACCCTTTCTTTATACAGGACATTTTACTCCTGTGTCAGCACCAAGGTTATTATCGTTAACAAAAACTAATGAAATAACAAAAACGAGAGGTGAAAAAACATTTTCATTAAGGAAAAGTAAAAATAAAACCGAAGATTTACAAAAAACTGTATTGTGAGTTTACAAAACTAAAGTAACTATACATAAACTCAGTGTTTTGAGTGGATATGAATTTATGTGTTTGTTTGTTTTCTGCCAGTTTCACTTCAGCTCACGCGTCCACACTTTACCTGCTAGCAGAGCGTTAGTGGCAGCGAAAGTCGAAAGACAACTTTGAATATGACACTGTCTCTGATAGGAGTAAAGCCTGATTTATACTTCTGCCTACACAGAGGCCTGCGCACATAGCTGACAAGCACCTCCTCCAAAATGTAACTACGTGTAGAATCGACGCGGACCGCAAGCTCTGTGCTTGGCAGCTTGTATTTCCAGCATATTAGCCATGTAACCGGCTATCAGAGAGACCACACCGACCTCTAGAGTTTCAGCGGAGAATTGCTGCACGTCACGGACGAGACAAACAAGTATGTGGTGCTCATGTCCGCGTCAGGGGAAATGTAATGGATTAAAGTCCATTTGAAAAGCTCACGCAAGACGGCTAACCGAGCTTAACTTTTCAAGGCAAGGGAGAGCGCCCTTCATGATGGAGCCCGAGATAACCAGAGGGCAGAAAACACTGATGCATTCCTTCCACCAGCGACCCGATAGCTGCTGGTCAGTACATACGCAGGAACATCACAAGAGGGGGGAAGCTTACACGATGACCTTATTGAAGCTTGCCCCTGAAAACTAAACATGTTACAAAAAAGACTCAAACTAATACTGAAACTAATAAAACTAAAGTAAAGCTAATACTGAGGCTATTAAAAACTCAACTAAAACTAATACTGAGGTTAATAAAAACTAAACTCAAACTAATACTGAAACTAATAAAACTAAACTAAAACTAATACTGAGGCTAATAAAACTAAACTAAAACTAATACTGAGGTTAATAAAAACTAAACTCAAACTAATACTGAAACTAATAAAAACTCAACTAAAACTAATACTGAAACTAATAAAACTAAACTAAAACTAATACTGAGACTAATAAAAACTAAACTAAAACTAATACTGAAACTAATAAAAACTAAACTAAAACTAATACTGAGGCTAATAAAAACTCAACTAAAACTAATACTGAAACTAATAAAAACTCAACTAAAACGAAGCATTTTCAAAAAATCTAAACTAAACTAAACTAGCAAACCAGCTTTAAAAACTAAATACAAATAAACTGAAATTGAAAATAAAAAGTCAAAACAAAATAAAAATAAAAACTACTGAAAAATGCAAAACTATAATAACCTTGGTGTGCACTTGATTGACCTCTGCCTTTATTAAAGAGACAAAGTGAAACTTCCACATTGCATTAACTGTTCAATTAAAAATAACATTTTGATCACCTAAAAATGATGTAACAGTTTTGAGACAATGAAGAGAGATGTGTAAATGAGAGATTTACAGTAGGATCTGTAGCTTACTGTCATGGACCAAACACTTGTAGAGTAGTCATTTATATTAAATATGAACCCTCTGCACATAAGGAAAAGCCCTCAGTCCATCAGCATCACAGTCACTGTAGTACTGACTGATCTGGTGAAACTGAAAAATTCATCAGTTGTGTGTGCACGCATGTGTGTGTGCATATGTATTGTGATCAAGACAGATGGTGTGATCCTGGTGGAAAGAAACAGCTCACTACTGTCTCCATGGAAACAGGCAAGAGGCGATGAAAGAAAGATTCTCCCAGTGTGTAATGTGTGTGTGTATGTGTGTGTGTGTATGTGTGTGTGTGTGCGTGTCGAAAAGGACAGCCTCAGAGAAAATCCCCCTTTCTACTATACTCTGTTCCATTATATACTATACTATCCATTCCTGCTTTTTCCCTACTCTATTTAATCCTCCCCTCTTATATTCAATCACAGTCTTTTCTATTCTATTCTAATCTAATGCAGCACTTCTCTTCTTTTCTATGCTTTCTTTCTCTTCTCACCTTTTCTCTTTCTCTTCTCTTCCTCTCTCATCTCTTCTCTTCTTTTGTGTTGTTCTATTCTGCTTAATCTTATGTAAGGGATAATCTATAGGGAACGAGTGGCTATTGCAAATTAGAATCCTGACAAGGGGAACCAAGAACCTTCCGATTTGCATGAGGACTCTGCTCACCCTGTCGAGGTTCCAATTCGCATAACTTCTCATTTCATATACATGACCCCACCTATGACCAGTGGTGGACGAAGTACACGTCTTCATTACTTAAGTCAAAGTATAGACACTCAAATTATGAGAACATGTCTTGGTCTAGTTTCAGCCTTTGTCAATCTATCTCATACATAAACTCAGTGTTTTGAGTGGATATGAATTTATGTTTTTGTTTGTTTTCTGCCAGTTTCACTTCAGCTCACGCGTCCACACTTTACCTGCTAGCAGAGTGTTAGTGGCAGCGAAAGTCGAAAGATAACTTTGAATATGACACTGTCTCTGATAGGAGTAAAGCCTGATTTATACTTCTGCCTACACAGAGGCCTGCGCACACAGCTGACAACCACCTCCTCCAAAATGTAACTACGTGTAGAATCGACGCGGACCACAAGCTCTGTGATTGGTCCGCTTGGCAGCTTGTATTTCCAGCATATATAGCACTTCCGGGATCCTAGACATCGGCCGCACATTATAGTGTCTATACTTAAGTCAAAGTATAAACACTCCATGTCAAATATTACTCCAATACAAGTGAAAGTTGTACGTAGCTCAACACGCTCTCTCAGGTTGGACAGTGAATGTTTGTAGGTTTGGGCAGAGTGGGAAACAAGGAGAACATTTCAAACAACACGTATCATTCTTCATTTCAAAAACCTCTAACACGGGCTGAAGATATGGACATGGGTGCTCAGGTGGAGAATTATAGCCATCATTACCACCTCTACATGAACTGCCTGATCTGAGTGATGCTCTGTGTTTGATATACAGGTACGACTAAACCACTGAGACAAACAGAACTACACAAACACAGTTTACTGTCTTAGGATCAGATTTCAGAAAAGAGAAGGAAATTCATGAACTGACTTCAAAGATGAAGTAGTGAGTAACTAGAGCACTGATAGAAATGTAGAGGAGTCAAAAGTACAATAATTGTCTTCTGAATTTAGTGGAGTAAATGTAACAAGTACCCCAAAAAATAATACTCAAGTAAAGTACAGATACTCAGAAAATTTACAAAAGTACAGTACTCAAGTAAATTTACTCTGTTACTGTCCACCACTTCCTATGACCTAGCTACCAATGAATGTTGCCACAGTGTCAACAGGCAGAGTTGAAATGATCAGGTTGTCCTTAGTATAGACTCGGTTTAGAATTCATTACAGCCGCTTTGTGATTTAATCAATTAGAATCAAGTATGCTGTTGCACAGGATGATAATTAGATTATTTTTTACAGTACCTTTCCATCTAGACCTTTTTCTCGTGATGGTCAGAGAACATTCATGTATCTCTTTGCCTTCTGCACACAGCATGCTGGAAGAAGCCATCCCTGCAGACATTATTTATAAGCTGATATTGACCTGATTGCTTGATCTCTTGCACTGGCACTCTTTGGTCCTTTTCCTTGTATATCAGCTTAATGTAAATATAAAACTCATGAGTTTTTGCATTGAATCAAAGCTACCTTAAAAAAGATCTGCATCAGATCAGGTGGTTGTAGGACCTGAGATGGTGTTGCATTGTGTAACATTGTGTCAAAGAGTACCACAGGAGGACGGCATCCAAGACCCAGAGGTCGGAGAGGGTATTTGCTGGATATTGATGTGATTTGGATTGTGTGTGTCTGCTTTTTTACACATGGATGCACTTAGTGGTCAATTCATCAATACACACACGTTCACACAGGCATCACACACTGACGTAACAGGGGCATCATGATGCATGTCGGTGAATGCCAAACACACTTTTAAATGTTTACAAGATTAACACTGTAGATGCTACATAAGAACAAAATCAATATTAACATTAATGAAATGCTAGAAAAAAAATGCTGTGAGAATGAGCATGTCATGTGGTTTGATATAAATGTGTCTATGGTAGTCTGTATGTGCACGGTTGCAATCTCTCCATCTGACCCCAAGCAGTGTCTTAAGAAAAATCAGGAGTCAATGCAATCAATTCTCAAATTAAGATCTCATCAACTTGCCCACCAATCCAGTGGTGTGACCTCTCAATGAATGACTCAATCAATAACCCAGCCAATCAGTTCAACACCTCTGGATTGGATCCTACAAGTCCTCCAGAGCCCAAATCAATAGAGGCTTACATCAAACACTGAGGGCCTGATCTTCTAAAGGTTTGCATGTATAAAAACATGTGCAAACTTGATAGCACGCGCAAAGCTGATGTACTAACTGGGAGCACCGCGGATTGCGTCTGTCAAATGAGCAAAATAGCACTCGCAATCCATTTAATGTGTTTGCCTTCATGAATATGCAGAATACATGCAGATTATCAGAACATGCAAAATACTGGGAGGAGGAGGAGATGCAAATGTAATCATTTAGCACACGCAATGTGATTTATCAAACCTGAAGCAGATAGCGCGCGCTGTATTTGCGTCTATATTTAGCACGTTTGAAAGGCAGGTGCAAACTGGCACAGCGTTACGCACACATGGCTTCGGTCATTGAGGCGAGAAGGAGGCATAGGTGCCATGACAGACGACAGAGAGAGAGAATCCTCTGTGCACGTGTCAACATATTTGGACTGTCAGAAATAAAAATAGTAGAGACATATCCAGCAATGCCATTTTTGAGCTGCTGGATGACCTAATTAAGGGCTGATATGGAGCTAGTCACAAAAAGGAGCCATGTCATATTTCCTATGGAGAAACTCCTTCAACACTGCATTTTCTTGCGTCTGGATCATTCCAGTGCACCATCACAGTTAGTGCCGGCGTCTCCCAGTGTCCACCCGTGCGTAATGAACATTCATCTCCTGTGCTCTCCCCTCACTCTTCATTCGCCGGCGGCTCAGTTGAAGCACTGCCACTAAATGACCTCCCGACTGTTGCCAGGGCATTGACGGCCATTGTCAGCCCAGACACAGCACTGACCAGCTGCCCCGTGTGCACAACAATGGCCCGAGTGTCATGGCGGAGGGGTCCGTCTGATTTCTTTGTTGCTGCAGCAACTCTCGATCAATGTCATAATAACAATGTGGACGCCTGCGGCTCTGCTGAGGTGTTTTCTGGTCTGAGCTGATTTGAGGAGTGCGGCAGGGATTGCCAGACATCTGATGATAATCCTCCCTTTAAGAAAAAAGAGATTATTCTTTTTTTTACGGTCATTACGGACAACTTACAAAACATTTTCAAATAATAAAATCACTATTTTTTTCCCATTCTCCTAAATCATGTTTCTTCTGGCAACGCTGAGATGTCTCTGCTGGAGTTCACCGATGTGTTTATGTGCCTCCTCCACCAAGACCTCCAACTCCATGACTTCCATATTCATTTTTCGTTTACGACCACTCTGCTCTCTCAAACTCTCCATGGGGACAGCACACTCAAAATCCTCATTTAAGGGGCGGTCCGCACCACTTTTGCACTCGTTATCAATTGTGCATGCAATCACAGTAAATCACCCGCAACACGCCCAGAAATAACAGGTGAAGTTGTTTTGTTTGCACACGCAATTTAGCGCTCATTATTTGGGATCTAAGTAGATCAGGCCCAGAGAGTTGACTTTCCATTGAATACTCTGGGAAAACAATGTCAATGTCTGATCCCTGTACGACCAAAGTGAGAGTTGTGTCCGCATACTTGGCACAAAGTCGGACGCGTTCTCGGTGTGTGTTGGACTCCGCCAGGGTTGCCCCTTGTCACCGGTCCTGTTTGTAATCTTTATGGACAGGATCTCAAGGCGCAGCCAGGGGGAGGAGGGTCTCCAGTTCGGGGAGCTTGGAATCTCATCTCTGCTTTTTGCAGACGATGTGGTTCTGTTGGCTTCCTCGAGCGGGGACCTCCAGCGGGCATTGGGGCGGTTTGCAGCTGAGTGCGAAGCGGCCGGGATGAAAGTTAGCACCTCCAAGTCTGAGGCCATGGTTCTCTGCCGGAAAACGGTGGATTGCTCTCTCTCGGTGGGGAGTGAGACTTTGCTCCAAGTGGGGGAGTTTAAGTATCTCAGGGTCTTGTTCGCGAGTGGGGGTAAAATGGAGCATGAGATCTACAGGCGGATTGGTGCAGCGTCAGGAGTGATGCGGACGTTGTATCGGACCATTGTGGTGAAGAGGGAGCTGAGCCGGAAGGTAAAGCTTTCGATTTACCAGTCGGTCTACGTTCCAACCCTCACCTATGATCATGAGCTGTGGGTCATGACCGAAAGGATAAGATCGCGGATACAAGCGGCTGAAATGAGTTTCCTGCGAAGGGTGTCTGGGCTCGGCCTTAGAGATAGGGTCAGGAGCTCGGACATCCGGAGGGAGCTCGGAGTAGAGCCGCTGCTCCTCCGCGTCGAAAGGAGTCAGTTGAGCTGGTTCGGGCATCTGATAAGGATGCCTCCCGGACGCCTCCCTTTAGAGGTGTTCCGGGCACGTCCAACTGGGAGAAGGCCCCGGGGTAGACCCAGAACACGGTGGAGGGATTATATCTCCCGCCTGGTCTGGGAACGCCTCAGGATTCCCCAGGAGGAGCTGGAAAGTGTCGCCAGGGAGAGGGATGTCTGGGTCAATTTGCTTGGACTGCTACCCCCGCGACCCGACCCCGGATAAGCGGAAGAAAATGGATGGATGGATGGATGGAAAACAATGTGAAACATACATGCTTCGTAGTGTCGTGGGAACACCTTTTAAGTATTAGCTTCCTCAAACTGTTGATTTTGTTGGGGATGTAATTGAATTCTGATCATTGTACTGGTACAACTAAGTTTACAAACAATATAACACATGGACACATTGCAGTAGGAGGTGTGATCTGCAAATCAGACGCCCACTGGTAGACTGAAAATATCTTGATGTGATCCAGTGGATGGCTTTGAAGTTTTGTTCAAATATCTATGACTCTCAGATGATGTAACATTGGTTTCAGTGAAATGTCTTGACAGCAGCTTGTAGGTGTGACATTAAATGAGATCAGAGTTTACTTCTTCTGGCACTAGAAGAAAAGTAAGAGGATCTACAGCTTGCTGATTAGTTGATTTCAGTTTGTTAACGTGCTTACCTCAGATGTGAACATTGTCAACTTTACCCTTGAAGTAACTTCTTACTGGGTCAGTCATTAGTGTTAGTTGGAATTCTGACACAAGTATTTAGCTCAAGTACAACTTGACAGAGATACTGGAGGCTTTGGATTCTTAGTTTGGTTGAAGACTCCCATACTACTTCTGAACTGCAGAGACATGTTTGAAACCTTTCAGACCTGGGACATGTGGCTGTGTTTCAGGATCAGCCAGAATACCAAAGTCACACTGTTTGTTGGAGGAATGCCAAAGCTCCTTTAGTTCAGCCTGAATTGCTTCTACTATAGATGGTAAACAGATTTGTATGGTGCCTTATTAGTCTTCATGCCACTCAAAGTGCTTTACACTATATATCAACAGCTGTCCATTTTCACACATAGACTGATGACATGAGCTTTAAAACAAGGTGCCTACAGGTCTGGATGAGATGGAATCTAATTTACACACACTCACACACTAACAGCTGCCTTCTAAGCAATTTTGGGGTTAAGTACAGTATGCTGCCCAAGGACATGTGTAATAATGGATGAGCAGCCCTCCCTCTCAGGCCACAACAGACCAGACATGCTCAATTTATCCATTCTAGAGACCTCCATCTTTACATAACACACACTAAATCAAAATGAACCTCTCTGGGAAACATGTTTCCGTGCTCAACAATTCATAGTCCTTCCTTTAGTCCTGTCGCTCATTCATTATTTCATTTCCTTCTTCCTTTGTTCCTTCTCTTTGTCCCTTCCTTCCTTCCTTCCTTCCTTCCTTCCTTCCTTCCTTCCTTCCTTCCTTCCTTCCTTCCTTCCTTCCTTCCTTCCTTCCTTCCTTCCTTCCTTCCTTCCTTCCTTCCTTCCTTCCTTCTCTTCATCAGTTATCTTCCTACTCTTGGTCCCTTTCCTTCTTTCCTTCCTCCTCTTTGTCCCTTATCTTCCTTCCTTCCTTCCTTCCATACTCCTCTTTGTCCCTTATCTTCCTTTCTTCCTCCTCTTCTTCATCAGTTATCTATCTTCTCTCGGTCCCCTTCCTTCCTTCATCCTTCCTTCCTCCCTCCTCTTAGTCCCTTATCTTCCTTCCTTCTTTCCTCCTCTTTGTCTCTTAGCTTCCTTTCTTCCTTCCTCCTCTTCATCACTTATCTTCCTTCTCTTGGTCCCCTCTCTTCCTTCCTTCCTTCCTTCCTTCCTTCCTTCCTTCTCTTCGTACCTTATCTTCCTTTCTTCCTTCTCTTCATCACTTATCTTCCTATCTTCCTTCCTCCTCTTTGTCTCTTAGCTTCCTTTCTTCCTTCCTCCTCTTAATCACGTATCTTCCTTCTCTTGGTCCCCTCTCTTCCTTCTCTTCCTTCCTTCCTTCCTTCTCTTAGTCCCTTCTCTTCCTTTCTTCCTTCCTTCTTTCTCTTGGTCTCCTCTCTTCCTTCCTCCCTACTCTTTGTCCCTTATCTTCCTTCCTTCCTCCTCTTGGTCCCTTATCTTCCATCCTTCCTTCTCTTTGTCCCTTATCTTCCTTTCTTCTTTCCTCCTCTTCATCCCTTATCTTCCTTTCTTCCCTCCTCCTCTTCATCCCTACCTTTCTTTCTTCCTTCCTTTTCTTAGTCCCTTATCTTTCGTTCTTCCCTCACTTGGTCCCCTCTATTCCTACCTTCCTTCCTTTCTTCCTTCCTTCCTTCCTTCCTTCCTTCTCTTCGTACCTTATCTTCCTTTCTTCCTTCCTAATCTTTGTCCCTTATCTTCCTTCCTTCCTCCTCTTCGTCCCTTATCTTCCTTCCTTCCTTCTCTTGGTCCCCTCTCTTACTTTCTTCCTCCCTTCCATCTCTTCATCCCTTGTCTTCCTTCCGTCCTTCCTTTCCTTCATTTCTTATCTTCATTCATGTCATCTATTCCTTCCATTCTCTCTTCTATCCTTTTTTAAATTGTTCCCTCTCCCTTCCTTCAGTTCTTTCTTTCTTTCTTTCTTTCTTCCTTTCTTTCCAAAATTCCAACTTTAAACATCTCTTTTTGCTCAGTCCTCTGTGTGCTCATTCATCATGTTTTGTCCCTTTTAGAAGAGAGAAGGAGATGAAGAGAGAGATCACTTCACTTCCTGATGCATAGTGTAATATGAGCGAGTTCTTATGGAGGTTAAACTCATATCCCGCTTGCTCTTCCTTATTGTGATTGAATTATATACATCCTTTTCTCGCTCTCTGCCTCACACACACCCATCAGTGATGGTAACTGTTAATGGACTGTTACATTGTAAACACTCTTGCCAGTAACTTGATAACAATGTGTGCTCTGAGCCCTTTTTGTGTTTTTATCATAGACTGTATCAAATATGGACGTAGTATCCGTGACGTCACTGTTTCTGAAGCGCTGTTTTGAAGCCAATCGTCGGCGGCAGCCATATTGATGCTGTTGAGCGATTGTAGCGTAAAGAGATGGGCTCTGAGCCTCCTCGCCTACTGGTACAGGCAGCTGTGCCTCTCATTGGAAGACTCATAATCTTAATACCTTTGAAATTGCTGTGATAGAAAAAAATTCACCCCCAGTGTGTGCTGATCAAGAAATTAACTATTTAGACTACACTCGTCTTTTGAACCAGGCTGTAAACATGTTTATTTCTGCTGTAAAGATCGTCTTCTTTGAATGGGTGTGTATGTGGTTTCTGGTACTTCCTGATCCAGCCTCAAGCGGATCCTCAATGAACTGCAGTTTTTAGCACTTCTGCAATGGACTCATATTTCTAGACAAGAGGTTGCTGCTTGGTTTTTATACTGTATGTGTGCACTATTATGCAAAATATATTTTAACCCTTAAAATAATTAATGTTGAAGGAACATGCCAGGGGATATCAGTATTTATACTCATGGATGTACTCATGGGGGATGCCTGTTTAAATGTTGTTTACCAC
Organism: Notolabrus celidotus; assembly: GCF_009762535.1. NCBI lineage: Eukaryota > Metazoa > Chordata > Actinopteri > Labriformes > Labridae > Notolabrus > Notolabrus celidotus. Next base: position 3,895,267 of record NC_048281.1, on the reverse strand, counting down.
TGTGTTTGACTTCTGATACTTGTATTAATATTTTCTGACAAGTTTTTGGGAAAAAAGTTAAGATAAGTATTACATATATACTATATTACCAAAAGTATTCGCTCACCTGCCTTGACTCACATATGAACTTAAGTGCCATCCCATTCCTAACCCATAGGGTTCAATATGATGTCGGTCCACCTTTTGCAGCTATTACAGCTTCAACTCTTCTGGGAAGGCTGTCCACAAGGTTGAGGAGTGTGTTTCTAGGAATTTTTGACCATTCTTCCAAAAGCGCATTGGTGAGGTCACACACTGATGTTGGTCGAGAAGGCCTGGCTCTCAGTCTCCGCTCTAATTCATCCCAAAGGTGTTCTATAGGGTTCAGGTCAGGACTCTGTGCAGGCCAGTCAAGTTCATCCACACCAGACTCTGTCATCCATGTCTTTATGGACCTTGCTGTGTGCACTGGTGCACAGTCATGTTGGAAGAGGAAGGGGCCCGCTCCAAACTGTTCCCACAAGGTTGGGAGCATGGAATTGTCCAAAATGGTTTGGTATCCTGAGGCATTCAAAGTTCCTTTCACTGGAACTAAGGGGCCAAGCCCAGCTCCTGAAAAACAACCCCACACCATAATTCCTCCTCCACCAAATTTCACACTTGGCACAATGCAGTCCGAAATGTACCGTTCTCCTGGCAACCTCCAAACCCAGACTCGTCCATCAGATTGCCAGATGGAAAAGCGTGATTCATCACTCCAGAGAACGCGTCTCCACTGCTCTATGTTCCAGTCGCGGCGTGCTTTACACCACTGCATCCGATGCTTTGCATTGCGCTTGGTGATGTATGGCTTGGATGCAGCTGCTCGGCCATGGAAACCCATTCCATGAAGCTCTCTGCGTACTGTACTTGGGCTAATCTGAAGGCCACATGAAGTTTGGAGCTCTGTAGCAATTGACTGTGCAGAAAGTCGGCAACCTCTTTGCACTATGCGCCTCAGCATCCGCTGACCCCTCTCCGCCAGTTTACATGGCCTACCACCTACCAGTTGCTGTTTTTCCCAAACTCTTCCATTTTCTTATAATAAAGCTGACAGTTGACTGTGGAATATTTAGGAGCGAGGAAATTTCACGACTGGATTTGTTGCACAGGTGGCATCCTATGACAGTTCCACGCTGGAATTCACTGAGCTCCTGAGAGCGGTTCATTCTTTCACAAATGTTTGTAAAAACAGTCTGCATGCCTAGGTGCTTGATTTTATACACCTGTGGCCAGGCCAAGTGATTAGGACACCTGATTCTGATCATTTGGATGGGTGAGCGAATACTTTTGGTAATATGTATATTACAATATATGCAGAATAGTTGTGTAGTCATCCTTTTTTTAGATGTGAAACAAACATTATGAACAGGTAGTCTTTATTTTATCTGCACAAATCTCACACCACACCATGATTCACATGCAGAGTTACTGCTCTCCAAATTTAACTGTAGCCTTATATCTTCTCAATGTCAGCAACCGCTCTCCACCGCACCACTTTACCTTTGCTCTCCTTCACGCACACACACGCACACACACACACACACACACACACACACACACACACACACACACACACACACACACACACACACACGCACACACACCTCCTTTCCCTTGATTGATCAGATCCTTATCTGTCTCTTTGACCTCTACCTAACAGGAACAAAGCGTACAGCATCCGCCTATTTATTCTCTAGCATGTTACTTTGTGGGGGGAAATAATAGTTCATCAATGTACTGCTATGTTGCACATGTAGTTTTCAAATTAAATGTCAGGGAACTAATAGTCTTTATGTTCTTCTTAATAAGGCTTCCATAGTCTCCCATTTAAGAAAGATTTCTTGCTTGTCTCATTTTATTTTTAATAAATGCATAAAAAATCTTCCCTTTCTTAAACATGCCTCAAAACAGAAACAGTTACAGTGTATAAGATACAATTTCATAGTGAAATTATGAAATTCTAAATGCTTCTCCATGTAATAAACATGTTACTGTGTGCACATAAATATTCACATGATTATACACACTGTCTGTAAAAAGTCTATTTCTTAAAATGCCACACAGGGACATTTAAATACGGCAAATAATAAACTGAGTATGTCTGCCCTCCTGCCTCAGTTCATGGTTTTGTGTATCTTGGCTCATTGTCACAATGTCACGGTCACTGTTACATCTGAAACCTGTCATATCCTCTCACCAGGTGTGTGGCAGCGGGCTGTCCAGGACTGTTATAGGAGTGTTACAGCAACCACCCTTGAAATTGGTGCCGCCCCCCCAAATTTGGAACCAATAATGGCTATTAGTCTTGTCAGAGGTGGGACTCAAATTAGAATCAAGCATTTGGGCTGTGTTGCAACATGTTGTTGTAGCTTTCTTTGCGTTTAAGTGTAGCCCATTTTTTTTTTCCAGTAGGGGAGACTGGGTATGGTGTAACACTTTGGGCTCCCATTTTAACTAGGAAACTACACAATCCCATGGAAGTCATGTGATTTCTTTCTGCAGTATAACAAGTATGAAACAAATAATAGTTTTGATCCGAAAGATTACTTTAATACTTTTTTTTCTTTGTAGAAACAAGAAGCACCGGTCACAACCAAGTGGCAACCTCCGGTCTCAAAATATGAAGCCCATGCGGAAGTGTTATAAATTGCAATTCATCAAACCACATACACACCCATTCAAAGAAGACAATCTTTACATCAGAAATAAACATGTTTACAGCCTGGTTCAAAAAACAGCTTGGGTCTACATAGCTAATTTTTCTATCGGCACACACTGTACGGGGATGAATTATTTTCTAACGTGACGGTTCAGAAGATATTAAGATTACGAGTTTTTGCCCAAATAAGGACATGACTGACTTGACTGACAGACGGGAACACATAGCTGTTGGCTAGGAGGCTCAAACCCTGCCTCTTTACTTCACACTAAAGGCTGATTTATACTTCTGCGTCTCCCCTACGCAGCAGGGGCTGACGTGGACGTGAGCCCCACATACTTGTGCGTCGGTGTGTCCGTGTCGTGCAGCAATTCTCCGCCGAAACGCCTGAGGGCAGTGCGGTCTCTCTGATAGCCGGCCGCCTGCTTCCGGTCCCGCTACGATCTCTGTTTACTTTTCCACAGAGATTCAGAGCGTGTTCTGTTAATCTACAGCTGATACATGTTGCTGTTTATCATACAGACATGATTACCCCCGGCGTAGGGTACACCGTTGATTCAATGTAGAAGTAGGGCGGCAGTAGCTCAGTCCATAGGGACTTGGCTTGGGAACCGAAGGGTTGCCGGTTCGAGTCCCAGTATGGACGAAGTTTGGCAAGTAGACTGGTGGCTGGAGAGGTGCTGGTTCACCTGCCTGGGCACTCCCGAGGTGCCCTTGAGCAAGGCACCGAACCCCCAACTGCTCGGGGTGCGCTGGTTGACGGCAGTATCCTCACTCTGACATCTCTCCCTAAGCATGTTCACTGCATGTGTGTGCATTGTATGTATATACCAAAAAAACTGTATGTGTAGCATGTCCAATATAGCACGAGTGAAAAGATTGAATTTCCCCGCTGGGGATCAATGAAGTACCTTTCTAAAAAGTATAAATCAGCCTTAAGTTTGGTCGAGTTCAACATTACCAATATGGCTGCCAACGCCATCTGGCTTCAAAACAGCGTTCAGGAACAGATGGGTGACGTCACGGATATACGTCCATTATTTATACAGTCCTGGTCTCCCCTACTTTTTATTGTACAATAATACTTCATACATATTTTTCACAACACAGGTAGCAGGTAAGACAGGAATCAGTAGCCCTTTTCATATTGCCTGTCAACAGCACCAGAGACGCATGCGCACAACACTCTGCCCCGCCTGCCTGCCCCACCAGCTCACAGTGATCCTGTCTGGCCTCTGTAATGTTTCTGTTACTACCATCATTGCTGGCACAGGAGTGGGATGACTGGTTGGAGTACCATCACCCCTATGTGACATTCATATTGACAGCAAGACATTACAGGGACCTAAATGTCACACCATGAAGTGGCAACGTTAAAAGGGCTAGAGTATGCTTGCAACATAAAAGTGGGATTTTGGACACACTTCTTATTTTTGTGTCACTAAACAATACAGTTTTGAGGATTTATATGTTGCTCCTCAATTCTGCGACATTTTAAAGTTAAGAAAATAACACACAAGAATCAGCGTAAAGTCAAACTAGATTAGTGGACACAGAAAGGGGGATTCAATTTTATTTACTAGGATGTGTATGTGTGTGTATGTGTGTTTTTGATCATCTGTCAGTCTGTGCCTGTGTGTCTGTGTGAGCACATACTTTATGCCCCCCCCCGCCTATAAGTCAGAGCTCAAGTTGGGCCATCCCAGTTGAGAAAGTCTGGACATGCCCCAGCCTCTTATATTTGTCTTTCTTTGAGAGCCCTCACATCTGTTTGGAAAATTCAAATTAACCCTATTATTTTCATGTAAGCTTAAATACCTTAAAAAGACAGCATTTCATCCGTGTGGATGTTTCCTAAAGAATTATAAGGACAAAAATAAGTCGAAAAGGTACACTAGATCAGGGGTTCCCAAAGTGTGGGTCAGGACCCTTGGGGGGTTGCAAGACACAAATGGGGGGTCGTGAGATGTCTTCCAGAATGTTTTTTTTCAAGTTATCTAAAAATATTTATTATTATTTATTTTTGTTTATTACCCTGTTTTCTTATGTGTATCTTCCTTTTTATTTGTACTGTTAATTATGATTATTTCTTTATAATTATAATTTTTTCTTTTGTATTTATCTTTTTTTTCTCTTCTCTTTGTTGATTTTGTATTGCTTCTATATAATTTGTTAACTTGTGGTGAACAAAGAAATCCTGAAGAATTGCAATAAAAAAAGTTGAACGACAAAGTGATCTAAAAATAGTAAATTTTACCCATTACAGTAAAAAATACAGACAAAAATAGTAGCTAAACTTGAAACAAAACCTTGAAAATAGAAAATGTAATGAGTTTTCTGCCTTTCTTTGTTTCCAGATGACTCCTAAGTTTAGGGTGAGTGAACAGTTAATTATCAAAAGCATCAGTAGCAGCAGCAGCACAGCCATATGCTCATATAGGTAGGGTCATTTTCTGCAGACCAGCTAATTGAAGCCATATAAATCACTTTGAGGGACAGTGGGGGTCGAGAGTCTTTGGCACATATATTTTGGGGGTCGCAGCCTGAAAAGTTTGGGAACCCCTGCTCTAGATGAATGAATAGATCAGCTATAAGCTTGAAGTCACTTGGGAAAAAAACGTCTTGTTCAGCTGAAAGCTGTCTTTCTAACTCTACGGACTTCACCTGTTGCTGAGTTTGTCAGTGCATCAAACTGTATGTGTAAACACTTTATGGTAGATCAGTCTTGTAGTTATGGCACAAAATAATACCCCACTAAGAGAGGTTTCGCTCTGAGCATGTCATATTGGAGGAAAAATCAAAAGTTCAAAACGCAACTTTGATTTGGACATAGGTAAAAGACACACCAGCAAGTCTTAATGCTTGCTTGTTGACTAGAAATCAAAGCCTTTTTGAGTTAAGCCTTAAGCCAGGGGTGTCTAACATGCGGCCCGTGGTCCAAAACCGGCCTGCCAGAGGTTCCAATACGGCCCGCATAACGACTTTGTAAAGTGAAAAAATTACAGAGAAGACATTAACTGCAATTTTTCAATAAAAGTAACTAATATTTTGAGGGGCGCTGGTGGCCTAGCGGTCTAAGCGCCCCACATATAGAGGCTACAGTCCTCGTCGCAGGGGTCGCCGGTTCGATTCCCGGCCGGTCGACCATTTCCTGCATGTCTTCCCCCACTCTCTGCTCCCCACATTTCCTGTCTCTCTCCACCTGTCCTATAAAATAAAGGCAAAAAGGCCAAAAATATAACTTAAAAAAAAACCAAAAAAAAAAACCTAATATTTCAGATTTGTCCTCTGGGGGTCGCATACAATCATAGTGCTGATGGGGCGCACCTGAACGGCACATTTCTGGGACTTTTGTTCTCAAAGTGAGAAAATAAATGACTTGCTGTTTGCGTAATCCGGTTGAAATTCCTGAAGATTTTTTGTCAGCACAATAAGATGATCCACTAACTAACACTAGCACTACACCCCTGCATACAACACTGTCCAGCAAACAAACTGTTCATGCTGGAGCTGGAAAATAGTCACCTTTACCTTGTTCATTATTATAATCTATCTGTTCTGTTGCAGAAAACATTACACTCTGTGTGTCAGGTGAATGGGTAACCTGTGTGTTTGTTGTGTTTGCAGCAGGTTTTAGGGCTTAAAGAGTAAAATATTCGGCCCACTATGAGACTCACCATGGCGAAAATACAACAGCTGTTTTTGTTCAAAGATAGTTCATTAAATGTGAACATTTACAGAATGTACTTGACTTGAACTGAAATTAGTTTGACACCCCTGCCCAGGCCGGCCTGTGGCATAGGCAGTGGCATAGGCAGTATAGGCAAATGCAGCTCTAGCGGAAGTTCAGACAGGAAGACTATAAAATCATTCACAGCAGTTGTTTAACTCTCCTCTCCCTCGTTCAATAGCTCACCCGCTTCCAGCTGCATGCTCCGGAGCTGTCATTGGTTAATCAGCTGGGGCTGTCATCCAATAGCTCAGTGGCACGCCCTTATCATCAGCCTATCAACTATCTGCTGTCTTTTTAAATGTGTCTCTCTCCAGCTAGTTCCATCTTGCATTGAAGGTGCTCACCCCTCCACCTCCCCATCTCCACCTGGTCTCTGTGAGTCTTCAATTCCCAGGATTCCTCAACCACCACCACCAGAGTCTGGACTCTAGGGGGATTTCTTCTGCTACCAAATTCACACATCCTACGCTTACTAAATGATCCCCATAGAGTCCTTACACCAAAGATTTCTGTCAAGTTTCATTATTCATTAAGTTGTAATAAATAACATTTAATCTTCAAACTGTGTCTCTCCTGTTTGAAATGCTAGGGGCGCTGACCATCCATAGAGGGCACCGCTAAATGAGTGAGGAAGAAAATTTGAAGATAAAAGGAAAGACAATATTGTTTTATCTAATTTAATTTTGGATTAAGTTGCAGAATGATGCCAGTAAACATTTAAAAGCTTGTGATTCACTTTTGGTTTTAAAAATAATGGTATGCAAAGCAGTTTTTGAAGTCTTTAAGTGCTTATGATTAGGCGTTTTTCGACTGGAGGAACTTTACCCCTGAACTAGGGATTTTACCCCTGAACTACGTGCGTTTCGACAGGTGGAACTAGGGTTTATATTTAGTTCAGGGGTAGATAATCTCCCCCTAAAAAGCCCCTGCTAGGGGGGTAGTACTTTTCAAAAAGCCCCGGGGCTTTTAGGGGCAGGGCCTGCAATGCTGAACATGTCTGATTGGTAGATTAACCGCAGTGTTTCTATTCCGCCCGCTGTCCACAATAACATCACATACATCTGTGATTCACTTGATTTCTCTTTCTTTCATTAGTTTTTATTCATTCTATCTTTTTTGTATGTGTGTGTACTTTTCAAAAGAAGAAGCTGTGATTCTCTTGATTTAGCAGCTTGTAACAGTAGTCCTATCACAGCCCACAGCAAATGCGTCTCTCCCGGTGTTACGGTTTTGAAAGTTACCCTGTAAACTGGAGACCTTCAGCTGAATATAGCAGTGTTTAATATACCATCTTATTAATGTTCTTTTAGAGGTCATTTTTATTTTAAAACAAAGGAAACCTGTAAAACATAAAGCTGGATGTCAGTTGTCTTTCAGTGTAATGTGATGTGATTGTTGGAGTTGGTTACAATACAAGGGGCACCAGTTAAAGTCTTGCCTATGGCAGTGATTCTCAAATAGGGGTACACGTACCCTTAGGGGTATGTGGGAGTACTGCATGGGGTACGTGAGAAATGTAATAAATAAATAAAAAAGTTGCATTACAACAAATAAAAAAAAAAAAAACTGATCAAAACAACTTTTTCAACAGCATTTAATTTTGTATTTCAATGCAACATCAAATAGGGCACTATTTCCAAATTGAGCATATTTATCATAAAATAAATTATTTGCAAAACCGCTTGGACTAGACGACCTCCGTCTGTTGATGTCACGTACATTTGCATGCTAATAAAAGCAAGGCCAGGAGGATAACAATGGACAGGTGGTCGAAATTCTTTTAGAATAGATTTTAAGATTATTTTATTGGTTTTTAAAGCTCTTAATGGTCTTGGCCCTTCTCATTTATCAGATTTGCTTTTATCATATGAGCCAGTGAGAGCCCTCAGGTCTTCAGGTAGCGGACTTTCAATTGTACCAAACGTAAAAACTAAGACCCACGTGAGGCAGCTTTTTATTATCAAGGCCCATGCCTGTGGAACACCCTGCCTGAGGATCTGAGGGCTGCCCAGAGCATCAACATTTTTAAAAGCAAACTCAAGACCTACCTTTTTAGTCTTGCTTTTAACTAAGTTTTATTTTTATTCTTAACAGTTTTATCTATTTTTTTATTTATTTATTTATTATCTATTTAAAATGTAGTCACTTTTATTCTACTTTATTTATTTATTTATTTTAAGTCTCACATCTTATTTTCTTTTAATGGTTTAATATTTTAGTCTTTTATTATCTTAGAAATGTATTTTACTTTGGTGATTTTAATTTCCTGTTTTGAGTTTTAAAGTCTTATTTTACCTCCAGTGTTTCCTCATTAAGATATCATGAGAGTGATTCCTCAGTTGGTTCAGCAAATTATTTTTATTTTTTATTTATTTATTTTATTTATTTGATTGTTTTTATTACTATTGTTGCATATTGTGTTGTTAACCTTAGGGTTGTGGGGTGGGTTTGGGGTCGGGCTGGGGCTGGGATCTTTTTCTTAATTGATTCTATTTGAAGTTGTTTTTCTTGTACAGCACTTTGTGTTACGATGTCATTGTATGAAAAGCGCTTTATAAATAAAGTCTGATTGATTGATTGATTGATTGATTGATTGATTGATTGAAAAGCTTCTTGTTTGACAGAAATAAATTGGTGAGCTCCTTTGGCCATCAAAGGTTCTAGCTGCCTCAATCATTAATTATTTCTGAAAATATTGCACTACAAAAGTATAGAATTTGTGTCATCTTTCATTTCAATGTTATTATGACACTGTAAAACCACATGCATACATTTATTCATGATATTTTCCCATATTATTTCCTGAAAAATGTTCTCAGCCATACAATGGGGTACTTGGCTGAACTTGTTTTTGAAAGGGGGTACACAAGCCAAAAATGTTTGAGAACCCCTGGCCTAGGGCACCCAGTCTGTTAGGGCTCTGCCCCTGCCTTAACCCTCTTGTTATGTTGCAGGTCAAATTGACCCTTTTAAAAGTCTATTTTAGCTCATTTATGCCTTCCAAACCAGCTAAATACAGCATACAAATTTGGGCAGCATGTGATAGATGAGGAGCCGTGTTAATTTATAAACATCACTTCATAAAAATAAAAAGATTCAAAATCTAAAATAAAATTAACAAAAATCTAAGTCATGTAAAACTATTGTATTTAAATTTAGGGCTTTCCAATGTACATTAAAGGCACTATGAGTATTTTTCCCCCAGCTGAGAAACAGACTGAAACCGACACTGATGCCTCTTTATGACCTTCAAAAGCAAACAAGACCATAAACAACAACACTGATACCTTCTCTGTTGTCATTTTTAATGCCTGAAACCACTCTGAGGGGGTAGGTGTCAGACCACATGATTGACATTTGACTTTAGAAACATCCTTTTCCGTCTGTTTTCATGGTAAAGAATCACATTGAGTGATACATCTGTCTGTTTAAAGACAGCAGGGTGAAGTTTTTGTTGAAAACACTACTTTTGCATGTACAGAACAAGAGATTAGGGTATCACTTGGTCAACAGGGGGCGCCAAAATTGATAGAAATCAAAAGTTCCTCACAGCAGCTTTAAAAAAAGTTTTACCATGAATTTTAATGAAGAACGAGTGAGTTATCCTCATTTAACCATGATCTGTGAGAATTGAAGAACACAAATGCACTAAATCTTGATTTAAATGGTTAGTAATGGAATTAAAAATTAGATTGAAAGAATGTGGATTGGGATTTTTTGGGGTTCTGACACTTTTGCATAATTGAATACGCCCCGGGTCAAATTGACCCAGGAACATTACTGCTGTTCCAGAGAAACGAACAGAACAGGAGGGTTAAGTGTTCAGTTGAAAAGCTTGATTCCCCTTAAATTTGGAAGGGCTAATTTGACAGGACTATCCCTTTAAAGGAGTCCGCTACATAAAGGGACAGCCCATTTCACTGAAAAGGGGAATTCTTTGTCGTTTTTCTGACATGTACAGTTACTAACACACTCGTATTCAACACAGTGGAATAGGAACATGCTGATTTGGTGGACTTCTCAAACGGAGGTATCTCATTAGACTGAAAACGAACACTTAATGACATGTTCTGTTTCTCAAATGTGGAGTTCACCCCTTCTGGGCGTTTCTATTTTTAGCATCAGCTGTTGCAATACAAAGATTAGCTGCTCGACGTATTGTTCCGCAGATGTGGGGAGCTCAGTCCCGGCTGTGGTGTGAAGCCGAGGGACGACAGACATGAGGAGGGATATGTCGGAGTGAGGACGGTTCTTTGTGCTCCACACACAGAGGGAGGCTGATATCGGTGAGTAGCTCTCATGTTGACAGAGGAGAGGTCGTGAATGAAGGCGTCTGTGCAGGCAACACCTACCGTGCATGTAAAAACCCTCAACTACTCCAACTTACTGCAGCCCAGCGGACTGTCAGCACATTGATTCCACTGTGACAGAGGAGGAAACAGTGAAGAGAGGCTTTTTATTGTGATGTGAGGAGTGGAGGTCGTTTGCGGAAATTCCTTTTTGCTGCAAACTTCTGCAGAAAGATGAAGCAACCAAAGACTGTTATTATTCAGGGGCGGCTACTGTTTCCACTCGGGCTCTCACACACACTCACACTGACGGGCCTCGCCTCCGTGTGGCAAACATTTCCACAAAAACACACTGCTTGTCTTCTGTCGCCTATCAGGAATGTCTCGAAACTACAGCAGCCTGTGATTCGCCATGGTGTTTCTGCACTACTGTGGCACAGTGGTGTCCAGACATGAAGCAGCAGCAGCAGCAGCAGCAGCAGTGATGGTGGTGGTGGTGGTGGTGTGCTGTGCAGATTGAACCGCTGGACACAAAGAACAGAGAGATTCTTCATGTATCAAATCATAGGATGAGATCATTCAGAAGCACCAGTCAGTCAGGAGACACACAAACACACACTGCATCTGCACACACACACACACACACACACACACACACACACACACACACACACACACACACACACTCACACACGTTAATCTCTATTAATAGCAAAGTGAAATCACCACATAAATTGGCTGTGTGGACAGACTCCTCTTTATCTTTCCATCCTAACTCCACTGAAATGTCAACCCCCTGCTATATCTGCTGCTGCTGCTGCTGCTGCTGCTGTTGATGATGAAGATGATGATGACGTTCATGTGAGAGTAATGGTTAGCTCACTTTGCATGCGGTTTCGCTATTTCCCAGAGCTTAATTGTGACCTTTGACCAGGGGAAATTGTGATGTGGATGACTGGTTCATGCTCAAGTGGCAGCCTCCGGTCTCAAACTGTGAAGCCCATGCGGAAGTGTTATAAACTGCAATTCATTGAGAATCTGCTTGAGGCTGGCTGCAGAAACACCAGAAACCACATACACACCCATTCAAAGAAGATGATCTTTACAGCAGACATAAACATGTTTACAGCCTGGTTCAAAAAACAGCTTGAGTCTAAGTAGTTAATTTTTCTATCAACACACACTGTACAGGGGGTGAATTTTTTTCTAACAAGACAGTTCAGACGATATGAAGATTACGAGTTTTGCCCATATAAGGACATGGCTGACTTGACTGACAGGCGGGAACACATAGCTGTTGGCTAAGAGGCTCAAACCCCACCACTTAAACCTCACACTATGACTGGTTGAGTTCAGCATTTCCAATATGGCTGCCACCGACGATTGGCTTCAAAACCAACCGGCAACTTCCGGTCTAAAAATATGAGGCCAATCAGAAGTGCTAAAAACTGCAGTTTGTCGAGTCTCCACTTGAGGCTGGCTCCGGAAGTACCAGAAACCACATACACACCAATTCAAAAAAGCCGATCTTTACAGCAGAAATACACATGTTTACAGCCTGGTTCAAAAAACAAGTGTAGTCTGGATAGATAATTTCTTGATCGGCACACAACGTGGCAATTTCAAAGATATTTAGATTACGAGTCTTCCAATGAGAGACACAGCTAACTTGATTGACAGGCGGGAACACTGTAGCTGTTGGCTAGGAGGCTCAAAGCCCGCCTCTTTACGTCACAATCGCTTGACAGCAGCAATATGGCTGCCGCCGACGATTGGCCTCAAAACTGTGCTTCAAAAACAGATGGGTGATGTCACGGATCACGGTCCATATTTTATACAGTCTATTGTTGTGACCTTGGGAAATTATGCTGTGGACGACTGGCTCATTCTGGGTTTTCTACCCAGGTGACTGGATGTGCTGTTGATTACATGTGTTCACAGCTTGATGTAACTTGTCATAGAAGAACTCCTGTGGATTTAATAATCCCTGTGGGTGTATAAGCACCCTACTTCTGATACTCTGTCCTGTGGCAAAAGTAGTAGGCCTGCAGGGTTGGAAATTAGGCTTATGGGTATAAAGTTACAGGCAGCCCTTAAAAAAGTCACACCATGACATAGAATAGAGGTGAGGGTGCTGTTTCACCACCTTCTACATCCCTGAACTGTAAGCCAGACGGTAAGACAGCCAAACTTCTATAAGTGAGTGTTAAAGCTGGGGTTGGTAGTCACGGAAAACTAGCATGAATTTGAATGTAGCATTTCCTCAGGACTCCATCTAGCCCCTACCCCCTCCCCTCGGAGCTCCTCCAAAACGATGCCCCCCTGCTCACATGCACGAGCGCCGCTGATTCAAGACCATATGATGGTGACTGATTCAAAACCGGTCCTCAGCACATGGTTTGTGTTTTGCACTGCGTCAACTCATGTCTCACTCAGCGGTAAGAAAACACCAAAACATTCTCATAGTGAAAGTTAAAAACACAAACAAACATGGCTGCTGTTAGTACTCACAACTGTCATGCTAGCATTATCCAGCTGTACCGGTGACACGATATCAGGAGAAAAGTTATAATACATATGATACATATGTGGCTGTGGCTCAGTGGGTAGAGTCGTCGTCTGTCAATCGGAAGGTTGGCGGTTCGATCCAAGCTCCGGCAGTCACATGCTGAAGTGTCCTTGAGCAAGACACTGAACCCCAAGATGTGTGAATGTGTACGAATGAGATTAGCTACCATCAGTGAGTGAATGGGTTTGAATGTGACGAGTAGTGTGTGAAAGCACTTTGAGTGGTCAGAAAGACTAGAAAAGCGCTATCAGTACAAGTCCATTAACCATCTACATTTTCTGTAGGACTTACTAAATGTCATTCATTCTTCTGCTTGTCAGAGCCCCCGTGGTGAGAGCTTTTTAGACTCTGATCCGGACTACAGTCCTGAGTAAAGCACCTCATCGGGTCAGAGGGGACAGGCCCAAGGTCGAGCAAGAAGGGCAGTAAATAGAGTCAGGGGAAGCAGAGGCAGGAGACGGGGAGTGTACGCCGGGGAAATGTACACGAAGGAGGCGGGCAGAACGGCAGGACGGGATTTGATTGGTTTCATCATTTGGCTCCTGATGGCAGGGATTGGTTGGTGTTTTCCCAGGTTTACTCCGACTGTAGATAAATTTACCTCTTTTTTAAGAACACATTATGTATTGATTGCCATCAGGACATAAAGATCATTTTAACCAGTATAACAAAAAGTGGATCTAAATCGGACTACCAACCCCAGCTTAATCAGGCCATGAAACTTTCCTGATTGAATCAATATATATTATTTTATATTGGGTGTTTTCCCAGTAACTCTTTACACCACATCAGAAAAAGGAAAAACAACACCATCAATGATTTTGTAAAACACAAGAGTGGCATGTTGTGTTTTGTTGTGATTCATTGTGATAGAAATAGAGACTGGGAGGCTCGATGACTGTTTTTCCAGCGAAGTCTGAAACATAATGCAATGTAAAAACATCTGCAATACAAAACTAGGGATGGGACATGATTTTAGAATATTCGAATATTCATTCACTTTGTAAAAATCAAAGAGTTACTTTCTCATTTTAAAAGTACAATTTTCCTTGTTTTTACTGGTGCCTGGTTGTAATACAGTATTCCCACCAGACGGTGGCTATAGAGCGTCTTAAAGCTGTTTGCTTACCTCATCAATTAACAGAAGAAGAAGAATGCTAACTGCATTAAATAGCAAAAGAAGAAGAAAACATAAGTGAATGTCGCAGCGATTATTTCCAGAGACTGAGCATGGCTGTAAAATATAAACACACACGCCACATCACTGAAACACCGACATAAAGACGGAGACAGACGCTGTCAGTGCCCACTACTAGCAGCACCTCGTCCTGCTGCTGGTTAATTAGACTGCCACACAAACAGGCTGTTAATGGGACAGGTGTGTGTGCATGTGTATGGGGGGGTGATTATTTGAATAATCGTTGAATAGATGCCAATGATTATCGAATAGTATTTTAGCTTGAAATGCCCATCCCTTTACAAAACAGTGTTAGGCACACTGTGGTCAGAGCGTTTGATTCCCCTGACTAGTGTGTCTTTGTTTCATACATTCCTCAGCGTTCATGCAAAGAAATCCAGCTGACCTTGTGTCTTTTGCATGCAAACGTTTAGCTCAGAGCCAATAAGTTCCCTTCACCAGACTGATGGCTCTCCTCAAGGTCTTTGCCCCTTAAAGTGAATCTATTATGCGTATTTCCAGCTTTATATTTCTATTCTGGGACTCCACTAGAGCAGCTTTGCATGATTCAGCTTTCTGGAAGCCTGCTTTCCTTCTCTTGCCAGTTCTAAAAGGAAACTGTAAAGGTACACCTACTTTGTAACATCATTTCTTGTTATTGATATCAAGTGGCAGCTTCTCAAAGTCATCCACACTTCCGGAGTACGACAGCATGAACAGGGGGAGCTGAAAAAGTGGAGCTGAATGTTTCTGTTTGGTTAACGTTAAGCATATTACATGCTTACTGTGTGACATAATGATGAAACAGTCTTTTAATCACAAGCTGTTCACAAACATTTTTATATAACGCCTATTAGCCCTGTTTGTGTTGGAAATGCACTTAAACACCGACTGAAGTGGAAGTCAACTGTCAGCAAATTACAAAGGCTGTTATTATGACAACACAGGTTTGGTCATGTAGTTCTAAATGAAAGTTTTTTTATGCTGTAATGAAACAAACTGATGTCTCAGTTTCAAGTATCATTGAACTGTGAGTTCTAATCTTATATAAGCCTTTACTCTAGGTAAAATAAATATGCTAACCATACTTCAGCTGTGGCTTTAACCAGCCCAAAGAGATGATAATGTATTACTGTCTGTCCCATAATATTGAGAAAGGCCATAATGTCCAGAACTAATTAACAGTTCTGTAGCCGCTGTAGTTTTATTGATGTAAATAGTTTCCTTCTGGTCCTGGTTGACGAGTGTAAGCAGTGTTTTAAGACGTAAAGGTACTACTGTAGAATACTTGAGGTTTTGTGTTTGTATTCAAAGATATCTCCTTCATCAACAACATAAAACTTAAACTTTGTTATTGAGAGTGATAACTTTTGATCACTTACATCACACAACTGGCAACCTCTGGTTGTGAGAATTGAAGCCAATGCGGAAGTGTTAAAAACTGCAGTTCATCAAGTGTCCACTTGAGGCTGGCTCCGGAAGTATCGGAAACCACATACACACCAATTCAAAGAAGATGATCTTTACAGCAGAAATAAACATGTTTACAGCCTGGTTCAAAAAACGAGTGTAGTCTGGATAGATCATTTCTCGATCAGCACACACTGTACGGGGGGTGAACTTTTTCATAGCGTGGCAATTTCAAAGATATTAAGATTACAAGTTTTCCATTATGAGAGGCACAGCTGACTTGACTGACAGGCAGGAACACTGTAGCTGTTGGCTAGGAGGCTCAAAGCCCGCCTCTTTACCTCACACTAACTCGACAGCAGTTATGTTGAGTTCAACATTTCCAATATGGCTGCCGCCGCTGATTGGCTTCACAACAGCGCTTCAGAAACAGATGGGTGACATTACTGATACCATTACAGTCTATGACATCACATTTATAAATTTTGCTTTAAGAAAACTACACTGTACTCTTACCTCATTTCATTTGTCCTCATTCATTCTGATTTAGTTGGTCACAAACAGCAAAATGTTCTTAGTGGTTGTTTTTCTAACCTGTTATATCGGTGATATAGGCTGTGTCCTTGTCACGTATTTCTAGTTTGAGCTACAACGGCTAAGCTAGCATGCCCATTAGACTGTTCATAGAATTAAACAACTACATAAATGTTTGTGCTCACACAGCTAAGTAGCTTAATATTTTAAACCACCTATGAAACTTATTAGCATTTATATGCCACTAGTTGCTGGCCTGCAAGCTTAGCTAATGTATAGTTTGAAGAGCCAGTAGTACATATAGTTGTATGACTAGCGAGTAGAGTAATCTCCTATTCAATTTTACAGATTGAATTTACAATTTTATTTAAATTCTGACTTATTGACTAGTCCAAAGGTAAGGAAACACTCAGACAGCAGTCAAAACTGAGTAGGGATGGGCATTTCAAGCCGAAATACTATTTGATAATCATTGGCATCTATTCGCCGATTATTTGAATAATCACCCCCCCCCCCAAAACACACACACCTGTCCCATTGTGTGGCAGTTGCGTTAACCAGCAGCAGGACGAGGTGCTGCTGTCTCCATCTTTATGTCGGTGTTTCTGTGACGCAGCGTGGCGTGTTTCCATTTTACAGCCATGCTCAGTCTCTGGAAATACCTTTGTAGTAGTGTGAGATTCAGAAACAGAGAAAATTGCAGCGACATTTGCTAAAGTTTTCTTCTTCTTTTGTTATTTAACGCAGTTAGCATTCTTCTTCTTCTGTTACTTAATGCGGTTAGCAAACAGCTTTAAGACGCTCTGTAGCCACCCTCTGGCGGGAATACTGTATTACAACCAGGCACCGGTGAAAATGATGAAAAATTGTACTTTTAAAATGAGAAAATATTAAAAGAAATTCTTCGATTTTTAATAAGTGAACGAATATTTGAATATTCGAAAATCATGTCCCATCCCTAAAACTGAGCACAGTTTATTTAACATGGCCAAACATAGGATCATATAGAAGGTGGGCAAATGATGTCCAATTGGTTTACAGTGTGACTAATGTTAGTGCCAGCACCACCAGCCTTCAGTCTTAAGTCCTGGCAGGTTAGCATCCACCAACCTGTGCTAGTCATGCATTGACTGGTCAGGTGGTTATATGCAAGTTTAACCAGACACAGTCTACAAACAACTTTTCTCCAGTTTACAGATGAAAATGCTGCCATATTGTAACTGTGTAGCATTTTAATCATATCCAGATCCTCAGATACTCACGATCTCAAGACACTGAACTAGGTTAGTCACCGGTTATTCACCACCATGTGACCGATTAAAATTAAACTCTGTAAGGTGGTTTGCACTTTGTCCTCCCAGCCTCGTTTTGCACAGGGTGTTAAAGGTTTTAGTAAAAAAATCTGTCACCATTTCAAGAAATGCGGTGAAGGGCAAGTTCAGCTGAATGTTCCTCATGTTCTGAAATCAATTGAAAACAGAAATAACAGCATCATTAACTCTTTAATCACCTGTTATTAAGTACATAACAAACTAGTGTTTGTTAGTTAAAGGACATAAACACAAAGTATGATATGCAAAGCTACTGCTAAAATGAGCTGCAATTTGAAACACTCTTTTAACTTGTGCCATGATATGTGCAGCTCCATCCAGAGAGCCTTAATATTATATTCAAGGAAATGCCTGAAGTTAGCAAGGATAGGTCAAAAATCATGGAGTGTTTAAGTTATAATGAACTCCTTTTTAACTGATTCATAATACCCTTAATAAAAGGAGGACGATGCCTCTAAAGAAATGTAAGAACCTTTTCTATTTCTCCCCGTTAACAGAAGATAAATATGACCTCTGAGCAAGTTATTCCATCTACTTCAGCTGTCTTGGTGACAAAAACCAGCGATCCGCTCATCTTCTCATTGCTTAGATGGTCATCACAAATCAAAGGTAAAATAAAAGATCTAATCCTCTCTAAATCTGCAAAAATAAATTGCAGTATGAGAGCATAAAGTCACCTGACAGCAGCCTGTAAGCGTATGTATCTTGAATTCTGTGAACTACATCTTGACACCTCTATTTTTATATTTGATGATTGTTGATAGCTCCATGCTCAGGCTTGGGTGAGAACCTCTGTGTTCTTCCACAGACACGCTCTGTGAGATTTGCTGCCACTTTGTTCCCATGTGAAGAGGGAAGTTCCTTTTATCCTCTCTCATGGCAGCAGCACGCCTGTCCTTAAGATCCCTGTAAGGTTTTAAGTAGACTAAATGGGAAGTCCAAGACACTGTGACTGCTCGTGTTGTTTAACAGGTAAATCTTGGTTTTGTGGATTAAAAGGTTTCCCTGATTGATGAACATTGAACTTCTTTTCTATCATGAAGACGTTGTCCTTATGTGAACAGATGTGAATACTCTATTTATGCATCAAGAGTAGGTCTATTCACTGATTCTAGAGAAGCTCTCAGAAACTTTCCACTTACTTGGAAGGACTGAAACAAGAAGACAAAAGTTATGTTGTGTTGGACCGTCACCATCTCTAAGCGAGGGATGAACTGCTGGATCTTTGACAGACTACTACAGTATTTCACCTTCTTTTATGAGGTATTCTCATTGGGTGTTTGTAGCGTCCTAGTCTGACATTTTTTTATTTAGATTTCGAGTGCTGGACTTTGACTCAAGGGCCAAGTATTCATCTCAGGCCCATGTGTGGTTACTTTTAGCCAACAAAGCACAAGTTTTTGCTGTTGTTAGTGAGAGGTGATGTAGGTAAAATGTTACACTCTTGAGGTTAAGACGAGGGGCTTTTTCCTGACCCTTAACCACTTGCGGCTGGATCCTAAACATTACCATGAATGCCAAAATAAAAACAAAAGGGGACGGAGTATTTGCAGTGAGGGGCCCAAACCTCTGGAACTATCTGCCAGAGGAGATCAGGTCTGCTGAGTCAGTGATCTGATTTAAACCCTTCTTAAAACATACTTTTATCGCAGAGCCTTTCCTGATTTTACCTTAACTTTATTTAGTTTTACTTGAGTTTAACCGTTTAAAAAAATAAAATAAAGTAATTGTTTTCCTTCAGAGTTCTTTTAAAGGAATTTTATGTCTTTTAAACTATTTTTTAAAGTCTCGATCTTGCCTTGTGTGATATTTTGACCTGCTCATTTTATTTTGCTGCCCATGAAAAACACTTTGATACCTTGTTTTTGAACAGTTCTCTTTAAATAAAAGTATTATTATTATTTATTTATGTATTCATTATTATTATTATTATTATTATTATTATTATTATTATTATTATCTTGACTGCTTATCCCGTGCTTATCCCGTTTGGGGTCACGGGGGGCTGGAGCCTATCTGACTTTGGGCTGAAGGCAGGGTACACCCTGGACAGGTCGCCAACCTATTACAGGTTATTATTATTATTATTATTATTATTATTATTCTTTATTATTATTATTCTTTATTATTATTATTCTTTCTTTCTTTCTTTCTTTCTTTCTTTCTTTCTTTCTTTCTTTCTTTCTTTCTTTCTTTCTTTCTTTCTTTCTTTCTTTCTTTCTTTCTTTCTTTCTTTCTTTCTTTCTTTCTTTCTTTCTTTCTTTCTTTCTTTCTTTCTTTCTTTCTTTCTTTCTTTTATTATTATAACCACAAATAAAATCAAATTTTAAGTAATATAAATGATGTTTTTTGTCAGTGAATATTTTACATATTTAATTTTAAAATACATAAATTAGAATAAACAAACTGTTCTTAAAAGAAAACGTAATCTAACATAAATTAGTCATTTATAGAAGTTATTTCTCAGAGTGAGCATGACTTATTCTGTGGTTTTTTAAACCTGAGCCAATAAAACAAGTCTGATCTCATACCTTCTAGTATAAAGGCTCAGGTGTGCTTATGTGTTAATAAGGGCAAAGTGTGATTTCTGCCCCACTGCATACAAGCCTTCTTTCAAAGCTCTACTTTGTTCCCGAAGCTGACCGAGGTCAACATAGATGTTTTGATGACAGTGCTTGAAAAACATGTTTAATATCATTATGCCGCCCCCCCCCTCTTTGTTTTTTTCTGAAGAACTCATCATCAAGGCTTTAAAATGCCAGCTAAGTGTGGATTACAGACAAGGAAACAAGGAAAGAATTGAGAGTAATTTGAATAAAGGTTGACACAGCACAATGTTTTGCACAATACTGTACAGTCCGTCCTCTGCAGCCTCCGTAAGCCCTCTGAAATACCAGAGCCTGTTAAGCCATACAGTCAGCCACATCGGTCAGATGACTAACTTGGGTTGGAGACATGGCAACATTTCCTTTACCGAGCTTCCACTCCCAAAGGAATTTTGTTTAAACTGTGTCTGTGGATTATTTTAGTCTCACAGAATGATGAGTGGCGTCTCACAGAATTGGGCACTCCACCGAGTAGAGTAACAGAGGGAAATGCTGACACACTGAGTTGTGACCTGGCATGGGTACAGCTTTGCCACATCAGGCAGGACTGCTAGGAAAACGTGAGGCAGGTACTCAGATTTTATGTAACTCTTCACAGCAATAAAGACCTCACATGTTATACACATAAGCCAGAATTGAACTGACTAAAGAGGCTTTTTAATGTCAGGAATTTGGCCTGGAAATTCTTTGCCTAACCTGGCTGTCTGGCTGCTGCAGAGTGACTGGCTGGTCTGCTGGCTGGCTTTATAGAGGAAGGAAACATCTTCCTTCCCTCCATTGTGCTGGGCAGGAAAGGATGGACCAAAGCCAGCTGACAGCTGTTTCCTGGTGGATGGAGGAGGAATGGGTGCGTTGGTGTGTGGGT
Organism: Notolabrus celidotus; assembly: GCF_009762535.1. Lineage (NCBI taxonomy): Eukaryota > Metazoa > Chordata > Actinopteri > Labriformes > Labridae > Notolabrus > Notolabrus celidotus. The sequence continues at coordinate 3,874,073 of NC_048281.1, read as the reverse complement.
GTTGTGCTCGTAGTGAGTGAGTGTGAATTTTTATGTCCACTCTGGATGTTTGCAAAGGGTTTTATGAGAACTACAAATCTGGGGGTTTCACAGTGAGATTGGGAAGATTAGTTTTATTTCAGTGTTTGCTTTCTCTGAGCTGCACAAACCTTTAGTCTCAAAATGTTAAAAACAACTCCTACAATTACAAATGTACCACCTTCTGGGTAGTTTAAAGGTTTAATACATTACTCTCCCATTAATCTTTTCCTTTTTTTCCAAAACTGTATAAATCATGACTTGTTTACATCAGTCTTCTTCTTTGCCTTTTTTGCTGCAGTTCTATTTCTCTCTGTTTGCCGTCACCTCCAACATCCATCAGCAGGAGAGTGTGAAACCTGCCGCAGGAATGTGCGCTTTGTCGCCCACTTGCTTCCTCACCTACATGTGCAGCCTTTGTGCAATTTGACTTCAATCTACATTTAACTCTACCTACATTTAATGCTCAGGGTCACCCTTATCTATTTTACTCTAGGCCTGTTTCAGATAATAGTTGGGGATAAAACAATGCAGTAGATGATGTTTGATTCTTCTTCTTCTTGACTTCTCTCCCATGATGATTTCATAGCCAGAGACTGCTGTGGTTATCGAATGAAAAGCAGTTTAAAAATGTGGAGCACATAAAACAGTGATGTCTATTGTATTAGCTCAACATCATATTGTAACTTTTCTTTCAACTCTGTCCTCGTGTGCCCTCGCTTCCTCTCCCTCACTCTTCTGTTTCCGATTTCTCTCACCCTCCTTCCTCCCTCTCTGCTTTTGCTTCCCCCCTGTGTCTCATTCTTTCTGCAGCGCTCTTAATATCTGAGGCCAGCTGTGGTGTGAGATTTTTGCATGAGCATGATCTAGAATGAGACATATTAAAGGTACAGTGAGTGAGAGCAGGGCTTCCGCTGGCAGAATAGATATTTAGGAGCATGTTTTCATTGAGGTTAAATCTTGTTAATAATCATTTTGGCGATTTAGTGAAGAGTAGGATGAGCTTGTTTTAGCCACAGAGGGAGCAGGTCCTCTTCTAAAGAGTCTGTGAAAGCTAGGGTTGGTAGTCACGGAAAACTAGCATGAATTTGAATGTAGCATTTCCTCAGGACTCCGTCTAACCCCTCCCCCCCTCCCCTCCAAAACAACGCCCCCGCTCACAAATGCACGAGCGCCGCTGAATGGCGACCATATGATGGGGACTGATTCAAAAACGGTCCTCAGCACATGGTTTGTGTTTTACACTACTTCAACTCATGTCTCACTCAGCGGTAAGAAAACACCAAAACATTCTCATAGTGAAAGTTAAAAACACAAACAAACATGAAATGTACGCTCTGCAGGAGGCAGGCAGAACGGCAGGACGGGATTTGATTGGTTTCATCATTTGGCTCCTGATGGCAGGGATTGGTTGGTGTTTTCCCAGGTGATTGAGGCCATCAGGACATAAAGATCATTTTAATCAGTATAACACAAAGTGGATCTAAGTCTGACTACTTACCCCAGCTTTAAGTTTCTACTGAAGCCCAGAAAGGACAAAACCACCAGGCTCTCTTATACTCTCTTGGAGGGTAAGAGGAGAGGTTATCAGCTGGTTACGTTCTTCAATTCTTAGAGTTTAATTTTAATTTGAAAAGGTCAAAAACACACTTTATGAATACCCTTACAATCTGTTTTCATGAGGCGTAACTTCAGAATGTATTGGATTATTTTGCAAATGCTAAAATAGCTCTCTGTTTTTGCATTGAGCCTCCGCTTCACTTCTGTGGTAAAAATACACGACTCCTCTGTTAAATCTTTCATACGTTAGCATGAGAGATGTTTAGTCTTATTTTGAAAAGGCCATAATTGCCAACTACAGAAATCCATCTGTGTTGAAGCCATCATATTTCTCCCTGCTCTGTGGTCACAGTGGGCCTCTGAGAGTAGACGTCATTACACTGGTTTCTGCTCCGAGGCCAAAACCGAGCTCACCAAGGCTCATTTTAGCTGCTTTTCCATCTAGTTGTGATATCTCTGCTGTGAGGGACTTTAAGAAGAGCCAGTAGCATCAGAACAAAGTATTTTCTGCTGTTTGAAGAAACTCTTTCCCCTGCTATTTTAGTTGTAGCTGCTGCTGCTTCCTTTACTGTTCTGCCTTATGTTTAAAAGAGTCGGCCTACAGCAATGTGAGAGGGCGGGCCATATCCTGGTAGAGCAGCTATATCACAAATAGCAGCAAGAAGGAGATCTTGGTGACAAATGTGGCTGCATTTCCTGTCAGTGCTTCACAATAAAAGCGGTTTGTGGCTCTCGAGTTGCAAACGCAGAAGAGTTTGGTTTGCAGATACCTGGAAAAAAGAGATCATCAGCCCAATGTGCATCGCTCCACCTGCAGTCACATGTGAAATAATGCTAAACAAAACAGCAAAGTTATCATGAAACTCTTCTTCTCGGGATGCTGCAGGCTGCTCTGGTGTAAAGCAGAAAGGCTGTTATCTCTTTAAAGGAAGCAGAAGCACAAATAGCAGAGCTCACACCATGAAGCTCTATTTGGACTCTATTTTTGTGTTGTTGAAGGTGTTAAGCACAGCTTCCGTGCATCTCCTGCGGTGTGTCGCCTGCCATCTCTGTTTGGGTGGACAGCTCAGGGCATTTGTGTTTTATGTGCATTTTCAAACTTGTTATTATGATTGATTATTTTGATGCAATCCCAATTCACTCCCTCCACCAATAACTCCCTGAGGACTGCTCATTCCTGCCAGTTTTCACCATGTTCCCTTTCCAAAACACAGAGTAACTGGAATAATGGGCACAGTTGGCATCCTTTTTTATGCTTGTTAGGCTGAAATGTTGCCTTGAAGCAGACTTTTGGCTCCAATGACCTTCATGATTAATAAAGACAATTTTCAGTTCACTTTTCACTCCTCTACATGTGTGAAAAAGTTCATTTGAAAAGAAGAAACAGCTTTATTTAGATTGACCGCAATAACTTTCCTTTAAAACAACAACAAAGATGATTCAGCTTTTTGTGTCTCGTGACCATTGACTTAATAAATAATGGATGTAGTATCCGTGACGTCACCCACATGTTTCTGAAGCACTGTTTTGAAGCCAATCGTCAGCGGGTGCCATATTGGAAATGCTGAACACAATCAAGTGGGAACCTCCAGTCTCAAAATATGAAGCCCATGCGGAAGTGTTATGAACTGCAGTTCATCGAGAATCCGATTGAGGCTGGCTGCAGAAACACCAGAAACCACATACACACCAATTCAAATAAGACGATCTTTACAGCAGAAATAAACATGTTCAAAAAACATTTAAAAAGCGGCTTGGCTCTACGTAGCTAATCTCTCTAATGGCACACACTGTACGGGGTGAATTTTTTTTCTAACGCGACAGTTCAGAAGATATTAAGATTACGAGTTTTGTTTCAAATAAGGACATGACTGACTTGACTGACAGGCGGGAACACATTGTTGTTGGCTAGGAGGCTCAAACCCCGCCTCTTTACCTCACACTAAGTTTGGTTGAGTTCAACATTTCCAATATGGCTCCCCCCGAACAATTGGCTTCAAAACAGCTCTCAGGAACAGATGGGTGACGTCACAGATACTATGTCCATTATTTATACAGTCTATGAACTCAGCATAACTGCTGTGGAGCTAGTGTGAGGTAAGGAGGCGGGCTTTGAGCCTCTTAGCCAACGCCTGTCAATCAAGTCAGCTGTTCCTCTTATCATGGAAAACTTGTAATCTTAATATCTTTGAAGTTTTGGCGTGATAAAAAAATTCACCTCCGTATAGTGTGTGCTGATAGAGAAATGAGCTATCCAGACTACACTCGTTTTTTGAACCAGGATGTAAACATGTTTATTTCTGCTATAAAGATCGTCTTCTTTGAATTGGTGTGTATGTGGTTATCTGAATTTCCGGAGCCAGCCTCAAGTGGACACTCGATGAACTGCAGTTTTTAACACTTCCTTATTGGCTTCAAATCTCGCAGGAGGTTGCCGCTTGCTTATGACAAGGAGATGCCTGGGTTTAAAGGCGTAATGAAAAACTGAATGTGATTTACCATGATCTGTCAGAACCTCCAGCACGTACTTATATAATATAAGACTATTCCTTCTACCCCATTCTAGTATCCTTGTGTGGACAAGGAAAGCATCAGGACAAAGTCAGTTAGGTGTGCCCCTGATTAACTAGGCAGAGTGCACTTGTCCTCATAGGTTACCCTAAAGCTCTTTAAGTGCTAATTAAGCTCACATAGCTTCTAATCAGTTTAGTGCCTAAGCACTGTCTAACAAACAGGACAATAACATCACAGGTTAGTGTGCTTTTCCTGCTTTGAATTACAGAAGAAAGTCATATGAAGAGTAGCCCAGTGGTTATTATTTTTCAATATTGGATTAATTATATCACCCCTGACCTTGTGCATGCTGACCTTTACCTTACATACGAACACTTATGATTATATTAGCACAAAAATTAACAAAAAAAAGAGCTTCAATCAGGGACATTCTCCTTTAGCAAGGCTGGGTGTCAGCATTGATATAGCTGCTTTCACTCCTCTTTGCACCCAGGTCTAAAAACCAGGGCTCGTACAGGTGCTTGAAATCCTTGAATTTTAATGTTGTGTTTTCAAGGTTTGAAAAATGCTTGAATTTTGGGTCTAAGTGCTTGTAAGTGCTTGAAATTGTAATCATATATATTTCACAATTAACATCAATCTGACTCAACAGATCGATTCAATGGAGAGAAATAAAATAGTCAAATGTAAAAAATAACCTCTCTCCCTGATGGGCTCACCTGTGTAACATACTGGTCTGTTGTCATGTGTGACGTCACCCCCTAGAGGACAGTGCAACTCCACGTGAGCCCTACACGTTAATTAGCCTATTAAATGTTGATGCTAACCGCCTGTTTATGCTACATGCTAGGTGTGATGTAGAAGCACTGTGCCATATAACCTGTAGGGGGTGTGATGATTCCCAGCAGCCGTACCGCTGTCACCCGCGGGGTTTTTGTAGTTCGGGGCCGGTCACCGAATGACTGCGGTTGGTCTGTGACGGGTCTCCATGAGAAACACTTTGTCGTGCCTCTGTATCCAGCGGGAGACCCTCCTGGCCACTGGCTCAGGCATGACACAGTGTTTCTCATGGAGACCCGTCACAGACCGGCCGCGGTCTCGCGGTGACCAGCCCTGAGCTACCAACAACCCGTGAGTGACAGAGGTGCAGCCGCTGCTTGTGTCTGAACATTGAAGGCTTATTGATAACAGTATCAATAACAATATCAATTTGAACAGAAGAAAAGAGATGAACAAATGAAACCATTTCTCTTCAGAATAGCATCAGGCTGATGTGTCCTGTTAGGGTCTTAAAGTGACATGACTACAGCTGATATCATTTGGCCCACCCAGTGCAAATCTTCATGCCTCTCTTACTGTATGTCTAAATGTTTGAAAAGATTGACCTTAGTCCTTGAAAAGTACTGGAATTTGACCCTGAAAAACACAGTTTGTGTGGTTTTGCTTGATTCCAGTCATCAGCAGTGTCTTTGTTTTAATATGATTGTGGGACATACTCCATGAAATCTGTAGTGTGCTGAAGCAGCGTGTAGTGTTCCATGGAGTTGGGGGTGGAAATATTCATACCAAAATAGTTTGCATGTGGGGAACTACATTTTTATGTAACTTCACGCTGACATTCACACGATGGTTATCAAATTGTATCAGAAATTTACTCTATTGGAGACTTCCAGGTTCGTAGATGTAGAGGAAGGACGTGTGTGAGAGAGCTCTCCCTTCTCAAGTACTACTCTTCATTTTATTGCTCATCTTGCATCAACACTGAAGTCAATAGATCAATGTTGATGTTTGCAGATGAAGTCACCGTTATAGCCATACATGTTTAATTCCAAGACAACAAACTGTTAAAGGATGAGGTAGTGTTGTAGTCAAGACCACATTAACCGAGACCAAGACAAGACCAAGACATTTAGGGACCGAGACCGAGTCAAGACAAAGACCAAGGCAGGGCAAGACCCAAGACTATATACTGTATATCACTGAAAAATATTTATGAGAGTTAACAAAATAAAAGACTTCTGTTTATTTTATTTAAGTTTTCTTTAAATACAATCAACAGCAACAAACCAGGTTTGGATTTGTCTTTGTTGCCTTTCTTTTGACGCGCTGTGAGAGACTTTTGACTCCTTCATTTTCTGTTTGGTCGTCAGTTTGGCTTTAGATCAGTCAAAACTTTGTTTTACATTTTCTGTTTTCTAATATTTGTAGTGTTTTTATCTGATGGGTTATAGGCGTAGACTGTGGTAATCCTGTGCCAGGTATTTAGCTGTGCCCTTCTCTCAGAGTGTCTCCAGAGTCTGTTATTGAATGTCTATTTATTGCTTAATTAAACTACCTAGACATCTCTGGTCACACAGTCTCTCCTCCTGACGTCTGTCTTCATCATTAAAGCCTGAGTGCAGGGGGCGTCACTCACTGTAGCACCGCAAAATTTGCGGCCATAACAGGTGAGGAAAAAAATGATTGAATTGAGAAAGAGGGGTTCTCTCTTATCACAGTAATGACAGGGACACAGAGAGCATCAGTGGTGGTCTCAACTGGTCTTGATATAAAATACGGAGTCCACCCAGTCCGAGACCGAGACAAGACCGAGTAAAAATGCTTTCGATTCCGAGACGTGACCGAGACCTTCAATAAGTGGTCTCGAGACCGGCCTCAAGTACTACAGCAATGCAACAAACTGTTAACGGATGAGGCAAACATGATCTTTTCTCCTGACTATGATCAGCTGTGTTTTCTGTGGTGTAAAAAACACAGCATTAAAAAATGACCTTAACACCTCCCCTCCCCTCCCCTCCTCCTGTCTCCCGCTCTCTGTTCTTCTTCTATCTCAACCAGGTGTGTCTCCTCGGCATCCTACTACCCTACTTCCCACTGTTACCACCACTGCTGAAGTAGCCATGGCAACCAGCGCTGTGCCAAGTGACAACCTGCCAACATACAAGCTTGTGGTGGTGGGGGATGGTGGTGTTGGGAAGAGCGCCCTCACCATCCAGTTTTTCCAGAAGATCTTTGTGCCAGACTACGATCCCACGATAGAGGACTCGTATCTGAAACACACTGAGATAGATGGACAGTGGGCGATACTGGACGGTGAGAAAGATCCTTTTTCTGCATCCTGACCTGCTCTATATATAACACATTGTATTAAAAACACATTTTTGATATCTCAGTAAATCATGTTCATTATTGACCTCTGAGGGAACAATAAATGCTTATAAGAATGTTTTTTATTGCTGTTTAGCACAATGAGCTAACGCTGAAATGCAGTTTGGTGAAAGGCAAAGCTTTGGTTGCAGCATGTGGCAGACATTAGGCATCATTACATGTTTTTTTCCTTCTTCAGTAAAGTTTTGGTTCAGATTGTTGGACACATGAAGATCTGGAAAGAATTAGAAAACTATTCTAACTAACTATTTTACAGCTTATAGGAATGCATCATTGAAACTTTGACCGTTATGTAAGGGATAAAGTATGGTTAGCAGGTTGTTATGGAAAAAAAAGAATCCCGACAGGGTGAGACAAGATACCGACATGAAGCGGAGGGGTCCCATAACAACCTGCTAACCATACATCATCCAGCTTATTACCCAGCTACTAACTTAAAATACAAACACGTTAAAAACATTGATTAAAGATGATTGTATTGATTTAAATGATTTATATTTACAGTTTTAAAAAATAGTCCCAGTGATTCCTCGTCAGTGATGGTTCCATGGTGATGGATTCTTCTCTGCCTGTTGTGGTGTATTGAACATGAAACTGTCCTCATTCAGCTCTCCTTCTCTGAGCTCTGCCGTTCTCACACCTTTAAAAAGAAACTAATGTCACAACTTTAAACCCTGCTGCTATCATCACCACCGCTCATGGTTTAACTTTCTTTGGAGAGATCACTAACCTAAAGTTTCTCTCACCTGCTCCGCTCCTTCATCATATTGATGGACAGGATCCAATATGAAAACGTCCGTAACCTGCTGATTTAGCATGCTAACAGAAGCTAACGTTTTAGCCTCATTGTTTACCAATATGATGCTAACTGAAGCTAACTGTTTCCCCTCACCTTACGGTCTATGGTGTCAACAAGCAGAAGCTAAATGTGTCTGAACTCTTTTCTGTGGATTGATTTGACATGATGTGTGATCAGTTTGTTTCTGGTGTTGCTCATGTTAGTGAATGTTAATAACCGCTGTCAACGAGTTTGACCAATCAGAATGAAGCTTCTTACACAACCGAAAGATCAGTAAGAAAGCCGGGTAATAAATTATGTTGCTGTTTCTGCAAAGTCCAATGTAGTGTTGTAAGGGTAGCCAAGGTCTTGAGGTGACCCCCAAGGAAAGATCATTGGGTTAAAGAGTCAACAACATTATTTCCTTGTTATGAAAGTGCGTTGGTGGAATGATGACATAGGTTGTGAGGAAGCAAACTTTGATTATGACTGTCCATTGCAGACAATTTCAAAAGGTCACAACCATCAGTATTTTGAGTAACTCTCACCATTTATTTTATTGTGTCTTGGTTAAGAAGTTCCTATTTGTCAATCGATCAATCAATCAATCCATCAATCCATCAATCCATCAATCCATCAATCCATCAATCCATCAATCCATCAATCCATCAATCCATCAATCAATCAGACTTTGTTTGTAAAGCACGTTTCATACAATGATACTGTAATAGAGTGCTGTTCATAAAATAGTAGTAATAGGTAGTAATAAAATAGAATAAATATAAAATACAAAGTAAGAAGACCCCCCCCATCCACCCACTCCAATCCACCCCCAACCCAAACCCAGCCCACAATCCATATGAAAGGTTAAGAACATTATATATTATTCTTATTCTTATTCTTTTTTAATAATAATAATAATAATTTAAAAAAAGGAAAAAAAGAAGACAATAAGTTGCTGATGAATTGAGGAAAACACTGGAGATGAGATGTTAAAACTCAAGATGTGAAATTAAGCTCACCAAAATAAAATAAATTAATAATTTAATACTTTTTTTTAAACCAGTTAAAGAAACGTAAGATGCTACACAAATCAAGGGCAGTGACAAACTAGAATTAATAAAAAAAAATGAAAGACAAAAAGCAGTTTGTGTCTGCCACTGAAAGAACTTCTAATAAAAGTGACGGGTGTGTTTGATATGAAAGGTAGTAAGAAGTAGTTGCTCAGTCCTTCAAGCCTTTCAGATACATTCACTTCATCATTTGAGTGTTTTAAAAAAAAAGAATTAAGTCAGTGAAGAGAGACACTTCACCATCAAAGTGTCTCATTTGTGTTCCTCTATCTCTGCAGTGCTGGACACAGCTGGACAGGAGGAGTTCAGTGCCATGAGGGAGCAGTACATGAGGACAGGAGACGGCTTCCTCATCGTCTTCTCTGTGACAGACAAGGCCAGCTTCGAACACGTCGACCGATTCCATCAACTCATCCTCCGGGTCAAGGACAGGTAGGCTTCAGCAGCTCAGCTCAGCACAGCAACACTTCACAGAGACCAGTTTACCACACACAAACACAACAAAGGAGAGGACGGGTCGAATCCAATGAGCTGTTTTCTGTGTTGAAGAGCTGTGAAGAGTGTTTGACTGTAGTCACTGAAACTGAGCTTGAGATGGAACTAATATAGAAACTGGAACCAAGTCAGTTGATGAAAGTTTAGACGTAGCATGTGATGCTGTTTATAAGACAGGACTACACACTCCTTTATTCTAGCCTCACCAGTATCATTATACCTGATATTGTGTGTTTGTGTGTTTTCTTACTCTCAGGGAGGCCTTCCCCATGGTGTTGGTGGCTAACAAAGTTGACTTAGTCCACCTGAGAAAGGTCACCTCTGAGCAGGGCCAAGAGATGGCTGCAAAACATAGTGTAAGTAGTACACCATCCTAAAACTCTCATCCTTACCTCATGGTAGGCAGAGACAACCTCATTATAGTTCATCATGAATGAGTGTTTTCTTGTAGTCATTAATAAAAAATGGTCCAGAGTGCAGATGCCTGAGCTTTTTGAGCATCAAAAGACAGAAGTACCAATGTTATAGTAGTTTACGTTGTCATTTTTACGCTGCTTGTGTAACTTTGTGGAAGAAACTGGGCTGGTGTGTTTCTACATGAGGCAGTATTAAGCCCAACTTAAACATTGCAGTGCTAACTTCACTGAAACTACTTTTAAATAATGAGTCATTGCACACAACTAGGGTTGCAAAGGGATGGGAAATTTCAGGTACATTTCCGGAAAGTTTCTGGTAAATTTCCATTGGAAGTTAAGCTGGGGAATTTTGGAAATATTCCAAATTGGAAACTTTCCATGGGAATTAATGGGAATTATGGTAATTTAATGAAAGGTATCATATCCAAGCACACATATTTGTTTTGTTATAAACAGACATCCATTCAAATTATACAATTAAAACAGATTTATTTGTCAGTAGAACTTTATCAAGTGTTCATCAACAACTTAGCTCCTCAGTACCTCATTGAGCTCCTCCATACAAAAATACCCACCTGTAGTCTCAGGTCCTCCTCTTCCATCCAACTCACCCTCCCACCTGCTCGCTTGACCACCATGGGGTCAAGAGCCTTCAGCCGCTCGGCCCCTCGCCTCTGGAACTCTCTCCCCCAGGACTTACAAAGTTACACCTCTACCACCACCTTCAAATCCCTCCTCAAAACTCACCTTTTCTGCCAAGCTTACTCACTTTAATCTATCTCTATAGGACTGAAATGACCCCCCCCCCTTCATTTTATTAGTATTGTATTATTATTCTGTTGTATTTATGTATTTATGTATTTTGCAAGGTGACCATGAGTGTTCAGCAAGGTGCCTATAAATAAAATCTATTATTATTAATATTTTATTGAACAATCAATTTGTTCATTGAAGAACAAAATCATAAATGTTGAGTTAAATATTACTCACTCCCCCAACCCAACCCATTCAAAATTGCAATCCCAACAAAGTCCAATTCAAAATGTTAAATCAAAAAGCATCCTCCCTCAAGCTTTTCAAGCCTAGCCTCTGCAGGTTTCTAGAAGTCATCTGTGCATGTGATGGAGGAATGCACAGTGCATGTGGGGGGCGTGGTCTCAATAGCCCTGCAGTAAGCAGTGTGCTATGTGCATGTGATTGAGGAATAGCATAGATATTCAACTGTACTTGCATGAAATCTGGTTGTTTCAGTCAGGATTATGCTAAAATACATTTTCTCCAACAATATTTGAGTTCCCTATTAAGAGCCAACCTTCAGTTTCGTAAATTCCTGGTTTATTCCTGTTAATTCCATACATTCCCATTTATTTCCATACATTCCCATTTATTTCCATAAATTCCCTTTAATTCCCATGGGAAGTTTCCAACTTTGAAAATTCCCGGAATTATGCAACCCTATGCACAACTAAAAGTGAACTGGTGCTTCTATTTCAGTGTAAAAATGTATATTTTGTTGCACTAATGCCAGACCTAAAAGCATCTGCCTTAAAGTAACCTCTTCCTCCTTGCTCCTTTGATCTACATTGACTCCTGGGCTGCTGAAACCTGACCCAGCATTGTTTGTAGATACATCATTGAAAGTTAAAGGTTGGCCAAGGATTAGCACTCTTCTCACCAATCTTCACTTTTCATCAGTGTCAGTCTTTAACTTATTGAGACTGAATTTCTCAGATAGATTCCATTGATCATTCCACTGATTCAGGTTTTGTCTTGTATTAACGTGATAGAAATTCGACACAAAAAAATGTGTTTGAGTAAGTTCTTAATAATCAATGAATCGATACTCGATTAATTATTGACAGTCCTAGTATTAACTCATTACATCATCATACTGTTCATTTTCCCAGTTATGTTTGCTATCCTTTTTGTGATTGGTTGTTTCATTCTTCACATAATTTCAATATTTAAGTCCCGTCTGTAGTAGCTACCACCACTCTCATACCACTCATGCTTAAAATTGGACTTTGTCTTTGTGTCTCCAGATAACTTATATTGAAACCAGTGCCAAGGATCCCCCAATGAATGTTGACAAAGCCTTTCATGAGCTGGTCCGTGTTATAAGGTAACTTCACGTTTACTTCTCTTTATTGTTTAGATAAAGACCCAGAGAAACTTGAACCACGACAACATGTGTGATTGGCTCTGAAGACTGGTGTCTGGGAACAATAGCACAACCAACTTAACTCAAAGCATGTCACACTTTCTACCTTTATTTACCAATCTATTTCGGATGTCTACAGTTACTGGAACTGAGAGTGTTACACCGGTATGAGTGGGCACTGAAAGAGTTTTTCATGAGAATGGAAAAAACACCCAAAGCTATTTCCTGTCTTGATACCCGAGTAATTTACAAAGAATTCGGGTGTCTTGCATGTTTTGAATGTGCTCTTTTCCCTTTTTGAAAAGAACAATCAGCATCAAGTAAGATCATTTGTCTTTTAGAGTCTTGACTCAGGCACTAAAACTCACATCTGTATGTACTTCTGTATTTTATATTCTCAGGGAGAGTTCTAACTATCCACATGCCAGCTCTGTTTCTGACTCATGAGAAAACGGTTCTCTTTTTTCAAACTGAGGAGCGTTGAGTAGTGAATCAATATTGCCCTCTTGTGGTCAGACTGCAGGAAACCAGACATGCAGGAGAGGGATAAAGAAATAATGATAGTGCATTTTTTCAGACTGATGCATCAGCAGTTCAGGCAAAAAGTTTCCCTCTTCTCTTTGCTAGTATAACTTTCCCAAGGCTTTCCATGCAGTGCTTTATGTCAGAGCTATAGGAGGTGACTCACTCTAAATACACCTGAAGTTAATGTGACTCATTTTTATAGCTTACATTGTGATTGTGATAAACCAAAGTTGGTGGTGTAGAAATCAAAGACACCACTAAAGTGATTAAGATAAAAGAAGATACTCTGAAGAGAGAATGATTATGGTAAAATGGCCATGTACTCTCTCTGTAGCCTGTACAAACATGAAAAGGAGAAAATATTCAGAAGCAGGAGAGACCTTCCTCTCACTTTTATTTACTTTACAACCTTTGTTTTAAAAGAGCACTGCTATGTTTCGGTCCTTCATTAGCTTAATCTGAGGAACAAAGATCATTTCAGACAGGACAGGTATATTCTACACTTCCTCAGGTGTGACACAATCAGGCAGTCAGTCTCACAGACTGCAGGTGAGAAAACACATCCCAACATCAAGAAATGACACAATCTACAATGTACAGCAAGACACCAGCTTATACAAGTATGAGAGTAATGTTAAACAATTTTAAAACAATGTTTTCCAAATTACTTCCTTACATGATTACAATAATTAACATCAAGGTAAGTATAAGTCATCTAGGGTGCTCTTAGTTAGCAGTTCAGATGGAGATAGATAGATAGATAGATAGATAGATAGATAGATAGATAGATAGATAGATAGATAGATAGATAGATAGATAGATAGATAGATAGATAGATGGATGGTTCGATAGATAGATAGATAGATAGATAGATAGATAGATAGATAGATAGATAGATAGATAGATAGATGGATGGTTCGATAGATAGATAGATAGATAGATAGATAGATAGATAGACAGACAGACAGACAGACAGACAGACAGACAGACAGACAGACAGACAGACAGACAGACAGACAGACAGACAGACAGACAGACAGACAGACAGACAGACAGACAGACAGACAGACAGACAGACAGGGGAATTCAGCAATGTACTCAAATAGTCAAAAATATAATAATAATAATAATACTAAAAACAATAATATCAAAATAATAATAATACAAATAATAACATAATAGTATTAATAATAATATTAATAATAACAAAAACCAAAACAATAATATCAGAATAATAATAATAATACAAATAATAACACAATAATATTAATAATAACAACAACAATAACAATAATATCATTAAAATAATAATATCAAAATAATAATATCAAAATAATAATAATGTTAATACTACTACTACTAGTACTAGTAATAATAATAATCATAATAATAATATTAATAATGGTAGAGGTAAAAAATAAAATAAAATATAGCAAATATTCCAGATATACACACTATGTACACTTCTATCTTATGATAGTAAGCTAAGTTATTGCAAGCGTTTTTCATGAACACAGTATGAAGAAACACATTGCGATTAGATTATGGGATGTTTACAATCAGTTTGTGGGATGTGAATCATAAATATTGAAACGGGAAGACGGGACATGGTGTGAGGTCACAAAGTATCTGCCATGCAGTGAAATGAAAGATGATGACAGAGGAAGTGCATGTACCATATACAGAGGCTATAGTCCTTATTGCAGCAGTTGTTGCACTCTCTACTCCCCATGTTTCCTGTCTCTCTTCAGCTGTCCAATCCAATAAAGGCAAAAATGCCCCAGAAAATATGGAACAACCCTATGCTTAAATAGATACATCACCATAATACAAAATTAAAATAGCCATATTCCATCGTTGAATATTAGAAATTGAAAAAATATGGTTAAAAAAAAAAGTGGAAAGTACTTCTCAGTAAAAAATCAAACCAGAAGACAGAAGACTGTGAAAAGATGATAGAAAATAGGGCATCAGTACATGAGGGGGTGCATTAAAAGCAGGATTTATAGATGGTGAGGCATATTCAGCCATTGTGTAACAATCTGTCCTTATTTGTTTACAGGAAGAGACAAAAGTTACTCCACAGGCTCCTTTTTGGCAGTGTGCATACAGTGTTTTTTTTTTAAATCATTTTTTAAATAGACACACTCATCATCTGCTGACACAAATGAACCATCAAATAGCAGAGGCTTCATATTTGTAGCACAGACATGAGAGAACTGTCTTTCATTTTATTTCACCTGTGCAGGAAAGTCAATATGAACATGTCCTTGACTCAGTGTGTTGAATTACTCCTTAGGCTGTTTCTCTAAAGTTGTATTTTCTGTTCACCAACAGACAACAGGTCCCAGAGCGAAACCAGAAGAAGAAAAAGAAGATGAAATGGAGAGCAGAACGTTCTACAGGTTCCCACAGGTTCCACTGCGCCATATTGTGACCTCCTTTGTTAATCAATAGTAACAGAAACACCAACATGCACACCCACATACCTTTGGATTTCAGGGAATTCCCAAGCAGTGGTTAACTACTGGAGCACAAAAAGGAGGGGAGGGGTCAAAGGACAGCTCGGGGGATACTCAGAGACAGAAACGGATGGAGAGTAGAACCTGAAATATCGGACTGATGTCTCCTCACACTTCCCGATGCCTTGGGATGAGAGTAATGCCCTCTCTCCTCAATCTACCGTCCTCTCCAAAGGTCTTTCTGTCGCTCCCACCTGTATTCACGCAGAACGACAGCATCTGAGAACTGTTTCCTAATCAAGTGTGACTTTTGAATTCAGTATCAAACGTGGCACAAAGAAAACAGACTCTTCTCTGGGAGAAAAGCCAGAGGTGAGCCAGAATGATCCTGATAATGGAACTTTTATCTTCTTGAAAGGGAAAAAAAAGGGAGGAACTGTCTGAAAAAGGCATTTATTTTTCAGGACTAACTCCAACATCCTGCTGGTCACACCTCTATCCTCAAACTCCTTCAATTTCAGGAAGAAAAGCCCCTGTGCGATCTGAAGATACGTTATCTGTGTTCTCTCTTTGTAGAGGGCAGGGTCGATGGTGACAGGGATTTTGGTGGTTAAAAATAGATGTTGTGTGGTGTTGTGGATGAATGAATAGTGGGTTCTGTGAGTACTTCTTGTACCTTGTGGTGATGCGATACTTTGGTTTTGAAAAGTTGGTTCAGAGAGGGTGAAAGGATGTGTCGTACCGAGTGAAAGAGGAGTGATGTGACGCAGAGAATGTGCGTCATATCAGATGAAATATTGTTGAAATATTGTAAATGTAAAAGAGAGTGAGTTTGGTCAGTGTTTGTAGTTACAGAAAATATAAACATAACTGGGTTCATATGAATACTCACCTGTCAGCGGCCATGTTTACAGACAGGTTATCAGAGCCACTGTACATCAAGTTTATGGACATCAATAAGGTTAAAAAAGTTTGCTTCTTCACTCACTGCCAGCGGCAAGATGAGTGCAATCCATATCAGCACTGTATCATGATAGTCCTGATATTTTTCTGTCTTTGTAGTCTTAATAGATTCTCCTCCAGCCAATTTTCTTTCAGTGTTCTTTAACAAAAAATATAAAAAATGACAGTTTATATTTATAAAGAATCTAATCCTAGGTTGCAGTTTTATTAGATGAAATGCTATTTTACAAAAAGAGTTGTAGGGAAATTCTGATTCATTTACAATAGATAAGGGATAGTGAGCGCTTCATGTTTCTGGAGAATCTGATTTGCACTGGCCGCTAACCAAAATAATGTGATGTCACTTTATTCCAATCTTGGGGATTTTCAGACAGCACCTCTGAATTCAGGACAAATCTACGAAGAGTCGCGCTCAGTCGAGGATATCACTCCTTCAGTTTGAGGAGGCGTACTGTAGCCCGGGGAACACGTCGGAGTCTAAAAGGCAGTGTGATGCTCCTAGTGCTTGAAGCCATGTTAACCTAGCTGCAGGCTAAGTTTAGTTGTAGGAAAACCACACACTCAAAGCAACAAGACATTTATTGTGTTCATGTTTGTAGCCGTGAAGTGGATAGGAATGTACAATATAATAACCTATGAAATGGCTCGTACTGTTAAAGCTCTAAAGTTTCAGAGGAAACTTTTTTGTCTGGATGAATACGGTCTCTTGAAGAAATACATTTTTGCACTTTTAATACGATTTCTCCCTTTCCTATTGGTTGTTTTCTGTTCAAATCAGTAGGTGAAATGAAAGGCACGCTCAAAATGATTGGAATGTGAAATCAAATATCAAAATAAGATGATAACATATGATCAGTGTTGTAGCCCTGTGTGCCTGTGTGCCTGTTGCCTTCGTGGAGATTGGAACAGAAGAAATAAACAGGAATCTAATCATTGGAACGGTAATGAAAGAAAAGTTCAGATTACTCTTTTTTGACTTGAGAAGACTGAGCTATGAAATCTCATTTATGAGAAGGCGTGCAAATTCACCTCAGCACGAAAATGGAAAATCAACCTCAAGCAGAAGAAAGAAGAAAGTTTGAAGGGACTTCTCAAAGAGTTTCCAGTGGAGGACAGCAAACATTGAGCAATGAAGCAACAGACTCTGGATCACAGTGGAGTTAAAAAAAAAAATCTGAATGTGTTTAATGAAAATGTTGCATCATGTATGTTTGATACCATTTTGTATTATTGATATGAATTATTGATATGATTCTTGCAAAGTGTTTTTTAAACAACTGAATAATTTATTACTGTCTATGTTACCTCAGCTTGTCCCAGACCTGGACAGAAAGCTTAACTCCTCCCACTTTGATTTCTTTGGGACTTTTCAAGGCGGCACAGGCCCTTTGCCTCGGAGCCTCCAGATCAAGAGACTTACAACATGTCATGGACCAAGATGAAATTAGGTTTGAAGTTAAACAAGCAGAAAAACTTCTACTTAACTGGAGCTCATGGCCTCATATGTGGAATAATAAGATCACTCTGAAGGTAAAACACAAAGAAAGTTTGTCCAGGATGAAACATGAAAAATGTTTTTGTTCAGTGTGGAAGATCTCAAAAGAAAGTTTGACACTCTATGTCTGGTTGATACCCGCATGGGAAGATCAATACCCCATAATTTGTATGTGCACTAAACATGAAGCTAGCTGGCTTGCGTAGCTTAGAATAAAGAGCAGAACATGGGGGAAGCAGCAGGCCTCTCTCCTGCTCATGAGCTAACATAACAGAATGTACTAACTGTCTTTAGTTAGCCTTAGAGGTGCTGTTTGGCAGATTGTAGCACTTCTAGGCAGTGAGAGGCTAGCTGCTGTCTTGGGTCTACTTTTTATGCTAGGCTGAGCGGATCCACTGCTAGCTGTAGCTTAATATTAAAGCTGCTGTTGGTAGGAATGGTGTAAAAATTGTTACTTTTTTTCTGCTGGGTTTGGAGAAAAGGTCATAATGCCCTTCGGTACTCTTCAGTAAGTGCAGTAATTTGAGATTATTGCGAAATCTCTGTGTTTTCCAATGCCTTTGTATCAAGCAATGAATCAATCACAGCTAATCTCCAATCCTCTGTCCTGGTTGGTTAAGGGGTAGCTCCTACTACGTCCTCCGATTGGTTATGAGTCCGGCACTATCATGACTGCACACGGCGATCTGTGTTGGGGGGCTAAGAGGAAATCTGGTTGAGAGGGATAGTGTTGACATTCAAAGTCTCTCTCTCTGAACAGATGTTTACTCCGTGACTACTAACAGCAGCTTTAAGTATACAGGCACAAGAGTGGTATCGATGTCCTCGTCTTGCACTGCAGAAAACTTAATCTGTGTTTTTCCAAAACACTAGCGCAGTTATCCTAAGCAGACTGATTGGTGTCTACATGTTGGCCATTTTAACTTCTTGGTTTGCGGTCCAAAATAGAGTTTATAATCAGAAAGTTACTCCTCTTGAATGAATCTTTATGCTAAGTAAGAAGAAAGCTGCTGATTTATTGTGCTGGCTTCACATTTCAGGCAGACCAAATACAAATTCTGAGAGTGAAAATGAAGTACCAATAATGTGAGACTTGATTATGAGCTAAATTGAGCACTTTTGTTTTCATGAATTGGAGAGGTAGCAATCTTTTACACCAAGTTTTGTTGAACTTATGCTGTTGATTAGCGTAGTGTATGTCCCAATATACTGTCAGTTTGTAAAGGAGTGGTGTGCACTCATGAGTTGGATTACTAAAAGCAAAATGTGGAGTTGTCAGCTAAGTTGTGTATTGTGTGTTTCTGGGCAGGTCTGTTGTGTTCTAAGTGGCTGTGTCAGACTGAGGAGCTAGACGAGGCACAAACAAACTGTGGCCTTTATAATCTAGCCTCAGGGGTCGATTATATTTCAATAAAGAAATACAACTATTGTGACATTACATGTTGACTTCCTTCTTATTTCACAGTATCCATAACAGTAAAACGCTGCTCTGTGCACTAACTCTCTAATGAAAGGACTGAGATCGGAGCCGTGTAAAACCACTGCATCGGACACCACTACACGTGTTTTCAGAGTCAACCTGCTTGTTCAGCAGAAGCTCCTCTCATTAATCTTTGGAGCCGTCAAGGTCCATCGAGCACAACATGGTGAGAATGCTGAAAGCACCTTTTGCCTCATTGATTTCTGGCCCTCAGGGGAAAGAGGGAGGCCCAGCACACAGAACAGGTACTGCATCTCTGTCACTGATTCACATTGATGTTCTCTTCACGGGGAAATTGGTACAGAGTGATTCTCAGGCATAATATACTGGAAGAGAGCAGCAGGATGGTGTTTGTGGTTAGAGGAGCGGGATCTAATTTCTATGCTGGAGTGTTGAATTAATGGAAGCCATCTGCTCATCTCCAAAGTTGAATATTTTGTGCGTGGCTGTGAAAATAAGAGGTTTGGTTTCCAGTGAAAAGTCGCTGAAGTTCCCTACATATTAGAAGAATCTGTTATAATGGGGTTCAGACTTCACAACTGAAGCTAAAGGCTGACAGAGATTCACCAGACTCCTTGTAAATACAGATATTTCATTAAAGAATGCACCAGGATACAGACGGAACATCTATTGTACCTCAAAGTTTCTCTGCTATCTGACGGTTTCACCACTAGGGGTCAGCACTTCACTACTTACAAACCCTCCTTCTTGTCTGGATTTGTAAAAGCTTTGCGAAACACATCAGAGATTACTTGCAGGAATCAAAGCTTTTTAAATAATGAAGCATCTGAAAAGATTTTCAGTGACAGAGACAATCTTTATTGTGTGTGTTTATCAAAACTAAAAATGCATAGGTTTTCAATAGGCCTTGTGTAATAGTTTCTTTTTATGACAAACAGTTCATTTAAATGCAAATAAGCAGTAAGAAAAGAGACCTGCTAAGAAATAAGGTGATGTGTAGCATACAAAATGTATCTTGTCGGGTATAAGGAGCCACCAAAGTTCCTGTGTAACACATGATGAGAGTCAAAGCCACACAGTGATCAGAGCACAGAACACATTCGCCTTTTACTGCCACTTTTACTGTGCATCACATCAGTGTTACGTCATGTGAAATCAACAAGTCTTTGTTGGAAAAATCTCATGTTCTCCACTGTCTTTGTGCTGCTTTTGCAATCTGAGCTTCAATTTCACGGCTTTCATCCCATTTATATAAATTAGATTCGTTTCATTCATCTCACACATGGTGCAGATCCAACGTTTTATTCGATTACTCAAGACACCGTACTGAACACCTTGTTTCTTTTTATGTAGCAACCTGGATCAGGTTTCTTATTAATCTTGCTTATTTCATACTTCATGCTCTACATCACTATGGACATCTCTTTGATAGTTGATGCTGCAGGGTTTTGGCCAGTGTACCTCTTAACACCATTTATTACACTCCTACACAATTTCTCAGGATTCATTTGGACAGGTTCTACAAGAGCAGAGTCCAGCAAATTGTAAATCTGTAGGCTCATTTATTGCAACATCCTGCCTGGTTTCATATTTTAACAACATTAAAGAAGAGCTGTATGGATTGCACAACATGGGTCACGCACATCAGTAGTCTGTTTTTTTAGTGTGTATGACACGCTCCTTAGATTAAGGATGCATTTATGCAAAAAGCAGCAACAGGGACAAAACTTACCTTGAAGATTCACCCAAGTGAATTTAACTGATGTAATGAACTGTGCAGTCTGATGGCAGATTAAATCAAAATGCCTTAAAAGGTTTAAGTCTGATTACACAACAATTTACTCAAATAGTTTCTGGGGTGTATTTGCAGCTCCACTCCTCCATATTCGCAGAAAACTCATGACGTGTAGGGCCTCATAATCTAACTGAAGATGGCATTTGATGTCAGCATACAGTGGATATCAAAAGTCTACACACCCCTGTTAAAGCTGGGGTTGGTAATCAGATTTAGATACACTTTTTGTCATACTGGTTAAAATGATCTTTATGTCCTGATGGTAATCAATACATAATGTGTTCCTAAAAAAGAGTGAAAAAAACTGCTATCTACAGCCGGAGTAAACCTGGGAAAACACCAACCAATCACCGTTTTTTGGCTCCCCAAATTTTAAACCAATCATATCCCGTCCAGCCGTTCTGCCCTCCTCCTGCGCGTACATTTCCCCGGCGTGCACTCCTCCGAGTCCCCGTCTCCTGCCTCTGCTTCCCCTGACTCTATTTACTGCCCCTCTCGCTCGTCCTCGGGCCTGTCCCCTCTGACCTGATGAGGTGCTTTGCTCAGGACTGTAGTCTGGATCAGAGTCTAAAAAGCTCTCACCAACAAGCAGAAGAATTAATGACGTTCAGTAAGTCCTACAGAAATGTAGATGTACTGTAGCGTCCGTCCGGACGCTGTAGTGATGACGAGCTGATTTGTGAACACGTTGAGTTTTAATAACCGGTCACTGTCGGCCGTGATCACGACAACCAACAAAACAACAATCAATGTTTGAATGAATGAAGAACTTCTCCTCTTGTCTCTCCTTTCTCCCACTCGCACACTCTACACCAGGGGTGTCAAACATGCGGCCCGCGGGCCAAAACCGTCCCGCCAGAGGTTGCAATCCGGTCCACGGAACGACTTTGCAAAGTGAAAAAATTACAGATTAGACATTAACTGCAAATTTTCCATAAAAGTAACTGCTATTTTAAATTTGTCCTCTGAGGGTCGCATACAATCATAGTGCTGATGGAGCGCACCTGAACGGCACTTTTTCCCGGGACTTTTTTCTCAAAGTGAGAAAATAGATTACTTGCTGTTTGCATAATCCGGTTGAGATTCATTAAGTCTTTTTAGAGCACTATAAGATGATCCACTAACTACTAACACTAGCACAACACCCCTGCATACAACACTGTCCAGCAAGTAAACAGTTCCTTTCGGAGCTGAGGGGTTCAGGACAGCCAACTTTACCTTCTTCATTATTATAATCTCTCTGTTCTTTGGCAGTAAAAATGACACTCTGTGTCAGGTGAATTGATAACTTGTTTGGTGTGTTTGCAGCAGGTTTCAGTGCTTAAAGAGTAAAATGTTCTGCCCCACTATGAGACTCATCATGGAGAACTGTTTTTGTAGAAAGATAGTTGATTACATTTTCAGCACATACTTGTACTATTTTGCACTAAAACAAAGGGAAAAATGTAAAGTTGTCGTTATTAATAGGTTATTATGTTATGATTTTACTGGTCCGGCCCACTTCAGATCAACTTGGGCTGTGTGTGGCCCCTTAACTGAAATGAGTTTGACACCCCTGCTCTACACCTCCCCTGATGCTCTCACTGACTGTCAACACTGTAGGAATTAAGAACATCTACACTGAACACGTTTAACAAACAGTAGAGCTGTTACAGTATTATATGTGTTATAACTTTTCTCCTGATATCGTGTCACCAGTACAAATGGATAATGCTAGAATGACAGTTGTGAGTACTAACAGCAGCCATGTTTGTTTGTGTTTTTAACTTTCACTATGATAATGTTTTGGTGAGGACTGGTTTTGAATCAGTCACCATCATATGGTCGAGAATCAGCGGCGCTCATGCATGTGAGCAGGGGGGGGACGGGAGGGGTTAGACGGAGTCATGAGGAAAAGCTACATTCAAATTCATGCTTGTTTTCCGAGACTACCAACCCTAGCTTTAATATGCCAGGTTTTGTGATGTAAATAAAATGAGACCAAGATAAATCATGTCAGAGCTTTTTCTATTCTATTCTATGCTGGATTTTGAACTGTGCACTTATAAGTCAGTTTCTTTCGACCAGAGGACTCAGCATCCATGAGTTCCAAAAAGAATGTAAAATGTGTAAATATCAGAGAACAGGACAGTTTTCCACTTTGCCTCAGTCATCTTAAATGGATCCTATGGTTTCCTCTTTGCATGGGACAGTTTAACATAGAGAGTCAGAGATACACACACACACACACACACACACACACACACACACACACACACACACACTGTCGCACACAGTGTCACACACACTGTAAGTAAACTTTATTTAGTATAGCACCTTTCACAGACATAGTCACAAAGTGCTATAGAGAATAAATGCCGACAAGACAACACAATGAGCAATAAATATGATAAATTAAGAAAGCAGACAAAAAGACATCAAATTACGACAGAGGGTCGAAAGCCATAACAAACAAATGTGTCTTAAGCTGCTTTTTGAGTGTCTCAATCGAGTCAGCACAGCGCACTTGGAGCGGAAGACTGTTCCAGAGAGATCGAGCCACATGCTCAAAGGCACCCTTGGTTTTAAGCCTGACACGAGGCACAGCAAGCAGACACTGGTCTGAGGATCTGAGGGATCTACTGGGGATGTAAGGGTGGAGCAGGTCGGAGATATAAGAAGGTGCTTGATGATGGATTGCTTTGTATGTTAATATGAGGATCTTAAACTGTATTCTGAATTTGATTGGTAGCCAGTGTAAGGAGAATAAGATGGGAGTGATGTGGGATGCTTTACCCACGTTTTGAATTAATTGTAGTTGGTGAAGAGAGGATGTATTGAGGCTGGTGAAGAGAGAATTGCAGTAGTCAAGCCGTGAGGAAATAAATGCATGAACAAGCATTTCTAATTCTGTGTGTGAGACGATGGATTTAATATTAGCTAAGTTTCTAAAGTGAAAGAAGCATGACCGGGTTATGGATTTAATGTGTTGGTCGAAGAACAATTGATTGTAAAAAGTAACACTGAGATTTCTAAAATACTTTTTTACAGCAGTGGAGAGAGAGCCCAAGTAATTGGTGACCTTAGCTGCATTGCTGTCCGAGGCTGTGTCACATTTCAAACCGCCTACTATACTACCAGTACCTACTGATTTGGCCAAGATTCAGTATGTAGTATGTGAACAAGAGCAAAATCTGCAGTATGCCAAAACTCCCAAGATGTTGTACTGAAAATTTCTCAGTATGCATCGGACCAGTCTGCCTTTAAAGGTGACATATCATGCAAAATTGACTTTTTAATGGTTCTCTACCTGAAATATGTGTCCCTGGCATGTCTACAAACCCCCCGAGAATGAAAAAAATCCATTCTGCCCCTGTTCTGATTTCTACACCTTTCTGTAAATGTGTGTGAAACGAGCCGTTTCAGACTTCCGTGTTTTTGTTTCGTAACAACAATATCCGGTCTGTCACGGAGTCAGAGCTCGGAGCTTGTTCAGCCCATAGACTGTATAAAAGAATACTGAATCCCCTCCTCCGTTTTTCATTACCTGCACACGTGTGCTAACAAGGAGCTTAGGAGGGAGGCATGCTAGTTGTAGGCTGTCTTAATAAACACAAAGGTCGGTTTTACTCCCCACGTCTGCAGATTTGAAGATCTAGTGGATGATTTTTATTTATCATGGATAAGTGCTAGAGCTAGTTAGCATAGCTACATAGCTACATGTTCATAGCTGTGTACCAAGACACACGTCTACATACTGACAAATAAAACAACAAGAAACACAGAATCTGTGACCAATCCTTCATGAAAGGTCCCGCTGCCTTTCTGGCAGAGGTCGGTTTTACTCCCCACGTCTGCAGATTTGAAGATCTAGTGGATGATTTTTATTTGTCATGGATAAGTGCTAGAGCTAATTAGCATAGCCACATAGCTACATGTTCATAGCTGTAGCTGTAGCTGTAACCAAGACACACGTCGACATACTGTCAAATAAAACAACAAGAAACACTAAATCTGTGACCAATCGTTCAGAAAGGTCCTGCTACAGGCGCCTCTCCGTCAGGATCAGATTCAGAGGGTTGAAGTAACGTGATCTCTGAGTAGCTGTGTATATTCAGCCAACATGTAAACATTAGATCAACGTGCTGCAGAGCCGAGACCACATCCACTTCCTGAGGGGGCGTGGTCAGAGAGAAAACAGAGTGTTCTGAGGAGGACTGAAGAAGAGGGATTTTCAGGCAGACCAAAATCTGATTTCAAAGTGTTTTTTTGAGCATAAACTTTAAAGACATGTTTTGGGGACCTCTTAGACCAATATATATTGATGAAAAAAGCGTGATATGTCACCTTTAACTTTTTTCCTCTTTTTTTAAAGGGGGAACTCCGTTTTTAGTTGCTGTGAAAACTACTAAATAACATATAAACCACTTCTTAACTTTTTAAAACACAAGTGATTCTAAAGAAGCACTTTCTCTATCAGCTTGGCCGTTGTTTACTTGTTTACAGCTTTCCAAAACCGTTAACCCAGTGACATATGGCTCAGCATACCACAGCCCAAACCCAATAGAACAGTCATACTGCATACTAAATTCAAACACAGTATTTAGTAGGCAGTACCTACTGCCTACTACATTTGTAGGTAGTATGTAGCTGTGGCTGAAACAGCCACTGTTTCAAAAACAGCCACTGTGCTGAAGAGCAGTGTGTCAACTCAAACCGTTTGTCCTGTTGTCTATACCTGATTTAATTTGGTACCTTTATCAAAGGTAAGGATACCATACAGGTACATTGTTTTGACATGCCATGTAATTAACATCAAGCTTCTTCTTTATGCTTCTCAGTCACTGTAAAAATGTCACCTGTGAAAATGCATCAGAATTAGAGCTATGTTTTGGTGTTACTCAGTGAAACATAGAGCTGATGTCTAGTCAGACAGACAGAGTGAAGGACAAACAATGAGGGAGCCTGGTGTGTGTGTGGAGAGAGGAGAGATGAGTGTTTATGTGTGTGCTGGGGGTTTTAAGGGCTGAGCAGTGTTTAAAGATCAACTATTGTTCCTGATTTACTCATTTATTTCAAGTTTAAGATTCCTTTGTTGAAGGAAACAAGGGATTTGCTGCTGTAAGTATTTCATTTCAGGTGGAATTTTTGTATTGAAAACATCTTAAGTGGATTTTTTTTTCAGTAAATGGTTATTTAATTTGGGACACAGAGTTCTTGATTCAATATCAGTTTATCAAAGACAAAATAACCAAGTCAATGATACTTTGTTCTTACAAATAGTTGATGTTGTTTTGTTGTGCACTGATTTCGTCGGGGCAGCGTGAATCCAGTGTGTCTAGTTAGCCAAAGAAGGGGACACATAACTGCTCTATTTAGTGCCCCACTTCAGTCGGGGGCGGCCTTGTGTGTGTGTGTGTGTGTGTGTGTGTGTGTGTGTGTGTATGTGTGTGTGTGATATCACTGTTTTAGTAACCTAACAATGTTAAAAAGAGGCTTTGTATCTGCAAAATGCAGATGATCAGGAACATTTTACTGCTCAAGGCTTTCTCTTCTAAGTCTCCGGAGACCAAATTGAGATTCTCACTTCAGCCTCATTCAAGTTTCAAATTTTTCTCATTCGTGTCTCAAGTATTTCTCCTAAAATTCACTAGGAGAAATACTTGAGACCATGACATGAGTCTTATTTGAGACTTAAATGAGAGATCTCATTAATGGCTCATTTTATCCTCTTTTTAAAAAAAAATTTTTGGGCCTTTTTTTCCTTTATTTGACAGGAAAGAGAGACAGGAAATGTGGGGAGTAGAGAACCGGTGACCCCTGCAACGAGGACTGTAGCCTCTGTAAGTGGGGCGCTTAGACCGCTAGGCCACCAGCGCCAAAAAGAATCCACCCCTTTAATTGTAATAATCTGGATAAATCTGTTCAGCCCTTTTGCTGACCACATTTTGAATAAATCATCATACCTGGTATGAAATCTCTATCTTTTGCAATTTCTCTCAAATCCACTAAATCTTTGTGAAGTTGTTTTGTTCTCAAACAGACTTGTAAAGGAAGGACCATATTGTGAAGTCAAAGAAGAAATCATTTGACATCTAAATAGCTGATCTGAAGTGGTTCAAATGTTTTAATGAGAATTGTAAGTTTGTGGACAATTACATTGAAATCTTAATTTTGCAGGGCACTATAAGTATTCATGAAAAGATGAGCTCAGGCTCTTTCTTTGCTCCATCTGAGCTCAACTTGAGACACAAAAACTGAGTCTGACAAAAACAAATGGATGAAGTTAGATTGAGACAACTGAGAGAGCTCCCTGATTTCTCCTCCTGAGCTCAAAAGGAGTCACAACACTTGAGAAATATCTGAGAATCATTTCAGATTTTGACGAGATCTCCTTTTGAACTGAAAGGGAGACTAAGCTGAGACTTTTTGCAACTTTTTTCTGGAGGCAAGAATGAGAAACAGGAGATCATGAGACTTCAATGATGACCAGCTTGCAGCCATTTTCGGAGGAGTTGCACCAAAGATGAGGAGAAGCCAAATAATAATGGTAGTGGAAAAAAGCCATGTGGTGCTGATGATTCTGTTTGATGCAGATGAAGTGAATAATAACACACAGGCAGAATACAGAGCAGGCAGATTAACTAACAGAATGTTAATAATAAATAATCCTCGTGAAAAAAAAGGTTGCTCCTCACTTTTCTAGGTAAACAGGCTGCAGGATGGTTACAAATCAACAACAGCAGGGAAGAGAGCAAAGCAAGGGCAGAGATGTGGAAATCGATACGGTTTTTATCAGTTCATTTTTCACTAAAAAATCTCTCAATATCAGAGAAATGTTAAGAAATACAATAATTGAGAAAGAGAACTGAACTGTTAGAGGAAATAGAACGGTTGATAAATATAAAGGGCATCTACTTATTCAAAAAATAAGATGTCACTGAAGTGAGGTTTATCTTTTGAATGCAGGCATTCTCACAAATCTGCTCAACCTTGTATAAAACTCAGATCTCTGCACATTTCTTACTTCTTTATTTCTCTTATAAGTTTCAGAGTTTTGGTGCCTTTCATTAGACTCCTCACGTAATCTCAACTGTCTGCCAGATTTTATCCTTGTTCCTTTCCCCTACCACTTATCAGTCTTTCAAACACTTCAGCCTTCTTTTGTGTTTTCTTTGTACTTGTTGAAAACCTTGTTTTCCAGCTTTAGATGAAAATGTCAAGTGTTTATTTGTATGAACAAATGAAACCTTGAGAGCGAGTACAGAGCGCTGCTTTGACGTCGATGCTAGCGCTAGCGCGCGTCACACTGCTAATGCTCTGTAGGTTCACCTTCTTTGTCTGCCATCTTGTAAATTTTTTGCAGCCAGAGTCTGCGCAGTAGGGAATTTGTTTCTGTTTTTCACGGTAACGAGCTCCGCCTTACAGCGTACCGTCCCGAGGTCCAACGGAGTTTCTCTCTACGGCAGCTGTCAATCAAAGTAAACCCGGATGTAAAACCCTGTTTTTTAACCTCTAATAACTAACGAAAAAGAAACTTTTCAGGAAAAGAGGCCTTGAACACAAAACAGTCAAATACTAACTACATATCACCACAGCATACAGATGTGAGAAACATTCGTACCATGTGTATTTATTTTTTAAAGTTTGACTGCAGCCCCATTCCAGCCACTAGGGGGAGCAGTTTTTGTGGCAGCCTCACTTCAAGCCGAGCGAGATGACGTCCATTTTATATACAGTCTATGGGCTTAACACATACAAGTGTCTAGCCATGGTTAATGTGCAACCCCGGTCCCCTGTTTGGCTACCAAAATTAAAACAGAAATGACATAGTACTGAATTTAAGATACTACAACCATTAGGAACACAC
The DNA here is from genome assembly GCF_009762535.1 of Notolabrus celidotus. Classification (NCBI taxonomy): domain Eukaryota; kingdom Metazoa; phylum Chordata; class Actinopteri; order Labriformes; family Labridae; genus Notolabrus; species Notolabrus celidotus. The sequence continues at coordinate 3,845,360 of NC_048281.1, read as the reverse complement.
AATATAGTTACTTACTTACTTACTTACAATATGATCAATGTATGCAATGAAATGATGACTTTTTTTTTGTAGATGGTAATGAATTAAAGTGTTGCATAAAACTAAATCTGTGTCTGAAAACAAACACTACTCCTACCTGGTGCACCATAAAGCAAAATTTGTCATTTTATATTGCTCTCTTGCTAAGCTATTGGAGCAGTGCAAAGAAGTATTCGTTCATTGCTTTACCTGTCTAAGATATATTTGTTGTTCCTTTTCTTGGTGGGGTTAGGGAAAAACCACACACACACACACACACACACACACACACACACACACACACACACACACACACACACACACACACACACACACACACACACACACACACAAGAAGCAAAGACCAAATCAACAAACTTCCAACTTGAATGCTCTGGAGCATTTGTCCTTAAGTGTGTTTTGGCTGACACTCCCTGTGTGAGCCTGGTTAAACCTCACAAACTAGTGTCCAGACGGAGTTATTATCATTCCCTCCACTACAAGTTGTGTTGTTCAGAGGTAGGGTTAGTACACAATGGATAGCCCTATTTGACTACTGTTGTAGTCCATATTATGGTAAAACCAGAATATTTCCTAGTTTTGATGTCTTCATTTTTAATCTACAAGCCAAAAATAATTAAGATAAATAAAAAACACTGGATGAGAAGGTGTGTCCAAACTTTTCACTGGTAGTGTTTGTATTGCGCATGTGCCAAGATGACGACTACCAGTTTGTTTACGACTGCTCGTTACTGATTGGTTTAATTGCATGTTTAGAAGTAAAACTAGCTGTTCTTCAACCTTACAACCATGCTGGTTTGATATGTCATGGAAGGGTACACCATGAGGGTGACGAAATATGTCCTGTTCATTAGATTCTAAGGTTCCACTCATAGTCACTCAAACATAGTTTAGAGAATGCTGTTTTCAATGATCACTCGCTCAAGAAGACACTCAATCCAAAGCCAATGTGGGAGTGTTACAAACTGCAGTTCATCGAGCGTTAGCTTGAGGCTGGCTGCAGAAACACCGGAAACGGCATACACACCCATTCAAAAAAGACGATCTTTGCAGCAGAAATAAACATGTTAAAAGCTCTATTAAAAGACATGCTGATGCATTTGAATGATGAAACCTTTGACCCTGAATTCCCTTAGATAGTTTCCAGTTGAACTAAATGAGACAGTTGAGCTGCAGTGTTGAATTTAGAGCAAAAGAGGAGAACACTTTTAGGTGTGCTGACAAGGAAGTCGAGCCAAAGCATGATAAAAAAAGTTAAAAGGAAATGTCAAAGAGTGAAAACATCATTTCACTTTTTACATAATTTGAATCATCCATGAGTACATCAAATAGTCTGCTTCTGCTCGCCAAGATGAAGAAATGTGTTCCAGCATCTCCTAACTGCAGTCTCTGTCATTTAGATGTGTTGGAAGAAGGCTAGGATGTGAGTGACAAGATCAGAGAGGAACTCAATATATCAGGCTGCATGCTCTACCTGTTTTGTTGGATTGATTTGTTGCTTTTTCTCGTTTGATGTTGTTTCAGAGAACACACAGAAAGACTATCATCTTAGAAAAGTCAAAGTCAAAGACAACTGCAGGATCTACAGTGGAAAAATAGTTGGTGGCATCTCATTAAGAAACATCCTCCCTTTCTGTCACTTTATCAATAGTGTTGTGCAGACACAGTGTTCACACAGTGGCATTTGATCTATATGTAGCTTTGATCAATAACTTTAATTTGGATGAGGCTGCAGATGTTTGAGGCAGCAAAATATTTATTCTCTCTTAGTCCTCGTACATTGATTTATGTTAAATTGTCTGTAGTTACTGCTGACATTTACACAACATGTGCTGAAATAATCAATCATGGCATATCTACATTTCAGTAAGTATTCATGGTTGTCTATCTTTAGATGTTTACATTTTGCTGCACACCTTTGGTTGGAAAAAGTTGGAAATTGGGTGTAGATATTCATTTTAATATCACAAAGAAAAAAGTTGAATTGTCTTCCTGTGTAGAGACTTCAGTTGCATGTAGCCATGTGCTGTTTCTATTCAAATGTGTAGCTCTTTCTAGTACCACCTGTTATCGCTACACTGCTAGCTACCTGTACGGTTGTTGAACATGGAAGTGTTGATCGTTGTTAGGACCCACTGCATGCAACCAGTTTGATGAGACTGTTGCCACCCTCCTCCACCAGTCTATTGTTGTCCTAATTTTAAGAGTCTTTTCTACAAACCCAGCACTCCTGTTTGTTTACTCAACAGTACACAACTGTTTCTGTAAATGCATGACTATGACCCAATAAGAGAGAAAGGCATTGAAAAGTGGTAGTGCTAGACTAGTCCACCTTGCTATGTATGCAGCATGCTATTCATAGTTTTCAGTCAGTCCCCGCTGTACTCCTCAAATCAGCTCAGACCAGAAGACACCTCAGCAGAGTCTCGCAGGCGTCCAGACTGTTATGATGATATTGTTTGGGAGTTGCTGCAGCATCAAGGAAATCAGACGGATGGTTTACAGGCCATTGATCAGGAGGTGAGAGCTGTGTCCAATGTGGCGCGCGCCCTCCGCCATGACACTCGGACCATCGTTGCGCACACAGGGCGGCTGGTCAGTGCTGTGTGTGGGCTGACAATGGCCGTCAATGCCCTGGCAACAGTCGGGAGGTCATTCAGTGGCAGTCCTTCAACTGAGCCGCCGGTGAATTAAGAGGGAGGGCAGAGCACAGGAGAGGAACGTTCATTACGCACGGGTGGACACTGGGAGACGCTGGCACTAACTGGGATGGTGCACTGGAATCATCCAGACGCAAGAAAATGCAGTGTTGAAGGAGTTTCTCCATAGGAGATATGGCATGGCTCCTTTTTGTGACTTGCTCCAAATCAGGCCTTAATTAGGTCATCCAGCAGCTCAAAAACGGCATTCCTGGATATGTCTCTACTATTTTTATTTCTGACAGTCCAAATATGTTGACATGCACACGGAAGACTCTCTCTCTCCGTCGTCTGTCATTGCACCTATGCCTCCTTCTCACCACAGTAACCACGGCCATTTGTGCGTAACGCTTTGCCAGTTTGCACCAGCCTTTCAAACGTGCTAAATATAGATGCAAAAACACTGACCGCAAACGGTTGCAGGTTTGATAAATCACACTGTGGGTGCTAAATGATTACATTTGCATCTCCTCCTCCCAGTATTTTGCATGGCGCAAGGCAAACACGCTAAATGGATAGTGAGTGCTATTTTGCTCATTTGACAGACGCAATCCTCGGTGCTCCCGGTTAGTATGTACATCAGCTTTGGGCGCTCTATATAGTTTGCACCAAACCTTTAGTAGATCGGGTCCTTAGTGACATGACTGGTTAAAAAGAACATTTCATAGAGGTTGAGTCTCTCAGATGTAAAGACGGGGAGAGGTTTGCCACTCTGTGAGAGACTGGGTGGATAATGAACAGAATAATGATCCTGAGCATGAAATTGCAAAGAATTTGGAGATTTCCTCCTTTCAAGTACATGGTATCATTAAAAAATGTAGGGAGTCTGAAGAAATTTCTACACAAAGGATAAAAACCAGCACTGGACTGCTCTGACCTTTAGGATCTCAGGCAGCTCTGGATTGAAAAGACATGACTCTATGGTGGACATCACCGCATGGGATCAAAATCACTTCCAAAAATCATTTTCTGTGAACAGTTTATCAATGCATCCACAAATGTATGTGTAGGAAACTATATAAGCATGATACAGATTCAACTGCAACTTCTCTGGGCCCAAGCCCATTCAGATGGACTGTGGTACTCTGAAAAACTGTCCTGTGATCTGAAAAAACTACATTTGACAATCTTCTTGGAAAGTATGAATGCTGCACTATCTGCTTGAAAGAGTTGAAGTACCAGCCGGCTTGTTACCAGCACACAGTTCAGTATTCCTGAATGCATGGAGATGCATAAGTGCCCACTGCGTGGATTATTTATACATCCGGGAAGGCACTGTTAATGCTGAACATGATATACAGGTTTCAAAGCAATATGCTGCCCCCCACATAATGCCTTGCATATTTTAGCAAGACTATGCTAAACCACATTCTGCACATATTACAGCAGCATGGCTCCAGGACTGCATTGCTGCCTCTCAGATCTGTTTTCCATGTGATGTGATGATTTGAACGTTTCTAAAAAAAGTGTAGATGATAGGATTTAAGAATCTGTCCGATGCATGATAATGTTTTGGGTGCTGGTGATGAAACACTAGAGATAATAAGCAGACAGACTAGTGAGATAACAAAATTTACCGAGAAATATCCGTAGCAACATAAACAGCATAATGGTCCAAGAAGCTTCAATTTAGGTCCAAAGAAAAACTACAGGGATTCTGCAAGAGAGCACAGGAATCAAGACTTTTCATGGCTGAGCATTTGTTGTTTAGATTCACCAGACTGAGAGCAAAGCTGATTAGTTAGATGCATCGGAGAGTGATTTATTGTAATTAGATATTTAATTTTCAAACAAAGAAAAAGGAAAAAACATATCCCACAAAAGAGAACGAGAAAGCCTGAAGGCAATAGAAATGGAACATTCAACTGAGAGCTTCACAGTGTTGTTATTCAGGCTTTTTTCCAGAGAATGTGTGGTACTCAAATCTGAACCTTGGGTTAGACAAGTGCTTCCAACTTTTTTCAGGAGTGAACATGTATTTGGATTAAAAAACAAACGTACAAATATGTACAGAGCAGGGTCTTTTCATTATTGATTATTGCTCATGTTTGAGAACATTTTGTTTTTGCAAATCTTTCAGAAAATAAGTGATACTGCTCTAAACTTAGTTTACATGACTGGAAACTTAAAGACAAAAATACTCATCAGGACTAAGGGTCCATTTAGAGTATCTATGCCATCTGAAGTTCAGATTGAAGAACCTTTCCAACCTTCCTTGTTAACTTAAATCAAGGATGTTGGTCCTAAATCAGACTCTGATGCAGACTGGATGGACTGAATAAGTGCCAGACAGTATTACTCAGATGTGAAACTCCAAATGTTTCCAAGGCTACTGGATATCTGTCTGTTCTGATTAAAAGAAGGCATACTTTATGTCTGTTCTGATTGAACTGCCAGTTATAATTAAGAGTATATTCATATCCTCCTCCCAAGAGTTAATAATCACATCTGAATGTAGGTGAAGATAAAAATCATTAATTAATAATACTTCCCTGCTTGGGGTCACTTGGGTAGAGGAGTGCAGACTCAGGAAATGAATCAAACTATTTTACATTTACATTTTAAAAGCAATTCAAAAAGCTCACACATGAATTCTGGGCCTGGTCATGTGTATGGGGTGCCGGGCACCGGGCCTGCGATCAAACTCTGTAGGATGTTGTGACGCTATGGAAATGGAAAAAGGCGGAGCGACGCTGTCCATTATATATATAGCCTATGCTAGTAACCCGTAGAAGTCAGTACTGAGCGACTATGGTTAGGATAGTAGACAGTACTGACTCCTACGGGTTATAGCCGGACTGCCTGCCTTAAATAAAGGTAGTTTTGGAGGCCAGTAAGAGATTTCACAACGCTCAGAGACAGAACTGACTCAGTCAATGGTCCGGACAAGCTAAGTTCCTATTGCTAAGTCTGTATCGCTTTATGAAGCTTTTATTTTGGTATTTTCACTCGGCGGTGTGAATTTGTACATCAGTTAAATATTTAGGATCGTGGAGCAACATTTAACATTTATATTTATATTTAACATTTAGATTCAACATTGAACATTTAGATTTATATTTAACATTTACAATTATACTCAATATTCATATTCATATTTAACATTTAGATTCATATTTAGCATTTAGATTTAACAGGGATTTTAACTTTATATATTTTTCACAACAAAATGAAATGTGAAGAAGATCACAAATATTACTCTAAATGTGATAAAGTGACTTTTAAAAATTCACTCTACATTTTTATGACGTTTCTGAGCTAATGTGGAGAAATGTTGCTGTTATTTTTGGTGTGCACAAACGGTCCCCCTTACATGTGGGGTCTAAGTTATGCGTCAGACTTTAAATGGCTTCCAAAATAAATTGCTAACCAGTGTAGTGAAACCAACACTGAGGTGATGTGAGAGGTTCATTTTGTCCTCTGGCTGTGGAGTTCTTCACAATCTGAAGCTGGCTGATGGCTTGTGGATTTAGACTTGTACACAGGGCTGCAATAGTCCAAGCGTGACAAAGTGAAACATGAATGACTCTTTCTGTTAAGAAATAGTGTTGCCCTGGTTTTTAATGTTTTCACAGCAGATAAAAAACAGGACTGTAACAAGTTCTTTGTGTTCTGATTGGAGTTCAGGTCACGGTCCACCATGTCCCCGAGGTTTTTAACATTGTCCTCAGTATAAAGAAGTAAGGGATCAAGCAGTGACTGTGTGCAGGTTTTCTTAGTGCCAATGGTATGCACCTCGGTTAGACCCAAGTTCAATTCTAGGAAGTTCTGTCTCTCACATTTTAATGGTTTTATTGTTTTACTTATTGTCTGTTTAAAACACCATTTTCACATATTTTGTATGATTGTGTCCTCTTTTTGGTTTTTCTGTTGTATTAGCTTGGGTATATTGTAAAAGGCCCCTACCTCGATATACTTAGGAGTTTAAAATAATTAAATAAATACCTCAGAAATCCACTACTTTTTTTTAGATTTACCAGACACATTAGGTGTATTTGCACAAAGTATCGGTATCGGATCGGTATCGTCGATACCAGCCTGAATTTTACTCTGTATCGGATCGGAAAGGAAATCGGTGGTATCGAACATCACTAGTGTGTATCACTGTAATGCTGCAGCTGCTGACAGTAGGGCTTACTTGTGTGTTTAAAGTACTAGTGTAGTTGAATCTATCCCGCAGCAACTGTGATGGAATTCATAAATAAACTGGACACAGAAGACTCAGGAGACTCTGAAGGCTTACGTTGAAATAGTTTATGTAGAACTTGGCCAAGGAGAAATAATATAACAGAACACAGGCAGGAGAGTGCAGTGCAATGCCAAGTCAGTTCTGCCAGACAAATCCTCAGGCATGTACCTGTATCCCCCCGAAGAAGACACTACAGTTAGATAAAGACAGAAACAGGGGGAGAGACCTTGAGAGAGACCTTGGAGAATGAGCGCTCACTGAGCTGCACCAGGCAGCTCTGCGTAACTCCTCATCTCGTGCTTGCAGCAGTGTGTTGGGGTGAATTGACTCAAACATGTTCACAGTTCCATTTAAGTTGGTGAATCTTTGGGACAGTTGCTGGATGATGATATCAGGCATTGAAAACATTCACCCGAAAGTTGCTCCCTGGGACAGTGAGGCAACTGTCTTCATCCAAGTGACGCCTAACTTTTCTAGAGCAAGAGTGGCAGACTAAGCCTCATCAAATCGCTCTCTAAACTCCATCAAAACACTGATTGAGTTTTGGAGTAGAGTAGATTTGTTTATTTCATCGGCAGATCTTCTGTTTTTTCTCACATCATTCACCTTTTCACAGATGGCCTTCCAAATCGTGTTTCTAACACTGAGATGTCTCTGCTGGAGTTCACCGATGTGTTTATTTCCCTCCTCCACAAAGTTCTCCAACTCCATGGCTTCAAACTTTATTTTATCGCTTAAGGCCACTCTGTTCTCTCAAACTCTACATGGTGACAGCCGATAGCACACGCAAAATCCTTATTAAAATAGGGCGGTCTTGCACTTGTTATCATTTGCACACGCAGTCATAGTAGATCACCCGCAACACGCCCAGAAATAACACGTGCAAAATTATTATTTGCACACGCAAATTAGCGCTCGTTATTTGGGATCTTAGTAGATCAGGCCCTTAGACTGGAAGAATACAAGAGTTAAACATTTTTACATACATATATATAAGACTAGGAAAATTCCACGACAGCAACCTGTGGGGTCAAAACATGACACCAATGCAGAAGTGCAAAACACCTCAGTGCCTTAAGTGTCCTCTTGAGGCTGGCTCCAAAAGCCAGGTAATCCACATTAAAACTCATGTTAAAAAGTCTTTTATATTAACCCAAGGATCAGGACCCCTCCCACAGGCACCACCATGTTTCTACAGTAGCTTGGAATGTACAAACTAGTGAGCGTTGTTTTTGTCTGCCAAAAATGCACTAGTTTGAAAACAAAGAAGAAGTAGAAGAGAGTGGTACTGGTAGAAGTTTTTAATAGTAAACTTGTCAAATGGAGGATCATACTTATCGTGAATAACATGAGCTTCATGTCCCCAAAGGCTACTGTCACTTGACTGATGGGAGAGATGAGCAAGGGAGTTTGTCAATCTAGAATCTGACTGATAAATATTGCTAAATATTCCCATTTCTACACACTGTACCTTTAATTCTATAGCTTGCATTGAACATTCATACAAGATAGATCAAACCCAGCCTGATTGAATAAATTACCTTCCCTCATAACGATCCTCTAAACTATTGTGGCATCACTGATTTAAAGCTGTGTGAGCCCTGTGTGTGTCTGCATTTGCTTTTATCCCTTTGCCCTTTTCATCCACATTTTTGAAGACCTTGATGCTGAGGGAGCTCTCCATGGTGCTGACAAGGCAGCACAAATAAGCACCCTGATTCAAACCGTGTAATAAGCATTGATGAGTCACAACAACCCTGCCCAGCCTGTTTTTCATTATTGCACATTTGTGATGTAGCTAGTGATTTAAGAGGGCATAAGTTAATAGCACCTCACCTTTTAGCAAACATTGAGTGAGTATAATACAAATAAACATCCAGCTGTAGCTTGAAAATCAAATCAAAAACATCCCTGTTTATCTTTTTTGATGGAGTCTGGATCTTTTACTGGTGTTTCCTCGCATGTTTCACAGCTCAACTGAGGGCACAGCCGGTCTGGTTACTCACATAAGAGCTAATGCATTTACTACATACAACATGAACATCACAGTGTGTGCATACAAGGATCAAATTACAGCCAGTATTAACCCATCGTATAACGGGTGGAAATTAAACCACTTCCTTATGCCAGCAGTGTGATAACAGAAACGAGAGACTGAAAGAGAATGCAACCAGTGGAGAGGTAGGATACATTTGATTGTAAAGGACTCCCTGGATGTTTTATGCGGCTGTGAGAAGAGTTCCCTGGAGCATGAAACCTTTCTTATGATACACAGTTTGACTAGGCTATGATTAGTGTATAAACTCATGCCCCAGCACTTATTGAAATGAGCAGCTTATTCTGCTCATTTAGTGGCGAAAGGTCCTCCACTTATATTGTCATAAGTTCCTTTCAGCCCACCACTAACACGCTCTTAAAGGGCTGAAATGACAGTTTGAAAACTGGACTGAGTGCTCCTATGTAACGCCCTGTTAGGAAAACTTACAGCCTCTATGAAGTTCACATTATAGAGACTAGGGATGGCCAAACATGATTCCAGAGAGGCACACATATTGAAAATGATAAAGATATTTCTTGTTACCAAATATGCTTGTTATTATCCACATTTTTTAATTTACGTTTCTATGTTATGTGCTTCATTAAAGCAGCAAACTCCACATGAGGCACTGCAGCTCAATTCATCTTCCCCTGCTTCACCCTGCTAGGCTGTAGCTTCTAGTGATGGGAATTCTGGCTCTTGTAAGAGATCTAGATTTGGCTATTATAAGAGCTGGCTTTTTTGGCTCCCAAACGGCTCTTCGTTGTTACATTATGGCTTTTATTAATTTAGCATTTGGTAGCAATGCTTTGACCTATGACTGATGCATGTGCATGACCTTTACTTTACTGTATTTATTGATTGTAATAATACAAAACTGTATAATTAACAGAATTATTTACATGATGTTTAGTATAAAAACAGTATTATTATTATTATTATTATTATTATTATTATTATTATTATTATTATTATCAGCATTATTATCATTATTATCAGCATCATTATTATCATTATTAAGTCATCAAGCACCAGTTCTCTGATCGACTCTGACTGTCATTCCCCTCCCCCTGTATCTGATTGGTCGCACAGTAATCACATTGACACAGCACTCAGTCAGTGCGTGGTGTCCCTGTGACTTGGCTGGTGTGGGGAGAAGATCCTCCTTTTATTCTGTTGTGTAGTAAAGAACAACAAAGGCAAAGTAAAAGGAAGCCAGATGGGTATACTACAAAGCCGGATTTGCGGTTATCGAGGTAACTTCAGGGTTAACTCTGGATTTTCAGGACTACAAAGGTGGTTCCCGTTTTACCTGGGTAGATCACCATGGTTACTCAAGCTGAACTCTTAACCTGCTCCGGGGCAGGTTAAGTTCAAGATCAGAGATCAGATTGTAGAAAACTCCACCCACTGACCAATCAGATCACTCAATCACAGAGCTCTGTGAGCTGATCGCAAGGGTAGAGACACGAGCAGGACACTTAGTCTACCTGTATGATTTTATATATAAATACTGATGACAGTTATTTATTTTTCTTTCCTGACATCATACTTACACAGAGTCTGAAGTCAGATTATTCATATTAAGTTGTTTTACTGCATTAAATACAAAACTGTGCATGCTTATCTCTTTGAATCATGTTCTCATTTTTATTAGTCCTTTAACCACAGCACTTAGTTTGACACCGTCAGGACTGCAGCTGAAACATTAAGTCTAAAACTGTCACACACCACACAAGATGAAATCAGAGAGAGAGATCACTGTCAGGGAATAAACAGAGTTATTATAGTCAGATATATCTAATGATGAATAAACACAGTTATTATAGTCAGATATATCTAATGATGAATAAACACAGTTATTATAGTCAGATATATCTAATGATGAATAAACACAGTTATTATAGTCAGATATATCTAATGATGAATAAACACAGTTATTATAGTCAGATATATGTAATGATCAATAAACAGAGTTATTATAGTCAGATATATCTAATGATGAATAAACAGAGTTATTATAGTCAGATATATCTAATGATGAATAAACACAGTTATTATAGTCAGATATATCTAATGATGAATAAACACAGTTATTATAGTCAGATATATCTAATGATGAATAAACACAGTTATTATAGTCAGATATATCTAATGATGAATAAACACAGTTATTATAGTCAGATATATGTAATGATCAATAAACAGAGTTATTATAGTCAGATATATCTAATGATTAATAAACAGAGTTATTATAGTCAGATATATCTAATGATTAATAAACAGAGTTATTATAGTCAGATATATCTAATGATCAATAAACAGAGTTATTATAGTCAGATATATCTAATGATCAATAAATAGAGTTATTATAGTCAGATATATCTAATGATTAATAAACAGAGTTATTATAGTAAGATATATCTAATGATCAATAAACAGAGTTATTAGAGTCAGATATATCTAATGATCAATAAACAGAGTTATTATAGTCAGATATATCTAATGATGAATAAACAGAGTTATTATAGTCAGATATATCTAATGATTAATAAACAGTTATTATAGTCAGATATATCTAATAATTAATAAACAGAGTTATTATAGTCAGATATATCTAATGATGAATAAACACAGTTATTATAGTCAGATATATCTAATGATTAATAAACAGTTATTATAGTCAGATATATCTAATGATTAATAAACAGAGTTATTATAGTCAGATATATCTAATGATGAATAAACACAGTTATTATAGTCAGATATATCTAATGATGAATAAACACAGTTATTATAGTCAGATATATCTAATGATGAATAAACAGAGTTATTATAAGCAGATATATCTAGTGATGAATAAACACAGTTATTATAGTCAGATATATCTAATGATGAATAAACACAGTTATTATAGTCAGATATATCTAATCATCAATAAACAGAGTTATTATAGTCAGATCTACCTGCACTAATGATGAGAAATAAGACGTCATTTGCGCAATCAAACTGTGTTTGTATCTTATCTCTCAGTTCTTCTTTCGTGTTTCAAACTCAGCTGTGTTGAAGTTAATCTGGATACATATTTTTCTAATATCAGTGCAGTGTTTGAAAACATGTCGATGTGCTGACGGTAGTCTGTGATTTGTCACATGTTGCCTTCGCTGCACCGTTCATGTGAATGTGCTCAGAGTAATTCTGGATTGACCCATCATTTTTAGGTTCATTGAAGTTGGCTCAGGAGAAGATATGTTGAAGTCGCCTTGTAGTATACCCGAGTGGTTCGCAGCCTACACATCACAGTCATCATAGTGGCTCCGTTCTATTCAGTCAAACCTCTGCAGCGGACATCTGAAGATAGTTTAGTTTAAGCTTTGTCTTCAACACTCAGGGAAACTCAGTCTTACATCAAAGAAGAGAGGCAAAGGACGGGAGGAGCTACTGTAGGCAGGTGCTGGTAGATGAAAGCCTGGTGTGGCAGCCTGTTATACCTTGTGAACGCCTTGTAAAAATGATGACTGACGGAGAAACCGTTTGAATAGCAGTATCCGTCGTCAGCAATTCGTTTTGTAATTTTTATGCCAGCCGTAAATCAATTTGACGCTTTGAAGGCACATCAAATGCTTTGCTAGAATTAACATCCCCTCTTTTAATCTAATGTTCATTTGCATTTTGATTACGTCTCTTCTTATCTTTGTGATCATTGTTGCAAGGCAAAAACACTTCCACATCCACTTCTAATTTTCACTCCAGATAATTTTTTGTGGGTAGAACAGATACAGACACAGATAATGATGTCTCTGCACACCCTTGAGAATGTAATGCTACTTGCTGCATGCTTTCTCTAGAAAATCACAGTTCTGTGTTGAAGCGTTTGCTTTGTGCATTTTAAAATGTTGTGGCATTCTAACACAATCACGGGACCAGTACAGAAGGCAGTTCTCATGCTGTTCTTGTATAAGTATAGTAAAAAGATGACCAGGTATTGGGCTTCGTCTTTAAGAAGCTCCTCTCTACATATCATTGCTGCTCTGGTGCTGTGGTTTGGAATGAACATTTAGAGCAGCAAAGGAAGGATGCACATAGAGAACATAAGGTGAACTAATGGGGGTCTTGGTTGGAAAAATGTACTGAATCAAGCCGGGCTGTACAGGCAGAAAGGTGGGTGATAAATATAGTTTTCAACATGTTTCCATGGCTGCGTTCAACCATTGAGGGGTTGGTTGAAAAAAACCCGTATTAAACCTTCTGCCAGTCAAAGCTGTGACTTTCCATTATTCTCTTTAAAGCATGTCCTCACCACCTTTACATTCATCTCGGAATACGGCATTCTATATTTTTGAACTAATTTTTATTCATTAGCTTTGCCTTTTACTTCAGCTGCAATCACATGAACCTTCATACTGGTAATTTCAGGGGAGTGTCTGCCTCATTAGATTTGTGCTGAGTCTCAGCGTTGTTAACCTGGACATGTGATTGGTTATTTGAGTCGTTTAGAAAAAGGATAAAACATAGTGACATTTTGAATGCTGGTTGATTCATATCAGAGCTGAATTGCTGCCTACAAATTGATGATTTCACCATGGTGCCTCTGTTTGCTTCTGCAAAGGAGCTGTGAGCTTTTTGCCGATCTGATATATTCTTTGTTGTGCGCTCTGACGCTGACTCTTTCTGAAGCTGTTTTCCTCCTCTGGCTTCAGCTCCTGAAGGTTTTTTTTTTTGTATTTTCTGTGTGGAGCTGGAAAGGCTGTAAAAAAAAAAAAGTGTCTCAGACTCTTCAGCTGGTTATTTCTTTAGTTTGAATAATCTAAAGCAGGGGTGTCAAACTCATTTCAGTCCAGGGGCCACATACAGCCCGAGTTGATCTGAAGTGGGCCGGCCAGTAAAATCACAACATAATAACCTATAGAGAAGGACAACTCTACATTGTTCCTTTCCTCTACATTCTGAAAATATTCACATTTAATGAACTATCTTTCTACATAAACAGCTGTTGTAATTTTCTCCATGATGAGTCTCATAATGGGGCAGAATATTTTACTCTTCAAGCCCTGAAACCGGCTGCGGACACACCAAACACACAGGTTACCCATTCACCTGACACACAGGGTCTGATCTACTAAGATCCCAAATAACGAGCGCTAATTTGCGTGTGCAAATAATAATTTTGCATGTGTTATTTCTGGGCGTGTTGCGGGTGATCTACTAAAACTGCGTGTGCAAATGATAACGAGTGCAAAAGTGGTGCGGATGAGGATTTTGCGTGTGCTATCGGCTGTCCCCATGGAGAGCTTGAGAGAGTGGTCTAAAGCGATAAATGAAGTTTGAAGACATGGAGTTGGAGGTTTTAGTGGAGGAGGGAAATAAACACATCGGTGAACTCCAGCAGAGACATCTCAGTGTTAGAAACTCGATTTGGGAGGCCATCTGTGAAAAGGTGAATGATGTGAGAATAAACAGAAGATCTCCCGATGAAATAAACACATCTACTCTACTCCAAAATGCAATCAGTGTTTTGATGGAGTTTAGAGAGCGATTTGATGAGGCTTAGTCTGCCACTCTTGCTCTAGAAAAGTTAGGCGTCACATTGATGAAGACAGTCGCCTCACTGTCCCAGGGAGCAACTTTCGGGTGAACGTTTTTAATGCCTGATATCATCATCCAGCAACTGTCCCAAAGATTCACCAGCTTAAATGGAACTGTGAACATGTTTGAGTCAATTCACCCAACATACTGCTGCAAGCACGAGATGAGGAGTTACGCAGAGCTGCCTGGCGCAGCTCAGTGAGCGCTCATTCTCCAAGTTAAAACTAACTAAAAACCCCTTGATGAGCACGATGGGACAGAATAGACTGAGTGGACATGTCATGTTATCTATTGAGAATGACAGATCTAAGAAAATGGACATACAGTGCATCGTGGACAAGTCCGCGGAGCTTAAGGCTCGTCCAAACAGTGGTGAGTAGGCCGAGTACTTCATATTGATTTTTTGTTTGTATGTGAACATGTGGGCCGCTGTGCCAATTATACTAAACTTTATATCTGTTGATACAGTGACCTACTGTGCTCTCATTATATGAAAACGTTAAAGTGGGTGTCAGAATGATGCGGTCGCTATCCGTGGTGCTGAACTGCTTTGAATTTGTGTCGTTTCATTACTATTATTATTTTGTTCTCTTGGTTTGATTGACTAAACATTTGGTAATGCTTGTAAGCCCCGCTGTTGCGGGCATATTGTAAAGCAATGTTATGATGAGCTTTACAGTGACCACAGCCATGTGTGCGCAATGCTGTGCCAGTTTGCACCTGCCTTTCAATCGTGCTAAATATTGACGCAAAAACACCGCCCGCTATCTGCTTCAGGTTTGATAAATCACATTGCGTGTGCTAAATGATTACATTTGCATCTCCTCCTCCCAGTATTTTGCGCTTCCTGATGATCTGCATGTATTCTGCATATTCATGAAGGCAAACACACTAAATGGATAGCGAGTGCTATTTTGCTCATTTCACAGATGCAATCCTCGGTGCTCCCGGTTAGTACATCAGCTTTGCGCGCTGTCAAGTTTGCACGTGATTTTATACACGCAAACCCTTAGTAGATCTGGCCCACAGTTTGTAATGTTTACATCAAAAGAACAGAGAGATTATAATAATACCATGCACATGTATGGTAAGCACGTGTACAATATGTGGCCCCTTTCGAAGATTGTGGATACACCGTACCTACTGTGACAAATGTACATATATGTAAACTTTAGTGCTAATTGGATCATGAAACATTCTAAAAAATTCTTCATGAATTATGCAAACAGCATAATAATAATATTCTCACTTTGAGAAAAAAAGTCCCAGAGTGCCGTTCTAGTGCGCTCCGTCAGTACTATGTACTTTTATGCAACCCCAAGAGGACAAATTTGAAATATTAGTTACTTTTATTGAAAAATTGCAGTTAAGGTCTTCTCTGTAATTTTTTCACTTTGCATAATCCTCCCGCGGACCAGATTGGCCGGTTTTGGCCCGTGGGCCATATGTTTGACACCCCTGATCTAAAGAATAAATGAGAATCAGATTTCAGTTTAATTGAAAAACCAATATGTTCCAATCTTTCCCTAAATATTGTATTCATTTTTGAGAAAGATACTAAAGTATTAACTTTTACAAAGCTGTTTGACAGTTTCATTTTTACTGCAAAGTAAAAGTTGATGTTCTGTATTGGCCCAAATATAAGACAACCCTGATTTTAAAACCATTCCCCTTTTCTTTTTTTTTTTTAAGTTATATTTTTTGAGCAATTTTCGCTTTTAATGAAAAGAGATGGGAACTGTGGGGAGTAGAGAGTGGAGAAAGACACGCAGCAATGGGTTGTGACTGGGGTTCAAACTAGGGATGACCACAATTAATCGATTATCGATTAATTGATTGTTAAGAAATTACTAGAAACACACATTTTTGTTATCAATTTTCCGTCACGTGGAACAAACATCATGTGGTCGTATATTACACTCATCTATCAGGGAGGTGTTTTAAGTTTAAAGCATGTTTCCATGTGAATCAGCTGTTAAAGGTGTTGCGCACAGCGGAGACGCTCTGCTGGCGGCTGTGCGTCAGGTCTCCACGTGCGCTTTTTTAAAAGAGGATCAATACACAACTGCTGCCAACAACAACACGGACACAAAGGTTGACAGCTTTAAACAGGATATTTCTCACCTTTGGATACAAAGGCAACAGGCAGGTGAGAAATTCTGGTACCCTACGTTTACAGAGCAGCAACATCAGAGCCGTCTGGGCTTTTGTCCAGTGGGACTGATTATGACCCGGTTGCGCTCCCGGCTGACACCTGACCAAATACACATGATTATTTTTCTCAATAAGAACGAGTTGAAAGAAAACTGGACACTGTGAGTCTGAAGTACTTTTGTGTTAGTATTTTGAGCCTTCACTTTATAAGATTATGTCCGCGGAGAATATTTAAATGAGCGTCATCGTTGATATTCTGTACAAACGTGTGCCCGTATTCAATCCCGTCAGTTATATGCATTTTGTTGCTGTAAAAAATAAAATTTAGGGGGAAAACAACCTATTTGGCATTGTTTTTGACGTAAGAATAATAATGGGGTTTTTTTTATCAATTAATCGAGAATTGATCGTTAACATTTCCAAAAATCGATCACGGAAAATACTTAAAATGTACATCCCTAGTTCAAACCCAATGATTGCTGCGAAAAAAGGCCTGAGTGACCCATGTGGCCTGTATGGGGCACGCAGTTAAACCCCTAGACTACCAAAAGTCTCTTTGAAGACATTGTGGAATACAATATCTTGGTTTTTAAAACAAGAACCATTTATACAAAAAAATATTTTAAAAGAAGAATGACTTCAAATTTAGGTTGACATTTTTATCACCACCCCCCTCCTTTTTTATTTAATGGTCACATTTAAGTGCAACTAAAAATGATAACATGTCTAAATGAAGCTCTTATGTTATCTGTATTTAAAAATAATTAAAATCACATTTCTATTTTTCAGTCATGCGCTACTCCATGAGCACGTTTTAGAGTAGGGTTTAACTTTATTGTCCCTGAGGGGCAATTCGGTTCGCAGACAGTAGTCCACACAATACAAAAGCAAAACTGTACACCATACACAACACAGCACAAGATCCACACATTAAGACTCCTTTTTCTGCTCGCCACCTTCAGAAATTATACTTGGTGACACCATATTGCTTTGGCTGTTTGACGGTTGTTTCTCTGCTGTATTTATAACACAGTTTCTTAAAAAGGCATCACAAATCCACCTTAGCCGTTGGGTAACTTGTCCCACATTTGTGCTACTTTGCTCCGGTCACCATATCAAAAGAAAAAAAAAGTTCATATATTGTATCTTCGGATTGTTTTGAATTTTAGCACCCCTGCAGTAAAGTGGGGCCTGTCATCTCCTCGCTGATTTTGTCCTGCACATGTTGTGATTCCTGGAAAAAGTCTTAATTTGCTTTCATTTAACTGTCAAATGTAACTTTCATTGTGGATCTTTACCAAAAAAAGTGCTGTTTCTGAAGCCTGTTGTTGATCATTATGTGCTGCAGCAGTGGTTTAAAATATTCAATCTAGACTATGGTTAAGAAGCAGACTTCATGCTAATTGTCTCGTATGTTTTTGTAGCTCATTAAGAGGCATCATCATTTCAGTGTGAGTGAAACTAAATTAAAGTAACTGTGTGTCACTCTTATACTGTATGAATAATGGACGTAGCATGCGTGACATCACCCATCTGTTCCTGACTGTTTTGAAGCCAATCAGTCAGTGGGAGCCATATTGGAAATGCTGAACTCAACCAAACTTAGTGTGAGGTAAAGAGGCAGGGTTTGACAACAGCTACGGTGTTCCCGCCTGTCAGTCAAGTCAGTCATGTCCTTATTTGGGCAAAAACGTGTAATCTTGGGGCGCTGGTGGCCTAGCAGTCTAAGCGCCCCACATACAGAGGCTACAGTCCTCGTCGCAGAGGTCGCTGGTTCGATTCCCGGCCGGTCGACCATTTCCTGCATGTCTTCCCCCACTCTCTACTCCCCACATTTCCTGTCACTCTTCAGCTGTACTATATAATAAAGTCAAAAAGGCCAAAAATATAACTTTAAAAAAAAACAAAAAAAAACGTGTAATCTTGATATCTTCTGAACCGTTGTGTAGAAATAAATTCACCCCCCGTACAGTGTGTGCCGATAGAGAAATTAGCTACGTAGAGCCAAGCTGTTTTTTGAACCAGGCTGTAAACATGTTTATTAATGCTGAAAAGATCGTCTTCTTTGAATTGGTGTGTATGTGGTTTCTGGTGTTTCTGCAGCCAGCCTCAAGTGGATTCTCAATGAACTGCAGTTTATAACACTTCTGCATGGGCTTCATATTTTGAGGTTGCCGATTGGTGTCACCTTACTGCTTGTGTGTTCCATAATCTCCACTCACCCCTCCTCTGGGTAGAGCTGTACCAAGGCAAAACTTTTTTAAATTCAGACTGTTGACGCAGAATCTGTCTCGTGATGAAACATACAGAAATACCCTTTAAATACACGCCTTAGTCATTTCTATACTTAAGTGACTTATTTCACCCTTTTTGGATGACTTTTTAGAGACGACTGCACATGACAATCAACAGTGTACCTGAAATTGTGATTTTCTCTGCAGCAAATTAAATGTCAGATTTGAACAAAGTATTAACCCACTAAATGTCTTCTGAAAAACAATAACTCACAGGAAGGTTGAAACTGTTATCAGACACAAAGGAAGCACTTTTCTGCATAGTCATGCTGGGCTTCTATTGACAAGCTGCAGGAGTGTGGCTGCTCTGCCACTGTGCCAGTTTTGAGTGCCAGAGATGTGAGAGAGTATCTGAGTGCAAGAGGTCCTGCCAGCTCACTCCCCTGCAGGCTGATCATGATGTGATTATGTAAATTAGCCATTTGTTGAGTTACCAGGGGTGACTACTTCTGTTGTCACTGTTGTGTGAGAAGTCCACCCTGTAAACCACATGGAACACCTTTTTTGATTCTCTCCAACCCTTTTATTGCTATTTTTCCATTATGACCATAGTTGTGCGGCTTTTCAAGCAGCATGCTGTCGGTAGCCGATAACTGCACACACACATTTTTAAAAGAGGGAGAGAACTGGGAAACAAATCATGCCATGACAAGCTCACCTAGTATCTTTAGATGACAGAACCTTTGTTGATTAAACCTTTGATTGAAAGATTTGTTCAGCATATAACTGTATCCACTACTGGTCTAGTTTCCCTTTGTAGATTTATTCTGATCCCTAGCTGCTGTGTATCAATGCTTCATTTGATCTGACACATTTCTCTGAGATTAGCTTCATGCTGTCAAAACAATTAATACCAGGGTGCCGACCAGTGGTGGACAAAGTATACGTCTTCATTACTTAAGTCAAAGTATAGATACTCCAGGTCAAATATTACTCCAATACAAGTGAAAGTTGCTCTGTCAGATTATTACTTGAGTTAAAGTCCTGGAGTACTTGCTTTTAAAAATACTGAAGTATTCAAAGTACTTCTTAAAAAACTCTCAAAACGTTGTATTTTCACAAAGCATGAGGTCAGTCAAGAATACATAGCAGTACATTCAGTTACACCATGACTTGATATCTGTAAAAACTATACCATGGAATAAAAGCAGACACTAAGTTACTCCAAGCACAGACAGCTTAGTTTGAAATGTTCATCTGCAATGAAACAAACGTTACGTAGCTCAACACACTCTCTCAGGTTGGACAGTGAATGTTTGTGTGTTTGGGCAGAAACAGGGAGAACATTTCAAACTATACGTATCATTCTTCATTTCAAAAACCTCTAACACGGGCTGAAGATATGACCATGGGTGCTCAGGTGGAGAATTATAACCATCATTACCACCTCTACATGAACTTCCTGATCTGAGTGATGCTCTGTGTTTGATATACAGGTACGACTAAACCACTGAGACAAACAGAACTACACAAACACAGTTTACTGTCTTAGGATCAGATTTCAGAAAAGAGAAGGAAATTCATGAGCTGACTTCAAAAATAAAGTAGTGAGTAACTAGAGCACTGATAGAAATGTAGAGGAGTCAAAAGTACAATAATCGTCTTTAAATGTAGTGGAGTAAAAGTAAGAAGTTCCTTAGAAAATAATACTCAAGTAAAGTACAGATACTGAAAACATGTACTTAAGTACTGTACTCAAGTAAATTTACTTTGTTACTGTCCACCACTAGTGCCAACTAAGCTTAACGGTTCATAGCCCGCCCCATGTACTGAGTAAAGTCCTCACAGCAGGCGGCCTGGGTTGAATTCTGACCTGTAACCTTTTGCTGCATGTCTTCCTACTTTTTATCTTCCCAGTTTCCAACTCTATCCACTGTCATATCCTTTTAATGAAGGCACTAAAAGCCAACAAAATAATCTAAAGAAAACAAAAATTAATGTTTTATCAGAACTTCCCCAAGAAGCGTGCAGCATGATCCACAGAAAAGCCTTCTGAATAATGCTGAAGAATAAAAAATATTGTGTCAGATGAGCCTTTTTTAAAAACAACTAAAGACCACATAATTAATACTTATCATTCGTTTTTCATCACTAGACATTTTTCTAGGAGGTGAGCTGCCACAGAGAAACAAATTGAACTGGACACTGAATACTGCTGGATGTAAAAAGAGCAATTAAAAGATGTCACCCCCTGTGTTACGTTTATCCTTTAAGTTTAGTCCAAAATATTCAGGATGTGTGTGCAGGTGTCAGCATGTCATCCACAGACCAGACAATTAAATGCTGAAGAATGAGTCAAATGGAAAGGTTTAATTATCCAGAGAACTCTGACAACAAAGCCTCAGTAAGACTTTGTCACAGCTGCCAATTAGGAAATGAAAATGTGCACAATGCTTTCTGCACCATGACTCATCTTTATTTCAAACTTTTTCTATCTGCACACACAGATGAAGCAACACAAGTCTCACTCAGGGACTTGTGAAATCCTGAAATACCTAACATCATTGATGCTAACATCATTAGCTCAACTGGATTTTGTCAGCATGGGCTCTAATGAAAATGTTATGAACTATGGTGCTTACATTCAACCTCCCAGCTACACATTCACAAGTCTTAATCAGTGAAATGTTTGGGAGAAAGGTTACTGAATGCATGAACAGGGGAGGACAAATCTGTTGTTTTGTTGTAATCAGAGGGAAGAAATGAAAGATCACTTACAGTATCCATTCACTAAGTCAGAGTCTCTTGATTGCAATTCGCACGTGTTGTTTAGCTGTATGCTGTTTGCTAGCACTAATTGTTTTATGTATGGAAATCTACCAGTGCCTGAAAATGTCTTTTTTTATTTGAAATGTTTTAACTTTTCCATCCTTTTTTTTTGCACCTGTTGAAACAATTTCTTTCAGATCATTTAAAAAAAGGGGAAACATACTCATATATTTTCCAATTACATCACTTCACACCCTTATACCACTTCTTTTGCTTTAAATATGACTGTGCATTATCTAGAGGTCCAATAGAAGTAACATAAGAAATTAGGATCAACTATGCATCTCAAAAGAATTATCTAGGCAGCGAGTGGATACCAAACAAGCAAAAATGATCAGAATCAGAATCAGAATCAGAATCATCTTTATTGTCGTTGTACAAGTACAATGACATTTCGTCTGAACTTCTCTCCGTTTAAAGATAAGAATTAACAAGAATATATATAGAAAAGAAATGTTCAACAAAGACGACGGATTGGCCATAATTCTCCTGTCAGCCACCACCTCCACAGGGTCCAGGACTGAACTGGCCATCTTCACCAGTTAGTTCAGTTTTGCTCTACTGATGATGATCAGCTTATGTGTTTTTATTATTCTAGATACAAACACCCCCTGCTCTTCTCCTTTCTCTCCAGCGTTGTTTCTAAATGAAAGAACTGAATGGAAAGAGACACTCATGAATGATGAGTGCAGCACTCTGAGCATACTCCTAAATATGTACAATAAGGCTGTGAAATTCATGGACATAATTTCAGGTTGGTTTAATTGACTGTTTACATTACCATGAAAAGCTGCCTGCTGAAAATGACATTGACATTAAGCCTGGTTTCAGTGTACAGTTCACTTCCCTGAATAAAACTGAACAATGAGGCAAAAATGGCTTCTATTGTGCATGCAAAATGTTGGCCATGCTCTAGTGCAAGTACTGAACCCATTAAAATTGCATGGTAAAATTGCACCGTTACATTACTTTTAATGAAAAAAAGCTCAGTCTCAAAGGTTGAACGTGTACTTCACAGTGAAAGAATATAGATCAATGTTTAATCAGAACTGAAGAAGGATAAAAGGGTCTCTCTCTAAAGCAGTGATCTACAAGCAGTCTCACACCTCCCCATATAGATGTACGAGACTCTACAGGAGCTCCTACACTGCAAAAAAGGATAGCTTAAATATAGGGTAAATTAATTCACTGTGACATTTTTTTAAAACTAAGTGAAATGATCTGTCCGTGCAGCAAGTTAATTTTATTTGATAAGAAATCTTAAACTGATAATGTTGAATCTAGAAATAAGCAGGCTCTGAAAAGTCTTAAAAAGGGTTGAAATCAGGAGAATCAGGTCTGCTGAGTCAGTGAGCTTTTTTAAATCCCTTCTTTAAACATGCTTTTATCGGAGAGCCTTTCGGATTTTATTTGACTTTAAAGGTGACATATCACGCTTTTTTCATCAATATATATTGGTCTAAGAGGTCCCCAAAACATGTCTTTATGCTCAAAAAAACCACTTTGAAATCAGATTTTGGTCTGCCTGAAAAGCCCTCTTCTTCAGTCCTCCTCAGAACACTCTGTTTTCTCTCTGACCACGCCCCCTCAGGAAGTGGATGTGCCTCGGCTCTCCAGCACGTTGATCTAATGTTTACATGTTGGCTGAATATACATGGCTGCTCAGAGATCACGTTACTTCAACCCTCTGAATCTGATCCTGACGGAGAGGCGCCTGTAGCAGGACCTTCCTGAACGATTGGTCACAGATTTAGTGTTTCTTGTTGTTTTATTTGTCAGTATGTCGACGTGTGTCTTGGGACACAGCTACAGCTACAGCTATGAACATGTAGCTATGTGGCTATGCTAATTAGCGCTAGCACTTATCCATGACAGATAAAAATCATCCACTAGATCTTCAAATTTGCAGACGTGGGGAGTAAAACCGACCTCTGCCAGAAAGGCAGCGGGACCTTTTCTGAAGGATTGGTCACAGATTCTGTGTTAGTTGTTGTTTTATTTGTCAGTATGTAGACGTGTGTCTTGGTACACAGCTACAGCTACGACATGTAGCTATGTAGCTATGCTAACTAGCGCTAGCACTTATCCATGATAAATAAAAATCATCCACTAGATCTTCAAATCTGCAGACGTGGGGAGTAAAACCGACCTTTGTGTTTATTAAGACAGCCTACAACTAGCATGCCTCCCTCCTAAGCTCCTTGTTAGCACACATGTGTGCAGGTAATGAAAAACGGAGGGGGGATTCAGTATTATTTTATACAGTCTATGGGCCTAGCAAGCTCCGAGCTCTGACTCCGTTACAGACCGGATATTGTTGTTACGTAACAAAAACACTGAAGTCTGAAACGGCTGGTTTCACACACATTTATAGAAAGGTGGAGAAATCAGAACAGGGGCAGAATGGATTTTTTTCATTCTCGGGGGGTTTGTAGACATGCCAGGGACACATATTTCAGGTAGAGAACCATTAAAAAGTCCATTTAGCATGATATGTCACCTTTAAAGAAATATATTTTAAAATAATTGTATTCCTTTAAGAGTTATTTTAGGGGACTTTATGTCTTTTAAAATACGTTTTATTTCTTTATCTTGACTTGTGTGTTTTTATGATCTGCTTGTTTTATTGTGTACTGGTTTTGAAAAGTGCTCTACAAAAACGATTATTATTATTATTATTATTATTATTATTATTATTGAAATAAGTAGAATATGCTGATTTTTAGCTCAAACTACTTGAAAACAAACTTCCTACAGCACAGTTAGAAGTGAAATATACTGAATATAAGCAAAGAAAATCTCATTTGTTTATTTTGTATACTTACTTTGAGCAAATGAAGGCCTGGGGAAGAAAAACACCAACTTAAGTAAAAAATGACTCACTATTAGAAAACTATGATTACACTGTTTCTTGATATAAGCTGGCTCATCTTAAAATAAACCCTAAGCCATTTTAAACTAAAACTAAAATCTTTAAACCAGGTCTAATTCTTAGAATATACCTCTGAAATGTTTCTACAGAAACCACAACAGCAAACTGGATTACTGGCAACATTTAATACATGTCAGGATTAACAACATATAACATCAAGAACACTTTAATAGTGGCTCAGGGTTGATGCATACTTCATTTCAAACAGTCTTTAGAGCCAAATCGAAACAAATATATCACCATACAGCAGAACTCTGAGCAATCAATAAGATACAGGCTGAACTGTCTTGAAGAGATGCCTTATGTGTTATTCTTAAATCAACTTGAAGTTGTTACTCAATGTTGGAAAAAAGCTTTATTTTGATTTTGAGGCTTTAGGTGAGACAACCAATGTAGCTTATTTTAACATTCATTCACTCAATTTAAGATTCCCAGACTAACTGAGACAAAAAGACATGTTCATAATCAATTTAAGATTCAACCATACATACAAAGATTAAAAACAAGTAAAGAACTCTAAAAACAAGGTCCTTCATCTAACATGTCTCAATCTAAGAATTCAAATCTTGGCAAGTGTCAAATCATTTGCAGTGTACAGTACAGAATTCACCCAGTAGTGACACAAAGAATAGAAGAGATCGTTATTGTCATTGTTGTGAAATAATGAAAGGCAGTTTAGCAGCATGGTAAAAGAGTCAACATCAGAAATAACACAATATACAATAGAAATAAAATCAAGGCACAGTAGAATAATAGACATAAGTGAAAAAATATTGCACAGTTTACTTTAATATTTTTTATTTACATGGTGGACATATTGCTTTGAAAAGGATGATGTTGATGTATGTTTTATTCCTCTCCAAACTCCTGTCTCTCCTGTTTTTTTCAGTCTGTTTGTGTGATTTGATTGTCCAATAAGTCTTTCCAGAGGGAAGGGAGAAAAAAGGTTGTGTGGGGTAAATGGTGCTAGATGTACAAGATAGACAAAAATCTGCAAATGAGTGCTTGAAATGCTGACATATGCATTCAGGTTGTCAGTAAATCTCAGAGTATCGCTGTTGCCACAAAAAAAAAACTCTGGAGCAGCTGAACAAAACCTGACAGACAGGGAGGTGAGAACATTTTCAGACAGTATTCTCAAAATGAGACCCACGGATTCATCAAGTACTTTAAATGTCTCTGAGGGAACCGTTTAACTCCCACCATTAATCTGATTTTCTGCTACTGTTCGCTAAAAAGAGTATTTGCCCCGATTGCTGCTGCCGAACAGAAAATGACGTTTTTTTGGCCTCAGCTGCAAAATACCATGACATTTTCCAAGATCTGTCCACAACCAGAAGGTCACTGTTTCAAAATAGTTTTAAGGGGTAAACTTTACTTTTCTCTAATCTGGTAAATGTCACAATAACATGGAAAAAAAGCAACCCCCCCCCCCCCCCAACAACACATTTAGAATAGACTTCCTCGTGTGAGTGATGTTCAGCAGGTGGTCACTTATGCACATTCATTTCCTTCAGAGTATTTTTTTGCTCATTCCTTCTGATGGTGAAGGCTTGCTTTTCTTTTTTCCTGAGTTAGAGTAGGTAGTTATTCTCTTGAATTTTAAAAGACTTCCACCTGTATGGTCGGTCAGCCTCCATACCTTTCTTTTTACAGAGACAGTAGTGAGAGGCTTCCACCAGCTAAGCTAGAAAAAAGAGGAGAAATGAGCAGAATAGCTCTGAAGAAAGGCTCAACTGGATAGGTCTAACATTGGGTGTTAGCACCCACCCACTACTCTGTGTGTTCGTGTGCGTGCATGTGTGTGTTTTCCAGGATGGTTTTGTCTTCTTTACATGTAGGGGAGTTGTGTGGTGATTGAACATGCTTTGTTTTTTTAGTTGGCTATTTTTTTAGTTGGTTTCTTTGTGGAGTCTCTCTCTTCCCCACAGAGATTGAGCAGCTCAACCTGCACCTGATTAAAGCAATCACCACCTGCATTGAAGCCCTGCTGGGAGGCTTCTCCAGTGCCAGATTATCCTGCTTGTTTGAGTTTTCCGGCTGGGTGTGTTTTACCTGTGACTAACTGCTGTGTCCTCCATTCCTGCAGTGCCTCCACAAGCCCCCCCAGTGCTAATGCTCAATCTCTGCCACACTCTCTCCCTGGATCCACTCACCAGCCTCCTCTTCAAGCCCTCACGTCTCCAGCCTTCAACTCTCTTCAGATTTCCCTCCTTACACCTTGGACCCTGGATTCCTTCCCTCCACCTTTTACTCCCTTCAATAAATTCACTTAACTGCTTCATCTGCCTCAGGTTGTGCTTTTGGGTCCACACTGCAACACCTGGTTCTCTAACCGCCACAAGTTGTCTCATGTTGAGCTAAAGGTCTCTATAGATGAGTTGTCTGATGTTGACCCAAAGATGATACTGCTCATGACGGGCGTTGGAGCAAGTTGTTCTCTTTTGGAATGCTTCCAGACTCAGTGGCCTTGGATGTTATGTTTAGTTGCTGTGGATGCTTTTCCCCCTTTTCTTTCCTCGCTGTGTCTTAATTCTTATCTGGACTCTTTCGTACATGTTGACAGACTCTGGCGCTTACATCAATTCAAAGTCCCCAGGCTTCAAGCAATCTTCTTACCGCACCAAATGACTGGGAATAAATGTGTTTTTTTTTTTGGTGCTCTGGTAAAACATCAGGTAGCTTGCCTTAAGGTGCGTTCACACCAAACGCAAATAAATCAGTCATGGGAAGGAATTACATGTAAAGTCAATGTAGAGGCGCAAGTAGATGCGCGAATTGGGCGATGCAAATGGCCATATAAGGACACAGACCTGTGCATCTGGTCGGCCTGCCCTGCAATCATGGCGCAAGGAAAGAAGGATAGAGAGCGAAAAAAGAACTTCTCTGAAGTGGAGATTGAAATTAATTTTGGCGAAGTGGAATGTAGGAAGCACATTTTATTTTCTATGGATATAAAATGTTGCATTTGTATAGAAGACTACATTCTTACCAACAAGCCAGCCATCTCTCACAGCTCCATTCTCTAAACGTGGACCAACAGTAAACTGTTATGTGTTCCACCGGGCCACCGAGCCACAGCGTTGAGCAACACACAGTTTACATCGCATATCAGCTGCACATTCATGGAATGAAAGTTTTTCCGGTTTATGTATCCAAATGCATCATCAGATGGAGCCTTGATGCGTATATGTGTGCAGTCTATGGCACTGATGACATTTGGCATGTTGGCCAGAGCGCTAAACCCCCGCTGAACCTTGATTTGCCGTTGTGCACCATAGGGGAATTGAATGTACTCCGGCCTTAACTCAAAAATGCCGGCAAGTACTGCCGGTAAAAATGCGGCTCATTGATGGCTGGGAGATTCCAGATCTATCTGCCATCTCCCTCTGGAGGGTCCCTGTGGCTAAGAATCCCAGCTTGGAGAGCACCTGTAAATGTGCGGGTATGGCGTGGCTTCTTTAAGTTGGCCTCGTCAGATTAGGTCCCAGATAGTCTTTGTGGTTTTTAACAAGTAGTTCACATTCTAAATAAACATAATCTACATCTCAAAGCTTTAACTGCCAACATATTTGTTGTAAATTGTTATATATATATTTTATATTTTTTCGTGTTTAAATTACGTGTCTCAAAGGCATCTGCGTATTGTGTACATAACAGAGAGCAGTATGTATTCAAATTGTAATTTCCGACAGTGACAAGCAGTATTTATGTGTATTCCTACATTTAAACAAGCTCTACACACAGTCAGGAGCAGGTGTAGATTTTGTGAGTAGTTACTCACAGATTACGCTACAAAAAGATTGATGAATGCGGAAATCCGCGCAAATTTCCGCTGCACACGATTTACACACAAATTCGTGCTGCTCACGTTTCATGGGCCCGATCTACTAAAGGTTTGCGTGTATAAAAACAGGTGCAAACTTGATAGCACGCGCAAAGCTGACGTACTAACCGGGAGCACCGAGGATTGCGTCTTTCAAATGAGCAAAATAGCACTCGCAAATCATTTAGCGTGTTTGCCTTCATGAATATGCAGAATACATGTAGATCATCAGAATGCTCAAAATACTGGGAGGAGGAGATGCAAATGTAATCATTTAGCACACGCAATGTGATTTATCAAACCTGAAGCAGATAGCGGGCGGTGTTTTTGCGTCTATATTTAGCACGTTTGGAAGGCAGGTACAAACTGGCACAGCGTTACGCACACATGGCTGCGGTCACTGTAACGCTCATCATAACATCGCTTTACAACATGCCCGCAACAGCGGGGCTTACAAGCATTACTAAATGTTTTAGTCAATCAAACCAAGAGAAAAAAAAAATTATAATAAAACAACACAAATTCAAAGCAGTTCAGCACCACGGATAGCGACCGCATCATCACCACTTTAACTTTTTCAACTAATAAGAGCACAGTAGGTCACTGTATCAACAGATATAAAGGTTAGTCAAATTGGCACAGCGGCCCACATCTTCACATACAAACAAAAAATCAATATGAAGTACTCGGCCTACTCACCACTGTTTGGACGAGCCTTAAGCTCCGCGGACTTGTCCACGATGCACTGTATGTCCATTTTCTTTGATCTGTCATTCTCAATAGATAACATGACATGTCCACTCAGTCTATTCTGTCCCATCGTGCTCATCAAGGGGTTTTTAGTTAGTTTTAACTTGGAGAATGAGCGCTCACTGAGCTGTGCCAGGCAGCTCTGCGTAACTCCTCATCTCGTGCTTGCAGCAGTGTGTTGGGGTGAATTGACTCAAACATGTTCAAAGTTCCATTTAAGTTGGTGAATCTTTGGGACAGTTGCTGGATGATGATATCAGGCATTGAAAACGTTCACCCGAAAGTTGCTCCCTGCGTCAGTGAGGCGACTGTCTTCATCCAAGTGACGCCTAACTTTTCTAGAGCAAGAGTGGCAGACTAAGCCTCATCAAATCGCTCTCTAAACTCCATCAACACACTGATTGCGTTTTGGAGGAGAGTAGATGCGTTTATTTCATTGGCAGATCTTCTGTTTTTTCTCACATCATTCACCTTTTCACAGATGGCCTCCTAAATCGGTTTTCTAACGCTGAGATGTCTCTGCTGGAGTTCACTGATGTGTTTATTTCCCTCCTCCACTAAAACCTCCAACTCCATGGCTTCAAACTTCATTTATCGCTTAAGGCCACTCTGTTCTCTCAAACTCTCCATGGGGACAGCCGATAGCACACGCAAAATCCTCGTAAAATAGGGCGGTCCGCACCACTTTTGTACTCGTTATCATTTGCGCACGCAGTCTTAGTAGATCACCCGCAACACGCCCAGAAATAACACGTGCAAAATTATTATTTGCACACGCAAATTAGCGCTCATTATTTTGGATCTTTGTAGATCAGGCCCTGTGTGTTTAGATCTTAACCCAAAGTAAAGAGACTGATTTTAATTATTCCTGTAATCATATTTGATTAATGTCCTCCAAATCATCAGTGGTGCTCCTTTCCAACGAGACTTTTAGTTGCTGGTTATTTGTTTTCCTTAGTCATATCTCCTGGTCATCAAACCAACCTTTGAGAAAAGGTGGTCTCATTTCTTGTTACTCACAAAAAATGTCATGTGCTTACTAAATGTTATCGATCAAAACTGCTAATTATTATTTAAGAAGCTTAGATATAGAGACAAAGTTTTCCCTCAGTGATTGAAAATGAAGACCCTCCACCTGGAGTTTATTCCTCGGCTGATGAAACTCTGATATACTTCAAGTGGAGAAATGACTTTTGTCAACGCACACTGTCTCCCTATTGGCTGATTGCCATGGCTGTCAGGCTAGGGGGTGGGCTTACCTAGTCAGCACGGCTGGAAATGAGGAAGTGAAGAGTTGATTACAGACTCAGAGCAGGTGAGAGACGCCGAGAGAGCAGCAGCCGATTTTGAGAGTCACAGGAGAAGTGAAGAGTGTCGCCGAAGACCCCCTTTCTGCTTTTTGTTTGAGTTTTTGTCCAGGTCTTATTATAAATGAACTGTTGTCGGAGCCATGGAGTGACACCGACAGACTGCATTCAGGGATGGCTGAAGTCAACCGGTTTGAAGCAGGAGGAGATCCGCTGAGAGGGTGAGCCCACTATTATTTTCCTCTAAGCTGGCAGCCAAACGTATGCACAGGCATCCCAGCCTCAGAAGCCCTACCCGTACCGTAAATCCCTAGGGTGGTGGTGCCATGACACTGACAAATCACAGAGCATGATACACTCCGTTCAGCAATTGAATAAGCCCAAATATTCTCAGCTTTGGTAGAGCCAATGCATCGATGTCTGGCTCTTTGCTAACACCATCTACAGTTAAAGTTCACACATATTCTCCTTTTAAACAGAACTGTGGGATATTTTTGTCTTAGTTATTATTTATGTGAGAGATTTCTACTTATAGTAACGGTGACAATATCAGTGTGATAGTTTTTGTTTATCAACCTGAATATTTGGATTCTTCAAAATGTAATAAACAAGCGGCAACCTCCTGTCTAAAAATATGAGTCCAATGCAGAAGTGTTAAAAACTGTAGATCATCGAGGATCCGCTTGAGGCTGGCTCCGGAAGTACAGGAAACCACATACACATCAATTTTAAAAAAAGACGATCTTTACAGCAGACATAAACATGTTTACAGCCTGGTTCAAAAGACGAGTGTAGTCTGGATAGCTCATTTCTCTATTGGCACACACTGTACGGGGGAGTGAATTTTTTTATAACACTGCAATTTCGAAGATATTAAGGTTATGAGTTTCCCATTATGAGAGGCACAGCTGACTTGATCGACAGCCAGGAACACTGTAGCTGTTGGCGAGAAGGCTCAAAGCCCACCTCTTTACCTCAACAGAAGTTATGTTGAATTCAACATTTCCAATATGGCTGCCACCGACAGTTATCCCCAAAACAGCGCTTCAGAAACAGACGGGTGACGTCACGGATACTACATCCATTATTTATACTGTCTATGGTAATAAAGTCTTATTATCAAAGTTAAAAACAGGGCTGTTATTTTGTTAACGTCAGAGTGTTTCTGTCTCAGAAAACTCCTGAAAAACAATTTCAGACACTTTTGGATCTTGATATTGAGGAGAGATTGTTCATGAAGATTTATTGTTCTCAAACTGAAACCCTTTTTTTAAACCAGGAGATGTCATTCAGTCCACATAGCAGCAAGTCACAAGGACGTCTGTGGCTATTTGTTGTAGAGATTGACTGCACTCAGTTTTATTGTTAACAAGATAACAGTTCACACATTTATAACACACAACAGATGTCATGAGAGGGTTTCAGTCCTCCACACAGCAGCAACAACAGAAGGCTTCAGCGACACGCCTGAAGAATCTCTGAATCTGCTTTAGAGTTTTTCTCCTGCGACCAGATGAGGCTGAGGCTGCAGACCAGGAGTCTCTGGATGAAGCTCCATCAGATGAATGGAGGCTGGGAGGTGGTCCCTCAATGTGGGAAGACAAGGAGGCTAGATCTTCACTAGAGAGGGAAGACACGTCATCATCATCAGAAGGCCATATTGCCAGATCTTCATCGTAGGTGATGGAGGTCAAGTCTTCATCAGAAGACCACATAGCCAGATCTTCATTGTAGGTGATGCAGGTCAAGTCTTCATCAGAAGATCTTCTTCTCAGGGGTGAATGTCTTCACTGGAGGACCCCAAAGTGGGATCATTGTCAAAGGAGACTGTGTCTGTGGATGAAGTCTCCTCTCTGGAGTGATGCTCTAGTTCTGCCAGTGTTGTAGTCGAGTCCCCAAATCCGAGTCCGTGTCGATACCTCAGTCCTCTGTGTCCGAGTCCGAGTCCGAGTCCAAGTCAGCAGAGAAAAATCTGAGTCCGAGTCCGAGTTGAGTCCTCATGACTTGAGTCCGAGTCCAAGTCGAGTCCTCACCGATAATTTTATATATTACAAGGACGGCAGCCGTTTGAATCCAAACTATTGACTGTGAGACTGGCTGTGTGGGACCTTTTGGATGTTTAGGAAACACATTTCTTTCATTAACATTAGTGTTGGAGCTATTTCCATCATTTTATGCCATAAATATAAATTATTCTAATATATTCATAATCATTTTACTTTATGTCATTTATTTGTTGTTTGTATTAAGGGCAATGTCATGTGCATTATCATTATTTTATTTTAGTCTCATTTTGATAGTTTGATTGTTTTCACCTGGAGGGGCAGATAAGATAGGAGGGGTGGACACAGGGAGAGGTGAATGTTGTTGTTTTTTTACCAGAAGACGTTAGAGCACGAGGACGCTACAGACTGTTCAATGAGAATCTATCTTGTTTAATATGACATCAGAGAATCTGAAGTTTTTCCTGGACATTTGAAATGTGTCTGATCCTGTACGATCCGCTCTCCCCCTGCGCTGTGGCCGGTTTGATTTTCAGTTTCGATTTTAGTAAATTGACAAGGTCTGACTGCCACTGCAGTGAGATTCTAATGACATCCGGCCGGAGTGTCTGGAGATTAATTTATGAATGAACACTGTGTGACGTGCGTAAATGTGCTTCAGCTGCGCTTCAGTTGATGAGGGGACGCGCTCAGAGATTCTGCTGCACTGGGATCACTGCTGGTGTCCAATAAACTAACAATAAATCAAACAACTTAATAACTTTGGTTTAGTTATTTTAGTCACTAACATCACTGTTACACTAACACAGTGAAGTGATGAACGGGCTCAGTAACTTTAGCATCTCTCTCACTTTTGGGTTCATCCTGGACAGATGTCTGTTAAAGTTTGAGCTGGTCTCTTTCCTTGATGGGTCTCTTAAATCTCCAACATGTCACTCTGCTCTCGCTGCATTTACTGTGAACACTTTGAAAGAAAAATGAACGGCCGGTAGCGTCTTTTAATCCTGGCAGGTGCCACGTGAACGTGCAGGCAGGCGAACACTCCTGCCAGCCCTCGCTCTGAACGGAATACATTTTATGAAACATACAAAATCTAACATGAACATTAAAACAGTCTGTATCAATATATAAGCCTGAGTCCTCCTCTCTATCATCTGTGTCCCTATGCAGTCAATGCTCGAGTCTGAGTCCAAGTCCGAGTCATCAGTACTCGAGTCCAAGTCAGAGTCATCAGTACTCGAGTCCAAGTCAAGTCACGAGTCCTGCAAAACGTGACTTGACTCGGACTCAAGTCCGAGTCCTGGACTGGAGTACTACAACACTGAGTTTTGCATCATCAGTGCGGGCAGCTTGATCTTCATCAAAAGGAAGTAAACTCAGAACTTCCTCAGGGGCCCTATCGTCATCATCGTCAGAGTACACGGCTTGATCTGATGTATCTGATGGGTATCTTGATGGGTTTGAGGGCTGCAGGGGTATTCACTCGGTCTGCTGAGTCCTCCAAAAGGTCAATCATAGACTGGGCGGTGCTCAGACTGGATGAAATATGAAAGTCAGTTTGTGACTCAATCAACCAATGAAAAGAGACAACAGTCCATCTACTCCACTCAGGATCACGGTCACTCACTATGCTCCTCCGCAGCACTGCTCCATCAAGTGGGACGTTGTTATGAAAGGGTGCTGCAGAGCTTGATGGGGGAGAGATCCTCAGATCCCCTTCAAGATGCAGCAGCTTTTTAAGGAGGTCCACAAAAGCCCTCCTGTCCACATACTCAGCAGCCTTTTCTCTGGGGTAGAACTGGAGTTGGAAACAGATTCAGGTCAGTCTTTTTGGAGTCGACCAATCAGAGAACGATGGTGACAAACACTGATTCTGACATTACTGATCAAACAAAGAGTACTTACATTCACCAGTTCATCCAGAGACCTGGGCTGCTCAATTCTGCTGATATGCTCCTCTGGGTACATCCCACTGACGAGTCTGTACTCTACAGGTCTCTAAACAAGCAGAATGTGAACGTTAGAACCATTTAAAGAGTTAAAAAAATGACAGAAGGTAACCTGTTCAAACTAAACAGAACAAAGTACTCTACCAGGAGCCTCCATGAACTCTCCTTCTCACAAAAGAACAACTTTGTGAGGAGTCCAGCATTCAGCAGACAGTCCCTCGGCTGGCCCAGGACCTCCACCATGCCCTTCATCTGCACATCAAATATAAATCAAATCAAGCTTTATTGTCATTTTGTTCATACCAGTGTAAAAACAAAAAGAAAGAGCGTTTCCAGGAGATCATGAGTAAAAAGGCCAGGATGCAGCCGACCCCCCACGCATCTATAGCCTCATAGAAAGGCAGGCCGAGGGCAATTTCTGGAGACCTGAGGAGGAAAGACAAGAGCCAGAGGTTTCACAAACTTTGACAACCAAAAGAACAAGTTGGATGATCAGATGAATGTCATGAACTGTTGAGCCATGAGCGAGGAACCCACCTGTATCCGATTGCCTGAGCTTCCATCGTAAGCTCCACTTTGGAGGCCAGCATGGCTTCACCAAAGTCTACAAGTTTTACCCTGAGGGTCTGGCTCTGCTTGTGGACCATCATTATGTTGTCAGGTTTGATGTCAGTGTAGATGATCCCAAGACTCTTTAGAGCATCCAAGGCAACCAGCAGCTGCAGGAACAAATCAAACAGGAGAATCATTGGAATTTAGTTTTCATTGGCTACAATGTAAAATGATTTTCAAACATCAAAATCTATTTTATAAACATTTTACACAGTGTCCTAACTTCTTTTAGAGTCAGGGTTTTTAAACAGCCTGTAACTTGTGACTGAGTGTTCATATCTGCTGTGCTATGGGCCGTATCTCCTGGAGACACAGTGGTTTTCCATCTCGTCCTTCGATCAGGTCGTAGAGATGTATGTCCAACATTTCAAACACAAGACATGTCCACACCATATCACCAAATACAGCTTGAAGAACTTCACCACATGAACCTTGTCAGGGTGGAGCACAGAGATGGCCTCCAGTATGGACACCTGTGTTGAGTAGAGACATTAACACCTCACCGTGCTGCCGATTAAATCTGCTGTAGAACCAAGAGGAGTCCAAAAACCTACTTCATTCTCAGTGTCCCCCTCCAGATCACTGGTTGGCTTCAGGATCTTAACAGCCACCAGCTCTTTGGTGGAGAGATTATTGCACTTGACAACTTTACCAAAGGTGCCCTCGCCAATAAACTCCTGTACGGCGTACACGGAGCTGCCAAACAGGAACTGACCTGCCTGGACCTCAGCATCATATAAGATGGTGTGTTGAGTCCCACCAGTTGCCATTTTCACAAAGTCAGTCGTTCTCAGTTTGTGTTTCAAAAGCTGAGAATAAACCTTCAAGCTCAAATGTTTTAAATGTTAGATTGTGTCGCTGTCTTCATCGATAAACTCTCCTCTCAAATGTGTGCTTCTCTCTCTCTTTTAGTGCTGCACTGACCTCAGTCCACCAAAAATCCCTCATATATCCCTTCACCCCACACACATTAGAACACCACCATTATGACCAAGTGTTCCAGCCTGATCTGACGAGGCCAACTAAAAGAAGCCACGCCATACCCACACGTTTGCAGGTGCTCTCCGTGCTGGGATTCTTAGTGACAGGGACCTTTCAGTGGGAGATGGCAGATAGATCTGGAATATCCCAGCCATCAGTGAGCTGCATTTTACTTGCAGCAATTGCCTGCATTATTGAATTAAGGCCAGTGTACATCCAAATGTCATCGGTTCCATAGACTGCACACACATACGCATCTGATGATGCATTTGCATACATAAACCAGAAAAACTTTCATTCCGTGAATGTGCGGCTGATATGTGATGCAAACTGTGTGTTTCTCAACGCTGTGGCTCGGTGGCCCGGTGGAATGCATAACAGCTTACTGTTGGTACATGTTTGGAGAATGGAGCTGTGAGAGACAGCTCGCTTGTCTGTAAGAATGCAGTCTTCTATACAAATGCATGTGTTTTATATGTTGAGACATACCATTTTATATCCATAGGGGACCGGGATTACCCTCTGACCCAGTGGTTAATGACACCCCTGGCCAACCCACAGACACCACTGGAACTGGCATATAATGAAGCCCACGCCGTCACGAGGGAGAATGCACAAACAGCGTTCTCAAGGCGAGATGGCTGTCTGGATCACAGAGGTGGCTCCCTTCTCTATGCACCCAAGAAGGTGTGCAAAATTATTATGGTCTGCTGTATCCTGTACAACATTTCAATTAAGTGGGGCCTTTCCCCTGCCTGAGGTCCAAAATCCACCTGAGCGACTGCTTCCACAACCAGCTTGTGAGGTCAGAAATGCAGCTGCTATTCAGACACGCCTGCAACTTATAGAGCTTTTTTAAGGTAAGCGTTCCTTGCACAAGTACTGCATAAGCTTATTTAGTTTGCAAGAAATTATAATAGTTTGTTTTATATTTCAATCCAACATCCCGTTTATTCTAGATGCGCTCGTCTGTTGGGCAAAGTCGTGGCTGGGAAGGTCCTCCTCCCGTGGCTGTACTGTTGTCTTTACTCAACTTAATACGTTTCTTTGCTTCAATTTTTAAATCGAACCATTTTCTTTTCACCTCCTGAATGGTCCTTACTACAGCGGAGACATCATTTACGGCATCTGTCACTTCTTTCCAGGCCTTCCCTTTCTCTGTTCCCTTCACTCCATAACTAACAGAAGAAAATAAAATGTGCTTCCTAGATTCCACTTTGCCCAAAATAATTTCAATCTCCGCCTCGGAGAAGTTCTTTTTTCGCTCGATCTTTCTTTCCTTGCGCCAAGATTGCACGGCAGGCCGACCAGATGCACAGGTCTGTGTCCCTATATGTCCTTATTTATGCTAATTGATGATCACCGGGTGCGCTGTCAATTTACGATGGGTTGGCATTAATTATGTTACACACTTGTTTACGTTCAAATCTGAGTTTCCCGCACCGGTCATGAATCCGGAGTAGAGTTTGTTTTTTTTTTGTTTTTTTTATTTAATATATGCAACAGACACAAAAGTGCTAGACATCAAACAGAACACAAAAGAAAAACAAACCATAGAACTTGAGAGCAACAACCAAACAAAGCCATCAAGTATAGAACAAAGTACAAAAAAAAACAAACAAAGAGACTAGAAGAAAAACAAAACAAAACAAACAAAAAACAAACAAACAAAAAAAACAAAAACAAAAACAAAAAAACAGTTAGAAAAGAAGAGTTGGACTATAGGTGACGATCACAAAACAAAACAGACACAGAGAAAAAACAAACCCAAAGAAAACCCAAAAACAAACAAAAAACAAAGAAAAAATAAAGAAAAACAACAAAAGAAACAAAAACAAAACAGAACAAACAAGACGAGAGTAGACTGTTATGGAGGGGATTGTCAAGAAAGAGAAAAGAGAAAAAACACAATAGAAAGAGAAGATAAAGACTAGAAGAGAAAAAATGCTTGCTTTTGAGAAGGACAATAGAGGTTTTAGAAGGGGGATTATGAATGTGTGTGTGCAGTTATATGGGTGTTGATGTTTATGTGCATGTTGTAGTTTGATGGGTATTTACAGGGTATTTATAAGTGGACTCTAGAAAGCTTGTAGTGTGCCACTGCGGATGATGAGAGGGCATGGTGGAGGGAGGAGCTGTAGGTCATGAATCCGGAGTAGAGTTTTAGTAGCGTGAGCTTTTATGTGCAAATCTACATACAGATTTACTCAGGTTTCATGAATGAGACCCAGTGTGTTCAAACTGCAGGTATTGACAGTCCTGATACTGCCTACCCTACTTGACTTCTAATGGCTCCCACACCTGACCTTGGAGTGAGCCAACACATCATATAGGTCACCGGTCTTGTTGCTGACAATCTTGTTCACTTTTATGAGTCATAGAAAGGTATCACTGTAAATTTCAGTGTGTTTCACGACCAGTAAAAAAAACTCCTCCCAGTAGCTTTAAGCATTTAGTCACCTGTTTTTGCTTTTTTGAAAAATTGGCTGCATAAGAGTGAATCAGCCCTTGGGTGGCCTGTGGCGAAGTGTATGCTGTGTGCTGAATGTGTAAGTAGCTATGGGCCTACTGTTCTCCAAAGTTTGCTGTATTAAAAAAGTGTTACTTTGTCTGTGTTGTGGTTACAAAAGTGGGTAAAAAATTCAGCAGCATCCTGAAACTTCTGAATCACAAAAATATGAAACTGTGGTTGTGAAGTAAGCTTCTGTTTAAAGGTGTCAGTGATATTTTGGGCAAGAGAGTGGGTGAGTAGAGTGCATTATGGGAAGTCTAATAATCTATTTTAGGATTTTAATTAGATATCCTTCTCTCAACTGTGGAGCTATAGACAGGAGGAGACAAAACACCAGCAGGGTTTATCACGTGGGATCCTCCCTTCACCCGTGTGTCATCAAGTGCGAAATGGTCAAACTTAAGAGGTGGTTTGATGAAAACAGTTATCCATGAACTGAAATAAAACTAAGTTTGTGATTTTGGTAATAAAAAACAGGATGATCAAACAAGTTTGGTTATAAATGGTGTTAATATTGAAAGAGTGTCAGAAGCTACATTTCTGGGAGTGATAATAGAGGATAAACTGTCTTGGAAACCACATATTATGTGATTATATGAAGAGGAAAGTGTGTAAATGTATTGGTGTTCTAGGGCCAAGGACAGTTTTGATTCTGCATCTCTTCGTATTTTGTACTGTTCACTTGTTCTTCCGTGATTTACTTATTGCTCAGAGGTATGAACACTTATATGATTAATATTAAACCTTTGTATGTGTTAAAGAAAAGAGCAATCAGACTTATAAATCAGGTGAATGTTAGAGAACATACTAACAGTTTGTTTATCAGCTCATATTTGTTGAAATGTAAAGATCTAGTTCACTTTAAAACATTATTATTTATGTTTAAAGCCAGAAACAGATCATTACCTGAAAACTTACAGAAGTTTTGTGTTTGTTGTTAGTTTTGGGATTCTCTGGATGATGATATAAAATGCTGCTCTAATATTTTACAGTTTAAAAGAATGTTAAAAGGTGAAGTCATGAGGAACTACAAACTCATCCAGTAAATCTGTATTTGATTGTTTCAGTGTTCATTGTTAAATTTGATGTTTGGTGAAAAGAGAATGTGATTACAGACGGGTTAGCCATCTGGTTTAGTGGTAGATCATGTTGTGATTAAGAGGAGGAGCAGGTATTATAAGTTTTCTCTTCCTGCTTCTGTTTGTTCATGGACAGTGTGTACTCTATTTGGTGAAGATGTGTATCGAATATGTTGTGTTGTCAAACAGGTGAGCAAATAAAATTCTTATGAATGAATGAATGAATGAATGAATGAATGAGTGAGTGAATGAATGAGTGAATGAAAAGTAAGTTCCATGGCACCTCTGGCTCAAAAGTTAGTTCTAGCGTCCTGGAACCAACCCTCTATGAGTGTTTACTGCCCATTATACCTGGAAAGGATCAATATGTTGTGTTGTCAAACAGGTGCGCAAATACAATTCTTTTGAATGAATGAATGAATGAATGAATGAATGAATGAATGAATGAATGAGTGAATGAAAAGTAAGGTCCATGGCACCTCGGGCTCGAAAGTTAGTTCTTGCATCCTGGAACCAACCCTCTATGGGCCTGATCTACTAAGATCCCAAATAACGAGCGCTAATTTGCGTATGCAAATAATAATTTTGCACGTGCTATTTCTGGGCGTGTTGCGGGTGATCTACTAAGACTGCGTGCGCAAATGATAACAAGTGCAAAAGTGGTGCGGACCGCCCTATTTTAATGAGGATTTCGCGTGTGCTGTCGGCTGTCACCATGTAGAGTTTGAGAGAACAGAGTGGTCTTAAGCGATAAATGAAGTTTGAAGCCATGGAGTTGGAGGTCTTTGTGGAGGAGGGAAATAAACACATTGGTGAACTCCAGCAGAGACATCTCAGCGTTAGAAACGCGATTTGGAAGGCCATCTGTGAAAAGGTGAATGATGTGAGAAAAAACAGAAGATCTGCCGATGAAATAAACGCATCTACTCTACTCCAAAACGCAATCAGTGTTTTGATGGAGTTTAGAGAGCGATTTGATGAGGCTTAGTCTGCCACTCTTGCTCTAGAAAAGTTAGGCGTCACTTGGATGAAGACAGTCGCCTCACTGTCCCAGGGAGCAACTTTCGGGTGAACGTCTTCAATGCCTGATATCATCATCCAGCAACTGTCCCAAAGATTCACCAGCTTAAATGGAACTGGGAACATGTTTGAGTCAATTCACCCCAACACACTGCTGCAAGCACGAGATGAGGAGTTACGCAGAGCTGCCTGGCGCAGCTCAGTGAGCGCTCATTCTCCAAGTTAAAACTAACTAAAAACCCCTTGATGAGCACGATGGGACAGAATAGACTGAGTGGACATGTCATGTTATTTATTGAGAGTGACAGATCAAAGAAAATGGACATACAGTGCATCGTGGACAAGTCCGCGGAGCTTAAGGCTCGTCCAAACAGTGGTGAGTAGGCCGAGTACTTCATATTGATTTTTTGTTTGTATGTGAACATGTGGGCCACTGTGCCAATTTTAATTAACTTTATAGCTGTTGATACAGTGACCTTCTGTGCTCTCATTATATGAAAAAGTTAAAGTGGGTGTCAGAATGATGCGGTCGCTATCCGTGGTGCTGAACTGCTTTGAATTTGTGTTGTTTTATTATTATTATTTTGTTCTCTTGGTTTGATTGAATAAAACATGTAGTAATGCTTGTAAGCCCAGCTGTTGCGGGCATGTTGTAAAGCGATGTTATGATTAGCGTTACAGTGACCGCAGCCATGTGTGCGTAACGCTGTGCCAGTTTGCACCTGCCTTTCAAACGTGCTAAATATAGACGCAAATACAGCGCGCGCTATCTGCTTCAGGTTTGGATAGATCACATTACGTGTGCTAAATGATTACATTTGCATCTCCTCCTCCCAGTATTTTGCGCGTCCTGATGATCTACATGTATTCTGCATATTCATGAAGGCAAACACGCTAAATGATTTGCCAGTGCTATTTTGCTCATTTGACAGACGCAATCCTCGGTGCTCCTGGTTAGTAAATCTGCTTTGCGCGCGCTATCAAGTTTGCACGTGTTTTTATACACGCAAACCTTTAGTAGATCTGGCCCTATAAGTGTTTACTGCCAATTATACCTGGAAAGGATCAAATAAAAACGGAGTGAGAGTCCTGTAGTCTGTTGAGAGATCTTATAGAGAGTGCAGGGAAAGCAGAGGCACAAGCCTCAAGATAACATTTCACATGACTTGTTTGTGTAGAGGTTGTGGCCTTTGTGACACAGCATGTGCTAACTGTCACAGGTGATTCCATTATTGGTTACATGGAAATCAAAATGCATTGAAAAACACATTTAATGTAGCCATTTACGCATCACTAAGGAAACGTGTGAAATACCGCAGTTTAACCCGAAAGTGACGTAGCTGAATCAGTGGGTGTGCTGTCCTGTGTACCAACAGCGCGTTCCAGGAATAAATCCGCGTGATGAAGGACCATCCTCATCACATGGTGTCGTCTGGTACAACGCAGATGGAAGCAGCATTTACGCACCGTTCCAAGCTGCGTTGATAGTGCGCACAAGCTGAGGGGGTGTCTCAGAGTCATCCTGGAGGGTGAAGCTCACTTTCCTCCCCTCACATCTGGGATTAGAGCACAGATAGATACACGTGGATATAGGAGTTCAGCGCTTGGTGTGTTTTTTTTTCTTCTCCCGTGCGTCCTGCTCGGTGTCTCTGTAGAGGCAGCGATGGTTCGGCGCTTATCCCCGCGGACCTTGCAGGGGCAGGACCTGAATGGCTAAACCACGTGGGATTTGTAATTTGAAGTCGACTGTCGTGTCCTTCCAAGCGCGATGGGGAGCTCTTCTTCTAACGAAAAGTTACGATGGAACTTTAATGCGATGTGAAGCTGTCGGTGAATGATCACCAGGAAACAGAAGGGATGTGTATCTCAAGGATGGAGTTGCTGATATTTAAATGAATGGATATTGTGTTAATTGACGCTTATGGAGATGAAGGCAGACCGGCAGACTGTGAACTTTTCCGTGTGGATATCACTTGTTAACTTTTTCTTGTGCTGGGCTTTAGTTAACGCACAGGTAAGGAAGCGTTATCCCTCCACGTGTTTAATGCACACAACACTTAAACACTAGCCTACAACTAGTTCAACCTCTTTAAAGGCACTATGAGGAGTTTTTAACTGGCTGAGAAACAAACTGAAACTGATGCCTCTTTATGACCCCCAAAAGCAAACAAGACCATCCACAACAACACTGATATCTTCTCTGTTGTCATTTTAATGCCTCAAACTGCTCTGAGGGGGTAGGTGTCAGAACAGATGATTGACATCTTGCTTTAGAAACACCTTTTTTTGACTGTTTTCATTGTAAATAATCACATTGTGTGATAAATCTTAATGTTAAAAGACAACAGGACAAGGTTATTGTCTGAAGACACTTATTTTGCATGTACAGGACAAGAGATAAGAGGTATCACTTTTTCCACAAGGGGGCGCCAGAATCGATACAAACTAAAAGTTCCTCACAGCAGCTTTAAAACACATCTTATATATCTGTTCTGTCGG
Organism: Notolabrus celidotus; assembly: GCF_009762535.1. NCBI lineage: Eukaryota > Metazoa > Chordata > Actinopteri > Labriformes > Labridae > Notolabrus > Notolabrus celidotus. Next base: position 3,802,122 of record NC_048281.1, on the reverse strand, counting down.
AGGTTTCCCCCCCCTCCATTCTCTCTGTACTTTCCTTCCGCAGCATTATAGTGTTATTAAGGTTTTATCCTTACAAACATAACACTAAGAGGTACAGAGGAGTGTCAATAAACCTTCAGCATTAGAGCTTAATTTTCAGCAGCTGTTTATTCCTGAGTGAATTGAGTTTAATTTTGCAAATTAATCTGATGCTGTATGCTGTATAAATGCTTTTCACTGTACCTGAAGGCAGCCTGTATGTCGTCTAATCAAACTATTAAGTGATGTTATCCTGCAACAGTTTCAATTCTAACAGTTATTATAAAACAAAGATTATTATTACCTAATTACATTTCAAGTTTGCTTTAAATGTTTGAAGTGACAAGCTTCTCATGAAAAAGTACCAAACAGTCCTCCGCTGATTAAAATTCTGACAAACGAGTCCCCAGACTGTCAGGGTTGTTCGTGGCAAACCTGTAAATGACTGAGAGTACTTGGGAAACAATTTGAGCATCTTAATGGATGCTGTTGTGTCATTATGTGGAACAGTCAGCAGGAAAGCTGTCCTGCGTTATCAGCACCATGGACAGCTCTTTCAGCACCACCAGTGCTGAAAATGACAGATAAAAGGGATGCAGTGCCAGAAAGCCATGCAAGGGCTTACAACAGTGTGCTGCTGTAACACTGGAAACAATAGAATAATGGTGTGTTTGGAAAAAGCTCTTTGAGCGAGGGAATAATTTCACAATCATGAGAGTGCATGAATCTGTACTTTATAACCCACCCAGAAACGTGTCCTCATATTGTTTGTTTGTTTTGTTTTTTTGGGTGCGGGGTCTACCTAGGAAGGTGTACGTTATTAATTATAAACCACATTGTCTTTGCTGCAGGTGTGTCTTTCCCTCCTGGTCTGTTTCATTCATCACCCTGTGTTATCTTACGTTGAGCAACAACTATTGCTGCTTTTACTTTAAGCTGCTGTTGGTAGTCGTGATATAAACATCAGTTCGCAGAGAGATTTCAAATGTCAACACTACCCCTCCCCTCCCCTCCAGATTTCCCCTCACTCCCACAGCTCAGTTGTTGATAAGTGTGGCTACAAGTCCTCAGGTCACTTCACCTTGTTTTGCTTGTGTATGCGCTCGAGGCTCTCTGCTGTCTGCCATTGTTGCAACAAACTTTGTTTACTTTTTGGTTGTTCTTGAGCCTGGTGGGACAGTTCAGAGTGTTTTTACCAAGCGGCAACCTGCGGTCTAAAGATATGTGTCCAATGTGGAAGTGCTAAAAACTGCAGTTCATCGAGGATCTGCTTGAGGCTGGCTCCGGAAATACAGGAAACCACATACACACCAATTCAAGAAGACAATCTTTACAGAAGAAATAAACATGTTTACAGCCTGGTTCAAAAGACAAGTGTAGTCTGGAGAGCTCATTTCTCTATCGGCACACACTGTACGGGGGTGAATTTTTTTCTAACGCGCCAATTTCGAAGATATTGAGATTACGAGTCTTCCAATGAGAGGCACAGCTGGCTTGTTGGCAGGCAGGAACACTGTAGCTGTTGGCTAGGAGGCTTAAAGCCCGCCTCTTTACGTCACAATCGCTCAACAGCAGCAACATGACTCTCGCCGACGATTGGCCTGAAAACAGTGCTTCAGAAACAGATAGGTGATGTCACGGATACTACGTCCATATTTTATATGTATGGGCGGCAGGAGCTCAGTCCATAGGGGCTTGGCTTGGCAACCAGAGGGTCGCCAGTTCGTGTCCCAGAATTTGGCAAGTTTGGCAAGTGGACTGGTGGCTGGAGAGGTGCTTGTTCACTTGCCTGGGCACTGCCGAGACGCCCTTGAGCAAGGCACTGAATCCCCAACTGCTCGGGGTGCACTGGTTGATGGCAGCATCCTCACTCTGACATCTCTCCCCAAGTGCATGTCCACTGACTGTCTGTGCATAAAATTGTATTTACATACACCAAACTGTGCGTGTAGCATGACCAAAAAATAACACGAGTGGAAAAATTTAATCCCCCCCCCTGGGGATTAATAAAGTATGTTTCTTTCTTTCTTTCTCTATACAGTCTATGGTTTTTTCCCTTTTCTGTCCATTCTTGATCTGTGGCCGAAGGAGGAGGAGGAGGGAGGCAGAGGACTCAAGAGGTTACAGGATACTGTGGACCAAGGCACCAAAATAAATGCATAAAGAAATAAGGAAGTAGAGAAATAAAGAGGTAAAATTAAAGAGGTAAATAAATAAAGAGAAAGTAATGGAAAAGAAAGGAAAAAGAAAGAATAAGGAAAATAAAATAAACTAAAGTAGTGAAATAAAAAGAGTGAAAGAGTGTGTTTGTTTGTTAATGTGTGTTTCATGTATTAAGTACACTGTGTATATGAGTGTGTGCATGATGTGTGGTATGAGCTCAGGCAGCAGTGGACAGGCAGAGGTTTCTGGATTATGGAGGGTTCAGTGGGTGGAGGTCTTTTTGGAGTTGAATGATGAAGGACAGGGGGGTGTTGATTGTGGTGTTTGCTTCAATGATGGTTTTCCGGAGGGCAGGGTTGTTGGTTGCAGATGATAGGAATCTCAGGGCTATTGCTTGGTGTCATTGTTTGATGGTCTGGATGCCTGATATGGAGTGAATGTAGTGGTTGCTGATGAAGGGTGGGAGTCTGTGGGCCAGTTTGAGTGCTTTGTTCTGTATTAACTGTAAACGGTGAAGTTGGTGGTCTGAGAGGGTGATCCAGGCTGGGACGGAGTATTCAAATAGTGGACGGATGTATGCGAGGTAAACTTTGGTTATTGTGGAGGGGGATGCGCCATGCTTTCCACAGAGGGCTTTGAGGTGGTTCAGACGGGTGTGTGCTTTGTGTTCCAGGTTGTTGATGTGTTTGCTCCAGGTCATGTTGTTTTGGAAGGTGATACCGAGAAATTGGCACCAGTATCGGCCCTGGTTAACCAATATGGGTGGACTCCCAATTCAAACATTTTTCAATTAGGATGTCACATTTTTGCAGATTTCTGATCTTCCAGCATTTTCAAACTCTTTTGAATGATACTGAAACTGATCCAAGTACATTGTTAGCCTGAAGACATGCATTGAGATGCATAGTTAAAGTGGAGGTGTTAAAGGAGTGTTGTTTGCTCCTCCTCACATCGCCTGTGCTTCACAAGCATGGCAAAAAGCTAATTTACGGTCTGTTTCCAACATTTCTCAAAACTTTCATACAGTGGAAGTTCATTGTTGGCGCTGTTGATACTGAGAATTCACTTTTTAAACTTTTATCAGCTGATACTGATGTTGTGCCATGTTGCCCACTAATTGCTCAGTGGTCAGGAGATCCTTGGGGTTCTGGGAGTCTTGGAAGATTTCTGTTGAATTGTTTTGCTGTCATTTGTGTTTGCTCTAATCAAGAAAAGCTTCAGGCTATCTTGTTTTTCACGTACTAGTAACCAAGAGGGGTTTTCAGGGTTTTCAGTCGTATTTGTTGTTTCTGAGTGAGAATCACTGAAATCATGCAGTATTTCAAAAAGGTTGAGCAAAAATGCTCCTTTTCCTATTACTGAGTCTGTTTGTGTTCATGATGTCGTTGACTTTTGTCAATTTTTTTGTGAGTTGCTTGTATGTTTGATATTGAATGTGTGTTTGTGTAGTTTCAGCATGTTGCTGTACAACCCCAATTCTAAAAAGCTGACATGCTGTGAAAATGTTGATAAGAACCGATTTTGAAGGCCTGCTCATCATTTAACCCCTGCAGTTAATCAAAGATAGTGCACAGACAACATATGTTGAAAGCAAGGTTTTTCTTTGACTTTTTTTACTGTGCACTTTAGGAGCCGAGCTGTTCGTGCTTCTTGCTGTCAAACTGTTTTTTGGGATCAGGTTGTGAAGTGCTTGTTAATTATTTTGAAGCAGCAGTTATTTGCAGGAATAAGATGTTTGAGCAACACTTGGTCCTTCCAAAAAGCTACCTGTAAACTTGCTGTTAATAGCCTTTTTTCGACTGCAGGAACTTTACCCCGGAACTGGGGACTTTACCCCTGAACTATGTTCGTTTCGATCGGAGGAACCAGGGTCTAAATGTAGTTCAGGGGTAGATAATCTCCCCTCTGAAAAGCCCCTGCTTGGGAGGTAGTACTTTTCAAAGGTCCTGGGTAGATTACCTGCAGTGTTTTTTTTATCCGCCCGCTGTCCACAATAACATGTGTGTGTACTTTTCAAAAGAAGAAGCTGTGATTCACTTGATTTCTCTTTCTTTCATTAGTTTTGATTTGTTCTATCTTTTTTGTATGTGTGTGTACTTTTCAAAAGAAGAAGCTGTGATTCTCTTGATTTAGCAGCTTGTAACAGTAGTCTTCTCTCAGCCCACCGTGAATGCGTCTCTCCCGGTGTTACGGTTTTAAAAGTGACCCTGTAAACTGGAGACCTTCAGCTGAACGTGTCAGTGTTTGTGGAGTTTACACAGCTGTTGAAACACAGAGGGAGTTCCTGGGAATGCAAACTAGTTTAGTTTTTCTTAAGATTTCAAAATATCCTCATCAGGTATATAATGATGGTCTAAAGACGTTTATGAGGGATGCATCTGGCTGAAAGTCTCCAGTTAACAGGGTCGCAGTTTAAACCAAAACACCGGCCGATCTCTGCCACGGCCTTTTGAGTTCAAAAGGATTTTAAAGTCATGTTGAAACGTCTTTGCTACTCGCGCTTATCTCCTCTCACGTGTTGATTCAGTGAATCCATCTGTGATGAAATATAGCACCATCTAAAACAGTGCCAGCTGAGTCTCTTCATGCTAACAGGCTAACTGTTGTGTTGCTCATAATGATACCTGCCTGTCCGTCTGCTTCTATGGTGTCATCTGTGATGAATGGCATTCCTCTTTGTTTTACTGCCCTCTACTGGTCTGGTGGTGTAGTGCATTTACTTTTTTTTTCTCCATACGTCACTGGCCTGATTTGCACAATCTACCCGGGACTTCAGCCCGCGATCGAAACGCAGACAACAATGGGGGCACAGGAACCTTTTAGTTCAGGGGAAAGTAGTTCTGGGGGCTAAAAGACCTCGGAACTCTTGGTCGAAATGCACCTAATGAAAATCAGAACATGACTTTAATAGAGCTGGGGCAGGTCTCTTCTGTTGTTTTGTTAACCTCAGAGTTATAGTTATGGTAGGTAAAGTTAATGTGGTATCAGAAACAGCTTTGTCCCTAATGTGTTCACTACTCTCTGAGTCTGGACAATAAGAGGTTTATGGACAATACATTGTCCTGGGCCTGAAATCTGCAGATCTGGGGATGTAGATTTGGAAAGATTTCCATATTGTATCTGGAAGATTTCTTTTAAATGCCATAATATGCTTTATTGGTGAAGATTTATAGCAAATACAAAGCTTCCTGAACCTCTCCCTCTGTATATTGTTTAGTTTTTAATTGGGGACACAAAGATGTATGGCTGGCAGAGGAATCAGTGAATAAGATCTGTACCGGGCTTGGAGGATAAGGAAGTCTATATCTGTTTGCTTTCTGTAAATGAGTGGTTTTTTTTTGTGTTTCTTCTGTGCAAACAAAGAACTTATCCCTCTTCCATTTCACAGAGATATTGTATCAATCAGCCATCTGAATTACCTCACCACCCTACCTGTCAAATTTCCAAAGTGAGCATCCTAAATCTTAATATAATCCAACAAAACCCCCCACAAGCAAACCTTGTTACCACGTCTAAGAGCCTGCTGTGTTGCTTCTCAGCAGAGGAAAGATAACTCGGTGTTACTCACAGAAAAGAGATTTTCTTGTAAAGTCTGTCTTTGTAGCCAGCATGAAAAAAACCAAAAACGGTTTGACCCTGGAGTCTGTGTTTGGAGGAGGAATGAGCCAGTGGACATGTATTTAAAGGTTTTCTTTGTTTTTGTCTGTGTACTGAGCTTTTCATCAGTCTGGTTTTCTAATTATTGACGCAGGGTTGATGTTCTGGTTCTGGTCAGTTTTTTAGGTGACTGCTGCTCTTCCTTTACAAATATGACTCTGGTTTTTAGTTGATAGCTTTATTGTTAGACTGATGTTCACGAGTAGTGTCCAGGTAGATAAGTGTGATGCCTTCTCTCTGGTGGCATGGTGGGGGTCCAGTTACAAGGTTACTGGTCTTCCTGGATGCTTTATCATAGCGTCTTCATAAGGTCACATCTTTGAACAGCGCCTGTATCTCAGTGCAGGATTGAGGGTCTTGCACACAAAATATCCAATTCATAAAAACCTTGTACTAATAATGTGGAGAAATCCTGCTCAAATTTACAACAATGCTGCAAAAGTTGGCATGGTTGTGTACAGGACAGACTGACTTGAGATGAAGCATTAGAATGAGCAGCTCCAGTCTGGATCAGTTATGCACCAGCTCTCTCTCTTTCTCTCTCTCTCAACACCCATGCATTAAGGCAGGTGTGCAGAGAAGAACCTTCATGCTGTACCATGAAATGCAACCCCCCCCAAAAAAGGTGTTCAAAGTCAGATTAATCATTTAACCCTCCTATTATCCTTGGGGTCAATTGGACCCCATTCAATGTTTAACTGTCATGATCCTCATCATGGCAGCCCTCTCCTCTCCCTCTTTGTGTGTGTTTTGTCATTTCCCTGTCTGTTGCTCCTCCTCCTGTGTCTCTTCCCCTTGTTTGTGTCTTGTGGGTGAATGTGGGCGGGGTTTCCATTCTGCAGGCAGCACCAGGTGAAGCCACTCAATAATCAACCCTCTCCTATAAAGACTCTGGATTCTCTCCTACTCGTTGCCAGATCGTACTTCAGTTTTCCGTGGTAGTCTGAGTCTGTGGCTCCTCAAGCATGTTTTTGTTTTGCTTGTCTTTGTGTGTGTCAAGCTGACGTCCTTGTGTGTTTTCATCTTGATTCAGAGTTTGCCATGCATGCTTCCCGCTCTCGTGCTGATCGCTTCCCTGTCTGCTGCTGAACCTGCCTGCCTTTGCCTGAGCTCCAGTTACCCTCTGTGGAAGGACACTGGAAAGAGGGACTGCTCCGCTCGTTACCCACGGTGCCATTACCATGGAGTTCACTCTAAATAAAACACTTGTATTTTCACAATCCAGCTTGCCTGAGTTCTGCATTTGGGTCCAGTCCTAGTGACAATCATAACATTAACGTCTCTAAAATAATGATGAACATCATTTTTTTGGCTTCATATTTCATGACTTTTCCTAATTTAATGGGGGCAACTGGGAAAATGTCAAATTAAAATGTTGATATTTTCCAATTTCCTGTAACAAACAACAACAAAAAAACAAAACGCATCGGTGTTCCTTGGGGTCAATTTGACCCCAGGTTGTTTTAGCTGTATAAAACATAAGAAATATCAACATTTTACACACATTTGTTTTTGTTGTTTTGGATGATATTAAGGTCACTATAACACACCATGTCTCTAAAGACATTTAATGATGAGTCCTGTGTCATATGTTTTGATAACATAGAAACAAGGCAGGGCTGGCGAGAGCATGACAAACTCACAGCAGTTTGATGTTCTGTTTTACAAATAAAGTCCTTCTGAATGCTTTAAATTGTTTTTATGCTTGAAATATATTTTATTTAAAGGGCTATTTAGGTAGTCATCAAAGAAACATAAAGTACCTGACACATAAACCTGGGTAACAATCAGTTTCTGGAGGTTTAAAATTGCTGGGGTCAAATTGACCCGAGGATAAAACATATTAGTAAATTTGAGGGTAACAGGAGGGTTAAAAGTTTCAAACAATAGACGTTAAGGTACCCAAAATGTGAGGCAAAGTTTTTGTGGGGCGGCTGAGGCTCAGTGGTAGTTGGTTATCTCTTAATCTGAGGTTGGGGGTTCCATTTCAAGTCCTGTAACATGTGACTTGTCGAAGTGTCCTTTTGCAAGACACTGAACCCTGAACTGCCCTTGCTGGCTGTTCCATTGCTGCGGGAATGGAATTAGTTGAGATTGAAGTGCTCTTTATATAGCAGCCTTTGCCATCAATGTATGAATGTGGTGTGAATGTGTGACACGAAATGAACCACTTTGAGTGATCTGAAGACTAGAGAAAGCACATCATAAAACACAGTCCATTTACCATTTACCATGGAAAAAGGACATGAAAAGGTCTGATAAGAGATGCTTTTAGAACGCTGGGCACAAGACGCAAAGGTATAAGACGAACTTGTACAAATTGAAGGGAACACTGAGCCTAAACACTCCGGGGGATTTGAGACAACGGGACACAGGTGGCCCATTAGGGTGATTACAGAGTCAGGAGACACAGATGGGCAGGGAGTGAAGGATCTGAAACAAACTGTATCAAAACATCTGTACTATCAAGGAGCCTGGGCACAGTCTGATGATGGATCACTGTTCACACGCAGTGATAACGCACAAACAACTTTCAAGGCTCTATAAATAGTTCATATAATTACACAAATAAATGTTGATTCATTTAGTTATGTTCAGTCAATATAATTGTTAGATAATTTATGTCTAATAAAGGGGGCCACTGTGTGTGTGTGTCTGTGTGTGTGTGTGTGTGTGTGTGTGTCTGTGTGTGTGTGTCTGTGTGTGTGTGTGTGTGTGTAGGTGTGTGTGTGTGTGTGTGTGTGACAGATTCTGACAGAAATACATGTTACCTCGGTTTCTAAATCTAGCTAAGGGTCAAAGTCAACCATCTGGTCTCCTGTATGGATTTATTTACGTCAGCTTCTAAGTTTATTGCTGGGAAAACTGTATTCCTCATTCCTTTCATGGTCACAAGTACTTGTTTGCTTCCTGATAAAAATGCACACGGGACTAAAAGTGACATATTGACACATATAGAAAAACTTTCTCACTGTCTATCAAGTAATGCATGAAGTAACTGATTTCTTAACTGATGATTAAGTGCCATCATTGACATGGCAGTTTGATAATGCCTGAGACTGACAGAGCAGCTGTCTCAAAATGTTTTATGCCCGAAAAACCTGACTATATTTGGGGGGGGTGTCATTGTGGCTCATGAGAACCTTTGGTATTTGGCTGATAACAGGGCTGACAGCTGGCAGATGAAAGTGACTCTGCCTGGGGCATTTGGAAGCTGGTGGGCAGTTTTACTTTGGGATTTAGTATGGCCTTACAGACTGCACTGGGTGAAGATGGAGCCTTGTGTCACAGGTGGCAGGATGTGGGGGGAGGGGGTTTGGGTTGCTGCCTTTGCATGGCAGCAATGACCTGGCCTTTCAGGCTTTATGAAAGTTTGTGTTTGAGATGCCAGTCCTGTTACGCTGCTGTGAGCTCCTTTAATGTCACCGTCTGGCTGACACCTGTCATCTTTGTTGTTGCTGTGAGGTTTTGCGGTATCTGTTTATTTGGCAAGGATTGAAATGTTTATGAATTAATATGGATGCAGAGCAGGGGGGTAATGAATAACTATATATATATAAAAGGATCAAAACAGAACGTAAGGTCTAAAATGTAGTGATATGTAAAATCAATTCAGTTTGAAGTAGGGATGTACATTTTAAGTATTTTCTGTGATTGCTTTATGGAAATGTTAACAATCAATTATCAATTCATCCATAAAGAAACATTGAGTTTTCTCATGTAAAAAAAAAAAGTCAAATATGTTGTTTTTCCCCAAAATGTATTTTCCACAACAACAAAATGCATATAACTGAAGCTGACATTCTTGAATACTGGTACAACATGTTTAACAAGCAGAATATCAACGATCAGGCCCATAAAAATAATCTCTGCGGACATAGTCTTATATAGTCTTTACTAACAGAAAAGTACTTCAGACTCACAGTGTCCAGTTTTCTGTCTACTCATTCTTATTTTTTTTAAAGCTATGTTTTTGGCCTTTTTGCCTTTATTTTATAGGACAGCTGAAGAGAGACAGGAAATGTGGGGAGTAGAGCGTGGGGGAAGACATGCAGGAAATGGTCGATCGGCTGGGAATCGAACCGGCGACCCCTGCGACGAGGACTGTAGCCTCTGTACGTGGGGCGCTTAGACCGCCAGGCCACCAGCGCCCCAACACTGCCTGTTTTAATTCTATTATCATCAGAAAAGCTGAAGAACCCACTGTTCTGTGATGTCTCTTCAATCAGGAAGCTTTTTTTGTTGTCAACGCATCATTAAGGACCAACAGAAGAAAATAAAATAATAAGATACAATTTATGTTTCATATGAAGAGGATCTCAGGAAAATGAAAAATACCACTGAACAATTTCAGAAGAGGGAGCGCCTCTTCTATGAAGACACTCTAGATTTAAAAAGAAAACATGGCACTCACTCATGCACAGAGCATAGCCAATGATGAACCGCTTTCAAAGTGCCAGCTCCAGAATCAGTTTGTGAAAAGAAGATGTAAAACCTTGACACTTCTATCACAGCAGGTTCTTGATAAGAGGGAGAAAAAAACCTTCTGGTTTACCTGCCTTAAACTGCATCATTGGTCACAGGACTTTAAATAGTTAGGCGACCCTGACAAACCTGATGCTTTATTAAGAAGTTAAATGATCTATTATTATGTGTGGTTTTCCTGCAGAAGACTCCTCCAGGGATATTTATTTCTGTCCTCATTCAGCTCTCCTCACAGAGCTTTGCAGTTGACACACAGTTAAACACAAACAGAGTTGTAAATGACACCACTTACAACTCTGTTATTGTTACTATAGCTTATGTTTTCCAATCAGCAATTTAATGTTTCACCCACCAGCTCTGCAGCTGTTTCCTGGATTGTCAAACAGGATGTTCCTCCAATTTTCCCTGTCAGAGATGGTTGGGGTACAATAGCTTCTCAAGTCTGAAGTGCACGTGGAGACCTGACGCACAGCCACAGCCACCAGCTGAGCGTCTCCGCTGTGCTTAACACCTTTAACAGCTGATTCACTTTGAAAAATGCTTTAAAATTAAAACTAGGGGTGACCCCAAATAGTCGAATATTCGACGATTCGTTCTAACGAGCCTTAGTCGACTGCCAATCTCATAGTCGAATATTTGCATATGAAACGTGGATCATTCCATTCAAACCATGGGGGTGCTCAATGTCTAATTTTACTTTGTTTTCCTGTTTCCCGTAAAAATAGTGTCTCATATATCCTATTTTGATATAAATATAGACTTATTTAATGTAATTCTGAGAACAGCTCTGGAAGTGTTAAATCTCCTTAAAGTGGTAATTAAATCTCCCCTGGTAATTAAAAGTGGACTCTCCCATTTAGCGGGAGCTGTGGAGCAGACGTACCTCAGCTGGTCTTTAAATCTTTCTACGTTCATGGCAGCTCAAAATGTCAGAAATAAAACTTCAGTTGATCCTAAAAATAGTGATGAAGATGAGGAGCAGCTTCATGAAGAGGGCTGTGAGATCAAGGATTACTGGACCACACAAAAACTGTACGGGGCCAAAAGAACGAGGAGGGATACCCAAAGCTGTCCGAAGCCTCAAAAACAATCCACAGCATCCCATCCACCTCCACACCATCAGAGAGGATATTCTCAAAGACAGGATTTACAGTCAACAAAGCAAGGAGTGCACTTCTGTCCGTACACACGATGGTTTTCCTCACGTACAATTTGAAAAGACTCAAGCGGACAAAGACGAGATGAAAGACTGTTTTAAAAGGTTCTGTTAAGAGATTTAAAAACCCTTTAGCTGGTTCAGGTTTGATTTTGAACATTATAAACATGTTCAGCCTTAAGTTGGACAAACTACCCTCCACAGTGCTGCTCTCTGCTGTGTGAACACTGTTTAAATATCTCCTGATTCCTTTCTCTATAGTGGAGCGTTGTTCCATGTTTAACTGATGGTGGTCTTATTTGAGTTTTCTCTCCTTCATCACCTCGTTGTTTTTGCAATATAGATTTAAAAAATCTAAGTTTTATACTTATAATATTCTGTTGTCCCTTTTACTTTAAGCTATGAGTCTCTTAATTGTAAAGGGTTATGTGTAATATTGTCATTCGGTCACCATCATGCAGACTTTGGGTCAATAAGGAAAAACAACAAACATTCCACTATTCGTCGACTATGGGCAAAATCTGATGAATCAGATTCGACTAAGCAAATCCTTAGTCGGACTCACCCCTACTTAAAACACCTCCCTGATAGCTGAGTATAATAAGAGACCACAAAATGTTTGTTCCACGTGATGGAAAATTGAAAACAAAATGCATGTTATGAGTAATTAATCGATACTCGATAAATTGTGTACATCCCTAGTTTGAAGTAAAGCTGAAGAGGTTTTAAGTTAATTTTTAAAGTAGGGCCATCAGCATTAACACATTTATCCAGATGCGATAAAGGTACTATAGTTAAGCCGCCGCAGTGTCTACCTGCTTCCTTCTGTTACAGTGATGGAAAATAATGACACTGCTGCACTTTTGAATGGTACTTTTTACTTTAAAAAACTCCCAGATGGCTCAGTTCACAAGTCAAAAGTAAAGAGCACTTTGCGTCTAATAGGTTTGAAATATCACCAAAGTACTAAGAGTTTGAGCTGCTACCTAAGAGCTTAATACATGCCAACCTGATTGCTTTTCATTGTTAATATGGACTCAAAAACTGTTTGGAAATGCGAAATAATGGAATTGCAGCATGTCATTAGAAATGTGATTAATTGTGATTACCTAATTGAAATCAAGCAAATATGCAGGATTTAAAAAATGAATTGTTGACTGCCCTAGTTTAAAGACACTCACACTTCCAGCTGCTTTAAGATGTTCAGGCAGTCTGTTGCAGGCAAGGACCTTTAAAAGCTATGTATTTATGCACTCTGTACCAACCAATGGAGCTGAGCCAGTGCAGTGTTCTGGTCTAGTACATATGTTTTGGGCACATTGACAATAGAGAGTTATTTATGTTTATATGTTCATACAATAAGGTTCTATGAAATAACAAGCAAAAAATTAGCTTTTCATAGTTCATGTATGGAGTAATTTCAAAACAGTGTACCCTCTTTAGTAACATCCACTCTGACTGAATGCAGCGAAACTTCTCTGAGTACTGTAGTTATCATTTCCCTCAACTGTCCTTGACCCTGTGATGTTTTCAATCAATGTTAAGAAAGTGATCTTAAAAATACACAAAGATAATTTTATTCATTTTATATTAACAAACCCAATAGCCCCCTGAGATGGACTACTGTACCATGCAGCTGGTAATACTTCTGTTTTCCAGTTTGGACCTCCTCTGCTTTCTGCAAAGTGCAGCTACTGCTTGTTCTGTTTTTGCTTTGTGTCTCTGTCAGTTCCCCTCCAACATGATGGTTATATTTTGGTATAAGTTTACTGTCATCTCAGAGCTGTTATTTTTTTTTTGCCGCTTTTGCCAACAGTTTTCTTTCTACCGTTACTTGTTCTTTGTTTTCTCAAGGCTTTGAATGTGGGAAAAAATGTCCAGCATGTACAACAGGAGGCTTGGAGTGATAAGCATACAGTCAACTGTGAGCTGCTGTCAGTGTCCCCGAAATTTTTTCACACATCTTTGTCAAAATTTGTCTTGTTTGCCTGGTTTTCTCCCTTCTTGTTTTGTAGCATGTTTGTTGGCAGAGTCCCGCACAAATTTCTGTGCACACAGAAGTCAGACTTTGACTCATGGGGGAGGAAAAAGAATAGTGGTCTCTTTAGGTGTGTTGTTTGTTGGCAGAATTTTTAACCCATGTAAGCGTATTGTTAGTTGACTGCATGTTGACCCATGTTAGCGTGTTGTTAGTTGACTGCATGTTGACCCATGTTAGCGTGTTGTTAGTTGACTGCATGTTGACCCATGTTAGCGTGTTGTTAGTTGACTGCATGTTGACCCATGTTAGCGTGTTGTTAGTTGACTACATATTGACCCATGTTAGCGTATTGTTAGTTGACTGCATGTTAACCCATGTTAGCGTGTTGTTAGTTGACTGCATGTTGACCTATGTTAGTGTGTTGTTAGTTGACTGCATGTTGACCCATGTTAGTGTGTTGTTAGTTGCCTGCATGTTGACCCATGTTAGCGTGTTGTTAGTTGACTGCATGTTGACCCATGTTAGCGTGTTGTTAGTTGACTGCATGTTGACCCATGTTAGTGTGTTGTTAGTTGCCTGCATGTTGACCCATGTTAGCGTGTTGTTAGTTGACTGCATGTTGACCCATGTTAGCGTGTTGTTAGTTGACTGCATGTTGACCCATGTTAGCGTATTGTTAGTTGACTGCATGTTAACCCATGTTAGCTCAAAGTATAGTCTTCGCCATCAATTTCTTATTCTTGTCAGCTGTTCTCTTCAAGCTGAAGTTCCTGTTGGTCTTCCTCTGCTATTTCTTTGTGAGTTGAGATATCTCTCTTGTAAAAGCTTTTGGTGTTTGTGTTTGATGTGGTGCACTTGTTCCTCTCAAAAACAGCTCTCTGAGGGATAATGCTTGTTATTCTTTTCCCCACCTACCAGGTAGTCTGTTTTCCCCTGCTGGGGCTCAATGGGCCAACTCACTGAAACAATCTGAATCTCTGTAAACTGAAATGTAGAGTAATCCAGAGGTGTGGAGCCGGGTTAGATAAAGTCTAGCAGACTTTGTGGTTGAAATCTGCCTCTGTAGCTTTCATGTATTTGCATCACCAATATTCCTAAAATGAATGGAAGGTGAACTTAGAAACTTTAATATTCTAAATAGTTACCCATCTGTGTTAAATACTTAAGGGCTCGAGACTGTGACCAAGCGTGTGCGAGTAAGAACTTCACCTGGTGGCGTTCATGCGAGTGCTGTTTTAATTATCCCTCCAACACAGGCACTGTATTAGACATTGAGGTTGAAGTCGCCCTCTTTTTCACTGGCTTAGTCAGTCTCCTCCACCTGCACTCTCTCCTTTTCAGAAGAGACAGCGCTGTAGCGTACACGCACAGCGTACACGCACAGACAGACAGAACTTCACGACAACAAGCGTTTCACTATTTCCACAAATGATGCAGTCCATCACTGATTATTTTAAAAAACAAAATGAGGAGAGAGAGGAGGAGGCTAGTGGTGAGGGAGAGCCAGCAAAAAGTGCCAAATCATACACTGATTATGAAGAGGACAGGGAGACACTGGCTATGCAGCAGGTGAAGAAAACAAAATTACTGCTTTCAACCACAATGGCTCACGCAGTACCCGTGGTTGCAGTACGAGGCGAAAGCTATGTTGTGTGTTTATTGACGACAGTGTGGCCCGTCTGTTTCAGACAACTCTAAACTTGTTACCGCGTCAACACGGTTTATACTTGAAACAAAGTTACACAACGACAGTAAGAAACATAAAACCTGCCAGGACTAGGGATGTAAATTTCAAGTATTTTATGTGATCGATCTTTGGAAATGTTAACAATCAATTATCGATTAATCATTAAAAAAACGTAAACGTTTCCAGTGTCAAAAATATTGCCAAATGCGTTTTTCCGCTGAATCAAAATATATGGAGCGCCGCCTGCAAGCTAGTTCAGGCAGACAACTCGAGCCGCTCTCATCATACTGACACGTCACCACCTCTCCATCAGCTGATCTCAACATCCTCATTCGCCGGTCTATTTAAACGGCTAGCCTCCCTGTCTCTGCCTCTGCTTGCAGTGCTCCTGCTGTTCTGCTCAGTGCTGTGTGAAGTTTGTCCCCACCTCCTCCCCGGCTTCCACCTGCGGGCTCCGAGGGGGTTAGTCCTATCTCATTGCTCCTAATGTCTGCATTTAAATAATCTACGAGGAGTAATGAAATTCGGAGCCCACACGCCAAACACAATACTGTATGCTGCAATAAACTTATTAAGTAAACGTGAGTTGTCTGACTGAAATATATAAACGGCCAGTTATGTTTGATCTACTATCTCTCTCTCAGTGTACTTATGTAACTTAACGTACATAGTAAATAGTGTTGGGTCTTATTATTATTTTTTAATTAGGAGGGATTATTATATATAATCATTCCCCTTCACTGCTCTGAAGTCTGTAACTTGCGGAGTCTTACTGTCTCGCCGGACACAGAATCACAACTGATCTTGTCTTAACGGAAATGAACCTTTAATTATTCGATTCATCTCAGAACTTCTTCTCAAGGATTAAGACTCACACATTAAATCTTTTCTGTGTTGAGTTGCAGCCCGAAGCTGGCTCAGACCTCTGGACACCCCCGCAGGGTGCCCGACGGCCCAACATTTAATTTTGTAGATCCAAAATCAGGTTAAATCCATAACACCATACCTTGTCAGAAAGTACCCAATTTAAAATATGACATTAAACAAACATAAGCATGAAAACATAAAATATTTTAAAATATAAGATTGAGAAAGAACAAAATTCAATTTAGTTACAGAACTTAATTAAAACTCAGTTTGTTAAGATAAATTAAAAGTTTGTAGTTAGAGAAATAAAAACTAAAGTTTATATTATAAGCATGTGAATGTGGTCAGGTGTCAGCTGGGAGCGCAAGTCAGAATCAGTCTGGTGGCAGAGAAAAAAAGCGCTCATGGAGACCTGTCACTCAGCTGCAGCCCCCAGCTGAACGTCTCCGCTATGACAACACCTTCAGTCAACTGATTCACATCCAAACAAGCGTTAAACTTAAGACACATCCCTGATAGCTGAACCAAATATGACACCACATGATGTTTATTCCACGGGATAGAAAATCAAAACAAAAAAATGTGTTTGAGTAAGTTCTTAACAATCAGTTAATCCATACTCAATTAATTGTTGACATCCCTAGTAGGGACCAATGCATCACCCAAAATAGCTTTAAAAAAAAGCTCTACTTTTATTTGAAAACATTTTTGTTGCGTCTTTTTTAAAAATATTTAAAAGAAATTATCTTTTCTGTCAGCCACGGCTTGTGCAGTTTGCAGACAAACTTCATATTCACAGTAAAATTATTAGCAAATATCATAACTCGAGTCATTGTCAATCTTTACTTCATATGAAACTACGGTTTGCCAATTAAGACAACTATACATCAGTTCCTCCAGGATTTTGGGGGATTTTTTTGTGATTGTTGCGGCCCAAAAAAGCCTGCTTTTTGAAAAAATTGCGGTGAAAGTTGCAATTTTTTTTTTCCTTTTTCCCCCAATAATATCTTGGGGGCAAGTAAATATGCTAAATTACAGTTGTTTTTAGAAAACATTCTTGATGCGGCCACTGTGACTGTATTTTGATTTTCTTGATTCACAGAAAAATACCATGAAAGGACTGTATTTCACACACACACACACACATACGCCAGAGTCTCGAGAATCACAGCCTGTACTCTTTCACACCCACCATCCACCCATCAGATCTCACTGTGTCTCCTGAGCAGCACAAGAAAGCCAGACTTGATCAACTGTTAACCAATTTGACAACGGTCCCTGAATGCACTTCGCAGTGACAGAGGCACAGACAGTCAGTTCACGGCACTCTGAAATGAGTCTGCATCTTTGATGACTAGGAGTTGATCAAAACTTACTAAATGTGTCTGATGTATCACCAAACTGGATTAAATCAGGCTGTTTGCTTTTTAAGGTAATGGTGGCAACAACGTCAAACCTCAAATATTAAACAGACGTCCCCCGGTTGTGTCTTTGTCACTAACATACACCAGGGGTAAAAATCATCAATGAAGATGAGACATGCATGGAAGTGAGGAGAGCTGCTTAATAAAGCACACCTGCTGAGGAGTGAGGAGAGCTGGTTCATAAAGCACACCTGCTGCAGGTAGAGACCAATCTAACACTGAGCCCCTCAATCTATAAATAACAACGTTGTCATGGTCACTTGTCCTGCCTGCTGTCCCCTCTTTTCACCCGTTCTCCGTGCGTGTTTTGTTGTTGAAAAGTGCAGGTCAAGTTAGGACTTACGTTTATGTTCCAAGGAAGTCAAATTGATGACTAAACCGATGACGTACAGGGGCTGAGATTAAGGTAATTGGTCAAATTTGCGTGAAAGTTGCGGTGATTGTAAAAAATTGCAAGGCCGCGAAAAAATCGTGCTGATTGGTTGAATTTGCGTTGATAGTTGGGATCGCGAAATTGCAACTTCCTGGAGGGACGGATTCATCAACATGCATGGTCATGCTGTACACCCCCAAAAAAGGGTGTGCCCAAATTATGTGCTGGTGTGACCAACTGAGAAAGTTGGTCGCACCAGTGCTACCAGTGGAAAAGTTAGTGTAGAGCCCTGTACTTACTTGGTCAAAACTCCACATCAACAATTATTCATACGGAACAGCAAAAGCGATGCAAGGGACAACCTGATCGCACATGTTATATCAAATCAATCCACAGCAATGAGTCTGGCACATTTCACTGCTCTCTGTTCTTACTGGGACAGAAACGATAGTTTAAGTTGTCATCTGAAATTGGTACACACTGTAGCAATAACAAGGGGTTCCGTCTCCAGCTGGTCTTGACAGCCTCGAATTAATGACAGTTACTGCACACAGATGTGAGACTTGAGCAGCTATTGTACCCCAACCATCTCTGACAGGGAAAATTGGAGGAAGATCCTGTTTGACAATCCAGGAAACAGCTGCAGAGCTGGTGGGTGAAACATTAAATTGCTGATAGAAAAACATAAGCTATAGTAACAATAACAGAGTTGTAAGTGGTGTCATTTACAACTCTGTTTGTGTTTAACTGTGTGTCAACTGCAAAGCTCTGTGAGGAGAGCTGAATGAGGACAGAAATAAATATTCCTGGAGGAGTCTTCTGCAGGAAAACCACACATAATAATAGACCATTTCACTTCTTAATAAAGCATCAGGTTTGTCGGGGTCGCCTAACTATTTAAAGTCCTGTGACCAATGATGCAGTTTAAGGCAGGTAAACCAGAAGGTTTTTTTCTCCCTTTTATCAAGAACCTGCTGTGATAGAAGTGTCAAGGTTTTACATCTTCTTTTCACAAACTGATTCTGGAGCTGGCACTTTGACAGCGGTTCATCATTGGCTATGCTCTGTGCATGAGTGAGTGCCATGTTTTCTTTTTAAATCTAGAGTGTCTTTATAGAAGAGGCGCTCCCTCTTCTGAAATTGTTCAGTGGTATTTTTCATTTTCCTGAGATCCTCTTCATATGAAACATAAATTGTATCTTATTATTTTATTTTCTTCTGTTGGTCCTTAATGATGCGTTGACAACAAAAAAAAGCTTCCTGATTGAAGAGACATCACAGAACAGTGGGTTCTTCAGCTTTTCTGATGATAATAGAATTAAAACAGGCAGTGTTGGGGCGCTGGTGGCCTGGCGGTCTAAGGGCCTGATCTACTACTATCTTTAATGAGTATTTTGCGTGTGCTATCGGCTGTCCCCATGGAGAGTTTGAGAGAACAGAGTGGCCTTAAGGGATAAATGAAGTTTGAAGTCATGGAGTTGGAGATCTTTGTAGAGGAGGGAAACAAACACATCGGTGAACTCCAGCAGAGACATCTCAGCGTTAGAAACGCGATTTGGGAGGCCATCTGTGAAAAGGTGAATGATGTGAGAAAAAACAGAAGATCTGCAGATGAAATAAACGCATCTACTCTACTCCAAAACTCAATCAGTGTTTTGATGGAGTTTAGAGAGCGATTTGATGAGGCTTAGTCTGCCACTCTTGCTCTAGAAAAGTTAGGCGTCACTTGGATGAAGACAGTCGCCTCACTGTCCCAGGGAGCAACTTTCGGGTGAACGTTTTTAATGCCTGATATCATCATCCAGCAACTGTCCCAAAGATTCACCAGCTTAAATGGAACTGTGAACATGTTTGAGTCAATTCACCCCAACACACTGCTGCAAGCACGAGATGAGGAGTTACACAGAGCTGCCTGGCGCAGCTCAGTGAGCGCTCATTCTCCAAGTTAAAACTAACTAAAAACCCCTTGATGAGCACGATGGGACAGAATAGACTGAGTGGACATGTCATGTTATCTATTGAGAGTGACAGATCAAAGAAAATGGACATATAGTGCATCGTGGACAAGTCCGCGGAGCTTAAGGCTCGTCCAAACAGTGGCGAGTAGGCCGAGTACTTCATGTTGATTTTTTGTTTGTATGTGAAGATGTGGGCCACTGTGCCAATTTTACTAAACTTTATATCTGTTGATACAGTGACCTACTGTGCGCTTATTATATGAAAAACTTAAAGTGGGTGTCAGAATGATGCGGTCGCTATCCATGGTGCTGAACTGCTTTGAATTTGTGTTGTTTTATTATTATTATTTTGTTCTCTTGGTTTGATTGACTAAAACATGTAGTAATGCTTGTAAGCCCTGCTGTTGAGGGCATGTTGTAAAGCGATGTTATGATGAGCTTTACAGTGACCGCAGCCATGTGTGCGTAACGCTGTGCCAGTTTGTACCTGCCTTTCAAACGTGCTAAATATAGACGCAATCCCCGGTGCTCCCAGTTAGTACGTCAGCTTTGCGCACGCTATCAAGTTTGCACGTGTTTTTATACACGCAAACCTTTAGTAGGTCGGGCCCTAAGTGCCCCATGAACAGAGGCTACAGTCCCCATCGCAGGGGTCGCCGGTTTGATTCCCGGCCGGTCGACCATTTCCTGCATGTCTTCCCCCACTCTCTACTCCGCACATTTCCTGTCTCTCTTCATCTGTCCTATCAAATAAAGGCAAAAAGGCCAAAAAATATAACTTAAAAAAACAAAAAAACAAGCAGTGTTATGAGAAGGTAGAGGACAGCCGAGCTTCTCGGAAATTATCAAGGAAAAAAACCTGACTGTTAAGGAGAGGAATAAGACGAAATAAATTACTTTTGACTCACCATTGCAGTATGTATATATATGTGTTTTGTTGTGTTACAAGTATGATATATGTGCAGGTTGATTTGCTATATTGAAGAAAAAAGCAGAAGTTAAATAAAGTGTTTTAAAGTAAGTCCAAAGCACATGGTGCAAAGTGAACGTTAGTTAAGTGGTGCACAATGTGGGTGCTGAGTGCAACCAGGTTGTATTATAAGTATATAATATATGATATAGGTCCGCTGATCATTCATAAGGAGTACTTTGGGTATAACATGAAATGTGAGACAAATCAGTTTGTCTGCTCCAAGGTTATTATCGTTAACAAAAAACTAACGGAATAACAAAAAACGAGAGGTGAAAAAACATTTTCTTTAAAATGTTAAAATGAAAATGAAAACAAGGCTTTACAAAAAAAACATAACTAAGTGCAGCTGTATTGTGAGTTTACAAAACTAACTTAAATTAACTTAAATTATAGAGAGAATGTCTTTAGTTTGTCAATCCATCTGATACATAAACTCAGTATTTTGAGTGGATATTAATTTTTATTTGTTTTCTGCCAGTTTCACTTCAGTTGGTGCAGTCTCACAAGCAAGCACGCGTCCACACTTTTTACCTGCTGCTGAGCGTTAATGGCAGCGAGAGTCTGGAGAAAGTGGCAGAACCCCATTTGGATTACTTTGAATATGACCGTGTCTCTGATAGGAGGAAGTGCCTTGCAGTGGAAGGTGATAAAATATGCAGACCTTTGCTCAAGTAAGTATAATATGATATGTGTTATATATGTATAAGAATGTATTACCAAATGTGTATGCCAGGCAGCTTGGCCACTTTGTTGAGAAACCAGGCAGAAAAACAGAACCGAAGCTAGGCTAACAGTGATCAGTGCACTGCAGGGGGAGGAACACATCTGTCGCCTCAGAAAGAAGTGCTAAAACAAAACTGACTTTCTGAAGGCAAAGCAGAGCTCTGAAAATGTTGAAATATAATGACATAGCACAATATTACTCCATCATCAGTGTTTGGTATGGAGTTTCTTAAAAATGACTTGGTAAAATTGACTCCATGTTATGATTGTCACTAGGACTGGACCCAAATGCAGAACTCAGGCAAGCTGGATTGAGAAAATACAAGTGTTTATTTAGAGTGAACTCCGTGGTAATGGCGCCGTGGGTAACGAGCGGAGCAGTCCCTCTTTCCAGTGTCCTTCCACAGAGGGTAACTGGAGCTCAGGCAAAGGCAGGCAGGTTCAGCAGCAGACAGGGAAGCGATCAGCACGAGAACAGGAAGCATGCACGGCAAACTCTGAATCAAGATGAAAAGACACAAGGACGTCAGCTTGACACACACACAAAGACAAGCAAAACAAAAACATGCTTGAGGAGCCACGGACTCAGTATACCACTGAAAAACTGAAGTACAATCTGGCAACGAGTAGGAGAGAATCCGGAGTCTTTATAGGAGAGGGTTGATTATTGAGTGGCTTCACCTGGTGCTGCCTGCAGAATGGAAACCCCGCCCACATTCACCCACAAGACACAAACAAGGGGAAGAGACACAGGAGGAGGAGCAACAGACAGGGAAATGACAAAACACACACAAAGAGGGAGAGGAGAGGGCTGCCATGATGAGGATCATGACACTCCATCTGCAGCGGTATCTTTCTTCAATGTTGTACTGAGCTGACGAAGATTCTGAGCAGGTAATACTTAGACTATTGACAAGAAGCTCACAGTGGAAGATACGTGGGGTTTTTGGAAGTGGGTACAACCCCACTTAAGAAAAGAAAGATAAGCTTTGAGAGAACCTCCAGGAACACTGAACACTTTAAAGTATTTTATACTAATTGTTTGAAAGGGTGATTTTCTGTCAAGGATGAAAATTATTTGAAAAATGTAGAGGTACATATCTTATCCTCACAGGGAGATGAAAGGTTTTTTTTATGTGTAAAACCAACATGCCTAGGGGTAAATCTCAGATTCAGTTCCATAGGGGTCGTCAAGGTCTGATCTAGGTCATGTGTGTGTCATGTTTTATGTTCCAGAGATAAAATAAGGGCCTGGCTTTATAGAGGCCTGAGGAGCTGTAGTTAGCAGGCTATATGGAGAATACATCTGAAAGGTAAATCACATGGGAACAGAGGAGTGAAAGGAGATGAATATGGATTGTATGTGCTATTTTAGGACAAGCAGTGCTATTGATTTGTCATAAAAAGTGACCTGTTGAGACTGCAGCAGCACAGATAGTAAACCTTTTTGAAACCAAGCACTGCACACATAATTTGCAGAGATTTTTAAGGCATATTTTTTAAACTACCTTTAAAAAAGCAGGAAAGTAAAAACAAAAAGGCAATAACTACACTATGAAATCTAGAGAAGCAGCCACATGCTACATCCTCACATATACAGATATTTCTTAAAAACAATTTTTCTTAGTTTTCCCAAAATTGTGTCCACACCAGAAGTGTTTTTGAATATTTCTCTGTACACACGAGACCATGCAGAAACAGTTGGAACTACACGCCTGCATAAGGATGCCAGGCCCGTAAGTTGTCAGGACATGTAGTCAGCCTGTCAAACACAACAGAAGGACATAGTGAGCAGTAATTGTCAACGGCGTTCTCTAAATTAGTTTTGGATAATGTTTAAAGTGGCCACACACCGAACTTTGATAAATCATGCCAGCTTGTCATTATTTCCAATATTCATCCCATCTAATATTTTTCATTGCCATGATTTGACCCTAGACTTAAAATTACAAGTGCAAACTTTTAGTTTGTACTTCACATGAAGGATGACTTCAACAAACAAAGCTCTCCTTTTATCTTTGTAATTAAAATTCTACTTCTCTTTCTCTTTCCTCCTCATCTCCTCTTATCTCATTATGAAGCCCTCTCTCTTAATAATAAAGCTAATGTGTTTGTCCCTGGGTAAATTTGGAATATTACTGTGGTTGCTTCCAGGATTATGCTCCTCATCAAATTGGTTAACAGTTGATCAAGTCTGGCTTTCTTGTGCTGCTCAGGAGACACAGTGAGATCTGATGGGTGGATGGTGGGTGTGAAAGAGTACAGGCTGTGGTTCTCGAGACTCTGGCGTATGTGTGTGTGTGTGTGTGTGTGTGTGTGTGTGTGTGTGTGTGTGTTTCATCATCATGTGTGGTTTGGTTTAAGATTCTAGTTTCTGTCCAGCTCAATTATTTCTTGAGCTGCTAGACAGAGTTGGCGTTTTCTTTGTTATTCCCTCATTAATTCGTTTGGACATACAATAAGTGCCAATGCGATAACTGTTCCAGCTATCATGAAAATTCAAGAAATTATTGAAAGACTTAGTACATTCTGTCACATCAACAATCCAGTCTTCTTAAGCATGTGTATCATACATGTGGAGGCTGTAACATTCAGTAAGGCAAATTCTGTATACTTCGAACAAAAGTTAGCAAAGTCCAGATTTCTGTTTGTTCTAAACTTAACCTGCCAGATTTTCTTGTGGTGAGAGGTATGGTAAGAGTGATCTTACTTCCCACTTTCTGCTTTAAAAAAAGTTCTGGCCACACCACTTTGAAATTATTATTCCATCTTCCTCCGCTTATCCGGGTCCAGATCACAGCAGGGAAGCCCAGACACTCCTCTCCCCAGCCACTTTCAGCAGCACTTCTGGGAGGATACCGAGGCATTCCCAGTCCAGCTGAGAGATATGATCTCGCCAGCGTGTCCTTGGCCTTCCCCGTGGCCTCCTACCAGGCGGACATGCCCAAAACATCTCCCCAGGGAGACGTCTGGGAGGCATCCTGACCAGATGCCCGAACCACTTCATCTGGCTACTCTCAATGCAGAGGAGCAGCGGCTCTACTTTGAGCCTCTCCCGGTAGTTCTGGGCGATAATTCGATAACGACAATTATCGCGATATATTTTCTCTCAATATAAATATAAAAAATGTTCAATCAAAATTTGATATAAATAAACATGAAATTACACCCCCCAGCCACTTAAAATGGAGGGGGGCGCTAACGAGCTGAGACGAGCGACAGAAATACTGAAGAAAACTCAATACCTAGCAGCTCAAAGCAGAGTCGTTAGTCTGACACTGAGTCGACTCTGTGTTAACTATTAACTTCATACACTTCATTAAATATACTTTCAGGATGTGGGTAAAGGAAGAGCACAGAGACAACTTCTGCTGTGAACACGTTTAATTTCCACCACGACCGTAGGACAACTGAACACTGAATAGCCTTGATGCATTCACTGCACCGTGGGAAACAACATCACTCTGCCTGTAACCCTTAGTAATCTTAAAGGGGAGAGCACAACTCAAAACAATACTCTATAAACTGATACACAGAACACAATTTGATTTATCTTTGTTGTAAATTTAAATCAAATTATGGAAATAACCTCAACCTGAGAAAAATAAGAATTACAAACTAAAACTTCACAAAAATCTCATTTAACATAAAAGACCTGCTTCCTGTTAGCAGCGTCAGAAATGATGGATTCAAGAAGTTCATCAGAAACTAAATCCAGATACAAACTAACACACTGTCTGGTTTCTTCAACTTTCACTCAGGACCAAAAATCTGACTTTACATTTAAATGAAATAATGATTTGATATTTATCATGATAATTATCAATATCGACTGATATGAAATATTTTATCGTGATATATCGCTCAGCACTATCTCCCGGATGTCTGAGCTCCTGACCCTAGAAATATTAGATAAATATTATAAATGCAAAATATTTCTTGCGGCTCCAGTGAGAAGCGGTGACAGATAATGGATGGACAATGGTATATTTCTATAAGATATCCTGTGTGTAAAGTACATCTCTTTGTGTGGTATAATGATCCAGAGAAAGTGCTTTATAAACAGTCCATTTACTAATTATTTAATTCACTTGTCAATTTGTGGCAGAAACACAAGGGCCAGTACAATGTGACCTTTCAAAAGTTCCACAGTCACACTAATAAGGAGAGGAGCCCTACAGAAACCATAACTGCTATGGATGCACCGGGAGCTATAGCAACTAGCAACAATTAGCTCTACAGACATGTTTGACCTCGAGAGATTGTGAGATTTCCAGGTATGGGAGAGGGGACTCTGGTTGTTGGTGAATGGAATTTGTCAGTGTTTGGTGTGCTGAGTTAGTCATATTGTTGCACTACAATAAAAAAACAAACATCCAATCTGTCTTTTTTTTGGGGCGCCATGTGTGGTTTCTCATATTTTCAACATCTGTTAAGACTTTCAGATCCTTTAGCGTGGGCCAGGTTTAAGGAGGCTTTAGAGGCTGTTTGCACGGTTGAAAGTTTTACAAAGACCGTGTAATGAATTCAACAATGCTTGCCTAATGTTTTCTTGTGAAAATGAAAATAGGGGGCTGCGCAGTGGTGTAGAGGCTTGCACTGTCGCCTCACAGCTAAAAGGTTCCTGCCTCTGAAGCCTTTCTGATTGAAGTCTGCATGTTGCGTGTGTGGCTTCTCTGCAGGCTCTCTGTCTTCCTCCCACAGACCAAAGACATGCTTGTTAGGTTAAGTGGATTCTAGATTACTTGAGAGTGAGAGTGTGACAGGTCATCTGTATTTATGTGTCAGCAAGATTGACTGTTGACCTCTCCAGGGTTTCACACAGCTTCTAAGCCATCAATAGCTAAGATTGACACCAGTCCCCAATCCCCCTAAACAAGGTGATGGATATAGAACATGAATGGATGGAGATGAATATGGGTCCCTGAATTAGATGAAGGGAATGAATTACAACAACAAGAAAATTAGCAACTTCTCTTCATTAAAGAAAAAGCAAAAAAAAAACCATTGGCATTGGAAAGTAGGGACGGGCATTTCAAGCCAAAATACTATTCGATAATCATTGGCATCTATTCGATGAATATTCAAATAACCCGAAATTTTACTAATTTTAATTTCCCAGGTGTGAAAAGAGTGATAGGAAAACTTGGAAATACAGTGTGAAATGTTGAATCAATGGACATAGATCAAAGAAAACACTAGGACCAGATTTAGTACAGAATGGATTTCTGATAGCATCGTGTATAGAACATACACTGAACAAAAATATAAACGCAACACTTTTGTTTTTGCTCCCATTTTTCATTAGATGAACTCAAAGATCAAAGACTTTTTCTAAGAACACAAAAGGTCTATTTCTCTCAAGTATTGTTCACTACTGTGTCTAAATCTGTGTTAGTGAGCACTTCTCCTTTGCCCAGATAATCCATCCAACTCACAGGTGTGGCATATCAAGATGCTGATTAGACAGCATGATTATTGCACAGGTGCCGCTTAGGCTGGCCTAAATAAAAGGTCACTCTAATTTGGCAGTACATCCAACTGCCCTCACAACCGCAGACCACGTATAACCACCTCCACATCCAGCAACTTCACCTCCAAGATGGTCTGAGACCAGCCACCCAGAGAGCTGCTGCAACAATCGGTTTGATAACCAAAGAATTTCTGCACAAATTGTCAGAAAGCGTCTCAGGGAAGCTCCTCTTCATGCTCGTCGTCCTCATCGGGGTCTCCACCTGACTGCAGTTCACCGCCGTAACCGACTCGAGTGGGAAAACGCTCACATTCAATGGTGTCTGGCACTTTGGAGAGGTGTTCTCTTCACGGATGAATCCTGGTTCTCACTGTACAGGGCAGATGGCAGACAGCGTGTATGGCGTGGTGTGGGCGAGCGGTCTGCTGATGTCAGTGTTGTGAATGGAGTGGCCCGTGGTGGCGGTGGGGTTATGGTATGGGCAGGCGAATGTTATGGACAACAAACACTGGTGCATTTTATTGATGGCATTTTTAATGCACAGAGATACCGTGACGAGATCCTGAGGCCCATTGTTGTGCCATTCATTCGTGTCAGGGTAGTAGTCAAGGTCTCTCCCCCTGCTCCTGTCTTTATCTATGTGTTATGGCCGACTTACTGTCTCCAGAACTAGAGCACAGGTCTTCTTCCTACTTGTTGTGTTCCTATTGTCCAAACATGGTTATCTAACTTTAGTGTCGTCTTCAGAGGGAATAAATACCATGCCAAGGGTTTTGTCTGTCAGAACTGACTTGGCATTGCACTGCACTCTCCTGCCTGTGTACTGTTATGTTATTTCTCCTTGATCAAGTTCTACATGAACTATTTCAACGTAAGCCGTCCGAGTCTCCTGAGTCTTCTGTGTCCAGTGTCCAGTTTGTTGCTGAATTCCATCACAGCTACGACCTCCTACCTCTCCTGAGATCACAGGAAACAGAAAACAGTCTGAACTCTGATCTAAAGCAAAAGTTAAACTAACGACGACCAAAACGAAACTGATGGAGTGAAAAGTCTCTCACAGCATGTCAAAGAAAGACAACAAAGACAAAACCAAACCTGGTTTGTTGCTGTTTATTGTATATAAAGTAAACTTAAATAAAATAAATAGAAGTCTTTTATTTTTTTAAAATAAATAGATATGCAATTCCCTCCCGCACTTACTTCAACCAGGTTATCATCCCACAGCTGTACGCAGAGTGTAAAGAAAAAGTGTTCAAGGTGACATATCATGCAAAATTGACTTTTTAATGGTTCTTTACCTGAAATATGTGTCCCTGTCTACAAACCCCCCGAGAATGAAAAAAATCCATTCTGCCCCTGTTCTGATTTCTCCACCTTTCTGTAAATGTGTGTGAAACGAGCCGTTTCAGACTTCAGTGTTTTTGTTACGTAACAACAATATCCGGTCTGTCACGGAGTCAGAGCTCGGAGCTTGTTCAGCCCATAGACTGTATAAAATAATACTGAATCCCTCCTCTGTTTTTCATTACCTGCACACACGTGTGCTAACAAGGAGCTTAGGAGGGAGGCATGCTAGTTGTAGGCTGTCTTAATAAACACAAAGGTCGGTTTTACTCCCCACGTCTGCAGATTTGAAGATATAGTGGATGATTTTTATTTGTCATGGATAAGTGCTAGCGGTAATTAGCATAGCTACATAGCTATATGTTCATAGCTGTAGCTGTAGCTGTAGCTGTAGCTGTGTACCAAGACACACGTCGACATACTGACAAATAAAACAACAAGAAACACAGAATCTGTGACCAATCCTTCATAAAAGGTCCTGCTGCCTTTCTGGCAGAGGTCGGTTTGACTCCCCACGTCTGCAGATTTGAAGATCTAGTGGATGATTTTTATTTATCATGGATAAGTGCTAGCGCTAGTTAGCATAGCCACATAGCTACATGTTCGTAGCTGTGTACCAAGACACACGTCTACATACTGATAAATAAAACAACAAGAAACACTAAATCTATGACCAATCCTTCAGAAAGGTCCTCCTACAGGCGCCTCTCCGTCAGGATCAGATTCAGAGGGTTGAAGTAACGCGATCTCTGAGCAGCCGTGTATATTCAGCCAACATGTAAACATTAGATCAACGTGCTGGAGAGCCGAGGCACATCCACTTCCGGAGGGGGCGTGGTCAGAGGGAAAACAGAGTGTTCTGATGAGGAATGAAGAAGAGGGCTTTTCAGGCAGACCAAAATCTGATTTCAAAGTGTTTTTTTGAGCATAAACTTTAAAGACATGTTTTGGGGACCTCTTAGACCAATATATATTGATGAAAAAAGCGTGATATGTCCCCTTTAACAGAGATGAAACATGTGGAGGGTTACAACTACTGATATGTGGTCAAGCAGAACGACCGAACCGTATCTTGGTTTGAATGTTTTGGACACAGGCTTCATCCTGAAATTGGTGTGTGTGTGTCTGTGTGTGCGTGCGCGCGTTTCTTTGTGTG